>NC_090265.1:362748184-363380893 GCF_040414725.1 Anabrus simplex
GAAGTTAGAGTCGTGATAATTACTATTTAGAAGATCCTTTGCTATTAAGGAAACAAGTATATTTTGCCGGAAAATTCACTTACGGGGTGGGGGGAGGGGAGTGTGAAAGGAAGTGAAAATAAAGTGAATTATTTTTATGGGGATACTTATATCTCAAAACTGAATGTAACAGATGTAAACATTGGTGTTTGGAATATCTTTTAAACATAAAGAAACACGTCTTCTATTTTTTTTTTTGGGGGGGGGGGTGTAAATAAACTTAACGGCGGTGGGGTGTAAAAGGAGGTGAGATCAATTGATTTTACTGTTCATAATGTACTTAAGGAGCCTCCGTTGCTCAGGCGGCAGCGCGCCGGCCTCTCACAGCTGGGTTCCGTGGTTCAAATCCCGGTCACTCCATGTGACATTCGTGCTGGACAAAACGGAGGCGGGACAGGTTTTTCTCCGGATACTTCGATTTTCTCTCTCATCATTCATTCCAGCAACACTGTCCAATATTTCATTTCATTTGTCATTCAACGATCATTGCCCCAGAGGTGTGCTTTGGCAGCCGGCACAATTCCTATTGTCGCTGCTAGATGGGGCTTTATTCATTCCATTCCTGACCCTGTCGAATGACTGGAAACAGGCTATATAGTTTCGATGTACTTATTCTGATCATAAACCGATCATTTTTAATCTTTCCTGGGCTGGTTTTCAACAGCCATCTTTTCCTTCGGAGAACGTTCTTAGATTACAGTAGATCCTCCTGGCATGTAAATAAAAATTTAAACACATTTGAAATAAACGATAGGAATGAGATGGACCGTCAAATTGTTCACCTCTATAATAAGGTCAACAATGCACGGAAGTATGGCATTGGTATCGCCAGAAATCCCGCACACTTGCCTACGCGCGATGATGGTGCTGGTCACATTGTAACAATGACACTGGCAGCAGATGTAATTTACCGCCAAGTAGCGATCTTGCAGCTTGCTGTGGGGTTCAGAACATCTTTTAATAATAATAATAATAATAATAATAATAATAATAATAATAATAATAATAATAATAATAATAATAATGTTCTGGACCGTTGTCAAATGTGCGGACCCCCCTGGAAAATGGTCCTGGACGGGTAATGACTAAGAATGCAGTCCGGCCGCGGGTTCAGTACCGCCAAGGCACCTAAGACGACACCACGCCGGATCTCCTGAAGGATTTGATCCATATTAAAAACGCTTATAGGAAAAGATGGCAAAGATTTAGGGACCCAACTGACGGGGTGGAATATCTGGACCTAGCCCGGGAAGTACGAAATCGATTGCTGGAAAGAAGGATTGAAAAATGTGAGGAAACATACCGTAATCTATTAGAAAACGAGTCAGATCGCGAATTTTGGCGGATTCTCGCAGAAAACGAGTCAGATCGCGAATTTCGGCGGATTATATATCTAAAACAATTAGCATTCAATTATAAATTTCAGTATAATACCGTAGCGAAGCACGGGTATCTTGCTAGTATATATATATATATATGATATAAGTAAAAAACTGGAATCATAGGTAAGGCTTTGTGCAGATGATGTTATGCTGTATAGAGATAGAGTAATAAATAAGTTACAGGATTCTGAGTGACTGCAGAAAGACCTCAACAATGTAGTAGCACAGTGTGTTCAGTAAATTCCAATTCTACTCACCCTAATTACACTGTCTGACAAAAAATGTTAAACACCAAGAAGGAGTGGTTGAAAGTGAATGAATCTACATATGCTGAAAGACCATGTGCCTTTATTGAACTGATTATAATATGGGATGAAAGAGACAAGCATGATCATCATCAACTTCTCCATCTGCTCTCTCTTTCTTTTTCTTTCATTCTTTCTTTCTTTCTTTCTTTCATTCTTTGTACAGTGGATTAGATGGCCAGAGTACACTAGCACCGCATGTAGTCAAGAAACAAAACTAGTGCAGTTGTGCGGAACTTTTGAACTTTTGAAAGATTAAATTATTAATACTTAATTTGAAACAACCTAAAACCATATGCCAGGCAGTTTTTGCACTATCGTAATGCATGCAAAAAAAAAAAAAAAATACGCCCCTGCTGTAAGTAGTTAGGTGTTATATAAGGAAAGATCTTCATTAAGCTAATCACATTAATGAGGTTGTAAATAAAGGTTACAGATCTCTCCATATGGTTATGGGAGTATTGAGTGTTTTACAAGTAATGAAATTAATTTAGGGGTTGTAGTAAGGATGTAAAGGAGAGGTTACATAAGGCTCTGGTAAGACCCCAATTAGAGTATGGTTCCAGAGTATAGGATCCATACCAGGATTACTTGATATGAAAACTGGATAAGATCCAAAGGAAAGCAGCAAAATTTGTTCTGGGTGATTTCTGATAAAAGAATAGTTTAAAAAATATATTATGGGCTGGGAAGACTTGGGAGTAAAGAGACAAGCCGCTCAACTAAGTAGGATGTTCTGAACTGTCAGTGGAAAAATGGCATGGAATGACATTAGTAGATGAATAAGGAGCTTTAAAAGGTAGGAAAGATCATAATATTAAAATAAAGTTGAAATTCAAAAGGACAAATAAGGGCAAATATTCATTTATAGGAAGAGGAATTATATAATGGAATAATTTATCAATGGAAATATTTAATAAATTTCCAAGTTCTTTGAAAAAATTTAAGATAAGTCTAGGTAACCAATTGATAGGGAATCTGCCACCTAAGTAACAGTCCTAAGTGCATATCAATAATGATTGATTGATACCGGTAAAAGATAATTCAGTCAAAGATGAAATATTGTTTTGCAAGCCTCTCAAGACTCAGACAACTGACGAGGATACCATATACATATATTTAATTTAGTCAATTTCTATCTCACATAAAATGGACTGTCTTGGAATGAATGAATTTATACCTGTATTGATGCAATCTCAGGAAATACTGTGTATTTATTGCTCTTGTTAAAAGTGTGGTGCCCAAAGTTGGAAATAGCCTTTGTGTCATCCACAGAAAAGCATTAGCAATGAAAAATATGCCACTGAACCTTCTAAGTGTATTTAATTAAGCAGTCAAAATACTGAATTTTATAAAATTAAGACCCCTGAATTCTCATGTTTCCACTGCTCTCTGTGAAGAAATGGGAAGTCAATTTAAGATTTTATTACTTCACACTGAAGTAAGAAGGTTGTCCTGGGGCAAAGTTTAGAGGTTAAACCTTTTACCCTTTAGAATGAATGGGGAAGAATTGTTCTCTCTGACTTTGTATTTGATCTGTCTTCAACACTTTGTGATTTTGAGTGGTTACAACACTCGTCAGGGGGTACTGCATGTAGGGAGCCTATCCTTTTTCCCTGGCCTTCCATACATACTGTAAAGGTTTATGGTAAATAAATAACTAAATAATGAATGAATGAATGAATGAATGAATGAATGAATGAATGAATGAATGAATGAATGAATGAATGTCACTGATATATTTTCAGTCTTGAATGTATTGAATCTGTCTCTGCAAGATTCACGTGTAACTGTGCTTTCGGCTCATGACAAAATTGAATCAACATTAAGAAAAATCCACTTTTGGGAGTCCTGTGTGAGAAAGAAAGTTACTGAATGCTTCCCTACACTGCATGATTTTTTGTCTGAATCAAGAGTTGTTCTCTCTTTGGAGGTTGCATCAGCAATCATAGAACATCTACAAAACCTACAAACTTCATTCCATGAATATGAATATGTTCCTGTTCAAAATGATATGACAGGAACCTGAAGGACACTTTCAGTCTGTCAAAGTTATTTGAATTTTGGGCTAAGTTTAGAAGTGAATATCCAGAATTTGCAAAGTGAGCTGTAGAAAATATTTACCCTTTCCTCTAACAAATCTTACTGAGGCACCATTCTCAAAACTGTCTCACTAAGACCAAGCAAGGAAGTAGACTTAATCCGAAAGCAGACATGTGGATCCAGCTATCCAACATCACACTTGACTTTGGAAAACTCAAGTTTAGAAGACATCCATCTCATGAGCAATCATTTTTAAAATACTGAACTTTAAAAAAAGTTATGTTTTGAATAGTAAACTTTTCAATATTTCTAACATTTACTTCTGTGAATTCTTTAGTTGTCATTTTAAAATTTGAAACGTGTATCAGTACTTCCAGTACAGTTTGAAATAATTATTAATATTGAGTATGTAATAAATTACTTCAGTTATTCTTAATTTATTGCATAAATTTACTATAGGTAGTGACAATAAGAATGCTAATGATCAGACTATTCAAAACCTACATAAATACATCATTGATATTTGGAACACAGAGAAGCTTCCCGAGGAATGGAATACAGCGATAATCCACCCGCTGCATAAGAAAGGTGATCACTCCAATCCAAATAATTATCGGGGGATATCCTTGCTTGATATTACATACAAGATTTTATCCAAGATTATATACACAAGAATCCAAGAACAACTCGACCAAGAACTTGCAGAATACCAGGGAGGATTTCGACCAGGTAGAAGCTGTCCAGATCAAATCATTAGTTTAAAATGGATAATGAAGCACCAAAGAGTTCGAAGTAAGGGTCTAGTCATCACGTTTGTAGATTTAAAAAAAGCATACGACAGTATTCATCGTGAATCATTATTAAAAAGCCTTAAAGAATTTGGCTTACACCAAAAACTTGTTAACCTCATTAGTATGACTTTTAAAAATACGAAGGCAGAAGTTAAATTTAGAGGTGAATTATCAGAATCATTCACTATAAGAACTGGACTTCGACAAGGAGATGGACTTTCACCATTGTTATTTAATTGTGCATTGGAGAAGGTTATGAATGGAACAAGAAATGCCGACCAACTAACAGGATAGGTAGAAATATTAAACTCAACTGCCTAGCTTTTGCGAACGATTTAGTATTACTTGCAAATACAATAGAAGAGGCTAAATTTCAAATTGAACAACTAGTAATTATTAAAGAAATGGGATTACAAATTTCATTTGAGAAAACAGAAATGATGCCAACTTTTAAAGTTGATTTACCAGTTATTTAACTGAACAGTAATAAAGAGATTAAAATTGTTCAGAAATTCAAATATCTTGGGGAAATAATAACATGGAACACAAATGAAAAAGAAGCAATAGAACACAGAACAACTAAATTTAAACAAGCACAAAGACTTACCTGGCCAACGTATTAAAAAAAATCTCTTTCGATAAACGCTAAGCTGAAACATTATAATTCCTTAGTTAAACCAGAGGCAACGTATGCTAGTGAAACTTTATTCAAATTAAATGTAAAATCTACAACAGACAAATTACAGAAAACTGATAGAAGAATTCTTAGAACAATTATTAATAAAAAACACGAAGTTGATGGACAGTGAAGAGTGTTGCCTAACAACACTGTCTATCGTGAATATGAATCAATAATATCTACAATGCGTATAAGAAGAATTTCCTTTTTCTGTCACATATCAAGATTACCAGACACCAGGATATTGAAACAACTATTTGATTACTTTTTGAAAAATAAAACCAATAATGATTGGTTCAAAGAAGTTCAGGATGATTTGGAAGAATTGGGTATAACTCGGCAACAAATCAAAGACAGAAAAGAGAAGAGGAGTTTGAAGAACAAAAGCATAAGTCTCAAACTAAAAACATTTGAATGGAAACAATATACTATATCGGACACACAAAGGGCTTCCAGGTCGGAGAGGATGAAAAAGTTCTGGGAGAAGAAAAAGAAAAAGAAGAAATTAACTCAAATGTATTGATTTAAGTGCTCCAATGTGGGCGTAAAATATGTGAATAATAGATAGTGACAATAGTACTTAGTTGAAGCCAAAAACATTTTAGTTTATTTGTAGAAGGAAAAGGGATGTGACAAGCGCTTAAGGGTTCTGCAATAGATTTTGTACTTTCTGTAGGATTCTGTATGATAAAATAGTTTGAGAACCACTCATATAAGGCTATTAGTACAATGAGGTTGCTGTTCCCAAAACTATTTGGAGTTAGTGACAGTAGTTGATCAAGCCACTTCTAACATAGAGTTTGGACGCCTGTCATAGCTGTCCATAACCTGGGAACAAATGCTGCTTAGTGGGTTCCGGTGTCATCTCCTACACTAAGGGAGTACCCCCCCCCCCCCACCTTAGGTATGGACCCCTTTGGGGGTTAGGTTATTTACCATCATCCAACACTTGGCATTGAAATACTGGCTGCATGGTCTACTCCATACAGTTTAAACTTCTATATAGAAATTAAGAAACTTATTAGTTATCTATGCACAAATAAATTTTAGATCGATATATATACACAGTAGTTAATCTGTTAATTTATATTTATCTATTCTATAATATTTTGATACCAGGTAACATAGTGTAAGGATGATCCATTTGTTTATGGAGTGAATCATGTACTGTATAAGGACTTCTCATGTAAAAATCTTTCAATTCCCCTACAAAATATTCATTTTTAAAATTTTTTTTTAAAATTTTAAAAACAAACTTAATCTGCAGCTACTCTACTACCATAATATTTTTTTTTTCTTTTCACAGTCTCTCTCTCAAACCATGGTGTTGCTCTGTGAATTACTAACTGAAGAACCTGAAGGAGGCTCTGCTATGATCCCCTGTGACACCTTCTGTGATCTGTACACTTTCCTGGCTAGAATGGACTGCGGTCCTCCGAGAATAGAGGCAAAAGTAGGAGCTATTGAAGAAGGTGCAGAGGGTGAAGTAAAAGGAGAAGAGGAAGAAGAAGAAGAAACTCCTGATCAACGTACGGAACATATAGCTTCTATTGTTGAGGAAATTGTTGAACATTCAACAGTTCCACCAACTGAACGAATATCTACTATTGTTGATGAAATGGTGGAACATGCAACAATTCCACGTAATGAACCTGCTGCTTCAATTGTTGAGGAAATGGTCAGACGTGCTACAGTTTCACATGGGGAACCTATAGCTTCTTCCCTTGTTGAGGATATAATTGATACAGTTGAACATTCAGCATTTCCATGCTCTGAACCTGCATTCTCTATTGTTGAAGAAATTGTTGAACGTTCAACAATTCAACAGGATGAACCAGCAGATTTTACTGATGAGGATGTGTTTGAACGTGCAACAATTCCACGTGCAGAACCTGCAGCTTCTATTGTTGAAGAAATAGTTGAACGTGCAACACTTCCAAATGCTGAACCGATATCTTCCATCGTCGAGGAAATTTTTCAACGTTCTACATTAACACGTACTGACACTGTTGCTTCTATAATTGAAAAAATTGTTGAAGCTGTCCCAATTCAAGAAGATCCTGAGGTTTTGGCAAGAATAGCAAGAAGAGAACAAAGAAAATTAAGATTTGCTGCTGAGGTTCAAGGAATTGGTCCTGTTGTGGAGGAAGACCAGATTGAATCAGTTGTATCTTATATGAAATACTGGGCAGATCGACAGGAAGGTATGGTGATGCCACGTAATGTTCGTCATTTCTTGTGTCCTCGACTTGACCCTCCTGGTACTGTACAAGGCTTAGAAGCAGAGAAATAGCTTTTGTCTCTCACATTCATACTACTAACTGTAGTTAATCAGTTGGAATTTTATTCAAGAATCTTTATGAATGATTCAATTGAAACTTAAACAGAAAGCATCCACACTGTATAAGTATTCAGCAAAATCAATTTGCTGTATTATAGAATACATATAATACATATTAAATTTCCTATTGGTAAATCTAGTAGACAAAGTTACATAAAATTACAACTTCATCAAATTTTAAATTCTGAATGTGGTTGTGCTGTACCACATATGCACTTTCGGTGTTATGTACTAAGCATATGATTATTTTATGCAGCTGTAATGGTCAAATAAAAAAATCATGAAATAAATGTAATCTCATGGATTAATTTAGTGGCAAATGTCCAAAAGCTTCCCTTCATTGTTAATACTAATGATAAATAATGAATAATGACTAAGCTTGCTATTTGAAAGTGAACATTCACTTTTAGAGACTGCTAGACGTGGATTAAAAATTAGTAGCATAAAACGTGGCATTTTTGAATTGTCATCAATAAAAGACTAAGAGAAGGGAAACTTTTATTCACTCCTGTTTCATGAAGACGGTATTCCTAGTAACTGCTTTCTCCAAAGTTTTCAGTATCAGTCATTTGCATTGATTCATTCCTAAAATATCATTTTCAAACTATAGTGTATCTTAAAAGTCACTTTCTGTAATTTATGGTCTAAAAATCTAATTCTCTTCTGATTGAACAGTACTCTTGATGGAGGATGTCTCTTTCTGTCATGAAGGTTTTTTCTTTCTCTTTGCCATTTGGCTCTCATTTATGAATCTCTTCTTACATACCTGTCATGGCCTAGAAGTCAATATCGTTGATGTTCAGGCAGAAGTGACTAAGTCCATTTTTTTTACCAATTTGAGTTAAATGTACTGCTGGGGTAAAGAAAACACGTTCTTCACGATGGCGTGGTCATTATTGTAATAGAATGAACCATTTTGAGGGTACAGCTACCCTACCCTCTAATGTGAAGTCCATTTTCGAAGTCTGACATCAAGACAAAAGTGAAAGTGGACTTAATCACTTAATATGTAACACAGTACAAGGCATTGCAAAAAGAACTAGCCCAAAAGGTGCGATAGCCTCACAATAATATAGAGTCATATATCACTGATTTCTTGAAAACTCATTTATCTCCAAGCTATGTTTTTTGGGCTTTGTAACTTCTGCCAGAACGCTGAGAATATATGAACTCTTGCATACAGTAGTGATCAAATTAATTGGTAGGGTTGTCTTTCTTTAATAATTTTCTCAATTGGTTGGTAACAGCGTTACACATTGTTTATTCCAAGATCCTATGTTCTCTATGCATTCTTTGCACTGTTTTTCTGTGGTAATTTATTTTTGTGACAATTGTTTCAGGTTAAAAGTGTATTTATTTTGATGTGTGTCACTTTTGAGGAATTCTGAGGTTCCTTGTGCAAATAGTAACGCCTATGTCTCCAATGGATATGACTCCCATGAAGTGTAATGTGATTGTAGCATTATCTCAGAATACTTCCACGACACAAAGAGAGTTAGCTACTAAATTTGGTGTCCAATTTTGACAACTCATGTATTTTTAAATGGAACAGCGGATACATTTTCCATATAGTAGACCGCAGATATTTTGATGGATTTTCAGACTTCTGTCAATGGTTTTCAGTGGACTGGTTCTGTAACAATATCACCTTTTATCATAAGGAGAAAAAATAATATGGAACTTACTAATCCTGTTGTTAAATTGAACTTACGCTGCAACTGTACTTAACAAAAACATGATGACCCAACAATCTGTCTTTGCTCCATCATTATTCATCATGTGAGGTCAGTGATGCAATTAGGTTCCTTTAGGTCAGTGGCATATACTTAGGGCTACCAAGGCTATCGGTCCCTAACCTCAAATGAGAACGATGAAAATCTAAAGCACATTATATTGTGAGGATCTGGCACATTGTTCCATTTACAAAACTTGAACGCAATGAGATAAAACATCACTCGCATTTCTGAGTGCAAGGCATCGGAGAAAGATATTGCAGCCCAGGCACTGTGTCCCTCTTCCCTCGCCTTACCTTGCTCGGCTTGCTGCTAAATGCCCGATAGGTGTGGTGCCCGCGGGGATAGGTGTGCTAGGCTTTGGTCCATCAGATTGCCACTACTAACGAAGGACAGATAATTCAAAGACTCAAAGTTCTCCGGATATTTCCAAATTGACTCATGCGTTCCTCATCGTATATACTTCCTCACCTCATACTTCTGACTTAATTATACAGATAACAGAGTGCTGGTATTTCACTCATTTTTGCTTACATCCTCATAGAAGGATACTGCAGGGCTACTGTTATAGGAGTAATATAATTTTCTTTTTATAGGTAGATCTGCTAAAATGAAATGTACTCTTTCAGGTTTAGTGTTCTCTTTGGTTGGTTGCAATCGAACCTGTGATCAAGGGTCGGACATCACCACTGATCTCCTGAGGAAGCCAATAAACCAGTGAATGATGGGTACGACTGCTGGTAATGTAGTAAAATTCAAAATTTAATAATAATAATAATAATAATAATAATAATAATAATAATAATAATAATAATAATAATAATAATAATAATAATAATAAGAAGAAGAAGAAGAAGAAGAATAAGAATAAGAATAAGAATAAGAATAAGAATAAGAATAAGAATAAGAGCTTCCGTGGCTCAGGCAGCAGCGTGCCGGCCTCTCACCACTGGGTTCCGTGTTTCAAATCCCGGTCACTCCATGTGAGATTTGTGCTGGACAAAGCAGAGGCGGGACAGGTTTTTGTCCAGGTACTCCAGTTTTCCCTGTCATCTTTCATTCCAGCAACACTCTCCATTACCATTTCATTTAATCTGTCATTCAATAATCATTACCCCAGAGGAGTGCGACAGGCTTCAGCAGCCGGCACAATTCCAATCTTCGCCGCTATACGGGGGCTTCATTCATTCCATTTCTGACCCGGTCGAATGACTGGAAACAGGCTGTGGTTTTTATTTCAATAATAATAATAATGGTACATGGCATCTGTATAGGCCTGGTGGTGACTAAATAAGGATAAAATGAATGGTGAAGATATGATAAACACTCATTCCCCAAGCCTAGGAAATTAAGAGTACAAGGAGGTTGATTCTGAGAATTGAACCGGGCCATTGGACCAAAGACAATCATTCTACCCATTTTGCCACAAAGCTGGACTTTAATTTGCTAAACCTTAGGCTACCATCTCCACTGATCAGGTGTTGATTATTGACAGTAGCAGAGGCCAGCGCAGTAGCTTGTGAAACAGCACTGACAACACAGCAGGCTACTCCGTTGGCTATTGGCTGCAGCTCAGAACGCTTAGGGCTTGACATTCACTAAACCAACTATCGAAAAGGGGTAACCTAAGTCTAGTGGTAGCCCACGTCTTGATCCCAGCACATGCCACTGCTTTAGGTGCATCATTATGCTGAAAGAAAAGGTTAAAAAGTACAGTCAGATATTTAGGAAAGAGTGGCTCAATAATGAAGCTGTAAAAGACTAGTTGGTTGAGTTTCCAAGTGATCCTGAAGACAGATGGTGCAGATTTTATCAATGCATTATAAATGTGAAACTGTCTGACATTCTTAATCATGGAAAATTTCATTAAACATTAAAAAGTTGCTTTGTCATTTTCATTTCAACAACAGTCAAAAATAGAATTCTCTGTGTTAAGCTTTCTAGAGAACGCGTTTTGACAGAAGCAACAATAACCTTATTTGCTCCAGTTATGGTTAGCATAAACAAAGGAGTGTACAAGCTATTAAAGAAAGAACGATCTAGCTTTATATTCTCTGTGTGTGTCATTCTATTCGATTAGCAGTACTTTCTGTTAGAGATGAATCGCTGCCAGAAGAATTTTGTTCCAGATACAATGTTGACAATGTTAGTAAACATAAATCTTCTAAAATATATCTTGACTAACAAGTTGAAGTTTCTCTTTCCAAACTGATCAGAAACAATGAAATCAGTAATGAAAATGAAAATAACTTTTAAAAAAGGTGTGAGAATTTCCTTATGTGTCTTGCTGCTGAACTGCGATGTTTATTGCCCCCCAATATAGCAGTGTTATGGAAGGTTCTTTGGTTGCTCCAAAAGAGTGTCTTCATGTACTGAGGGAGCAAATAATACCTTTAGCTAAGGACTTAGGATATTCTGACAGTAATAAAAATTGATTTCCAATGGAAGAACTATGAAAATACTGTAGACTTCTGGAATGAAGTGTGGTTATTTAAAGATGCAAGTGGTTTCAAATCCTTTTGAAGAAGTTTCTAAATTAGCCCTTGGACTTTTAGTGTTACCTTGGATGGATGCTGATATGAAAAGAGCTTCCAGCCAATTAAATAGGGTAAAAACATCCTTGCTTAATAGAATGTTTGCCACTATGGTAAAAGCATTGCTTGCCATAAGAGCAGGATTGAAATGAGTAAAGAAGTATTGCAGTGATTAAGAATTGCCATCAGATATTTTGAAAAAAATTGGCACCATGGCTTCACATGAAACCACAGGAACTCAACCCAGGACATTAACTTCAAAGGATATAGTGCTGAAAAGCAAAGATGATGACCTCCTGCTCTAAAATTGGTGAGTGTTGAGTTAATTTCCTCTATAAGAAAAGATGTTACTGAGTGAGTTGGCCATTCAGGTAGGGGTCCGCAGCTGTGAGCTGACATTTGGGAGATAGTCGGTTCGAACTCCTTTGCCAGCAGCCCTGAGGATGGTTTTCCATGGTTTCCCATTTTTACACCAGACAAATGCTGGGGCTGTACCTTAATTAAGGCTATGGCTGCTTCCTTCTCACTCCTAGCCCTTTCCTATTCCATTGTCGCCATAAGACCTATCTATATCAATGCAACATACAACCAATTGAGAAAAAAAGAAAAGATGTTGCAGACTATTGTGCTTCAGTTTGGAATTGAGTGGATTTTCAACTGAAATTTAGTGGAGAAAAGACTTCTGGGTTGGTGACTCTGTTGCTGTCAGTGCAGGCTCTATAAATAGAATTATTCAGTGGCACAAACAAACTGGCTCAATTTCACTACAGGAAAAAAGGAAAAATATAGCAGGAAAAAGAAAGCGATGCCAACTGATGAACATATCTCCTCAGAGGAAGCAAATCTAACCCCAGGCTAACCATTGTAGACTGTGCTCACAAACTGGGAGGAAAGGGGAGTGAATTTGCAGATTTCTAATGTTATCATAGACTTCTGGAAGCTGGAATGAAAGCCCACAAACCTATAAAGAAACACCTACTAACATGTAAAATGCGCAGGAAACATCTCTTGTAGGCATGTAGTCATCAAATTGGACAGTGGAACACTGGAAGGAAGTTATTTTCTCTGATGGGAGTCACTTTGAAGTGCAGGGTCAGAGGTGGTTGTGGTAATTATTGTTTTAAGAGGAAGTACAACTAGGCAACAATCCCCTATAACACTAATCAGAGGGAAAAAATGGAATGGGTCTGACACTTTTAAAAATGACAGTATTGGCCAAAGGAAGGCAAAGGCCATAATGGATGTGAAAATGAAAGACTCCCTAGGTCTCGTAAACCTAATAACATTGGGGTCGGAAAAGAACAAGAGTTGACAAGGGCGGTTGGATAGGATACATGGAAGTGAAGAGCCTTGGCCTGCAGGATACATTAAATCAATACAAATAAACTTCCACCTGTTTGATATGGGAAATGAAGCTAATTTTTTGCAATCTACAAGAGACACTCAAGCGTCATAATTTTGGCTTCAATCCTGTCTAAAGAAACCATTAATGATCGAGGAAAAGCCTCCCCTTTTGAATGTGGTTTTGATCCTAAAAGTTCAGCTCATCTTCCCTTCTCCCTACAATTCTTTCTAATTGCTGTAATCTTTCTTATTTTTGATGTAGAAGACAACATATCTGGCAGAAATGTGCAAAACCTGTAGACTCATTTATGAAAGATTTGTTTCACTAAAACTCGTGCAAAGTTTCCTGGTCAGTGAGTGTTTGGAACAACCAGACTAGAAAAGATCAACTTCACTGAACAAATGAGTCTACTGAATTGCCCATGCCGTCTGATCACAATAAGCAGAATGAGTCTAGGCAAAATTGAGCAACTCAGAAACACCGAAGCTCAAGTGCCTTATTCATTGGTACACTGCTGTAACATGCATTGGTTCTCAGAATATATTTACTGTACATCCTTCTTTATAACAATTTGGGATAACTTGTACACTATAACAAGAGAACATGATACTTAACTGTCACACACATCATATTCGACGTAATCAAAATCCGTTCCTCTACAATGTCCCCTACATCTTATCCCCTACATTGCATAATGTTTGTTAAATACAGTTCAATACCACATTAAATTAGCTTTTTTCACACCAGGCAAATGCTGGGGCTGTACCTGAATTAAGGCCACGGCCGCTTCCTTCCAACTCCTAGGCCTTTCCCATCCCATCGTCGCCATAAGACCTATCTGTGTCGGTGCGACGTAAAGCCCCTAGCAAAAAAAAAAAAAAAAATTAGCTTTCCACAAAATGTCACCATTAGTACACAAATGACAAAACCAGAATACCATCACAGTGGTATGTCACCTATATCATGTTTTACGCAATCACAATCGTAATTTTCTTCACAATGATCACCCCCTGTGGGTGGGGGCGGTAGAATAACATCCATGGTATCCCCTGCCTGTTGTAAGAGGCGACTAAAAGGGGCCTCAGGGGCTCTGAACTTTGGAGCGTGGGTTGGCGACCATGGGGCCCTCAGCTGAGTCCTGGCATTGCTTCCACTTACTTGTGCCAGGCTCCTCACTTTCAGCTATCCTATCCGACCACCCTTGGTCAACTCTTGTTCTTATCCGACCCCGACGCTATTAGGTTTGCGAGGGCTAGGGAGTCTTTCATTTTCACGCCCTTCGTGGCCCTTGTCTTACTTTGGTCGATATCTTCATTTTTCGAAGTGTCGGATCCCTTCCATTTTTCCCTCTGATTAGTGTTATATAGAGGATGGTTGCCCAGTTGTACTTCCTCTTAAAACAATAATCACCACCACCACCACCACCACCACCTTCACAATGATCAACTCTTTTTCGTTTACAACCCTAAAGGTATTAGAGCATTTGAAGTCTATGGAGACTTTCATTTTCACACCCTTCGTGGCACTTGTCTTTCTCAATTTGTGCAGTTGAACCTCCTCTTAAAACAATGATTATCTGTCCTAATTTTGTTCTACTGTTGGGAAGTTCCTGTTCCAGAATTGAGGAGTGTCTGTTCAAAAGTCCCTACTTCCACCAAGAGAAAGTTGTGGGAAAACGCAAGAAACATATAATAAAAGACACATAGGGCGTACCCTTGACCAGGTATGGTACAACTGTTTAGAACTATGCTCCAATTCCAAACATACATCATGGGTGTTCTGTTGTTAGTATTAATGCCAATATAAACAAAATGCAAATAGTCCCTTTCACTCAGGTACGGTACCACACAAATATCCCTTTTTGTTTAAACATGTTGGAAATAACCCCTTTTGGATGGGAGCGAGCAAATAACACACAACAAAACAGCTAGACTGGAAAGGAAATGGAGCCTTTATGCAGCTGTATGCAGTGTGGAAGAATAAGAACATTCCAAGGAAGACAAAAATAAACATTGTCAATACAGATGTTAAGTCAGTCCTTCTATATGCTTGTGAAACTTGAAAGGTTACACAAACTACCAGTAATCTCTTTCAAACATTTATAAACTGTTGCTTATGAAGCATCATAAACATCAGATGGCCTGAAATTGTATTCAATAACGAGCTATGGAGAACACAAACCAAGTTCCAGTCACAGTAGGAAACAAGAGAAGGAAATGGAAATGGATAGGTCTTTGAGAAAGCCAGCAGGATCTATAGAATGCACAGCACTGGAATGGAATCCACAAGATACACAGAGGAGAGGTCATCCTAGGAAGACTTCTAGGAAAGACCTGGGGGAGGACTGTAAAGGAGGAGGCCCTTAAAAGTAGGGAAGATTTGGAAGGAAGTTAAAGCATTGACATGCCAACTACCTCAATGGAGATGTTTCATGGATTCCCTATGTTCCAGATATTCCAGGGGGAACAAGAGAAATTAAGTCAAGTCAAGTAAGTCAAGAACATATGATGAAGAAGTCCTGTATAAGTAGGAAAGAGATAGGCAAAACTGTTGGTGAAAGGGACCATTCCCTCTCAGCCATCACCAGAAGATCAGTAACAGACATTTTTCAGCCATACTAGATAGTCAAGCATATAACTCCTTTGTAAATAACACTATAACTAACTTACTACCTCATACAAAACCTCATCAGCTTGGAAGAGTGAAAGGGGTGGTTGATGATGTAACCTATTCTGTTCAAGGACAGACTAAGTTGACAGCTAAATGCCTTGTCATATCCATGGAAATTACCATTGCGGTAATTCAAGATTTGTTGCCGGATATCATACTTGGCCATGACCCTGGTAGAGTGGTAAAGTATAGTGTGATTTTGGATTATGCAGCCAATGAGATTTTTCTGGGCAAGGATGGATATCGGACAGTATATTGGACGGATGGAAATTTCACAACTCATGGTAATCTACATGACAATTCATACATGGGGGAAATCCAGTTAGAGCATCTTCAGCCAGATGATGAAGAGAACCTGAAATCGGTCATAAAGTACTTTCCTGAAGTAATTAGTAACAATACAGTCCATACTACCACAGTAACACATACCATTGAATGTAATGACTATTCTCCGATTAAGCAATGTCCATATTCAATAAACCCAGATAAGCATCATAAAGGAGATGCAAGAAATGGAAGGACAATGTCTTCTTGAACCCTCCCCTAGTTGAGTCTCGTTTATTTTACTACCAAATAAGGAGAATGGTGAATATAGGCTTTGTTTTAATTTTTTTTTAAGTTAAAAACTTCATGATCGTTCCGTATTGAATAGAGAAATAAGAAGATGTACACATTTGTACTTCCTCTAATAGCAATAATCACCACCACCACCACCCTCTAATAAACGTTCCCCAACCTTTTCTCTATCATCTCCCATTCATCTATCAATTACTACGGCAAGTTGTTTCGAGTTGAACCTCACACTGCAATTTTCTTTTATTATTTCTTCCTATTTTTAATATATTTTTATTTGACTTTATAATGTTTTAAATTATTTTCAAACTTATATACCTACTTTGAATTAGACGAAATTAAATCCTACACTGTTTTCCTAAGACTTCAATTACATCACCTTTTACTCTTCGGCCTGAGAAACAAATGCCTACAAGACCTGCCTAGCAACGACTCTACATAAGTGCATACTTGACCTGCTTGTGAACTTCAACTATATTTGTTTTCGGCGCAAGACAATGATGTTCTGTTTACTCTCTTGACTGCGATCATTGTGTTTTGGACATTAACTGAATTGCTACGATATGAATCAATGTTAATTTTTTGCCTGTGTTCAATGTATTAGTTGTTTTAAGATCTTTATATCTTGCCCTATTTTACTATTTGGCTGATGGTGACACTGTTTAGGCTAGCATATAATCATTTAAGGAACAAAAAGAAGAAGAAAAGAAGAAAAACTTGAAGATCATAAATTTGTATAGTGTTTCTCATTCAGTTCAACCAAAATTGTATGTATTGATCATTTTTATAATATTTCGTAAGTTCTCTTTACTCTTTGACATGATGTATTGGGAAACAATACTCCTTTAAATTGTAAAACAAAAGATTGTGTCATTATGTTATTCTTTGATCTAACCACTGATGAAGGGAATGGTTGAGATTTCCCGAAACATGTATGGTTAATAAATAATGTTTCTTTCATTTAATGAGTGTATTGATCAAGGCGGATTTAAATAAACTATTATAAATAGTTATATTGTACATTTACTTGTAATGTGTCGAAACCGGTCCCAATAAACAAGTTGTGACTTCTTTTTAGTTCAACTTACAACGGAGTATTGAAAGGTGGATCCTTCTTATATTGTACATCTTCTTATAGGCTTTGTGTCGACTTCCATAAATTAAATGAAGAATGATTAGTGATGCCTACCCCAGGCCTGACCTGAAGGACTTGCTTAAACAGATGAATGGATCCAAGATTTTTCAACACACTAGATTTTAAATCTGGATACTAGCAAGATGAGGTAGAAGAAAAATCCAGACCAATTACTGCTGTCATGACACTGAGAGGCCTATTCCGATTTGCAGTCATGCCATTCGAACTGAAGAATGCATCAGCCACATTTATATGATTGATGGATAAGGTATTGTCACGATACATTGAAAATTTCTGCCAAGTATATTTATGTGATTTCCTGATTTATAACAAGAACACCTTTTGAGTCTAGCAAAGGTGTTGGTACGGCAGGAAATTCATGGACTGACCTGCCAGTTGGGGTCATAGTGTTGTTGATGTTATTGTAGACCACCTATATCGATACCATGATGGTGCATCGATCGTGATTTACTGTGTACATGTTTCTACGTGATATCATACTGTATGCATGTTAAGTGAAAATATATTCAAGTAGTCAGTGATAGTAGCGGTTTTATTTTGCAACATTGCTACATCTATGTTAAACTGGCAGCTGTGACAGGAATTTGGGATGCTGTGATAGGATTATTGTGTCCGAAGTGTGGTACTTGCGTTCAGATTACGTTTATCGTTAAGGAGTGAAGAGTGATGAAAATATTGTGCAAAGACTTGAAATATAGTGGAATCATAAACATATTTTTCAAGGTTCTTATGGTCAGTCAATTGACGGGACAGTTGGAGGAATGCAGACTTCCCACTACCAGTAGGAAATCAGACATAATTATAAGACTCTGAGAACAGCTGATCACCGATGAATTAAATCCAGACTAATTTTACATTGAGCACGACGAGGAGGGAGAATCTTCAATGTCAGGAGAGGCGGTAAGCATTAAAACTATGTTGGCTGATCTAATGACTGTGGGTTTTGAATATGGGACAGAGCTTAGGTAGAAAGGTAACACAAGTGAGTTCCCATATTACAACTCTAGAACAGAATCTAGATAGGCAAATCTCCAGCATGGAAAACAGATTGAAGGAAATATTTCTACTTTAGAGCAGAGGCTGATGGCTCTTAACAAGGACTTCTGGATGTTAAGTGTAGAACCTCCCAGGTATCTTGTATTAAATTGTAAAAAAGCAGAATTATCCAAAATGAGTGTTGACACCAGTAGGCAGTTGAGTTGGAATTGTAGTGCTGTTATGCAATAAGCTATCGTAGATCAGCTATATTGACACCATGATGATGGGTCAGTTTTAGTCAATAGTAGTTATAGATCAAAGAATGAGTTGTTGTAAAGATATAATGTTGGTATTGTGAAGTAAATTTGAGTAGTTGGAAATCAGTGTCAGTTGGAGTTGCAGTATTGTTTATGTTATTATTGTAGCGTGAAGAAGATTTCCTTTCACTCTTCGTTTTATTTTATCAGTGTAATTGTGCTTGCAAGCTCTTTTATTTAGATGTTATTTATATATGTCATGTTGTATTATGTTTTGCATTGCCCTTCCTAAATAAACGTTGTCCTCATGCCCTCATGGCCCCAGGATAAAGCGAAGTTTCTTCCCGTCCTGGGGTGTTTTCAACCTTAGGTTGGCTATCCTCCTCTTGCCTGCACGTCTGGTGACAAAACTCCCCTCCCCTTTGAGTGCGCGCGCGCCTCTCCCTGCTGGGCAGGGGAGCGCTTGCTGCTCCTTGCCGTCATTCTTTTTCCGGTCTGCTTGACTTGCTCGCTGCATTCGCAGCCGGTCCCGCCGCGGCCTCGAACTGAGGACTCACCAGACGTGGAGGTAAGACGTTAAGACAGGAACCCCTTGTGTAGCGCGTTATGAAAGTTGAGGAAGCGGATTGCAATTGTAAAGAATTTCATGTTAACCCCCCTTAATTAGATTTTCCAAAAACAACAAAAATAAATATTTCTGTATTTTTAAAGGAGATTCCATATACTAACTATTTGGTCTGTATTATCTTCAGTTTCTGAGATATACGTATCCTCATTAAAGACATTCAGCCCCTTATTCACACTTTTCACCCTAAATATCAATTTTTACATCTGCAAACTTTTGAAGTTTTGAGATATAGATATACTAATTTTTAAAATACACCCTCCCCCCCATTTCACCCCCCACTATTTGTATTTTCTAAAAACAAAAAATACATGTTTCTTTATTTATAAAAGAGATCCCAAATACCGATCTTCAGGTCTGTAACATCTTCAGTATCCTTAAGTATCCTTATTAAAGGCATTCAACCATTTTTCACCCCTTTTCACCCCTCCTATTGGGATTTTCCGAAAACAAAAAATACGTGTTTCTTCATCTTGAAAGTGTGATTGAAAGTGTGTTTGAAAGATTTGAGATATAGATACACTCATTTTAATAATTCACCCTCCTTTCAACACTCCACTATTTGGATTTTTCAAAAACAAAAAGTACATGTTTCTTTATTTTTACAGGAGATCCCAAATGGCTTTTTTCAGGCTGTAATATCTTCAGTTTCTGAGATATAAGTATCCTCATTAAAGGCATTCAACCCACTTTTCACTCCTTTTTACCCCTCCTATTGGGATTTTCCGAAAACAAAAAGTATGTGTTTCTTTATGTTGAAAGGAGATTCTAAATACCAATTTCTATATCTGTAAACTTTTACAGTTTCGAGATATAGATACACTCATTTTAAAAAATCACCCCCCCCCCCTTTTCACCTCCCCATTATTTGGATTTTCCAAAAACAAAAAATTATGTGTTCCTTTATTTTTATAGGAGTTTCCAAATTTAAATTTTCATGACTGTAACATCTTCAGTTTCTGAGATTTAAGTATCCTCATTAAAGGCATTCAACCCCTGTTTCACCCCTCCTATAGGGATTTTCCGAAAAAATACAAGTTTCTTTATTTTTAAAGAGAGATTCTAAATACCAAATTTTACATCTGTAAACTTTACAAGTTTTGAGATATAGATACACTCATTTTAAAAATTCACCCCCTTTTCACCCCCCATTAATTGGATTTTCCAAAAACAAAAAATACATGTTTCTTTTGTTTTTAAAGGAGATCCCAAACATCAATTTTCAGGTCTGTAATTTCTTCAGTTTCTGAGATATAAGAATCCTAATTTAAGGCATTCAACCATTTCTTCACCCCTTTTCTCCCCACCTATTGGGATTTTCCAAAAACAAAAAAATGTGTGTTTCTTTATTTTTAATGAAGATACTAAATACCAATTTTTACATCTTTAAACTTTCAAATTTTTTAGATATATATACGCTCATTTTAAAAATTCAGCCCCCTTTTCACCCTCCCATTAATTGGATTTTCCAAAAACAAAAAAACATATGTTTCTTAATTTTTAAAAGAGATCAAAAGTACCAATTTTCTGGTCTGTAATATCTTCAGTTTCTGAGATATACATACCGGTATCCTGATTAAAGGCATTCAACCCCTTTTTCACCCTTTTTCACCCTTTTTCACCCTTTTTCACCCGTTCTATTGGGATTTTCTGAAAACAAAAAAATATGTGTTTCCTTATTTTTAAAGAAGATTCTAAATACCATTTTTGACATCTGTAAACTTTTAAAGTTTTGAGATATAGATACACTCATTTTAAAATTTCACCCCCCTTTTCACCCCCTTAGCGATGGAATATCCAAAAATCCTCTCTTAGTGAGCACCTACATCTTAATATGAATGTATCCCCAAAATTTCATTTCTTTATGTCCAGTAGTTTTGGCTCGGCGATGATGAATCGGTCAATCAGTCAGTCAGGACAAGTTATTTTATATATATTGTACCTGTAAAAATGTGTTCATATCTTTAAGGCGCTTGATATTAAATTAACGAGCATGATTCTTAACCTAGGGAGTGGCTTTATCATTGGAGCTGGTACAGAGAGAGGTATAGTTATAAATTTTAGAGATTCTTTTGATAAATTGAGTTTATTGATCATCAAAAGCAAGTTCATATCACCTTCGTACAGCAGCGTGGAAGTGTCGTGACTGGTTGGTACCTCCAAGTCCTGGGATGGTGCTGGACATCGACTGGGCAGGGACCACACCTGCTCGGATGAGGAGTTCTGGAATGTCTCGAGGTTCTGGAAATGTCCCGACGTTCTGGAATGTCCCAACATTCTGGAATGTCTCGAAGATTAGCACACGTTCCTGGGTTCGATTCGAGACGTAATTCACACTTGAATTTCCTGCACGGCACTCCACACATTCATGGCACTGTCTGAACAGATATGACTTTTTAATTATGGTTACTGCACTCTAGATATTAAATCAAACGTTCTGGAATAATCACTCGAAGAACAAGTACTGGTAGAAATGCAAGTTCATAATGCAAGCTCACTGTAAGTCAGAATGTTCTAGAGGATTACTGTCACTGCAGTCCTAAATGCATAGTTCTGAAGATTTAAAACATGTTGGCAATGAACTGAATAAGTAGCACTCGGAAACTGTCCTGTTCCGTCAATAGGCGATGTGAATAGCCATTAAAGAAAATAATATTTGAAAGAAAAAGTCTGACTTCATAAATTATAGATCACTCAAAATACTGGAAAGTTCTAGGCTTTCTGGGAACGCGATATGCGTATTCTGAATTGTCACAGTCTTTAAGAATCAAAACATAAGTCCCTGTGCAGCACTTGGAAAGTATTGCATATTTCACAATTAAACGTAATGTTGAACGTCCCCTAAGTTTCATAGTCTTTACAAGGCGTAAATTCAATGAGGCACTTGAGAAAACAAGTCATATCGTTCACACGAAAGTTTATGTTGGTAGGGCACAAGTTCATCCTACACGCTCGGGAAAATTTCAATGTTCCAGAAAATGATTCAAAAAAATACAGGTTCGAATAAGTTCGAAACGTAAGTTCAATGCGATACACAACACTCGTGAAAATTCAAAGTCCTTTCAATTGTCATTGAATAAGTAAGTCCCTATGTGGCACTTCAAAAAATAACAAAGTTCCAATGTGTAGAAATAACAAAGTTCCGATATGTCAAAATATTAAAGTCCCAACACGACACTCAAAGAAAATAAAGTTCCAACGTGTCGAAATATTTAAGTCCCAACACGACACTCGAAGAAAATAAACTTCCGATGGCAATGTTCCAATATGTCACCTTAAGAAAATAATAAAGTCTTATCGCGACACTTGGCGAAAATAACAAAGTTCCAATGAAACGCTTCCGAAAAAATAACGAAGTTCCTATATGGCACTTTAAGAAAATATCAAAGTCCAGTCACGACACACGAAAAATAACAAAGTTCCAATGTGTCAATGTGACAAAGTTCCAATACGATGCTCGCAGAAAATAACAAAGTCCCATTCAGGAACTTCAAGAATATGATAAAGTCCCGATACAACACTTAGAGAAAATACTGAAGTTCCAATACTTGGATTTCACACTGTCAACCAGAAGTTCGACACACACAATACTTCTCCTGTCACCCGTGTCACAGAGACGGCGGAGTGACAGACACTGAATTCATAGGTCGGGTGGTCATCCTTTTATACATGTTCGCATGGAAGTGTCTAGAACTCGGGTACTATCTACCCTTATAACTTCTATAATACTCGGTGGATTTTCTTGAAATCTTAACAGATGACATCCATTGTAAAGGTTTTTAATATGGCAGTGTCAAAATAGCGTTAAAGTAGCTCAAAATGTACTTTTGACGGTGAGCTGGAACATTACCATATATGGCACGTATAGCTGGCTTACGGCAGCCACGTCACTCGCTGTGTACGTCACTGCGTTCGGCGGGCTGCCTACCTTCCTCCTCGCGCGAAGTTCCACAAACATGCTTCGGACTTAGCTCGTAGCGGCGTTCCCGGTACAATATATATTATATTATATTATATTATATTATATTATATTATATTATATTATATAGGCGAGAAAGTCTCATAATAAATTGCATTTACCTCTTGTTACATTTAATTCATCACTGTCCATGAAGGTCTCCATAATTGCTGTCATTGTCACTGTCTGAACTGCCTTCTGAATTGGTAACATCTGCGGGATCGTTTGTTTCCTATATGGCATCATCTTCCGATCCGATCCAAGGCACACGAAATTAGAGTTTTTTTGAAAATTTGTTCAACAATTTCTAGTGTGATAAGGCCCCAGGCCCGAACTCTCCACTCGCACTCTGTTTTAATAGACGTTTTTTTAAAATTTTCCCACCTTTTGTCAGTGAGTGGTTTCCAGCTACCAGCAAGTCAACATAAAAATGCCCCATGTGGTCTTTGAATGGCTTGTTGATGGAGACATCAATTGGCTGAGGGGTAGAAGTTTATCTCTCCAGAATTACTGTGGCTTGGGTGTTCATTTGCAGCATGTTGTTTTTTTACGGCATCAACAAGTTGACCTCAAAAACTCTCCAGCATGAGCAGTGCCTTCTTCTGCGTCAAAGCCCCCGAGCGGTGAGACCACTCAATGTGCAATAAATCTATCATCACATCTGCTGCTATCCACCCCATCTCATGAATGCGGATAACAATCCCTTTGGGAAAGTTGCCCTTGTGCAAGTTTTTTCTTTTAAATATAGCCTATAGAGGGAGTTTCCTTCCATCAGCCATAATTGCCAGCATTATCATAGAGTGCAATTTATCAGCTCCTGTGGGTTTAAGAAGTATACTTGAGGCTCCTTTGGCATTGATAGTGGAGCATCTCAGCATATCAAAATAAACTGGAGTCTGATACGTGTATCCTATCTGCAATAGGAGAAACTGGTGTTCTTGCCACTGTCGAGGCACGAACTGATGGAATTCTAAAGCTGCGTTTACACTAGCGAAACTCCCTCGTGAAAGTCACTCGGGTGAAATTTACTCGCTTCGAGGGAAATTTCGTACTACCCAAACCAGAGCGCAATTCACAGCGAAAAATAGCGCGAGTGGGGCGAGCCACCTTCGACAAGCCTGAACACTTCTGTTCTTGTTTTGCAGCTATTTACATGGAAACTTGTTTTGTCCCTCCAGCCGCTGCAGCCGCGTTTTCCATCATATCAATGTCATTTTTGATCAAGAAAGGGAAGAACAAAAATCGGCGCCCTCGACGATGGTGGAGCAAACAATTATTCCTTGGAAGAAGCCAATATGGAAACAGCCTTATGAGAGAAATGGTACAGGAAACCATTGATGATACAATTAAGAACTTCGTCCGCATGAGTACCCAAGATTTTGAACAACTCGTTTCACTGATCAGTCAAAAAGTTGAAGAACAAGACACAACATTCAGAGAAGCAGCAACAGTGAGAGAAAGGTTGGCTGTCACACTGCGTTTCTTAGCAACTGGTGATTCGTACACAAGTTTGCAGTATTCATTTAAAATATCGAAGTGCACAATATCAAAAATCGTCCCAGAAGTTTGTGATGTGTTGATTGAAACACTTCAGGATTATGTGAAGGTAACGATAATAATTAATCGCATTTAAAACAGTAAATCGACTCGGTATTTTATATGTATTTTAAAAAAGTCAAATGAACAAATAGGAATGCTAATAATTAAAATCACAACATTAATTCAATTTAGAAATACATTTCGTATCCAAACCGCACCCATTTAAAAAAAAATAGCGTTTGATATATTTGTTAATTGTTGTGGATCAATACAAAAAATGGGTGAAAATGTAAAAAAAAAAATGGAAGAAAAAATAAATCACAAACCAAGTAAAATTAGTCACAAGCTCAATAGCCCATCAAAATGTGACTAATCCAAATGTTCAGGGCTTGTGCCTTCTGGATGTGGTGTTGTCTGCCCACTAGTGGAAGTTCTTCACAATGAGCCAAGAATGTTTCAAAATAGGTACCGGTAGGTTCAAAAAAGTAATGAAATGACGCAATTTTGCGTTTAAACCAATAGTAATAGCTTACCTGATCCAGTGAGTCTGCTCTTATTTTCTTTCGATCTTTCACTTCGATATGATCCCAGTAGCGCTTTCATCTTCGCTTTCACTGTAGAGATAGGAAAGTTTAGTTGAGAACTAATTTCCTTCCGCGCATCTTCTCTTTTATTGCGATTGAAATAGATTTTGTTTTTCGGATTCCACATAAAATCTCTATTTTTGTAGAGCTCGATGAGCTGCAAGCACTGTTCTTGATTCATCCCTCGCGCAACTACGGGGACCACGTTTACACTGAGAGAAATTCGATGAGCGAAACCCTTTGATGTGCGCACAAAAACCGCCTGACCTCCGGCTCGCAGCAAGGGCACTCACTCCGCAATTACTCAGGGGTGAGGGAGCGTCTACACTTTATCCGAGTATTCCTCCGGCAGTCACTGACACAATGATCTATGCATCCATAAAGCCAGGCTGTTTCTTCACATGAAACGCACAGCCCAACTTCTGCTTGCTTTAAACTCACGTTCACTGATTCCATACCTCTTTGTGATTTTACGTGCCTTAATTTGTAGCATTGCATGAGACATGCTGTTGCCACTGTTCCTGGTTTCCTGTACCCACACCAACACCTTCTTATCCAATTCAAAATATTTACTCGTTTGCAGTCCAGGAAAAGATCTAACATTGTTTTGTGGTCATTAGTTTTCTTGTTGTTTTTGCCAATATCTGATCATGTTGGTTGAACAGTGAAATCACGGATGGTGTCCTGGACACCATTCTTATTGGCAAACATCAGAACATTTAGTTTAAAAGAAGCAGAATAACTTTTACGCTTACTGATATTAACATTACCACTCATAGTAGTACACAACTAATTCCAATATCATAACTTTCCCTGACTACCAGCACGTTACTGTAATTTGACTAAATGACCACCGCCTGATAAAGCATATGAATGGGGGAGGGTCTAATATGTGATGGGACCGGGCGAGTTGGCCGTGCGCGTTGAGGCGCGCGGCTGTGAGCTTGCATCCGGGAGATAGTAGGTTCGAATCCCACTATCGGCAGCCCTGAAGATGGTTTTCCGTGGTTTCCCATTTTCACACCAGGCAAATGCTGGGGCTGTACCTTAATTAAGGCCACGGCCGCTTCCTTCCAACTCCTAGGCCTTTCCCATCCCATCGTCGCCATAAGACCTATCTGTGTCGGTGCGACGTAAAGCCCCTAGCAAAAAAAAAAAATATGTGATGGGGTTTTATACATGAGTAAATATGGTATGTTAGGTAGCTAGGTGGATGAAACACTGGCAGAAAAAAAATCCAAACACCAAGAAGGGGTTGTGCTAGATTAACGAACATTTCACATTTCTCTCAAATCACATGAGCGTGGCCCCATGACGTTGCACATCAAGTTTACTTTAAATATGAGCTGTACTGTGCAAGTGTGTTAGTTACCTGTGAGTTTGAACTGAATGACTTTGAGTGGGTCAAGAATGTCTTTACGATGATGAAGAGGCCAATATCAACAGCTCACTGTGGTTGAACGAGGCGGTACAATAGGGTTACATGAAGGTGGATTTTCCTTCCGCACTATTGCAGAACAACTTGGCAGGAAAGTCTCCACTCTGCATGTGTGCTGGCAGCAGTGTCCATGAGAAGGTACGGTCACAAGAAGACCGGGCTCCGGACATCCCCATGGCACCACCAAGAGTGAGGACGCCATATTTGGTGTTTAGCTGTGGCACAGCAGACAGCATGGCAGCAACAATTCAAGTGGCAGTTGGCACCACAGTGATGCAACAAACTCTTCAAAATCAGTTATTTGAAGGACAGCTCCAAGCCAGGCACCCTCTGGTGTGTATTCCACTTACCCCAAACCACCACTGTCTGCGACTTCAATGGTGTCAAGCAAGATCTCATTGGAGGATGGAGTGGAGGTCCATTGTGTTTCTGATGAAAGCCAGTTATGCCTTTGTGCCAATGATGGCCGTGTGTTGCTTAGAAGGAGACCAGGTGAGCACTTGCATTCCACCTGTGTGCGGTGTCGACACACTAGACCTACACCGGGAGTTCTGGTCTGGGGAGCAATTTCCTATGATAGCAGGAGCACTCTCGTTGTTATTCCATGCACCCTGACTGCAGATGTATACGTCCGTCTGGTGATTCGACCTGTTATGCTGCCATTCATGAACAGCATTCCCAGGGGTGTTTTCCAACAGGATAATGCATGCCCCATACCACTGTTGTACCCCAACGTGCTCTACAGAGTGTCGACATGTTGCCTTGGCCTGCTCGATCTCCCGATCTGTCCCCAATCGAGCACGTATGGGACATCATTGGATGATAACTCCAGCGTCATCCACAACCGGCATTGACCGCCCTTGTATTGACCGACCAAGTGTAACAGGCATGGAACTCCATCCCACAAGCTGACATCTGGCACCTGTACAACATAATGCATGTACGTTTGCATGTCTGCATTCAACAGTCAGGCAGTTACACTAGTTATTAATGGACCAGCAGGCCACATTTGCGATGGCTTTTCTCAGGTGGATATTAACTGTAGTCTTATATCTTTAATCAAATATATTACCAAAGTTTCCATATTCTACATTCCTTATTTCATGGTGTTTGGATATTTCTTTCCGCCAGTGTAATTGCTATCAGATGATGTTTTTTATTTGATTAAATATTATATTGAATTAGTGGATCCTTAACAATTGTATGGGTGACTAAAGCTTTCAACCTCTAAATTTCTTAAATCTTGTCTTGGCACTATTGTTTCTTCCTTAGTCACCCTGGCGTAGCATAGGATTAGCCTCTTTTTCATTTTGGGCCTAAGCCACTTACTGTAGGTTTTTAACAATTTCTACAAGGAGTGCTGGTGTTTTGCCTCCTTGCCTTTTGTTTATGGCTGATTATATACAACATTTTCTTTTTACTTTCAAGGCCATGTAGTATGGACAATTATGCCTCTGTGTCTCCTGTATTATTCTTAGGTTAACTGTTTCATCGATTTTGGTTCCCTTTTTGGAACTGTGATCAATGCTAGTGTGGATCAGTTGATGAAAATTTTAAAGTGAGGTCACCCGATGTGGCATAGTATAATTTCAGTGTATGAAAGGAAACTGATTGCCTCCAAGAGGCTAGACTATGGTTCTTCAAAGTTCAAACTCCTGATTAATGTACTTTCTTTGCCAGTGGCTTTACATCGCACCAACACAGATAGATCTTATGGTGACAATGGGATAGGAAGGGCCTTGGAATTTGAAGGAAGTGGCCATGGCCTTAATTAAGGTACAGCCCCAGCATTTGCCTGGTGTGAAAATGGGAAACCACGGAAAGCCATCTTCAGGGCTACCGACAGTGGGATTTGAACCCACTATCTCCGGATGCAAGCTCACAGCAATGTACCTTCTTGGAGCAAATCCTGCTCTTATAAAATATTTGTACCTGTCCAGAGCAATAATGCACTTCTCTATGTAAATCAACAAATTGATAATTATCTCAAGTTTTGTACCTGATTTTTGGACTTCTAAGTCCCTGTTATTGTTAGAGCTGATGAGTTCATTAATAATCTGTTCTACTTGCTTGTTTTTCATTCAAATTTTCTATCTATCAATTTTAAACTAGATAAAGAAAGGAAAAAACAAATAAAATTTCCAAATTTGTTGTGTTAAGTTCTGCTCTAGTCTAGTTAATTCCTTTAATAATAATAATAATAATAATAATAATAATAATAATAATAATAATAATAATAATAATAATAATAATAATAATAATAATAATAATAATAATAATAATAATAATAATAATAATAATAATAATAATAATAATATTTTTAACGAGGGATTGTGGAAAATTTTCAAAAGACACTTGTGAAGGGTCCGCACTCCACAAGTGTGTGGGATTCTTACCCACTAAACACCACACACCCTTTTCCCACGATTTGTGTCATCACCCCGGAACCGCTCTCACATTACTTCAGGGTGATATCGTGCTTTGTCTTTCAGACGTCTTCTTTCTTCATTTCTCCTTTACAAACGTTCGTATGCTTCCAAATCCTTCTTCTTCTGATGAAGGATGTCCTCCACATGCACTGCCACGCAATCCCAGGATTCCTGATTTCGCAGCTTCTCCGAAATAATATTATCTGTTGTCAATTCTCCTAGTTCAGTTTCCACACATCTTCTCTGAATCGTCCAATGGCCGCACACAAAAAAGGTGTGAAATACATTGTCAATGTCATCACAGTATATACATGCTGCGTCACCTGCTCTGCCCAATTTATGCAGAAATTTCCGGAAATATCCATGTCCTGTTAGAAGCTGCGTGAGGTAGTAATTTACTTCACCATGGGCCCTTTCAACCCAGATATCCAAGTGTGGTATCAGTCGCTTGGTCCATTTGCCTCGAGGGTCACTTTCCCATCTGAGTTGCCATCGCCTCATCAGTTTTGACTGAAGGCACGCTTCTTTGCACATTTCTTTCCCAGCTCTCCTAGGGTACGCCAGTTTTCATGCCGCTCCAATGCGAGTAGGTCTATTGGGGCTATTGCTGCCACCGTGAGGATTGCAGGTTCGGAAACCGTGCGGTATGCACATGCAATATGTAAAGCCACTCTCCGTTGTACGGCAGCTATCCTCCTCTGACACCAAGCAAATCTCAAAGATTCAGCCCAGATTTCAGAGCCATATAGGAGCACTGACTGAGAAGACGTCGTTTACTGGATTTCGGACCTTTAATATTTCCCATTAGTCTGCTAAGTGCAGTCATGTATTTTACTGCCTTGTCTGTCGCTCTCTGAATATGATTACAGAATGTGAGCTTGGAGTCAAGTGTCACTCCTAGATATTTTGTGCTTGCAGATGTTTCTATCACTAACTCTCCAACAGTCATTGGTACAAGAGTTTCAATCCTTTTCCTCGTCAGAAGAACTATCTCCGTTTTGTGTTCAGCTAATGTTAGACTGTGGCTCATCATCCATTCTTTTATTCGCCACATCACCCGATTCAGTTTAATTTGAGCCATTTCAACATTACGAGCTACTATCAAGGCGGCCACATCATCAGCGTAGCCCACAAGCTTCGTGTCCTCTGGCATCTCCAAACATAACAAGCCATCATACATTATGTTCCAAAGATCTGGACCAAGAATCGATCCCTGTGCTGCACCAGCTGTCAGACGCTTTGACTTTTCTCCATCTTCCGTATCATACAACAGAGAGCGATCTTTGAAGTAATCTCTCATTATGCGCATAAGATATTGTGGTAGCTTGAAAGTTTCTTCAAGAGCTACCAACATGTCGCTCCATCTTGCCAAATTGAAGGCATTCTTAACATCCAGGGTCACAAGAAGTGTCAATTTACGGGAATGATGGTTGCCCATTTGTGCCCTTTCTGCTGTATTCACCACCTCCCACACTGCATCTAGCGTCGAGTGTCCTTTCTGAAATCCATGTTGGCGAACAGATAGATCCCCTGCTAGTTGAACTGCTGAGAGGATTCTGGGCTGCAAAAGTTTCTCCCAGCCTTTCCCAGCTGTGTCCAGCATACATAAAGGTCTATAACCACCAAGTTTTCCTTTGCTGATCAGAACCAAATGAGTCATTTTCCATCGGGGACTAAAAACACCCGTTTGCAGGCAATGATTGTACATATTCAGCAACAGTTCTGGACAAAGTTCTGATATTATCTTCAGCACTTCTGTAGGTATACCGTCTGGTCCTGGAGTTTTCTTGTTTCTAAGAGAGCTATTAGCTCTATTCAGCTCTTCTACAATGAAGAGGGATATATCATCCAGTTCTTTTACATCTTCACTGTCAATCCTCTCTGGATGGTCTGGGAATAGTGTATCCACAATTTGTTTAATTGTTTGCGGACCCGCACTCGAGGTTGAAAATGTCCCGAGTTTCTTAATTACAATCTTATAACCTTGTCCCATGGATCATTTTCTACTTCTTTAGCCAGTGCCCACCATTTATCGGCTTTACTTTTTCTGATTGCATTACGGAGTTCCTTCTTCGCTGACTTGTACTCCGCTGTGACTGAGGTATTCTCTTGACTGCCTCTCATCCTCTGAGCCCTGCGTCGAAGTCGCAGACAATTCTTTCTCAGTTCATCATTCTCTTCAGTCCACCAGTACGCTGGGCGCTTGCTGTTTCGCGGTCTCCCTCGGGACATTGAGGCGTTGCATGCTTGATGGATTAGCTGCATAGTGAGTTCAACATAATAATAATAATAATAATAATAATAATAATAATAATAATAATAATAATAATAATAATAATACCTCTTTGCCCTATTGAGCCAGTAAAAATGATTACAGAAACACGGGTAAAAGGACAGAATTTCCATATACAATTAGTAATTCGAAGGGGTTTCTAGCTGTATTATTTCCAATCCCTTTAAATGAAGCAATAAGAACTAGTTTCCTTCTGGAGGTATTAAATGAAATTGCATCTGATCATTCTCTGTGTATATGTCGGAACACATTACCCTTATCTATTTAATACACAGCAGAGTGTTTGCATGTGTCATGCTTCATGCATGCATGTGCAGAGAAATACTGTACTGAATAATGGATGCTGGTAATGTAAGTTTGGTGTATGTGATTTCAGATAAGATAGTCATGCAATAGAAGACATTGGAAAAAATGAACCAACTTATGCAATAATAATAATAATAATAATAATAATAATAATAATAATAATAATAATAATAATAATAATAATAATAATAATAATAATAATAATAATAATAATAATAATAATAATAATAATAATAATAATAATAATCAGAAGAAGAAGAAGAAGAAGAAATGTGTTCTTCCCCTATTTAGAGACTGCATAATAGACAAAAAGTAATGAGTGAATTGTGAAATAAAGTCCTCAACTTTGGTTTTAAGAGAAAATTTTCTCCTTGAGTTTGAAGCTAATACAGAACCCCATAATGAAATTTATAAATTTTAAACAGAGCACTGGCAACGGGAGACAGGAATTCAAGATTCAAATTGCAGAGCTGACTGCGGCCAAACCTACTGGGTGTAATTTGCTCTACATATTTTTATGAACACTCTGGTAAAGTAGGCTACTACAGGGTAGGACTAACTTATGAGTTCCTTTCTTAATACTAAGTTGACGAAATCACAGTTACTGTATTCATCCTACTAGGACAGTACAGCCGTACAGTAAAATCTAAGAATGATATGCAGACACGGACTTGTTTTTTCCTTATCCAGTTTCTGTAACACGTGAATGGCAGTCATCTTTATGGCTGCCGTTTCTTTACCTTTGTCACTCTCTGACATATATTACAAATACACCACCTCCTGAGATAAATGACTTAGTGATTTTCTAGGAGACAGAAGCAAACTTAGTCTGGACATCATGTGACATATCTGCCAAACCAAATGTGAGTTGTTTGCCAGACTCGCTCAACAAAGAGCCAGTTTTTTCAACTTTCTCACTATAGCCAGCATCGTATCTCTCACTGGAGGATCATGCATACCATACTCTCTTCTCAACACCTTTTAGGTGGCTAAATTAACCTCTCTCCATTTGCCAAGTCTATCCTTAGCAATCAACCAACATGCCAAACCAAACACCTATTCCCACCCCAACTTCTGCCTTAAAATAAATATTAACTCTAGTGTCAAATAACGGACTGTTGCAGGTAGTACATTCTTCGGTAAAGGTTAATCACCCATCCAAAAACTTAGATTAAGCATAGTATAGAGTACTATGGTATAACCACCATCATCAATTACTTGACAAGTACAGTACAATATTACATAATAAAACCATCAAGACATATGGCGACCTGGATTTGCACATGGATATGAACTGGAAAATCTTTATCTAAGTGTAATTTTAACAGTGTTTATGTATATGTCCTACTTTATATTACAGATCCCAACAAGTGAAAATTGTTCAAATATCATGACACATAATAAGAAGTAATGCTTTATTTTATTAGTGAAATCTAGAACGATGTTAATTTATTTAATTCTAAAAAGCAATTACAGCAACAGTGATGAAGGTGACAATCTTTAAAATGAAGAAAAATGGATTTAAGTAATAATTTAAGAAAACTAATTGCATATACAGTATATAAGTAGATTCAATTGTAACTGCAGACAAAAATGTGCAATAATACTTGGTAAAATAAATGGGGAATATCTGGGAAAGCACGAGTGGATGTGGTGTAGGCCAAGTTCTGGCTGAAGCCTTATTGTGAGCGACCTCTACACAAGAACCATCTTCAGTTTAATATTAACATAGGTAAGATGGAGAACACAATCCCAATAAAATGAAACCAATTTTAAAAACCATCATTCTCCATAGTCAAATGGTCCCTTAGTTGTGTTGGTGTGTCCCTGCCAACTTAAGGGAAGAATGAAATAACTAATAGTATGTGGCTACGATGGACTTTGCAGTCCAATATTTTTTTACTTAAAATACTTGCTGAGGTAATGTGTACTGCACTTGATCGAGTGTTCAGTAAAACATCAAGCAAGCCAGCAACGAGCAAAATTGAGGAAAGAATTGATGCTTAACAAAGAATAACTTGCATATTGTTGAAAAATGTTGCTAAGTGAATCTCCCAGAGTTCCTTTGCATTTAGAAATAAATCACATCATCCTATCTGCTATCAGAGGGAAATGGGTTCTTATTGAAAACCACCCAGTTTATATAAATAGCCCTATAGAAAGCTTGCACAGTGGTGGCTTATACAAAAGGATAAGTGCATGTGAACACCCAGAAACTGGAACTGCAACCCCTGTTGCCCTTTCATTACAGTAGAAGTAAGTTATAGCGAGTACGGCATATAACGAGAACCCAGTTATACCTATAATGTTTTGTTGTCCCTTCAAAATTCCTTATATTAAACTGTGTATTATCCTTCGGTTACAGCGAGAGCCCTATCACTGACGCATCCATTATTGTGAGCGATTGAGTGAGCATGACTTTTTCTGTTATCTTGCCGATATTTATGCACCCCAGCGATTATGTTGCATGCAATCGATTCTCTTCGGTATAGTTTCCTCGCTATGTCCAATAGCGAGTTCTCTCGTCGACATTCGAAGGCGATGTCAGAGTCGATTAGTAATACCCGTCGACTGCTGTTCCGTAAAGAAAATTCAAAATGAAGGAGAACATATTTTCATAATAAATGCGTTCTTAACTCGTTAAAAATAAAGGCTGACTAAATGATCGCTTAATTTTAATGCTAAATACTGCAATTAAGTAAAAATGGGATACACCTCGAGATATGGCAGAGTGCATAATTGATTTCAGAGGTTAGTTTATATTTTCTCGCATCTGGTTAAATTACGGAAAGGTTATTATCATGCAAATTTATAGCGAGAAGGTTATCATTTCTCTAGTGCTGCTTGAAGTATGTTTTCATAACGGTATAGTACGGTTAAGTTAGGATAGGTGACGCTGTTGAATTTTAACAATGTAAGGCAAGCTGATATAAGTACCAACATAGTTGGAGATGTGTTGGATCTGGTAAATGCAGCACGGGTGAAGTTTAAGAAAGCGGAGATTGTTATTAGTGGAATACTGTGTAGGAGGGATACTGACTGGAGGGTGATTGGGGATTTAAATGAGACTATGGTGTGGGTATGTGGGAAACTGGGAGTGAAATTTCTAGATCCTAATGGGTGGGTAGGAGATAGGGAACTGCGCTCAGATGACCTTCACTTAAACCGCAGTGGTACGTATAAGTTAGGAAATTTGTTTGGAAGGGCAATAGGGAGGTACATCAGGGAAATAGGGTGGCCTAGGGAGCGGTGATAAGGGAACTGGAAATCAAGTAGGGATGACATAAAATTGTTAGTGTTGAACTGTAGAAGTATTGTAAAGAAAGGAATAGAATTAAGTAATTTAATAGATATATACTTACCAGATATTGTAATAGGAGTTGTATCATGGCTGAGAAATGATATAATGGATGCAGAAATTTTCTCACAGAACTGGAGAGTGTATTGTAGAGATAGGATAGGAATGGTGGGAGGGGGGTATTCATTCTGGTGAAAGAAGAATTTGTAAGCTACAAAAAAGTTAAAATGAGAAACATGAAATTCCAGGTGTAAGGCTCATTTCTAAAGATAATAGGCAACTTGATGTCTTTGAAGTGTACAGACCAGAAAAGGATAGTGCTGACACAGATTCAGAATTATTTGATAAGATAATCAGCTATGTAGGAAACGACAAGGAAAGAAATCTGATTGTAGTGGGAGATCTGAATTTACCAGATGTCAATTGGGAAGGAACTGCGAACGACAGGAAGCATGACCAACAAATGGCAAATAAGTTAATATGGGAAGGACAGCTGATTCAGAAAGTGATGGAACCAATCAGAGGGAAAAATATCCTGGATGTGGTGCTGATAAAACCAGATGAGCTCTATAGAGAAACTGAAGTAATAGATGGTATTAGTGATTTTGTTGTAGTTAAAAATAAATGTGATAGAAAGGAAGGTCTTAAAAGTAGGACTATTAGGCAGTACCATATGGCTGATAAAGCAGGCATGAGGCAGTTAATAAAAATTAACTATGATCGGTGGAAAACGGTAAATAAAAATGTAAACAGACTCTGGGATGGGTTTAAAGAAATTGTTGAGGAATGCTAAAACAGGTTTGTACCTTTAAGGGAGGTAAGGAATGGTAAAGACCTACGTTATTAGAATAGAGAAATAAAGAGACTAAGGAGATGCAGACTGGAAAGAAATACAGTTAGAAGTGGCTGTGGAAGTAAGGAGAAATTGAAGGAACTTACTGGAAAATTGAATCTAGCAAAGAAGGCAGCTAAGGATAACATGATGGCAAGCATAATTGGCAGTCATACAAATTTCAGTGAAAAATGGAAGGGTATGTATAGGTATTTTAAGGGAGAAACAGGTTCCAAGAAGGACATTCCAGGAATAATTAATGAACAAGGGGAGTGTGTATGTGAGGATCTTCAAAAGGCAGAAGTATTCAGTCAGCAACATAGAGAAAACAACCAACGGGAAAACTACCCCATGTGGTATAAAATCCACCCCCAGTTTTGATGGGGCAAGCAAGCCTTTGGATTCTGGGCAGCTTGCACCTTCATGTGAGATGAAGAAACTTTTTTCTTGGCGACCATCAACTTCAACTCCCTCCTAGAGACAGGAAAACTAAAACATACACTAGATGTTTTAACTGAACACAACATCCTGATAACAGCTGTACAAGAGACCAGATTCCTCGATCAAGAAGTGATAGAATCACAAGGTTATCGGATCTACAAAGGGCAACCCGGTGAAAGAGTGATGAAGAATGTGTCTCACTTGGGAACAGGCTTCATAGTCAGCAACAAAATGATCAACTCCAGCATCTCCTTTTCATCTCCAAATGGAAGAACGTCCACTATAGCTTTCAAAACTTTCAACAAAGCATACACAGTTGTTAACTTCCATGCACCTACTATTGACACCAACAGAAAAGATATTGAAAATGTGGAAACCTTTTGGAGGGTACTCGAAGAAACAATGGACCGGATCCCAAAGCACCACAAAACTATTTTAATGGGGGACTTTAACGCCCAGATTGGCAAAGAGAGAAAATTCAAGAACATAGTTGGAGATTACCCAGCCCACAAGAGGACCAACAGGAATGGAGAAAGGCTGATTGACCTGTGCAGAAATTACAACGTAGTCCTAAATCTACAGCTTTCAAATGCCTTCCTAGAAAAGCTATGACTTGGAGATGCCCAAACCCAATGCTTGGGGAATTCCAACTGGACCACGTAGCCATCAGTAGAAGCAACGGCAACGGCGTCTCCGAAGACCGTAAAAGTAGTTAGTGGGACGTAAAGCAAATAGCATTATTATTATTAGTAGAAGCAACAGCAATGAAGTGCTGAATGTCAAAGTATAGAGAAGTGCAAACATTGATTCAGACCACTATCTTTCTTTGATCAAAACCAATTTCATCCCTCTTAAAAGAAGCAGAGAAAACCACTGCATCAAGTCGCGAATTCCAAGGTTCATTCCAGCCAAGATGAAAGATAACAATAGCTTCACCGAGACCCTGGTTAAAAACAAAGACAAAAATGATTGGCCCCAACTACAGAAAGCACTAATAGATGCAGCGATAACCACCATCCCGGTGGTCAGAAAGAACAAACATCCATGGTGGACAACTATTTGTGACAAAGTACTAGAAGAGAGAGAGCAAGCATGGCTAAAATGGAACCGTAACAAAAGTCTGGATAACCATAAAAACTTCTTAGAAGCTAGGAAAATTGCTACTAAAATTATTAGGAACCCAAGAGGCGGTACAATAAAGATATCATTGAACAAGCAGAGAGGGATTTTTGAAGAAAGAACACTAGAGACTTCTACCAAACTTTTAAATCTCAAATAACACCCTACTCAGCCCCTACACTTCACCTTTGGGGAGCTGACAGAAAGCTGAAAATGAACAATGAAGAGTGCACCACAGTTCTAGCAGAGTATTTCAACAACCTTCTAAATTCAAAGGAACCCAAGGAGAAACTGCATTTCGAACCTCAGAATGTTACTAAGTCGGACTCTTTCCCACCAACAAAGGGGGAGATGCAGAAAGCCATTTCAGAATTGAAATGTCACAAAGCAGCAGGCGAGGATGGAATCATAGCAGAGCTCTGGAAATATGCTGATGAGGAGTCAATCCAAAGTATCCATGAAATCATATCTAATATCTGGGTGACAGAAGCATTACCTAGCGACTGGACCTCAGCTATCATCCACCCATTACACAAAAAAGGCGACAAATCAGATCTCAACAACTATAGAGGGATTTCCTTTGTATCAGTGACGTACAAGATACTCTCCAAAGTATTACTCACAAGAGTAGAGGCTCAACTAGACTCCTGCATCGGAGAGTACCAGGCTGGGTTTCGCAAGTTAAGGTCATGTGGCGAACAAATCCTAAACCTCAAAACCATCATCACTTAAAAAAACCTAAACACCTCACCCTACGTAGCAACATTTGTTGACTTTCAGAAGGCCTACGATTCAGTAGATAGAGAGTCACTCTTCCAGGCACTTGCTGAACTGGGACTAGATAAGAAAACCTTAAATCTAGTGAAAGCAACTCTTACCAACACTACAGCCAGAATCAAATTCAGAGGGGAACTGTCCCAGAGCTTTGAGATCAAAACAGGTGTTAGACAAGGGGATGGCCTATCTCCAATCCTCTTTAACTGCCTTCTCGAAAAAGTCATTCGTGAGTGGACGAAAATGCTAAAGGATGACTCTAGATTGAGAATAGGCTACAAGAAAGACAAGTTAACTGTCAACTGTTTAGCCTTCGCAGACGACCTTACACTCCTAGCATCCAGTGTGGAGGAAGCTATTCATCAACTATCCTCTCTCGATCATATAGCAGCTAAAGTAGGGCTGAAGGTTGCCATCAACAAAACACAGTTTATCACCAACATCAAAGATGCACCCAAATCAATCCCACTGGGGGACAAAACAGTACAAAGGACTCTTTCAGATATCTAGGAGAATGGATAACCCCAAACATGAATGAATATCAGGCCATAAACAGCAGATGCATCAAACTGGAAAGCACTTACCACCTATGTAAGAATATGTACAAATCCAAATCCCTCTCCCTTAACCTCAAAATCCGGCATTACACTACTGTAGTGAGACCGTCAGTACTATATGCCTCAGAATGCCTATACATGGTAAGAAAAGGGTAACTTAGAAAACTGGAGTTGAAGGAAAGGAAGATCTTGAGAAAAATCATGGGCCCTATTAAAGAAGAAGGCAAGTACAGAATCAGGCACAACAATGAACTGTACCAACAATTGGAGAGCATTACAACATCTATGAGGAAGAGGAGATTGAACTTCTATGGTCATGTCATGAGAATGGACAATCAGAGGTTCACCTCCAGAATCTTCCACACCATCTCTAGAGGGAAAGCGACTAATGCCAAGTGGGCAAGACTCATCAGAAAAGACCTTCAAGAATTGGACATTGCTCCCAGTGAAATTTATGACAGGAATAGGTACAGAACGTTGATAAAAACATCAAACTCTCTCCAGTCACTAACAGAAAAAACAGTACATCTGGGAAGAGGTGTGAAATGGACTCAGGAGCGAAAAGACATTCACAGTGCAAGAATGAAGGAGTACTGGTCAAAGAAGAAAGCTGCTAGAGATAAGAACCACGTGGTCCATAGCAGGCCCAAACAACACTAAAAAGAAGACAATGGGTTGGGATATAATACCATATATGAAGTACTTATTTGATTATTGTTTGGTTGGAGGAGCTATACCAGATGAATGGAGAGTTGCTATAGTAGCCCCTGTGTATAAAGGAAAGGGTGATAGACATAAAGCTAAAAATTACAGGCCAGTAAGTTTGACATGCATTGTATGTAAGCTTTGAGAAGGCATTCTTTCTGATTATATTAGACATGTTTGTGAAATTAAGAACTGGTTCGATAGAAGGCAGTTCGGTTTTAGGAAAGGTTATTCCACTGAAGCTCAACTTCTAGGATTCCAGCAAGATATAGCAGACATTTTGGATTCTGGAGGTCAAATGGACTCTATCCCAATTGACCTGTCTAAACCATTTGATAGAGTGGATCATGGGAGACTACTGGCAAAAATGAGTGCATTTGGACTAGACAAAAGAGTGACTGAATGGGTTGCTATATTTCTAGAAAATAGATCTCAGAGAATTAGAGGAATTAGAGTAGGTGAAGCTTTATCTGACCCTGTAATAATTAAGAGGGGAATTCCTCAAGGCAGTATTATCGGACCTTTATGTTTTCTTATGTATATGAATGATACGAGTAAAGGAGTGGAATCAGAGGTAAGGCTTTTTGCGGATGATGTTATTCTCTATAGAGTAATAAATAAGTTACAAGATTGTGAGCAACTGCAACGTGACCTCGAAAATGTTGTGAGATGGAATATATTGATAAATGGGGTTAAAAGTCAGGTTGTGAGTTTTACAAATAGGAAAAGACCTCTCAGTTTTAATTACTGCGTTGATGGGGTGAAAGTTCCTTTTGGGGATGATTGTAAGTATCTGGGTGTTAATATAAGGAAAGATCTTTATTGGGGTAATCACATAAATGGGATTGTAAATGAAGGGTACAGATTTCTGCACATGGTTATGAGGGTGTTTAGGGGTTGTAGTAAGGGTGTAAAGGAGAGGGCATATAAGTCTCTGGTAAGACTCCAACTAGAGTATGGTTCCAGTGTTTAGAACCCTCACCAGGATTACCTGAGTCAAGAACTGGAAAAAAATCCAAAGAAAAGCAGCTTGATTTGTTTTGGGTGATTTCCGACAAAAGTGTAGTGTTACAAAAATTTTGCAAAGTTTGGGCTGGGTAGAATTGAGAGAAAGAAGGAGAGCTGCTCAACTAAGTGGTATGTTCTGAGCTGTCAGCGGAGAGATGGCGTCGAATGACATTAGTAGACGAATAAGTTTGATTGGCGTTTATAAAAGTAGGAAAAATCACAATATGAAGGTAAAGTTGAAATTCATGAGGACAAACTGGGGCAAATATTCATTTATAAGAAGAGGAGTTAGGGTTTGGAATAACTTACCATGTTCAGTAAATTTCCAATTTCTTTGAAATCATTTAGGAAAAGGCTAGGAAAACAACAGATAGGGAATCTGCCACCTGGGCGACTGCTCTAAATGCAGATCAGTATTGATTGATTGATAGGAAACTGAAACGTTTGTCACAAAATGCGATTGATCATCTTTGGTATGGTATAGGGGGTATAGTTTTCTCACTATGTGCATTTGCAAGCTCTTTTGTCGACATTAATTAGTAAAACCCAATGACTACTGTTCTCTAAAAAAATTCAAAATGAAAGAGATAACAAGTTTTCATAATAAATGCATAAATAACGTGGTTGATAGCAGTTGTTAACTGGTTAAAAATAATGGCTGAAGTAAACGATCACTTAATTTTAATGTTATATACGGTACTTAAACTAGCAGTTACCCACGGCTTCGCTCGGATGGATTTCGTAAAATGATAAAAGTAATCGTTCCTCGGTACTGTAGGCCTACTAAGACATTATCTGAAAATCCCTAAGTATAAACACTCACCGACAAATTGAGTTTCTTTTACCCCAGAAACTCTTTGTAAACCACGTTTGTGTTATTGCCTTTTGGGGTTAAGATGACCTTGCAACATAGAACTGTACATGTGAGAAACAGCCTTCTTTCAAATAAAAAGAAGATTTATTTTTAAAGGAGATTCTAAATGTCTATTTCCATGTTGTAACATCTTCAGTTTTTGAGATAGGCTATAAGAATCTCCCATAAAAAGAATGCAACCCCTTTATCAGTCCCTCCCTCTTTCCTAAAACAAAAAAAAAAATACATGTTCCTTTACTTTGAAAGGAGATTATAAATACCAATTTTTGTGTCCGTAACATATTCAGTTTTTGAGATAAAAGCATCCTCATAAAAAAAAATTTGCTTTTTTTCAACCCCTACTAAGTGCCCTTTCCAAAAACAAAAACAAAAGAACAAAAACAAAATACATGTTCCTGTATTTTTAAAAGACTTTCCAAATACCAAGTTTCATGTCTGTAACATATTAAGTTTTTGACATATACTGTAGATATACTGGTACTCATTTTCAAATTTCACCCACTTTTCCAATTCTTTTCAGCCCCTTAAGTGGATTTTACAAAGAAAAAAAGTATTTCTTTATTTTTAAAGGAGATTCAAAATAGGCCTACCAACTTTCACGTCTGTAACATCTTCAGTTTCTGAGATATACGTTTCTTCATAAAAAGAATTCAACTTCTTTTCTCCTTTAAAATGAAGAAACGTGCATTTTAGGAGGAAAATAAACTTGGGGGAGGGATGAAAAGGAGTTAAATTCCTTTTATGAGGACACATAAAGCACATAAAACACATAAAACACTTGCTGAGGTAATGTGTACTGCACTTGATCGAGTGTTCAGTAAAACAACAAGCAAGCCAGCAACGAGAAAAATTGAGGAAAGAATTGATGCTTAACAAAGAATAACTTGCATATTGTTGAAAAATGTTGGTAAGTGAATCTCCCAGAATTTCTTTGCATTCTTTTTTCACTTCTTTTCACCCCCTGTTAAGTGCCCTTTCCAAAAACAAAAAACAAAAGAAACAAATTACGTGTTCCTGTATTTTTAAAGGACTTTCCAAATACCCCATTTACCCCAGAAACTCTTTGTAAACCACATTTGTGTTATTGCCTTTTGGGGCTAAGATGACCATGCAACATAGAACTGTAGATGTGAGAAACAGTCTTCTTTCAAATAAAAAAGAAATAAATTTATTTTTAAAGGAGATTCTAAATGTCTATTTCCATGTCATAACATCTTTAGTTTTTGAGATAGGCTATAAAAATCCCCATAAAAAGAATTCAACCCCTTTATTAGTCCTTCCCTCTTTCCTAAAACAAAAAAATACATGTTCCTTTACTTTTAAAGGAGATTATAAACACCAATTTTTGCGTCCGTAATATATTATTTTTATGTGGATACTTATATCTCAAAAACTGAAGGTAACAGATGTGAAAATTGGTATTTGGAATCTCCTTTAAAAATAAAGGAACATGCATTTTGGGGGGAGGGGAGGACTTAACAGGGGTGGGGGGAAAAATAGTTGAATTCTTTTTGTGAAGACACTTATATCTCAAAAACTAAAGCTGTTACAGACATGAAAATTGGTATTTGGAATCTCCTTCAAAACTAAACACGTCTTCTTTTGTTTTCATAAATCCACTTAAAGGGGGAAAGAATAGAAAAATTCATTGAATTATTTGTATGAGGATACTTATATCTCCAAAAGCTAAAGATGTTACAGACGTGAAACTTGGTATTTGGAAGTTACATCCATCATTAACCATCATTATGTTTTGGTGTGAAATTCTGTTAAACTTATTGGGACTGAATGTTGTTTGAATATAGGGTAATAAGGTTTGATTGCTGTAGTCAAATAAATGTAGATGTAGATAAGAGAGTATGACACAGACTTGCACTCTCATGCCTGAAAGAAAATCATTATATTGATTGTTTTGGGCTCATGAAAGACTCACATGCAAAGTAGGTGAGATATCAGATCAAAAACATTGCTGTGATGTACTGTAGAACAGTTGTTTCAGTACCATGGGAGGTTGGCTTGTCCTTAAGGAATACTTAGACAATAGTACCATACATGGTTTGCAATATCTGACTGAGAATGGAAGACACATAATTGAACGGTAAGTGTTTGGTTTTCTTGGATTTATTTCTTACTAGCCGTTGTATATTCATTGCTGACAGGTTAGCTTTTGTATAATAATTGCAGCAGCAGTGCCATCTAATGAGGATAAGTGACAGCTGAAGAGACAAAGCACACTTCATCTAACAATAGCCAGTCAGTATAATGTTCTTAAGAAATTACTTCCTGAAATAATGTTATTAGATTTATTTTGTATTTAGAGAGCATAAGATTTATTACCTTGATTAACAGTCATTAATTATTTTGTAATTAACATATATCAATAATTATAAGAAATCTTTAAAACTGATTTCCTCAAAGTTGCCATTTTGCCATATTATATTTTATATATCTACACAATGGGATCAAAAGTATCCAGACACCTACTCAAAACTGTTATCTAAGTGTTCCTTGGATATATTGCCCAGGAGTGGACATTAATTCAGGCCTTTATTACATCTCAAACCCTGCAGGGAAGACTGTCAACAAGTGTTGGAACATCTCCAGAAAAATGGCTGACCATTCTTTTTGAAGAATAGTAGCAAGCATGGTTAGTGTTGTGGGAAGTTGGGGTGGGGAGTAAAGTCACAGTTCTAGTTCATCCTAGAGGAATTCAGTGGATTTGAGGTTTAGGCTTTGGGCTGGTCAGTCAATTTTCAGAACATTGTTATCCACAAACCACTCTCAAACAGATCTCACTTTATGGAAGGGAGCATTATCATGCTGAAATAAACAGTGATCATCCCTGAACTGCTCTTCTACCATAGACAATACACAGCTGGTCAAAATATCCTCTTATCCTTCTACCTTTAATATGCTGTGTATTATTATTAATGAGTGGATGAAGTTGCTTCCATGAAAAACAGCCCCATACTGGCACCTCATCTCTGCTGAAATGAAATGGCGTATGGCCTTTAGGGCCGGGAGTGTCCGAGAACATGTTCGGCTCGCCAGATGCAGGTCTTTTGATTTGACACCCGTAGGTGACCTGCGCGTCGTGATGAGGATGAAATGATGATGACACATACACCCAGCCCCCGTGCCAGCGAAATTAACCAATTAAGGTTAAAATGCCCGACCCTGCCGGGAATCGAACCCGGGACCCCTGTGACCAAAGGCCAGCACGGTAACCATTTAGCCATGGAGCCGGACATCTCTGCTAAATTTCCCTGTGAAAAACATAGGCTGATATGTATTGTTCACCTTGACATTCACCACATCCAAACACCCTCATTTGAGTGTGACATGGTGTAGCATGATTTATCACATCAAATCATATCTCTGGTAGTCAATGGCACAATGGTGATGCTTTTTATACAACCAAACATGGCACTTAGCATTCATCGGCAAAATGTACAGTTTATGGGTACGTGACCGAGTCTTGAACACCAATCCTTGTATCTGATGGTGTTAGCTGCACAACTGTAGCACTACAGAATTCAAGAGTGATGGTATCGCTGGACTGACTAGTTCGGACAGTAGAGCGCTGGTAGATTTACTGGCATGTTAAAGAATGTTATATTGTCATCATCATCATCATCATCATCATTATTATTATTATTATTATTATTATTATTATTATTATTATTACTATTATTGACGGTAACACCTAACGTCATGCGATTTTCCCACACCACCATCTTTAATTCTCAACAGTGCCTGTCAGTTACATGGCCTAGCCAGCCGTTGTGATTGATCTTCATGTTTCCACTTCACAATCACATTCCTAACAGTCCATGTGGAAAATGGCCCTGACTAATTGGTTACTGATGTGAGAACTAATAACTATTCCACATTTTAAGTCTCTAAACTTCCTTGCCCCACCCATCTTGCAGATGTCTCATAGCACTGAATAATATTGACCACTCAGTCGTTTATAGCAGCAGCGGTGGTCGTACTGATATCTAGGCTCTAATTAAGATGTATAGAGGGGTATCTACATACTTTTGATCAGATAGTATACATAAAAATTAAAATGTATAGAAGAGGCTTCTGAAAGGTATGGAGTTAAGAAAACTTTGTTCATGCTGTTTCAAAATTTACTACTGTACCATGAAACAAGTCAGCTGTTTGGAATGAATTTTCGGTCGGGCGGTCGGTCCTGACCTGCAGTTAGGGCAGTTTCCCCGGTGGCAGATTCCCTATCTGTTGTTTTCCTAGCCTTTTCTTTAATGATTGCAAAGAAATTGGAAATTTATTGAACGTCTCCTTTGGTAAGGTATTCCAATCCCTAACTCCTCTTCCTACAAATGAATATGTGCCCCAATTTGTCCTCTTGAATTCCAACTTTATCTTCATCTTTCCTACATTTAAAGATACCACTCACACTTATTCATCTACTGATGTCATTCCACGCCATCTCGGAACATATCACTTATGATATAGATGTTGATTCCCATGTCCTGAATGAGTAAATTTATAATACCAATATAATGGTCCGGTATTGGGCATTATAAATTTTCCAGCTAACTCATTCTTGGTTGCCTGCGTTTTGCCCTCATGTGCTAAGTTGGGCTCATCAGTTGATCCTTAGCACACCTACCAAGATGCAAGGCTAGTGCATATTGTGGAGGCCACTGCATAGGTTACTTGAAGCCACCAGCAGTGCCAATGCACTATGAGAGACTATGTCTCACTTCCAAAAATTGTTGCCTGCCTGGCCATCAGATGATATAGATGTTGATTCCCATAGGGAACATGAAATATTTGTCCTGAATGAGTAAATTTATAATACCAATATAATGGTCTGTTATTGGACATTATGAATTTTCCAGCTAACTCATTCTTGGTTGCCTGTGTTTCGCCTTCATGTGCTAAGTTGGGCTCATCAGTTGGTCCTTAGCACACCTACCAAGACGCAAGGCTAGTGCATACCGTGGAGGAACGAACGAGCGATTGAAGTTATTTCATTCCTGTCCTTTGACAGGCGGGGCCGTTAGCTAAACGGGTAGATCTTAGGCCTTTTATTGTTAAATTTTATTGATGATTTGATTTTAAATGAGTTTGTATGTGTTGTACATACATTTTTAATTGTTGCTGACTATGGCGCAGAAACCGCCGGACCACCAAGGGGGACCAACCCAGGGAGAGGACCCGCACCACACCCCCCCATAGTTTTCCCCCGCTATCCCCGTTTATTGAATTCTTTGTTTTGTACATATTTATATGAATTATTTACATTTTGTCAATTATTTTGTTGTTTTGTTGAGCCTTTTGTTTGGCTAGAGTCTTTAAGTCCATTCTTGCTGTTTGTATTTGCAACATATGTGTCAAGTATTACAATACAATTATATATCATTTCACAAGTTACATACTTTTACATTCATTTATACAGTGATTCACACTACTTAATACATCTCTTGTTTGGGTATGGTCTGTAAGTTCTTTTCTTAGCATTAATTGTTTGTTTGTAAACATCTGTGGTAGTACTACTAGTCATATGTTTGTTTGGAATGTCATTCATAGTCGTAGTGATCTCTGTGTTAGTGGGTTTGTCAGTGTTGTCAACAATGCAGTAGTAGTAACTATGTGTTCATTGATATTCTGGTCTCGTTTTTGGGACGTTTTATTATTGAATGCAAACTTCTGTATGGAGTGGAATAACTATTATTATTATTATTAATATTAATAATATTATTAATATAATAGTATTATATTATTATAATATTATTATAATATTATTAATATTATTATTATTATTATTAATAATAATTGTACCGGGCGGTACACCTCTACTCTGTTTATTTAAAAGTTGCGCCAGTTGAAACTCCTCTTCTGGAGGAAGGTTGAACTTTATCTATTCTATTAATTCTCTACTTTCTCAGAAGATGTCACCACGTGGAAAATTTTGAGTTTTTGAACTGTGTCACTTTTGATGTGTTTTTGTTTCGCTTGAAGTAAGAAGTGTGAACTTTCTCTTCTAGAGGACACTACTGAAGAATTACAATAGTGCAACCTAGTGCGAAATCAAAGAACTATTTTGTTGGAGAAATTTTTATTTCAAAAGTTTGTTCTTTGTTAAATTTCTTTCTGTCATGGTTTAAGTTGGCTGTATACCCCTCTTTTTCCCCTTATTTTGGATCTAGCCAATCCCGAATTTCTTTAATTAATTTTCCACCAATAATGTGTTTCTTTTTCCTCTATGTAGGGGTTTCTTTTCCCGAACCAATAAAGATTTTGTGGGAGGGTGTTTTATTTCCCCTAACGCCTAGAATCTTCCGCGAGAGGATATAAACTGCTGATTTTGGGGTCTCCGGGCCACTTCTGTTCCATCTTTCAGTGTATTAAGTACATTGCAGGAGGCGGGAAGCGCCTCTTTCCTCGGCAGCGATCTACTACCAGGTAATGGCCTATTAATATCTTCTTTTCTTGCTAGGTCGGCAGTTTAACTCTCGCGGCGGGTTCGAAGCGTTTTCCATCATGTAACCTTTTCCTAAAATGTAACTACTCTTTTCTTCTTTTCTTGTAAAGTTACATATTGGGATAGAGAGTGCTAACCCTCTCGAGCTCCCACTCACATTTGTTTTGAGGTGAACTTATTTTCTCAAACTTTTCTTCGTTTATGTAATGTAAAGTGTTCTTCTCTCAGTCACCTCTGTAGTATGGGATTAGCCCTTGCGTTAGTGGCCCAGAGCCAGATTAGGTTTTAAAAGCAAAGTGTATTAGGAGTGCAAGTTCGCCTCCTCTCAAGTTGTATTTTAGAGGTCATGTATTAATCTTTTCTCACCTAATAGGCCTCAGTAGGTTGGGTATTTTACCCCTGTGTATATGTCCTTTGAGGACGACTTGAAAGTTGAGTTTGGTGTGGCCTGGGAGAGGCTTAACTTTAAGAGCGAGTGGCTCTTTTCTAAAACTGAGAGTTGTATGCCTCGAGGAGGCTTTGCTGTGTAATTTGGAGCAAGGGCTCCAGGGTTTGAGTGGGGTCTTCTGCCCCTTTTGTTGAAATTGGTATATCGTAAAGTTGAGCTAGTTGCTCAAGAATTGTATTTCCAGGGCTCGAAGCCCAAATTCTTTAATCCCTGTAATTGTACATTTCAAGTTGTATTTCGGCTACTAAGTACCTGTTCTATTTGTTGTTACCTAATTTTGAAAAGAAAATATAACCTTGTTAAATTTTAAAATTTAATTTCTCTTTAGTAGCTTGAGACCTATTCACCACCCAGCACCTTCTTTCATGCTTAACTACCACAAAAACTCGGTAACAAGTGGTAGCAGAGCGTGGTTGAATGGGTCTCAATTTAGCCCCTTTTGACGGCTAAACATTGCTTTGATTCGAACTCTAACAATTTTCTCAGTTGCTGGAATTTTTTGAGTTTTTCAAAATTGTTCTGTCATCATGCCCGGCCCTCGCGATGTTCTCCTCCTTAACTACTTGCGCAAAGAGGAGTTGATATATGAGTTAACTATCAGAAACGTTCAATCTGGAGGCACGGTTGCAATAGACACTAACAAGCTTAGAGAGTCCCTTGATTTGCCCATTTCCATCCCCAATTTGGGAGAGAAAGAAATTGACGACTCTCTTTCCACGATTGTCGAGAATATTACTGGGCTAGCATCGGTAGTCAGCTTTTTTGATGAAAACGATCCATCTCCTAATCAAATTAAGCGTGTGCAAGGCAGGCTGTATCACTTTGCAAATAGAGTTAATGATCTATTGTCTCTAAAGGTGAATGACGTTCAGAGGAAGCAAGCTAATACGCTCCTTGAAACTATTTCTGAATTGTCTAATAAGGTCACTCAATTGCTAACCGGCGAAGCTCCTCCCAAAACTGATCAACCCGCCACGGTGAATGTAGGTAACGAGGAAGAGCCTCCTCAGGGAGAAGTCAATAGGATAACCGTTGCTGCTCAAACTATCTCTGCCCCATCGAACAACGAATCTGAACGCCGTGCGTCATTGAGTAACATCCGCTCTGAATTAACTTCCTTGCCCTTGAAACCTTTAACGACTATGACACCTGGGTTCAGCAGCTTGCCTCATCCATTGGCAATGTTGCTTAGAGGTATCTCTAAGTTTTCCGTCAACACCACCAGTGACGTAATTTCATTTTTAAGATTTCTAGTGGAATTTCAGGATCATGCCCTTGTGTTTTCTCTTTCCCCATGTCAAATTTTGCAAATTATCTATCCTTATGCTATTGGTGTTCTATCTGACAAAATAGTTAGAGCCATTGCCGAGCAATCTTCTATTGAGGATTTCCACGCCCATTTGCTAGCTAACTTCATCCCGGCTAGGGCCAGGTCCTCCCTTATTCAGAAATACTATTATCGGGTACAGCGCTTGGATGAAAACCTGGCAGACTTCATCCAAGATATTAAGTTTTATACTAGGGTGTTTGCTCTCCACTTCCCTGAGGATCAGATCGTGCAAGCTATTGTTGAAGGGATTTCACCACCCTACAGGTCATATTTGTGTTTCGCGGCGTGCCCGCAAACCTTCTCTGAACTGGAAGCATTAGCCGTCTCTGCGGAAGGAGTTAGGTATGCCGATTCCTTGCGTGTGGCGAAAGAACCCCCGCCTTCCTTTAGTAACACTCGGCCTCCACCTCGCCGACCAGTCAATCCCCGTAAATGTTATGCTTGTGGGTCGCCTGACCATCTGCGGAATAAGTGTCCTCTGATCAAGTCAAGTGGGACAAGGAATGGAGTAGGGTCATCACAAGGCTGTTTTAAGTGTGGGGCCTTCTCACATATCGCCAAGAATTGCCCAAACTCAAATAGCACCCCCTCCTGCTCAACTTCTGGTGCAAATTCCAGCTATTCCAATAATAAAAAGTGACTAGTGGCGTCGGCTGAGCCGACTAATCCATCTTCCCGAGATTTAGCCCCTAGTAAACAGGTTGTAAATGCAGAGAACGACCAGCCTTCAAATTCATCTTTTGAATGCCCTAAAGAGTGTCTTAGGATTGCGGCGGATACCCCCGCACCTGTTCCTTTTCTTAAGATTGAGTTAAATAACGAGCCTATAACAGCTCTCTTAGATTCAGGCAGTGTTTGTTCCATTATTTCGGCTGATTGGTATTCTAAATTGAAATCTGTTTGTAAACTCCCTGACTATGTCTCTTCTCCTGTTCAATATGTTTCGGCTAATTCATCTCCATTAGAAATTCTAGGTTCCATACATGTCAAAATTCGGGTTTTTAAGTTTACATGGAAGATCAAATTGTTTGTGGCCAAGCGTTTGTCTTGCCCCATCATATTGGGAGCGGACTTCATTTCTCACACTGGTCTTGTGCTCGATCTCCAGTGTAGGTCGTGCATATTCAAATTTGCGTCCAATTGTAGAATTCCCTTGTTAAAGTGTAATTCTGTATCATGTTCATCTATTTCGCCTACCCAGGATGAGATGTTGTTAGACCTTAGACATCTACCTGAGGAGCAGGCTGATAGTATTCGGAAACTGTGTCAGTCGTTTCCCGAGGTGTTCTCTGATACTCTTGGTGTTACTGACCTTGTTGAATACAAAATTGAGGTCACGGATTCAATTCCTGTCCGTTTTCCACCGTATAGGCTATCTCCACCTAAAATGAAGGCTCTGAAAGAAATCATCGATCAGATGTTGAAGGATGGTATTATTAGGCCCTCTAAGTCAGCGTATTCTTCGCCTATTTTTCTAGTCCCGAAACCCCAAGGAGGCTTCAGGCCTGTCATTGATTACAGGGCTCTCAATCGGAAGGTGGTGTTGCAATCTGTGCCCCTTCCCGACCTTCATTCTTGCTTTTCATGGTTTCGTAAGGCCAAGTTCTTCACCATCTTGGACTTGAATCAGGCCTATAATCAAATTCCCCTTGCCGAAGAGTCTAAACATCTTACAGCGTTTGCCACGGACTGGAATTTATATGAATATAACCGCGTGCCTTTCGGGCTCCCCACGGGGGCAGCTGTGCTCACTAGGCTACTAGATAGGGTCTTTTCCGACATCAAATTTGAGTACTTATATCACTACTTGGATGATGTCGTCGTATTTTCCGAAACCTTTGAAGAACATCTAGATCATTTGCGAGAAGTTCTCAATCGCCTTCGTAAGGCTGGGTTAACTGTTAAGTTGTCCAAGGTTGCCTTTGCTAAGCCCTCTATGTCATTCCTAGGGCATATTGTGTCACCTGATGGTGTAGCAGTCGATCATTCTAGAACACAGGCCATCCGTGATTTTAAACCTCCTAAGGACATCAAAGGTATCGCTAGATTCATTGGTATGGTGAATTTCTTCAGGAAGTTTATTCCTAACTTCGCTAATAGAGCGGCGCCCTTAAACCTTCTTCGTAGGAAAGGCATCAAATTCGAGTGGGGACCTTCTCAACAAGCCGCTTTCGAAGATCTTAAATTAGCTCTCTGTAATGCCCCTGTACTTGCTATGCCTGATTTCTCGAAGAAATTCATCGTCCAAACGGACGCGTCGTCGTCAGCTGTAGCTGCAGTCCTTCTTCAAGAGACTGAACTAGGGAGGCGTCCCATCGCCTATGCATCTAGGACTCTATCGGTTCAAGAAGCCAAGTATTCCATCTATGAGCTCGAAGGGTTGGCAGTCTTATTCGCCTTAGAAAAGTTCCGTCTCTATCTGGAACATGTCAAATTCGACCTGGAGACAGATAATCAAGCCTTAAGCTGGGTCTTAGGTAGGCCGCGTCGTACTGGTCGTATAGCCCGTTGGGCCATCCGTATTTCTGCCTTCCAATTTGATGTACGACATATCAGAGGTACCGAAAATGTTGTTGCTGATGGACTCAGCCGTATGTTTCATAACGACGTCGAGACCCACGAACCGGTCGATAGTTCATCACCTTCCGAGTCCATACTATCTGGTGTTAATGCCATCTTAACAGGTGCTCCCATGCTTTTTAGGGATATTGAGAAATACCAACGTGAAGATCCGACGCTGGCTCCTATAATGGAAACCCTTTCTTCTGGGGAACATGTTGTCCCTTATGTTCTGAGGAATGGTGTTCTATGTTGCCCTTCGAGGCATGATAAGTTGATGAAAGTTGTTGTTCCAGCGGTTCTTGTACCTATGATCTTCAAATACTATCATGAGACCCCATTGGGGGGGCATCTTGGAATCTTTAAAACTCGTGAAAAGATTCGTGAAATGTTCATATGGAAAGGTATGGACGGTGAAATTCGAGAACTTGTAAAAGCTTGTAAATCTTGTTTGATCAGTAAACCCACCATGTCCACTAAAGTAGGCCTTTTGTCTTCTCATCAAGCGTCGCGCCCCATGGAACGCCTGTATATCGATTATGTGGGACCCTTCCCCCAGTCAAAGGGTAATGCCAACAAGTTCATCTTTGTGTGTGTAGATGGTTTTACAAGATTTTCCTGGTTATTTCCGACTAAGCTGGCTACCGCTCAGTCCACCATTACTTGCCTAAATTCTATTTTTGCTTCTTTTGGTCCGTGCCAATACATTGTATCTGATAATGCTAAAGCTTTTACATCAAATCTGTTTCGTAAATTCTGTTTTGACTTGTCCATCTCTCATGTAACTACATCTGCTTATTACCCTCAACCATCTCTGGCTGAACGGGTTAACCGCAATCTCAGGTCCGCACTTATTGCCTATCATCATGAAGATCATTCTAGGTGGGACACGTCCCTGCATTGGTTAGCTTTTGCTTTGAATTCGGCGGTTCATGAATCTCACAAATTTACTCCAGCTTCTTTGATGTTTAAGTTCGTTCCCAACACGCCGCTCTCTAACCTCTGGTCTCTGAATGACATTCTGCCCGAGACAATAGATCCGGACAACATTAAAGATCTTTGGAAGAAGGCTAAAGCTAATCTTAAAGTGTCTCATGAAAAGGTTAGGGAAAGGTATGATCGTGGACGGAGACCCACCACTTTGAAGGTAGGTGACCAGGTTATGGTCAAAAATTTTGCTCCCGCGGGCAAGCTTGCCCCCAGATTTCATGGGCCTTGTATCATTCTCGATTTTCTTACGCCGGTTACCTTATTGCTAAGTAATCCAGCCACCGAGAGGATATTTAGAGTTCACCTGTCCCAGGTGAAACCGGTGTAATTTCTGTGTTAACTTGCTCCATATTATTTTGAAAGGATATGAAGGTTATATTTTTTTTGAGTTTCACTTTTAAGGCATTCTGCCCCTTCTGTAATATTTTGGTTTTAGATGTAAGCCTTATGTAAAACCTGCCCCGACCCGTTAAACTGCCATCCTGTTCTTGCCACGGCCATTACCACGCTCCCGTCTCCTGCTCCACTCTACACAGTGGCTTAATGAATACCATGAATATCTGCACGCCGCTGGCCCCTCACTCTCTCTACAAGCCTGTACCCTCAAAGAAAATAATTGTCCAACACAATTCTGCCGCCTAGCTTTAATGTTTCAGCGCCCCCGCAGCCGCGCAGCGCCGCGCAGCGACTGGGGAGGGGGATGGGCCCCCTCCTCTCCAGCGAGGACGACATGTGCACGGCGAGCCGGAGCTCACCTCCCGGCCAAGGCTGATGTGCGGCGCACGACCTGCTACATGCCCGCAGCCTGTATCTGTTCACCGCGGGCGCGGCGTACTTCAACACCTCTGCTCCCCTCATAGTGCGGGCGAGCGGTATCTCAGGGTACTTGAGGGGTCCGAGCGGCCTCCGTTGGACGCAAGCTGCAACGGCCGGTCTGGCCATCCGACTCAATCTACATCAACTACATGGACAGTCACCATAAGCAATAATTACATTTGGGAATTTAACAACAATATTTGGTGGACATTGCAAAAACTTTTCTTCACCTTTTAAGCATTAAAGGTTTATCTTCAGAAATTCAACTTCTACAAACATAAAAACTTTACTGCACCGGCAACAACAAAATTTTGAAATTGCAACCAACCAAATTACTAAAATCTTATAAATGCTTCCGCAATTAATCTTAATATCAACATCAAAACTTGGACCTTATTTTGGAAACAAAGCTTATGTTCTTCTGTGTTACCCATTGGAGGAACTTTTGGGGGGGGAGGTCTGTACCGGGCGGTACACCTCTACTCTGTTTATTTAAAAGTTGCGCCAGTTGAAACTCCTCTTCTGGAGGAAGGTTGAACTTTATCTATTCTATTAATTCTCTACTTTCTCAGAAGATGTCACCACGTGGAAAATTTTGAGTTTTTGAACTGTGTCACTTTTGATGTGTTTTTGTTTCGCTTGAAGTAAGAAGTGTGAACTTTCTCTTCTAGAGGACACTACTGAAGAATTACAATAGTGCAACCTAGTGCGAAATCAAAGAACTATTTTGTTGGAGAAATTTTTATTTCAAAAGTTTGTTCTTTGTTAAATTTCTTTCTGTCATGGTTTAAGTTGGCTGTATACCCCTCTTTTTCCCCTTATTTTGGATCTAGCCAATCCCGAATTTCTTTAATTAATTTTCCACCAATAATGTGTTTCTTTTTCCTCTATGTAGGGGTTTCTTTTCCCGAACCAATAAAGATTTTGTGGGAGGGTGTTTTATTTCCCCTAACGCCTAGAATCTTCCGCGAGAGGATATAAACTGCTGATTTTGGGGTCTCCGGGCCACTTCTGTTCCATCTTTCAGTGTATTAAGTACATTGCAGGAGGCGGGAAGCGCCTCTTTCCTCGGCAGCGATCTACTACCAGGTAATGGCCTATTAATATCTTCTTTTCTTGCTAGGTCGGCAGTTTAACTCTCGCGGCGGGTTCGAAGCGTTTTCCATCATGTAACCTTTTCCTAAAATGTAACTACTCTTTTCTTCTTTTCTTGTAAAGTTACATATTGGGATAGAGAGTGCTAACCCTCTCGAGCTCCCACTCACATTTGTTTTGAGGTGAACTTATTTTCTCAAACTTTTCTTCGTTTATGTAATGTAAAGTGTTCTTCTCTCAGTCACCTCTGTAGTATGGGATTAGCCCTTGCGTTAGTGGCCCAGAGCCAGATTAGGTTTTAAAAGCAAAGTGTATTAGGAGTGCAAGTTCGCCTCCTCTCAAGTTGTATTTTAGAGGTCATGTATTAATCTTTTCTCACCTAATAGGCCTCAGTAGGTTGGGTATTTTACCCCTGTGTATATGTCCTTTGAGGACGACTTGAAAGTTGAGTTTGGTGTGGCCTGGGAGAGGCTTAACTTTAAGAGCGAGTGGCTCTTTTCTAAAACTGAGAGTTGTATGCCTCGAGGAGGCTTTGCTGTGTAATTTGGAGCAAGGGCTCCAGGGTTTGAGTGGGGTCTTCTGCCCCTTTTGTTGAAATTGGTATATCGTAAAGTTGAGCTAGTTGCTCAAGAATTGTATTTCCAGGGCTCGAAGCCCAAATTCTTTAATCCCTGTAATTGTACATTTCAAGTTGTATTTCGGCTACTAAGTACCTGTTCTATTTGTTGTTACCTAATTTTGAAAAGAAAATATAACCTTGTTAAATTTTAAAATTTAATTTCTCTTTAGTAGCTTGAGACCTATTCACCACCCAGCACCTTCTTTCATGCTTAACTACCACAAAAACTCGGTAACAATAATAATAATAATAATAATAATAATAATAATAATAATAATAATAATAACAACAATAACAACAACAACAACAACAACAACAACAACAATAATAATAATAATAATAATAATAATAATAATAATAATAATAATAATAATAATAGAATAGCAATAATAATAATAGTGATAGTAATATTGATAACAATCATGTGATTGATTTGTAGCACTTATTTGGCAAGATGGTATTATCACTGAAATTTTCACTCACTTTGGGTATTATCACTGAAATTTTCACTCACTTTGGGTGTTACTAGTGACTTCACTTCACTTCACTTTCACTTAATATTTGTGACAGCACTTGTGGTGCCTATGTTGGCCGGTACACTAATCAGGTGATGCGTCACCATGGTCAGGAGCATCCTGATCTGTTATCATTTGCGATTGTTAGGACCTTGTGGCGGTGACAATGGAATGTTGGTGGAAGTTATGTGATGGGAGGAGGGAAGATATGAGAATTTTCTGGTGTGTGGTTGTCGTTTAGGATTACGATGGCTAGAGGTGATAGTGGGAGGGCTTCTCTTATAATAGGGTTGTTATGGAGGGTGCCTCTTGTCAGATATTGGAGGCGTAATTTGTGTAGGTTTGATGTTATTTTTGGGAAGGTATAGTAAGGGGTGAAATTGGCGGAGGGTGTGTCTATAGGTAGATGGTGTGCTATACGTATAGCATGATGGTCGAGTCTATTGAGTCTAACGTATTCAGTTGGGTGGGCAGGGAGGCGTAGGTTATTAAGGGTTGGACGAAAGTCTTATAAACGTTAATTATTTGGGTGGGTTTTAGTCCCCATGTCAAGCCTGTTAGGGATCTGAGTGCTCGGAAGTGGTTAATAGCTTATCTATGGATATCTGCCAGGTGCTGATTCCATTGCAGATTATTTTGAAATTTAATTTCTAAGTATGTTAATCGGTTAGTTTCAATAAAGGGTATATTATACATTGTTATGTGGACTTTGTGGCATGCAGGGCAGAAACGGGATTTATTTTGGAAAACTATGAACTGGGTTTTGGTAGGGTTGATGGAGATGTGCCATTGATTGAGCCAAGTTTCAAGAGTGTTCAAGTATTTCTGTAGTCTATTGTTGAGAGATGTGAAGGTAGGGCGGAAGGCTAGAATGGCAAGGTCATCAGCATATTGGTAGAGTCATAATGGTGGTGCTGGGTGCGGGATATCGTATGTGTATAGTGTATATAGGAAAGGAGAGAGTGGAGAGCCTTGAGCAAGACCTGAGGTTATGGGGAAGGTATATGAGTGGGTTCCGTTTTTGTTAATTACGGCTTTCCTAGATTTGAGATAATTAAATATCAGTTTTATGGTGGTGGTGGGGAGAGGGAGGTGACTAATTTTGAATATATGTCCTTCGTGCCAGACAGAGTCGAAAGCTTTGTTAACATCTAGGCATATTAGGGCGGCTGGTTTACGGGTCTTTATGTAGGTGTTTATGGAGGACGTGATGTGGAAGAGGTGATCTTGGGTGGAAAAATGCGGTCGGAAGCCGGCTTGGTAAGATGGGAGGAGGTTGAGAGAGTGTAAATATCTCGACATTCTTTTATATAATATTCCTTCAAAAATTTTACCGAGAACTGTGAGGAGCGATATTGGTCTATAGGAATGAATCTCGGACGGGAGCTTGTTAGGTTTCAGGAATAATAATATGATAGAGTTACCCCAGTGTTCAGGAAAAACACTGGTGTATAACATAGTATTATAGATAGAAGAGAGAATGTTGATTAGGATGAGTGGGGCTTCTTTAATGTGGCGGTAGGTGATATTATCTGGGCCGGGAGCAGTGTTACATTTGTAACGTAGAAGTTTTGGATTTCTTGAGGTGTGATTGGAGCGTTAAGTGGATGGTTGTAGTCTACTTCTTGAAAATGATTGAAGGAGGGTTGGAAATGAGGGAGATCTGGGTTATTATATTGTATTATTGTAGGTTCTTCTGGATGTTCATATCGTGGAATTTGTGGGGGAGAAAAGACTTGAGAATAGTGGTCGGCAAAGACGTCTGCCTTTTCTTTATCTGTAGTAGGAGGGTTGGGAGCGACATGTATAGGATAGGTAGGTCGAGGTTTGTGTGTTTTAGTTAGTCTTCGAAATGTAGTCCAGAACTTGTTAGAGTCGTGCATATCAGATAGCTCTGAACATGCGGTAGTCCATTGTTTTTGTTTTATTGCTTTGATGTACGAGCGTGCGTGTCTTAGTGTTCTTCTGTGTTCTCATAAAGTCGTATTTTTGCAAGTATGTACATATGAATTGTACAGTTTGTGGGCTAGTTTTAATAAAGATAGTGCTTTGGGGGGGGGGGGGGGATTGGGGGTTTGGTAGAGTGGTAGGGATGTCTCGGAATGTGTCGTTGGTCGGCTGTTATTATTACTTGCTCTACTAGACTGATAAGTGTGTGTAGGTTTGGGATTGATGTAGGAGGAGGGGAATGTTGGAGCAGTTCTGTTATTGTTTGGCGGTATTGTTGCCAGTCAGTTTGAAAATAACGTCTGGTGGGCGGAGGACGGGAATACTGGTTACATAATGTGTAGGATATGTTAGGGATGGTAATAATTGCTGGTGCATGGTCAGAGTCTACACATAGAGCTTTTTCTATTACTGGGTTAGTGGAGAGGGAGGGTGATAAGATAAGCAGGTCGGGAGTGAAGTTGGAAATAGGACGGGTATGGAATGGGAAGGGAATCTGTACTCCCCGGATTTGAGAGATGACTGTACTAAACTCATTAGATTGTGTTACATTATAAGATTTGATATTAATGTCGGCTATAAATATGTAGTTATGAAAAGTTGAGTCTATGTATTTAATGAAATCTACTGGAGGGGGCAATCTGGGAATAAGGTACATTGTTACTATTGCTATGGTGGTATTGTTTGGAAGATATGTTTCTATTATTAAGTATTCTGTGAAGTTATTCGTAAAATTATAAGAGAAAGATTTAGTTGTTATATGTTTTATGATTCCTATGGCTACTCCTCCACGAGCTTGTCCTGGTCTGTCTGCTCTATGGAGGTGGTATAACGAAACATGTGGCCTTTGTTTTGGAGTCAGAATATGTTTAATTTAAGATAAAAATATCCGGGTCATACAGCGAAAGGGAATTGTCCAGTAGAGCATGGCTGGTGTTCAAAGAACCGATATTAGTGTAGTATATTTTAACCATTAATTAATTACAGGGACAGCGTTTAAGGGAAAAAATGCATAGTGCATCTTATTCCCCGAGTACACTATATCTACGTGAGTGTTGAGCACCAGTTGCGCTGCTAGCTGGACTTGGGATAAAATATGGGGACGGTTAAAGGGAAGGACGTTCTGCAACACCATACTTATGAATCGTATGATGTTCTCAGAGCTGGGGGAGGGGAGGGTGGATAAGGGAGCGGGAGTTGGGAGATCCTGGGAGATAACTGGGACTACGTATTCTGGTTGGGTTGGGTCTGGGGCTGGGCGGGCTTTACACTCATAGGAAAAGGTTGGATGTGGAAGGTTACAATTTACACACTTCGGAGATGACTTATTAGTACAATTTTGAGTAGGATGCTCCTGTCCACAAATAGCACATACCTTTGGGTACACGCAAGGGGTGCCTGGTGCGTGGTCGTATCTCTGGCATCTCGGGCATCGCGGTGAGGATCTTGAAGGCTCCACTCGATGCCTGCGATGGTAGATGACGGCGCCGTCCTGCAGTAGGCCATCCAGCGTGTTTATATCCCTGGATAGTATCCGAATCAGGGAAGTTGGACCATGGTTGTTTCGGATCCTGATGACCCTCTTGTTGTAGCTGGGCGGCGATCTCGTCCTCTGTCCAGTCTTGTTCCACTTAGTAGGCCACCACTGATAGAATAGGTGAGGGGCGAGAGGGAGGGGCTCGCCTAGTTGGAGCCTGCTGAATGATGTTAACTGCCCTCGCGTGTGATCCAAATTGTTGTACTCCAATGGCTGAGGTTAGGTGGTTGTAGAACAGCTTCGACATCCATACATTAAAGTAGTTGTCCCTATTCGTTGAATTTCGATTTCGTAGCTGGCAAAATTCGGGGTGAACCTTGTGATGATTTGATTGGCTTTATCTGGGTCTATATGCATCAGCTTGACGACGTAGAAATGTGGTGGTGGCATGGGCACTGTAGTCACTACACTTCTCTGCCTGATGGAGGATGCCAGCGCAGGGTTCATAGCCGCTTGGGCGTAGCTCCGTACGTTGGTTGGCATAAAGTCCAGGGTTTGCTGCGGCGACCTTTGAGGCATATGGAAGGGCGTTCTGATGTTGGCTTCTTCTTCATTGTCCAGTCTGAGTGGTCGGATGCCGGAGCCTAGAGAGCCCAGTGGAGTCAGATTTTGTACCACTGAGCTATGTGAAGTGTACATTGAGCCTGATGTTAAAGTCTCTGATTCCAAGGAGGTGTTTAGATTACATCGTCTCGTACGATCGAAAGTTGGTGATGGCATTGAAGTATTTTCCCTGTGATGTGCTATTTTCATCGTTTCGGATTCCATTTCATCTGAAACACTCAGCGATAATGGTGGTGGTGTATTGCTCATTGTTGCCACCTGCTTAACGTTTGAATTTGAATTATTATCATTAGGCACTTCATCTTCTGCTTCTTCCACCTGCTGGTTGATAGTTGAATTAGTTGAACTTCTTAGACTGTATTGCAGTGACATCTAGTGGTACCGACAGGAGTACCGTGGAGGCCACTGCATAGGCTACTTGAAGCCACCAGCAGTGCCAATGCACTATGAGAGACTATGTCTCACTTCCAAAAATTGATGCCTGCCTGGCCATCAGATGATATAGATGTTGATTCCCATAGGGAACATGAAATATTTGTCCTGAATGAGTAAATTAATAATACCAATATAATGGTCCGTTATTGGACATTATAAATTTTCCAGCTAACTCCTTCTTGGTTGCCTGCGTTTCGCCCTCATGTGCTAAGTTGGGCTTATCAGTTGGTCCTTAGCACATCTACTAAGACGCAAGGCTAGTGCATACTGTGGAGGCTGCTGCTGCTGCTGATCGTTATTTCATTCTCCCTGTTTGGGAGCGGGCCACCAGTTCTACTAGGGACTCTTTGGCCAGTGATTTGGTTGGTTTTGGGTATTTTAGTTGTTTATTGAGAGTGTGCTATGGCACACATGTATTTATGTTGTTGGTTGAAATGTTTACTGGCATGTGGGTTGTCACTACAAGGCGTCACCCAGTGTGAGTCCCACACTGCACCCGCCTGGCTTTTGCCCTGCTATCCCCCATTTATTGAAGCTTTTTGAGATACAATTTTTACATTATATGTTGTATTTTATCTTCTTTTAGAGCTTTTGCTCTTGATGAATTGATCATTACTAATATATTAATTTCACTTAATTAATTTCACATTTGACTTTATATTATTACACTTTCCACTGTGAGTTCTTTCTTGATGCTGTTTTACATTTTTCAATGTTTTGTGTATTTGTAACATTTTGAGGAGTGTAATGTGCTGTATCGTGTGTGACATATATTCCAGTCAGATTCACTGTAATAATATCTTTTCATTTTCAGTTTTTGAGTTCTTTTGCTTGCTGTATTTGACATTTAACAATTATGGTTGTGTATGTGTTGATGTTACATTTTATATTCATGTGGTGTGTTGTTTGTGTGTAGGGATATAATTTAATCATTTTTGTGTACTGTGTGGCTGGGCGTTTATTTTAATTGGTGTGTTTGTTATGGTGTCGCCTTCCAATCAGTACTATGTGTTGCCAATGGAAGGGTTATTTGTTAGGCCTTCGGTCCTTTTTGCGTCATCTGCAGTGGTTTATTGTAGTTATTAATCGATTAATTTCGGGCGGTGGCTGGGGTTGGGAATGGGTAGGTAGTAGCGCATGTTGGCTGTTGGTTTAGGATGGATTGAGCTAGCGGGGATAGGTTGATGGCTTCGGTAGGTTGTGGGAGGTTGCGGGAATTAGCAGTTTTAAGGTATTGCAATCTGAGAGAATGGAGGTAGGAGTGGATGGTAGAGAATGTCTATAAATCATTTATTGCTTCTATTCTAGTTTTAGGTCCGAGGCTGTGCGCAAGTTGAATGGCATGTCGGTCTAATTTTAGAATGTCTAAGTAGTGGATGGGATGGGCTGCGATCCAGGTTAGGGAGGCATAGGTAATAATAGGCCGAACAAAGACTTTATAAGTGTTTATAATTTGAGTGGCCTTTAGTCCCCAGGTTTGTCCTTTCAACCAGCGTAAGAGGTTGAATCTGCTGTATGCCTTTTTATAAATATTATTAAAATGTACATTCCATTTTAGATTATTTTGAAACGTGATACCTAGGTATTTCAGGGTTGAGGTTTCTGTAAGTGGTTGATTATTAAGTGTGAGGTGAATTTTGTTAGTGGGTCGGTATCTATGGTTGCCGTTTCTGAAAACCATGAATTGGGTTTTGTTAAAGTTAATTTTGATTTGCCAAAGATTTAGCCATTGTTCGAGTTGGTGGAGGTAGGGTTGTATGCGTGATTGGAGGGAGCGGTTGTTAGTTCCAAGGGCGAGGATTGCCGTGTCATCTGCAAATTGATATACACTGACTGACAGTGACAATGCAACACCAAGGAGGAGTGGTTCAAAAGGGATGAAAGTTGGGGAAAAAACAGAGACGGCATGGATGAATAATTGATGTTTATTTCAAACCGATATGCAGGTTACACAATGCGCACGGCATCGACTCAGTAGGATGTAGGACCACCGCGAACGGCGATGCACGCAGAAACACGTCGAGGTACAGAGTCAATAAGAGTGCGGATGGTGTCCTGAGGGATGGTTCTCCATTCTCTGTCAACCATTTGCCACAGTTGGTCGTCCGTACGAGGCTGGGGCAGAGTTTGCAACAGCGTCCAATGAGATCCCACACGTGTTCGATTGGTGAGAGATCCGGAGAGTACGCTGGCCACGGAAGCATCTGTACACCTCGTAGAGCCTGTTGGGAGATGCGAGCAGTGTGTGGGCGGGCATTATCCTGCTGAAACAGAGCATTGGGCAGCCCCTGAAGGTACGGGAGTGCCACCGGCCGCAGTACATGCTGCACGTAGCGGTGGACATTTAACGTGCCTTGAATACGCACTGGAGGTGACGTGGAATCATACACAATAGCGCCCCAAACCATGATGCCGCGTTGTCTAGCGGTAGGGCGCTCCACAGTTACTGCCGGATTTGACCTTTCTCCACGCCGACGCCACACTCGTCTGCGGTGACTATCACTGACAGAACAGAAGCGTGACTCATCGGAGAACACGACGTTTCGCCATTCCCTCATCCAAGTCGCTCTAGCCCGGCACCATGCCAGGCGTGCACATCTATGCTGTGGAGTCAATGGTAGTCTTCTGAGCGGACGCCGGGAGTGCAGGTCTCCTTCAACCAATCGACGGGAAATTGTTCTGGTCGATATTGGAACAGCCAGGGGGTCTTGCACATGCTGAAGAATGGCGGTTGACGTGGCGTGCGGGGCTGCCACCGCTTGGCGGCAGATGCGCCGATCCTCGCGTGCTGACATCACTCGGGCTGCGTCTGGACCCCTCGCACGTGCCACATGTCCCTGCGCCAACCATCTTCGCCACAGGCGCTGCACCGTGGACACATCCCTATGGGTATCGGCTGCGATTTGACGAAGCGACCAACCTGCCCTTCTCAGCCCGATTACCATACCCCTCGTAAAGTCGTCTGTCTGTTGGAAATGCCTCCGTTGATGGCGGCCTGGCATTCTTAGCTATACATGTGTCCTGTGGCATACGACAACACGTTCTACAATGACTGTCGGCTGAGAAATCACGGTACGAAGTGGGCCATTCGCCAACGCCGTGTCCCATTTATCGTTCGCTACGTGCGCAGCACAGCGGCGCATTTCACATCATGAGCATACCTCAGTGACGTCAGTCTACCCTGCAATTGGCATAAAGTTCTGACCACTCCTTCTTGGTGTTGCATTTGCTCTGTCAGTCAGTGTAGTTTGAGTGGGGATGAGCGTTGGGGGATGTCTATACAATATAGGACATATGATAGGGGGCTCAGAGGGCTGCCTTGTGGTACTCTAGCTAATAAGGGAAATTTATATGATAGGGTGTTGTGGATGGTTATTTGAGCACTGTGTCAGTTAAGAAAGTTAGCTAGGAAGCGGATGATTGTGATAGGTAGTGGTAGATGTCACAGTTTAAAAATGAGTCCTGAGATCCATACTTTGTCAAATGCTTTTTCTACGTCTAAACTGATTAATGCGGCTCATTTCTTACGTGGGAGGTATGATGTGGGGGATGCTGAGATATGGAAGAGGTGATCTTGTGTAGAGTGGTGTGGCAGAAACTTGCTTGTCATTGTGGAATTAGTTGGTGAGAATTGAAGAAAAAATAGATTCTACAGGCTAGGAGGATTTCTAATATTTTAATTAGTACTGGTAACAGGCTTATTGGACGATATGAAGTTATCTGCGAAGGTAGTTTGTTAGGCTTTAAGAATAGTAGGATTTTTGCATGTCCCCAGTGGGGTGGAAAGGAACCTGCTTGAATTATAATATTGTATATATTGCATAGTATTTGAAGAAAAAAGGAGTGGTGCTTCTTTAATGTGTCTATACGTAATTTGGTCAAGGCCAGGAACAGTGTTCTTTTTGTATTTTAAAAGCGTGTGTATGTCTTGTACTGTGATTGGTGTGTTTAGAGGGTGTTGTTGTTCTATAGGTGGAGGGGGGTCGAACGTGGTGTGTAGTGGTGATTTAGTGATGTCTGTGTATTCAGTTATTGTTTCATGATATGGATGGTAAAAATTAGGGTCAGTAGAAGGTGAAAAAACTTGTCTGTAGTGATCTGCAAAGAGATCAGCTTTTGTTTTTGGATTGGTTGGTGTGGTGTTGTTGTGTATTATCGGGTAGTTTGGAAATGCTTTTTTAGTTTGTGTGAGTTGTTTCAGTTTAGTCCAGTATTTACATACATCGGTTATATTGGATAGTTCAGTGCAAGTGTTGTTCCAGGCTTTTCACTTTATAGCTTTAATAAATGAGCGTGCATGTCGTAGTGTTGTTCTGTGTTCCCAAAGAGTGTTGGGGTCTTGTGTTCGAAGGTAGGCTTTGTATAGGTCATGTAAGTATTGTAGTAGTTGAAGGGATCTAGGTGGGAGTGGTGGTTTTGAGGGGTGTGAAGTATGGCGGGGTATGTGTAGTTGGTCTGCAGTGGTTAAGGCTGTTTCAAGTTGTTTTATTGTATTGTGTAATTCTTCTTGGTTTGTCGGTGTCGTAATATTTTGGATATCTGTGATAGTTTGTCTGTAGACTGACCAATCAGTGCGGTTATATTGTCGTACTGGTGGAGGTCGTTGGTTGTGTTGAAATGGGTTGGTTCGTAGGTTTGGTAATGTTAGTATGCATGGTATATGATCACTTCCGATAGATGGTAGCATGAGTATGTCACAATTGTTTGCTAGTGTTGGTGAGAGGATTATGATATCAGGGGTGTTATTGGATATAGGTCTTGTGGGAGAAGGGAAGGGAATGTCCATGCCCCGGATGTCATGTAGGATTTGTTCATAAGTTCTTTTTTGAGCGCTATCATATGATGTAATACCAATATAAATGGTCCGTTATTGGACATCTTAATTTTCCAGCTAACTCATTCCTGGTTGCCAGCGTTTCGCCCCCGTTTGCTAGGCTGGGCTCATCAGTTGGTACCTAGCACACCTACCAAGACGCATGGCTAGTGCATACCATGGAGGCCACTGCGTAGCCTAATTGTAGCCACCAGCAGTGCCAATGCACTACGAGAGACTTTGTCTCACTACTCAAGATTGATGCCTGCTTGGCCATCAGATGCTATAGATGTTGATTCCCATAGGGAATCAGAAATAGTTGTTCCGAATGAGTAAATTTATAATACCAATATAAATGGTCCGTTATTGGACATCATAAATTTTCCAGCTAACTCATTCCTGGTTGCCAGCGTTTCGCCCCCGTGTGCTAGGCTGGGCTCATCGGTTGGTACCTAGCACACCTACCAAGACGCATGGCTAGTGCATACCATGGAGGCCACTGCGTAGGCTAATTGTAGCCACCAGCAGTGCCAATGTACTAGCCATGCGTCTTGGTAGGTGTGCTAGGTACCAACTGATGAGCCCAGCCTAGCACACGGGGGCGAAACGCTGGCAACCAGGAATGAGTTAGCTGGAAAATTTATAATGTCCAATAACGGACCATTTATATTGGTATTATAAATTTACTTATTCGGAACAACTATTTCTGATTCCCTACGGGAATCAACATCTGTAGCATCTGATGGCCAAGCAGGCATCAATCTTTAGTAGTGAGACATAGTCTCTCATAGTGCATTGGCACTGCTGGTGGCTACAATTAGCCTACGCAGTGGCCTCCATGGTATGCACTAGCCATGCATCTTGGTAGGTGTGCTAGGTACCAACTGATGAGCCCAGCCTAGCACACGGGGGCGAAACGCTAGCAACCAGGAATGAGTTAGCTGGAAAATTTATGATGTCCAATAACGGACCATTTATATTGGTATTATAAATTTACTCATTCGGAACAACTATTTCTGATTCCCTATGGGAATCAACATCTATAGCATCATATGATGTGACGTTAAAGTCTGCCATAATTAAAAAGGTTGAAAAATTTTGGTTAATATATTCTGCAAATTCTTTAGGTGGGGGTGATCCTAGAGGCGTGTATACGGTAGCTATTGCGATGTTTTGATTGCCAATAGTTACCTCAATTATTAAATTTTCTGTTTGGTATTCTTGTAATTGATGATAGTGTATTTTTGACGGAACTGATTTATGTACACTAATTGCTACCCCTCCATGGCCCCTGTTAGGGTGGTCAGAGCGGTAGAGTGTGTGATTTTTGATTTGTGGTTTTTGTTTTTTAGTTAAAAATGTTTCATTAAAAATTATGACATCCAGGTTGTGTTGGTCGATCTATAATTCAATGAGCGGTCAGTTGGTTCTTAATGAGCATATATTACCATAGTAGATTTTCACTTTTTTAAGTAGCGGAGTTGGATTTAGTGGAAAGAATGTGCAGTGCATTTTAGATCCTGAATACGTGGCATCCAGATGAGTCTGGAATACCAACCAAGCCGCTAACTGAACCTGATCGAGTACATGGGCATGTTGGAAAGATAGAACACTCTGTAGGACTAGGGTGATGAATCTCAGGATGTTCTCCGTGGAGGGGGAAGGGAGAGTGGAGGTAAAGGTTGGGGTGGGAAGGTCAATGGGTGTTATGGGTAGGATGGTTTCAGGTTGGGATAGTATGGGTTGAGGTTTGCCCCTACATTTAGCGGAAAAGTTGGGTGGTTTTCCTGGCATGTACTGCACTTCAGTGAAGCCTTATTAGTGCAGTTAGCTGCAGATGGCGCACACTTGGTCTCGGAAGCACGGCTGGTTGGGTGGATCGTCGTATCCTTGGCAGCGTTCACATCATCTACGTTGTGGTGGGGATGACCTTGACGGTTCCACACGGTGTCGTTTGGCGTAGATGAGGGCGCCATCTCGTAGCACCTGGTCCAGCGTTGAGGAGTCACGTGACAGGATTCGAATTAGTGAGGTTGGCCCTCTGTCGTTCCTGATGTGTATAGTTTTAAAAATTTGCAGCCCTTGTTGTTGTAGTTGGGCTGCAACCTCGTCCCCTGAGTAGCTACGTTCCACACCGTATGCCACAACTGATAATGTGGGCGCTGGGCGCGTAGGTGGTGTATTACAAGTGATCAGCTTTAACAGCTTCATTTCAAGTAATACTAATCCCCAACTATAATCAATCAATGAATATTCAAGATAAACTTAAATATTATAATTGAGCGGTCCATCTATTCAATACAATATATCATTTATTAATATCTAGGACATGTTTCGTGGAAAGACACATTAAAATGTTTGACAATTTAAAATAAGATCTTCAAATTTTGTTAAAATTGTAAGTCATAAGACAGGTAAAACAGTCAAATTGTCCATATTTCTCTTGTTGATGTTCTTGGAAAATACCAGTTTTGCTTATAAAATCTTAAAATATAATTCGTTGTAAAAAGCACACTTGATTGTATTCCTTGGTAATAATAATTTTGTGTGGCTATTTCTAGCTGAGTGCAGCCCTTGTAAGGCAGACCCTCCAATGAGGGTGGGCGGCATCTGCCATGTGTAGGTAACTGCGTGTTATTGTGGTGGAGGGTAGTGTTATGTGTGGTGTGTGAGTTGCAGGGATGTTGGGGACAGCACAAACAACCAGCCCCCGGGCCATTGGAATTAACCAATGAAGGTTAAAATCCCTGACCCGGCCGAAAATCGAACCCGGGACCCTCTGAACCGAAGGCCAGTACGCTGACCATTCAGCCAACGAGTCGGACTATTCCTTGGTGAAAGATTTGTTAAAAATATACTAAGCATTCCTTAGATGGTATACTAAAATTTAAGTGCTTCAGAATTTAAAATCAGATCGGGGCCATGATGGTAAAGTTCTGTGTGGTAATGGATATATAACTTTATTCCTTATTATTGGCCCCAATGTGCGGAGAAGGATTCACTTCTACCGAGGTAAGTGTGCACCGTATGCCACAACTGATAATGTGGGCGCTGGGCGCGTAGGTGGTGTATTGCGCCTAGGTTGTACGGCCATATTTTGGGCTATGGCGTGCTTGCTGAAGTGTGCTAGTCCGATAGAGTTGACCAGAATGGAATAGAATGGCCTGGAAGTCTTGATGTTGTGGTACTCCTTACTTCTTTGTATTTCCAAGTTACATTCCTTCTGCACGTTCGGTAGAAATCTTGTTATTATGGAGTGGATGGCTTTTGGCTGGTTTTTATCAGGGTCCAGGTGCTTTAATTTAATAATATAGAATTAAGTTGGTACTCCTATACCCGTAGCAGTTCCGCTCCGAAGTCTTACTTGGTTTGGTAGTGCCGGGTTCCGGGGAGCTTCTGCATGTGATAGTATATATATCACACCCTCACACTATATGAAGAAGTGAGAGATATTATTGTCAGTATTTGATTTATTATTATTATTATTATTATTATTATTATTATTATTATTATTATTATTATTATTATTATTATTATTATTATTATTATTATTATTATTATTATTATTATTATTATCAGTATTTCATTTGTATATTTTGTCAATTATATTTGTAACCTGGGAGATATCCACATATGTAGGTATGAGTAATTTGTTTTGTACTGGGAAAACATTGCTATATTGGACGCTGGTAATTTGTATGACTCATGCGGACATCCCAGTCTGATGAGTTGAGCTTCTTGTTGTACTAGGAAAGTTCTATGACTCATGTAAAACACCCGAGAGTTTGTTTATGTCTTGGGAGCAAGAAGAAGTTCAAGGCATGGTCTTAACAAGAGGATCACTCATGATTGTCTGACAAGGATCAATCTCGGCAAATCGTGAGAGAGATGAGATCTTTATATAGTTTGACATCACAGCGGAAGAGATCCACAACTGACACACTGTACGAGAAGGAAGTAGTGCTGGATATACGGTATTCGAGTGACACGGCTACAATGAACTGGACTTCAAACGTTCATGGAACGTAGTCTTTCGTGGAAAGTGGCTGATCGACAAATTGTGGAGCGTTTACGCATTAAGTATTGTAGGACTTGTGGCGGCTTGGCATTATATGTTGGTGAACGCTATCTCAGACATTCCATAATTTATGTTCAGGATCGACAAGCATGTGTTACTCAAATGTATATATCTTTACAACAAGTGTTTAAGTCTGTGAACACAGTATTACATGGTACAGTATCTGTGTGATGTTATAACTACCGATTATGAGAATTGACAAGTCGTATTGATACAGAGTCAGTGAAGGGTATTTATCTACATATATGTACATTGTTCATCAGACTATCTACAAATGGTACTTAGTTCTCGCTTTCGTTTTCCCACTGTTTTCATTATTGTTGTTGTCGTAAATATGGAGTCTTCCAGCAATCTTTTGTATATGTATTATATGTATAATTGTGTGTGTTGATGAGGTGCTCATGCACGGATTTTGTTAAGAATATAGTTAGCTATTTTAGAATCAGTGGAGTTATTGATGAACCTAGGTGCAGTTCCTACCTATTAAGTCGTTTTCAGGAGGTTAGGTAAGGCCTGCAGCTGATGTACCAGTACGCAGCATTATGTACACGGCCTGGGATATAAAGAATGATCATGCTCTATCAAAATTCAAGGGATCCATTCTGGTGAACTCTGGCGCCCATATTACGGACAATTCGATTAACTATTTTTATTAATTTATTTACAGTATTTTATGAAGTTTTATTTTACATATTTTTATTTATATATTTTTATTCATGATTTTATTTATTAGTATTCATCAAATTGTTACAATTGGCTTCCCAACGTGTGGCTGAATAATTGGTACATCTGTTAGGCTTATAAGCTTAGGTGCACTTGTCAGGTGTGGTTGGAATTCTGAAAACTATGTCAGTGAAGTGTTTTATACATACCGGTACATGATATGTATGTTGGAGTATGAAGAAATGTTGTAGTGAGTCGAGTATTATAAAATTAAGAAATAGAGAGGTTGTTAAAGTTGTTGGTACTATGAATCAGGATAAGAGAGGCCAAAAGAATTCCACCACATTGAGTTTATCTAATTTAAGTGAGACTAGCGAAATGGCTGATAGTAGAAAAGATCAATTGGCAACGATAGATGAGGAACCGAGTAACCCGTCTCAAACTCAGAATGTAGGGGATCGAGGCGAGGCTTCAATGCTCATCATCCTTAAATCGCTACTTAATGAATTGAAGGGTGAATTAAACAGTAAGAATGGAGAGTTGAAGGGTGAACTGTCCAGTAAAATTGATAATAATAATGTTACACTGTCCACTAACATCGATAATAATAATATTGAATTGTCCAGTAAAATTGATAGTCAGAGTAAAGAGTTGAAGAGTGAACTGAGTTTTTTAAGTAATGAAATACACAGTATTAATAGTGAATTAAATTCAGTTAGTACAGAGCTGTCCAATAAGATTGAGAAGCAGAGTAAGGAGTTAAATATAGCTAGTGTTGAATTGTCTAGTAAAACTGATAGTTTAAGTAGTGCTGTGAATGGTACAATAGATAAATTAAACAAGAAGTTGACCATCAAAACAGGGAAATTCAGGAAGTCAATAATAAGGTAGAAGCTCAATGCTTGGAACTGACTGAGAAAATCGAATGCCGATTTAATGTAGTTAGAAAGGAATTTGTTGAAAACAGCAAGAAATGTGATAAGAGAATAAAAATAGTGGAAGATAAAAGTCAAAGAAATAGATAGAATTAAAACCAGTCAGCATGTTTTAGCGAAGTGAATAGATGAAAAGACTGATAAATTGGAGAAAGACCTCAAGTCAGTAGAAGGAAATGCCAGAATGGTAGTTGAAGAAGGAATTAAAGCATGTCATGTGAAGTTAAGGCAGGAGATCAGTCAAATCCAAGTAGGTAGCAGTATATGTAGTAGGTACGTATCTTGTACGAAGGACTCTGAATTACCCAAATTTAATGGTCGGCAGTTTAATCCGATGGAATTCTTGAAAACAGTGCAGAAACAGTTTTCCAAGAATCTTGATGATGGCTTGATTGAGTGGCGTATGGTTGATGAGATGTTGGATGTTGCATTTGTTGGAGAAGCGAGATCTTGGTTTCAAGTTTATAGACAGGGTATTTCAAGTTTGGAGGAATTTAGGGAGAAATTTAATTATAAATTTTGGAGTGAAGCCATTCAGGGAAGGGAAAGGGATCACGTGCTATTTGGCAAATATAGACCTCAGGAAGGTGTGTCTATGACGGAGTATTTCTTGGCGCATGTTGTGATCAGCCAGAATATTGAAGGTCTAGCATCGGAGGGAGATATAGTCCGCCAGATGTTGAGGCATTTTCCTGAGAAGGTCGGATTAGCTGCATGTATGCAGAATATTGTTATGATTAAAGAATTAGAGCAGCTGTTAGAGAGGTTTGATGCTTTGGAAGGGCAGGGGAGGACTAGGCAAAATTGAAGGTAGAAATTACGGGGATAATGGGAGACAAGGTAATCAGGTAGGGGGAGATAGGAATAATCAGAATTTCAGTCATTCTAGGCAAGGGAATCAGGGTGGTAATTCCGGAAGGGGAAACAGGCAGTCTAATCAGGGAGTTAATCACCAGGAATATTTTGGCAGAAGATCTAATCAAGGGAATCAGAAAGTAGGTGGCGTATGGATCAAAGTCCTCCAGGTCAAATGCAGAGACATGACAACAGTGAATAAGCCACATCAAGTAATTTAAACCGGAATCGGACTTCTTTGTTGGGTCAGATAGGGAGTCCGATACCTAAATTCCTATTCACGCGATGAAACAGGTAAGTTACGAGGTAGACGTGAAAGAAGAATTATTGTATGACCATGTGTTTTGTGTTCAGGGAGATTTTGAGAATAGGGGTTATGATGAAAGTAAGAAAGATGTGTCGGATGTCTTATTTTGTGCTAGTGGTGATGGTAATAGCGGTGTTGCGATCGATAATCTTGTGGAAGTTTCTGAAATTGAAAGTGAAGTTTTTGTGAAGTTGATGAAGGATGTTTTGTGAGTGAAGAGTGTTTACGGAGTATACATCATGAGGATGTTTTTGTTGATTTAAGTGTACATGAGGAGAGTAAAGTTAGGTCCATTATGTGTGAAAATGATGATTTTGAGATTAATGAAACTTCTGATAAGAGAATCGAGAGTAGCAGTGTTGTTGGCATGAAAGTGGTGAAAGTAGGAGCTGATATGGAAGGTGGTGAAGATGGATTGATTGTTGAGACATTAAGTAGTAAAGACAGCAATTTCAAAGTGTATTATGGTAAGAATTTCAGTAATAGAGTGAGTGTGTGTGAGAATGGAAGTGTGTGTGAGATGAGGGAATGTCTATCCAAGCGAGTGTGTTATGTTTTATTTAAGGCTGAGAGTCGCGTGAACCTTCTGAATGACGTGCTGAGTGATAGCGATGTGGAATGTGTGAAAAAGTATGTGATCTGTTTGCTTGCATTAATTATGGTTTTGTGGAAGAGTAAACATTGTGAGATTCCCGCGTATTTCAGAAATAGGGATTTCTTTGATTTGAATGTTCTGAATGAAAGCTTGTATAATTCTTGTGTGACTGGATGGGATGAATGTTTGTGTGTGAGATAGATTGGATTCGAGATGTAATCAGATTTTATTACAGTACGCATTCCTCACCTATCGATGCCAATGTTAAGTTTATGTATGGTTTTTTTCAGTTGTATCAGGGTCCGTATTCTGTGGACAGTAGAATAGGCAAGTGTGCTTATAGGCTTCTAACTGTAACAATTTGATGACTACCCATAAATAATAATAAAATATTATCAATAAAATATATAAATAATTGAATAAATAAAATTGAAATAAATTATATTAATAGCTGCCTCTGTGGATCAGTGGTAGAGTGTCGGCCTCCGGATCCCAAGATAGCGGGTTCAAACCCGGCAGAGGTAGTCGGATTTTTGAAGGGCGGAAAAAAGTCCATTCGACACTCCATGTCGTACGATGTCGGCATGTAAAAGATCTCTGGTGACACATTTGGTGTTTACCCGACAAAATTCATTAAATCTCAGCCATAGACGCCCAAGAGAGTTTCGGTTTACTCGGCCTGCCATCTAGTGGGGGCCTAGAGTAAAACGGAACGTCGAAATTGACGAGCAGACAGCCAGATGGCGTCAAATTGAAATGTCTGCCCACGGTAGCTGAGGCCATACGATTATTATTATTATTATTATTATTATTATTATTATTATTATTATTATTATTATTATTATTATTATTATTATTATTAATAATAATAAAAATATTTAATCGAAATGTCTGTAGTATGGGCGCCAGAGTTCACCAGAATTGATCCCTCGAATTTTGATAGAGCATGATCATTCTTTATATCCCAGGGTGTGTACATAATGCTGCGTACTGGTACATCTGCTGCAGGCCTTACCTAACCTCCTGAAAATGACTAAATAGGTACGAACTGCACCTAGGTTCATCAATAACTTCACTGATTCTAAAATAGCTAACTATATTCTTAACAAAATCCGTGCATGAGCACCTCATCAACACACACAATTATACATATAATACACACACAAAAGATTGCTGGAAGACTCCATATTTACAACAGCTACAATAACGAAAACAGTGGGAAAACGAAAGCGAGAACTAAGGTACCATTTGTAGATAGTTCGATGAACAATGTACATATATCTGGATAAATACCCTTTACTGTCTCTGTATCGATACGACTTGTCGATTCTCATAATCGGCAGTTATAACATCACACAGATACTGTACCACATAATACTATGTTCACAGACTTAAACACTTGTTGTAAAGATATATACATTTGAGTAACACACGCTTGTCGATCCTGAACATAAATTATGGAAAGTCTGAGATAGCTTTCACCAACATATAATGCCAAGCCGCCACAAGTGCTACAATACTTAATGCGCAAATACTCCACAACTTGTCGATCAGCCACTTTGCACGGACATAACAAGACTACGTTCCACGAACGTTTGAAGTCCAGTTCATTGTAGCCGTGTCACTCCAGTACTGTGTATCAGCACTACTTCCTTCCCGTATAGTCTGTCCACACTACTTCCTTCTCGTACAGCGTCAGCACTCCTTTTTGTCCGTACCGAGTGTCTGTTGTAGTTGTAGTTCCGTTCCACTGTGATATCGTCATATATAAAGACCTCATCTCTCACACGATTCGCCGAGATTGATCCTTGCCAGCTAATCATGAGTGATCCTCTTGTCAAGACCATGCCCTGAACTTCTTCTTGGTCCCAAGACATAAACAAACTCTCTGGGGTGTTTTACATGAGTCATAGAACTTTCCTAGTACCACAACAAGCTTATCTCATCAAACACTGGTGTAGACACATGAGTCATACAAATTACCAGAGTCCAATATAGCAATGTTTTCCCAGTACAAAACAAATTACTCATACCTTCATATGTGGATATCTCCCAGCTTACAAATATTAATGACAAAATATACAAATGAAATACTAATAATAATAATAATAATAATAATAAGAAGAAGAAGAAGAAGAAGAAATCGAATACTGACAATCATATATGTCACTTCTACATGTAGTGTGAGGGTGTGATATATGTACTATCACATAACGCCCCCTTGGTGAATCGATGACATCACATATTATGATTGACCATAAAACAGAACTTCATAAATAACCCTAGTATGATGTAACTGAACACTTAAACTACTGTGATAAAGATATATATATTGTGTCTACTGCATTGTATTCACACACGCAAAATACAATTTGTTCAAACAATAATAATAATATGGCTATATACAAACAACACCTATTGTTTCATTCACCCATGAATACAGTCCCTTCTTACTACTGTACACATACATTAAATTTGATAATATATACGTCCAAGGCACAGATTCTATCTCTTATATCTGCGAAGACTATAGATATAAAATGTCCCAAGGACCCTGTCATCAGAGGTTAGAAACTGGTAAGCACACTTGCCTATTCTACTGTCCATAGAATACGGACCCTGATACAACTGAAAAAACTATATATAAACTTAACATTGGCATCGATAGGTGAGGAATGTGTACTGAAATAAAATCCGATTACATCTCGAATCCAATCTATCTCACACACAAACATTCATCCCATCCAGTCACACAAGAATTATACAAGCTTTCATTCAGAACATTCATACCAAAGAAATCCCTATTTCTGAAATACGTGGGAATCTCACAATGTTTACTATTCCACAAAACCATAATTAATGCAAGCAAACAGATCACATACTTTTTCACACATTTCACATCGCTATCACTCAGCACATCATTCAAATCGTTCACACAACTCTCAGCCTTAAATAAAACATAACACACTTGCTTGGATAGACTTTCCTTCAACTCACGCACACTTCCATTCTCACACACGCTCACTCTATTACTGAAATTCTTACCATAATACACTTTGAAATTGCTGTCATTACTACTTAATGTCTCAACAATCAATCCATCTTCACCACCTTCCATATCAGCTCCTACTTTCACCACTTTCATGCCAACAACACTGCTACTCTCAACTCTCTTATCAGAAGTTTCATTAATTTCAAAGTCACCATTTTCACACATAATGGACCTAACTTTACTCTCCTCATGTACACTTAAATCAACAAAAACGTCCTCATGATGCATGGGCGCCTGCAAGGGGGGGCAAATGGTTCTAAAATGGTTGATGTTCAATTGTTTAATATCATACCAGATTATTTCAAAAACTGAACTTACTGAAGTCATCTAGGAACTGTTATAAGCAGAAATTTCTGTAACAATTTAATGTTGCAGACGTTATATTGGTTTTTATATTCAAGAAAATTGTTCATGTGCCCCCTCCCCCCCTGCAAAAGATCCTGCGGGCGCCCATGTCATGATGTATACTCCCTAAACACTCTTCACTCAAAAAACAACCTCCATCAACTTCACAAAAACTTCACTTTCAATTTCAGAAACTTCCACAAGATTAACGATCGCAACACCGCTATTACCATCACCACTAGCACAAAGTAAGACATCCGACTCATCTTTCTTACTTTCATCACACCCCCTATTCTCAAAATCTCCCTGAACACAAAACACATGGTCATACAATAATTCCTCTTTCACGTCTACCTCATAACTTACCTGTTTCATCGTGTGAATAGGAATTTAGGTATCAGACTCCCTATCTGACCCAACTAAGAAGTCCGATTCCGGTTTAAATTACTTGACGTGGCTTGTTCGCTGTTGTCATGTTTCTGCATTTGATCTGGAGGACTTTGATCCATACGCCACCTACTTTCTGATTCCCCTTGATTAGATCTTCTGCCATAATATTCCTGGTGATTAAATCCCTGATTAGACTGTTTGTTTCCCCTTCCGGAATTACCACCCTGATTCCCTTGCCTAGCATGACTGAAATTCTGATTATTCCTATCTCCCCCTACCTGATTACCTTGTCTCCCATTATCCCTGTAATTTCTACCTTCACTTTGCCTAGTCCTCCCCTGCCCTTCCAAAGCATCAAACCTCTCTAACAGCTGCTCTAATTCTTTAATCGTAACAATATTCTGCATACATGCAGCTAATCCGACCTTCTCAGGAAAATGCCTCAACATCTGGCGGACTGTATCTCTCTCCGATGCTAGACCTTCAATATTCTGGCTGATCAGAACATGCGCCAAGAAATACTCCGTCGTAGACATACCTTCCTGAGGTCTATATTTGCCAAATAGCACACGATCTGTTTCCCTTCCCTGAATAGCATCACTCCAAAATTTAGAACTAAATTTCTCCCTAAATTCCTCCAAACTTGAAATACCCTGTCTATAAACCTGAAACCAAGATCTCGCTTCTCCAACAAATGCAACATCCAACATCTCATCCACCATGCTCCACTCAATCAAACCATCGTCAAGATTCTTGGAAAATCGTTTCTCCACCGTTTTCAAGAATTCCATCGGATTAAACTGTCGACCATTAAACTTGCGTAATTCAGAGTCCTTCGTACAAGATACGTATCCACTACATATACTGCTACCTGCTTGGATTTTCTGATCTCCTGCCTTAATTTCACATGACATGCTTTAATTCCTTCTTCCACTACCATTCTGGCATTCCCTTCTACTGACTTGAGGTCACCTTTTACTGACCTAAGGTCTTTCTCCAATTTCTCATTCTTCTCATATATACGCTTCGCTAAGACGTTCTGATTGGATTTAATTCTATCTATTTCTTCAACTTTATCTTCCATTATTTTTATTCTCTTGTCACATTCCTTGCTCAAATTCCTTCCTAACTACATTAATTGCCATTCAATTTCCTCAGTCAATTCCAAGCATTGAGCTTCTACCTTATTACTGACTTCCTGAATTTCCCTGCTTTGATGGTCAAACATCTGCTTCAATTCATCTATTCCACCATTCACAGCACTGCTTAAACTATCAATTTTACTAGACAATTCAACACTCGCTGAATTTAACTCCTTACTCTGATTCTCAATCTTACTGGACAATTCCGTACTAACTGAATTTAATTCACTATTAATACTGCATATTTCATTACTTAAAAAACTCAATTCACTCTTCAACTCTTTACTCTGACTATAATCTTACTGGACAATTCAACACTATTATTATCAATTTTACTGGACAATTCAACATTATTATTATCGATTTTACTGGACAGTTGAACATTATTATTATCATCGATTTTACTGGACAGTTCAACATTATTATTTTCGATTTTATTGGTAATACTGTATATTTCATTACTTAAGGAATTCAATTCACTCTTCAACTCTTTACTCTGACTATCAAGTAGCGATTTAAGCATACTGAGCATTGAAGCCTCCCCTTGATCCCCTACATGCTGAGTCTGAGATGGGTTACTCGGTTCCTCACCTATCGTTGCCAATTGATCTTTCTTACTATCAGCCATTTTGCTACTCTCACTTAAATTCAATAGACTCAATGTGGTGGAGTTCTTTGGACTTCTCTTATCCTGATTCATAGTACCAACAACTTTAACAACCTCTCTATTTCTTAATTTTATAATACTCGATTCACTACAACACTTCTTCATACGACAACATACATATCATGTACACATAAAACACTTCACTGACATAGTTTTCAGAATTCCATCCACACCTAACAAGTGCACCTACGCTAATAAGCCTAACAGATGTACCAATCATTCACCCACACGCTGGGCGCCATTTGTAAAAATTTGATGACTACCCATAAATAATAATAAAATATCATCAATAAAATATATAAATAAATAACTGAATAAATAAAATTGAAATAAATTTAATAAAAATATTTAATCGAAATGTCTGTAGTGTGGGCGCCAGAGTTCACCAGAATGGATCCCTCGAATTTTGATAGAGCATGATCATTCTTTATATCCCAGGGCATGTACATAATGCTGAGTACTGGTACATCTGCTGCAGGGCTTACCTAACCTCCTGAAAATGACTGAATGGGTTGGAACTGCACCTAGGTCATCAATAACTCCACTGATTCTAAAATAGCTAACTATATTCTTAACAAAATCCGTGCATGACCACCTCATCAACACACACAATTATACATATAAAACACACACAAAAGATTGCTGGAAGACTCCATATTTACGACAACAACAATAATGAAAACAGTGGGAAAACGAAAGCAAGAACTAAGGTACCATTTGTAGATAGTCCGATGAACAATGTACACATATGTAGATAAATACCCTTCACTGTCTCTGTATCAATACAACTTGTCGATTCTCATAATCGGCAGTTATAACATCACACAGATACTGTACTACATAATACTGTGTTCACAGACTTAAACACTTGTTGTAAAGATATATAAATTTGACTAACACAGGCTTGTCGATCCTGAACATAAATTATGGAATGTCTGAGATAGCTTTCACCAACATATAATGCCAAGCCACCACAAGTGCTACAATACTTAATGCGTAAACACTCCACAACTTGTTGATCAGCCACTTTCCATGAACATAACAAGACTACGTTCCACGAACGTTTGAAGTCCAGTTCATTGTAGCAGTGTCACTCCAGTACCGTGTATCAGCACTACTTCCATGCCGTACAGTCTGTCCGCACTACTTCCTTCTCGTACAGCGTCAGCACTCCTTTTTGTCCGTACCGAGTGTCTGTTGTAGTTGTAGTTCCCTTCCGCTGTGATGTCACCGTATATAAAGACCTCAGGTCTCACATGATTCGCCGAGATTGATCCTTGCCAGCTAATCATGCGTGATCCTCTTGTCAAGACCATGCCCTGAACTTCTTCTTGGTCCCAAGACATAAACAAACTCTCTGGGGTGTTTTACATGAGTCATAGAACTTTCCTAGTACCGCAACAAGCTTATCTCATCAAACACTGGTGTAGACACATGAGTCATACAAATTACCAGAGTCCAATATAGCAATGTTTTCCCATTACAAAACAAATTACTCAGACCTACATATGTGAATATCTCCCAGCTTACAAATATTAATGACAAAATATACAAATGAAATAATAATAATAATAATAATAATAATAATAATAATAATAATAATAATAATAATAATAATAATAATAATAATAATAATAATAATAATAATAATAATAATAATAATAATAATAATATCTCACACTTCTACATGTAGTGTGAGGGTGTGATATATGTACTATCACATAACTTCTGGCAGAAAGGTCCTTGGGACATTTAATATCTATAGTCTTCACAGATATAAGAGATGAGATCTGCACCTTGGATGTAAATATTATTAGTTTTGAGTTAAGTGTGCAGTAGTAAGAAGGGATTGTATTCAATAATGTATGAAACAATCAGTGTTGTTTGTATATAGTCATATTATTGTTTGGAGAAATAGTATTTCGCGTGTGCGAATACATTGCAGTAGACGCAATGTATATATCTTTATCACAGTAGTTTAAGAGTTCAGTTATGTCATTCTAGGGTTATTTATGAAGTTCCGTTGTATGGTGAATCATAATATGTGCTATCATCGATTCACCAAGGGGGCATTATGTTATAGTACATATATCACACCCTCACACTTTATGTAGAAGTGAGAGATATTATTATTATTATTATTATTATTATTATTATTATTATTATTATTATTATTATTATTATTATTATTATTATTATTATGATCAGTATTTCATTTGTATATTTTGTCATTTATATTTGTAAGCTGGGAGATATCCACATATGTAGGTATGAGTAATTTGTTTTGTACTGGGAAAACATTCTTATATTGGACTCTGGTGATTTGTATGACTGATGCGGACATCCTAGTCTGATGAGTTGAGCTTGTTGTTGTACTAGGAAAGTTATATGACTCATGTAAAACACCCGAGAGATTGTTTATGTCTTGGGAGCAAGAAGTAGTTCAGGGCATGGTCTTGACAAGAGGATCACTCATGATTGTCTGACAAGGATCGATCTCGGCGAATCGTGTGAGAGACGAGGTCTTTATATAGTTTGACATCACAGCGGAAGAGATCCACAACTGACACACTGTACGAGAAGGAAGTAGTGCTGGATATACGGTATTCGAGTGACACGGCTACAATGAACTGGACTTCAAACGTTCATGGAACGTAGTCTTTCGTGGAAAGTGGCTGATCGACAAATTGTGGAGCGTTTACGCATTAAGTATTGTAGGACTTGTGGCAGCTTGGCATTATATGTTGGTGAACGCTATCTCAGACATTCCATAATTTATGTTCAGGATCAACAAGCATGTGTTACTCAAATGTATATATCTTTACAACAAGTGTTTAAGTCTGTGAACACAGTATTACATGGTACAGTATCTGTGTGATGTTATAACTACCGATTATGAGAATTGACAAGTCGTATTGATACAGAGTCAGTGAAGGGTATTTATCTACATATATGTACATTGTTCATCAGACTATCTACAAATGGTACTTAGTTCTCGCTTTCGTTTTCCCACTGTTTTCATTATTGTTGTTGTCGTAAATATGGAGTCTTCCAGCAATCTTTTGTGTGTGTATTATATGTATAATTGTGTGTGTTGATGAGGTGCTCATGCATGGATTTTGTTAAGAATATAGTTAGCTATTTTAGAATCAGTGGAGTTATTGATGAACCTAGGTGCAGTTCCTACCTATGTAGTCATTTTCAGGAGGTTAGGTAAGGCCTGCAGCAGATGTACCAGTACTCAGCATTATGTACACACCCTGGGATATAAAGAATGATCATGCTCTATCAAAATTCGAGGGATCCATTCTGGTGAACGCTGGCGCCCATATTACGGATATTTTGATTAACTATTTTTATTAATTTAATTTATTTCAAGTATTTTATGTTTTATATTGCATATTTTTTTAATATTTTTTATTCATGATTTTATTTATTAGTATTCATGAAATTGTTACATGCGTAGCTCAGAGTAGATAGAAGCATAAAGCCTGGTGAGCGATTTTCAGCTGGTAGGTGAAATGGAGCCATAATGTCTGTTGTATTGATGTTAAGTGGTGACATGCCACTTGGTGATGGGTTTTCTGCATTGGAGAACGGGGTGTATGTACTCCCTGTTGATACACTTGGCTCTTGTTAAATAGCTCTGCGTTTTCTATCCTCTGGGCTTGGTGAGTCCCTGTCGATTCCCCTCCTCAGCATTCTGATGGCTTCGTCTTCCATGGATGAGGCTGTAAATACAGAGCGATCTCTTATCGTGGAGTCGAAACTTTCAGGGTTTCGCGTGGCGCATCAGGTGTCCTTCTTCCATACTTTTTCCTTGCTCCGGTTGGAGTGCGTTTGGCGACCTCTGGAGTAGTTGGACCGTATCTGTTCATGATTCCTTCTGAATCCGTCACGCTTGAAGCTACATATTTGGCTGGCTGGTTCAACTTCGTCTTGGTATTCATGAAGTCTGATGAAGCCCCTGGTGGCAGAGTTTCATACCACGTAGGATCATATCCCGCAGCGACAACGCCTGGTTCTTTCTCGGCTCCCTGCTGCTTATTTTCATTTTCTAGCTTCTTGTTAGTTCCCGTATTACTTGCCATCTTGACCACTGGGCTATACAACAGAGTACTGACTTGGATTGCCATGGAGGCCACTTTATAGGGTACTTGAAGCCACCAGCAGTGCCAATGCACTATGAGAGACTATGTCTCACTTCCAAAATTTGATGCCTGCCTGGCCATCAGATGATATAGATGTTGATTCCCATAGGGAACATGAAATATTTGTCCTGAATGAGTAAATTTATAATACCAATGTAATGGTCCGTTATTGGATATTATAAATTTTCCAGCTAACTCATTCTTGGTTGCCTGCGTTTCACCCTCATGTGCTAAGTTGGGCTCATCAATTGGTCCTTAGCACACCTAGCAAGATGCAAGGCTAGTGCATACTGTGGAGGCTATCTATCTATCTAAGAATGTTTTCATTTCCCACCCTGAAGGGGTGGGGCGGGCCACCTAGAGGTTTACGCCCTCTCTCTGGCCAAGAGATGCGGGCGGGTTGGGGAGATGTGATGGAAGAAGGAGGTGGGTAAAGGATGTGAAGAAGGAGATGGGGGAGGAATTTTGCCTATGCCTAAGGATGTTACTACTGTATTTATTCATTTATTATTGCTTTTCTTTTCTTTTTTTATAACATACATACAAGCAAAAAGTATATGCATAATAAAGTGGAAGGGTTTCAGACAGTTTGCTTTTTTTTTTTTTTTTGGTAATAACACTTTTTACAGCTTTTACAAATCTTCAGGGATTGTCCATTATCTGACGCCTGGGATACCAGATATGAAGACAGACAGCGACCGGTGAAAATATTTAACCATGGGACATTGTTCTTGTAAAACACTTAGAGACCTGGAAGATATACGGGAGAGTACGGGAGGTTAAACCATTGTTTCCAGAGGAGTGAAACTGAAATGAGAATTTAAGCCGGAATGCGTGGTGGAGAAGTGGAGGTTTATGGTTTGGTTGGCTGCGGCCTGTAGGTGATGGAGGACTAAGGAGCAATTATAGGGGTGAATGTTGAGTAGGGAGAGAGTGACAAAACGGATGAGATCTTCTACGGTGGGTGGGGAGAATAAAGAGCAATTGGGCAATGTGGGCGGGTCTATGGTTCTAATAGGGGCCACCAGGTCTGGGCAATTATGGGGAGGGGAAGGGCAGCTTCTACAACGGCGGGAGTATACGGGGTGAGTGCCTCCACAGGTATGACACTGGGGTGGTTGGTGAGTGTTGGGACAGCGGAATGTAGCGTGTTGTTGGTTGCAGTGTCCACATGATGGGCGTTGGGCAGCGCAGTGCGTGGTGACATGATGGTTGTAGGTGAGGCACCTCTCACACCTGATGGATTGGGGAGGCGGTGCATGTGAAGGTTCAACCTTATGGTGGTGACGGTGAATTGAGACTCCGCTGGCCAGTACCCGGTCGATGTCTGCTGGTGTGAGGAGAAGAATCCACACCATGTAAGTTGGACCCGTGGCGTTCCTGATCCGGAATGCCTTTTTCACCGGGATGCCTTCTGCGTTGAGCTTGGAGATGATAGTGTCTTCAGAAATAGAGGGGTCGGCGCCGCGAATGACGCAACTAAGGAGGCTGTAGCATGGTGGGGGAGGTGGAGTTTTGAGAGATGGCTGTGGGAGGGGTTGAAGGGGGTTGTTGGATCCGAGACGTTGAGCGCCGATGGCCGTGGTGAGAAGGTTGGCAGCAGTGTCTCCGTTGACCTGGATGATGACTCCATTTGTAGTTTTGCGGATATCCGCTACGTCTTCTCGGCGCATGTTGTAGCGTAATAGGGTGGAGAAAATGGCGTGGGGTGAATGGAAGTCAGAGGAAGGACTAGTAAGTAAGAAGGAATGAGTTCCTGCTGGGGCGGGTTGGAGGAAACGGGAGCGAGTGATAGGGCGTCGAGTACCGGAAACAGCGGAGAAAGTAAGCTGGGGAATATTGGAAGTGGGGGTGGCAGTAGTGGTTGGAGGAGGAATAGCCTGAACGGAGGTGTCCATGGGTAGCGATGGATCAGTTCATGCCACTGCTGATGCGTGTTGTTGGACTCGTTCCTCGGGTGCTGGAGAACTTGGTGGCAGACTTGAAAATTTAAACTGAAAGTTGGAGGCATTCCATTGTGGAGCTGGCGTCGTTGGGATGAATCTGGCCTGATAATCTGGCGCTGCAAAACTCGACATGACCGCCGAGTGGTAGGCGACTGCGGCTGATGGGCTGAGATCCGTGATGGTGGTAGTGGTGGTACTAGTAGTGGCCGTTGTAGTAGTTGAACAGTGAGGAGAAAATGGAAACATGGTGTGCACGTATGTTCCAGTACACTGGCAGGACAATGTAGTCACCCTGGGTAGTGTGGTAGTTCCTGGCGATGGGCTCGTCCTCAGGTGAAACCTCCCCGATTTTCGTTGTCCACCTGTTCAGTTCACTTTTTCAATAGGGAATGCCCTACGTACCTGACTTGCAGTGATTGAAAACCGTTGGACGGCGAAGGAAGGCCCCGTGGAGGCCACTGCATAGGCTACTTGAAGCCACCAGCAGTGCCAATGCACTATGAGAGACTATGTCTCACTTCCAAAAATTGATGCCTGCCTGGCCATCAGGTGATATAGATGTTGATTCCCATAGGGAACATGAAATATTTTTCCAGAATGAGTAAATTTATAATACCCATATAATGGTCCGTTATTGGACATTATAAATTTTCCAGCTGACTCATTCTCAGTTGCCTGCGTTCATGTTGAGACCTAGGTACTTACAATGATCCCCAAAGGGAACTTTCACCCCATCAATGCAGTAATTAAAACCGAGAGGACTTTTCCTATTTGTGAAACTCACAACCTGACTTTTAACCCTGTTTATCCTCATACCATTACCTACTGTCCATCTCACAAAATTATCAAGGTCATTTTGTAGTTGCTCACAATCTTGTACAGTAACTTATTTATTACTCTTTACAGAATAACGTCACCTGCAAAAAGCCTTATCTCTGATTCCACTTCTTACACATAATATATATATATATTAGGGTGTCCCTTACTTTTCAAAGTTTTAATTTTGCAATGCATAGGTTATTGTTTTATTCATTTGGGCCTAAAACACCCGAAAACAATTTTTTTTTCCTTATTTGGAGCAGTGCAACCCATGCCGACTCGCGCGTAAACATGTCGATACAAGTTTCGTCACAAGAGTGGCGCGCTCTCATTGTTATTGTCACTTAGTTTTCGCTTATCAGGTAGCTAACACAGATTCAATCAATCAATCAATACTGATCTGCATTTAGGGCAGTCGCCCAGGTGGCAGATTCCCTATCTGTTGCTTTCCTAGCCTTATCCGAAATGATTTCAAAGAAATTGGAAATTTATTGAACATCTCCCTTGGTAAGTTATTTCAATCCCTAACTCCCCTTCCTATATTGTTTTATATTTCGAAGATGTCAGTGGAACTAAGGAGCAATTAAAAAAAAAAAAGCATTTTCTTGGTTGGTGAAGTAAATCACCAAATAACAGGTGCAAAATTACCATCTAATCGTTAAGTTCTCGCAGTTCTATTTTTCAACATACGTGAGGTTAAGTTGACTGTTAGAGAAAGCGCAAATCTTGTCATTTGGGAGTGCAATATAGTCTGGGATAAGGCTAGAATACCTACCAGTGCTGTGCCTAATTGTGTTAAGAAGTTAGTGGATCTTTATCAGGTGTGGCGAGAACTGCAAAAAAATAGCAAGAAGATTCAGGATTTACATAGGCACCGTGAAGAGAACTTTCAACTTGAATTAGATAATTTATTTGATATTGCACATGCTGATGCTCTTGAAAGAATAAAAATCGAAGAAGATAAAATATTTTTGCAAAAGCAAAGAGAGCCAGGGGATCTGGGATGCCTAGCATGTGTTGACAAAATGTTGGCTGATATTGAAGAAAAGGCCAGGCTGAGAAAACTCGCAGAAGATAAAAAGAGACTAAAGCAAATGCCTTCTGTGAGCTCATTGGAATCTGCAACTTTACAGACTTTTGATACACATGAAGACGTAGAAGAACAATCCAAAAGCTCTGAAGAAAGCCGAGAAGAATCTCTGCCATCCACATCTCAATCTGTAAGTTCTTTAGCTACGTCAACAAGAAGAGGAAGAAAATATTTTATCACATCTAAATTAGTTGCAACTTTAGACAGATGTCAACTAAGCATCAGAAATTCTGTTTATATAATTCAGTCTGTAGTAGAAGCACTTGGTCTTAGTTCTGACAATTACCCGATCAACAAATCTTCTATTCAACGCATTCAAACACAAATGATTTTCAGAATAACATGCCCAAAGTAGTTACTGTTCACTGGTATGGAAAATTGTTACCTGCTCTGCACGTAAGAAGTTCTAAAGAAGAACACCTACCAATTATTATTTCATATGACGAGGAAGAACAACTTTTTGCTGTGTCGAAGGTAGACAACTCATCCAGCAAAGAGCAAGCGAAAGCAGTCTCAAATGCCCTTCATGACTGGAACCTGGATGATAAGGTACAACTAATGTGCTGTGATACAACAGCATCTAATACAGGATGCTTGAACGGAGCTTGTGTGCTTTTAGAGCAAAAACTAGAAAGAGAGTTGTTACTCTTTCCTTGCCACCATCATATTTATGAACTGGTGCTCAAAAGTGCATTTGAATCAAAGATCCAACAAATCACTAGCAGTCCTGATCGAATCGAATCGTGCACTGATTTTGTCCAACAACATCTCTGTGAGGCAAATATTATTGAATTGGTGATGTTTTTTAACAGCGAGCTGGAAAAATCGACTGTACGAGATGATTATCACGAGCTCATTGAGCTTGCTATTGTTTTTCTGGGTGGAGACATTAAAAATAAAATAAAAATCAGACCTTCTGGTGCAATGCATCAAGCACGATGGATGGCAAGAGCTATTTACTCCTTAAAAATGTGTTTACTAAAGTCCCAGTTCAAAATGAGCGCTAAGGACAAACAAGCTTTACAAGATGTTTGTTTATTCATTGTGGCAGTTTACGTGAAGCCCTGGCTTGGATGTAGTTTGGCGATAAAAGCACCGAATCAAGATTTTTGTTGTTTAAAGACCTTAAAAGATTACAAGAAAGTTGACAAGTTGATTTCCAATGCGGCTTTAAACAAGTTCAGTCAACACTTGTGGTACTTGTCAGAGGAAATAGCCATCCTTTCAATTTTTGATAATGTTGATGAGCAGGCTAAAGGAAACATTGTAGAAAACTTACAAAAAGAAAGCTTTGGTGATTCCGCAAAGAGATATGTTCCATTGAAAGAAGAATGCCTGGCTCTCTATATGGTGCATAGTAGACTAGTAGTGTTTAATCTGGTATTTAATTTAGAACTTATTTGTTTTATTTATAGGCACTACAAGTATTTATTATCTTGTTTCAGGGAAATCTTTGAGTGATTTTGTTTCTGTCAAGAGTAAAGATTTATTTTCGCAACTGAAACTTGACAGTCGTTTCCTTCAAGAAATTGTATCTTCATGGAATGACAACATGGCATTTGCGGAAGCAAAAAAAAAAGGTTTCTATCTTAAAAGCAGTTAATGACACAGCTGAAAGAGCTGTTAAACTAATGACAGACTTTCATGGTTTGATTACCGCAGATGAAGAATGGAAGCAGTTCTTATTACATTGTGTGCAAGAACATAGAAAAATTTACCCAGACTGTAAAAAAGAGACTTTGAAAAGGAAATATCAAAATGAATAACTATAAAAATTTTATCTTTTTTGTTACTTATAAGAAGAGCATTATATAAATTTCTGTTTTCATTTATATTTCTCTAAAATAATTGTTTTGAGTGATCATCTACAACTACATTTAAGAGACCCTTTAAGCAGCTATTTTCTATAAATTTTAGGCCCCGTCGGCATGGCTTAAAATTAATGTAGGAAGTTGAAATTCTGTACTTGGATAACTAATAGCCTAATAAAAACAATAACGGGGCATGCGTTTCAGTAAATGAAAAAAATAAATTTTTGCCCTTTTAAGGGGCACCATAAGAAAACATCAAGGTCCAATAATACTGCCTTGAGGAATTCCCCTCTTAATTATTACAGGGACAGATAAAGCTTTGCCTACTCTAATTCTCTGAGTTATATTTTATAGAAAGCCACCAATTCAGTCACTATTTTGTCAAGTCCAATTGCACTCATTTCTTCCAGTAGTCTCCCATTATCTACCCTGTCACATGCCTTAGATAGGTCAATCGTAATACAGTCCAATTGACCTTCTGAATCCAGGATATCAGCTATATCTTGCTGGAATCCTACAAGTGGAGCTTCAGTGGAATAACCTTTCCTAAACCCAAACTGCCTTCTATCAAAACAGTTACTAATTTTGCAAACATGTCTAATATAATCAGAAAGAATGCCTTCCCAAAGCTTCATGCAATGCATGTCAAACTGACTGGCCTGTAATTTTCAGCTTTATGTCTATCACCCTTTCCTTTATACACAGGGGCTACTATAGCGACTCTCCATTCATTTGGTGTAGCTCCTTCAGGCAAAAAATAATCAAATAAGTACTTCAGATATGGCACTATATCCCAACCCATCGTCTTCAGTATATCCCCAGAAATCTTATCAATTCCAGCCGCTTTTCTAGTTTTCAACATTTGTATCTTATTGTAAATGTCATTGTTATCATATGTAAATTTTAATACTTCTTTAGCATTAGTCTCCTCATCTATCTGGACATTATCCTTGTAACCAACAATCTTTACATACTGCTGACTGAATACTTCTGCCTTTTGAAGATCCTCACATACACACTCCCTTTGTTCATTAATTATTCCTGCAATCCTTCTTGGAACCTGTTTCTGCCTTAAAATACCTATATATACCCTTCCATTTTTCACTGAAATTTGTATGACTGCTAATTATGCTTGCCATCATGTTATCCTTAGCTGCCTTCTTTGCTAGATTCAATTTTCCAGTAAGTTCCTTCAATTTCTCCTTACTTCCACAGCCATTTCTAACTCTATTTCTTTCCAGTCTGCACCTCCTTCTTAGTCTCTTTATTTCTCTATTATAATAACGTAGGTCTTTACCATTCCTTACCTCCCTTAAAGGTACAAACCTGTTTTCGCATTCCTCAACAAATTCTTTAAACCCATCCCAGAGTCTGTTTACATTTTTATGCCTCATGCCTGCTTTATCAGACATATGCTACTGCCTAATAGTCCTACTTTTAAGACCTTCCTTTCTATCACATTTATTTTTAACTACGACAAAAACAGCTTCATGATCACTAATACCATCTATTACTTCAGTTTCTCTATAGAGCTCATCTGGTTTTATCAGCACCACATCCAGGATATTTTTCCCTCTGATTGGTTCCATCACTTTCTGAATCAGCTGTCCTTCCCATATTAACTTATTTGCCATTTGTTGGTCATGCTTCCTGTCGTTCGCAGTTCCTTCCCAATTGACATCTGGTAAATTCAGATCTGCCGCTACAATCACATTTCTTTCCTTGTCGTTTCCCACATAGCTGATTATCTTATCAAATAATTCTGAATCCGTGTCAGCACTATCCTTTTCCGGTCTGTACACTCTGAAGACATCAAGTTGCCTATTATCTTTAGAAATGAGCCTTACACCTGGAATTTCATGTTTCTCATTTTAACTTTTTTGTAGCTTACAAATTCTTCTTTCACCAGAATGAATACCCCCCTCCCACCATTCCTATCCTATCTCTACAATACACTCTCCAGTTCTGTGAGAAAATTTCTGCATCCATTATATCATTTCTCAGCCATGATTCAACTCCTATTACAATATCTGGTAAGTATATATCTATTAAATTAATTCTATTCCTTTCTTTAGAATACTTCTACAGTTGAGCACTAACATTTTTATGTCATCCCTACTTGATTTCCAGTTCCCTGTTCCCTTATCACCACTCCCTAGGCCACCCCGTTTCCCCGAATCTACCTCCTATAACCCTTCTAAGCAAATTTCCTAACTAGTATGTACCACTGTGGTTTAAGTGAAGGCCATCTGAGCGCACATCCCTATCTCCTACCCACCCATTAGGATCTAGAAATCTCACTCCGAATATCCCACATACCCACTCCATAGTCTCATTCAAATCCCCAATCACCTTCCAGTCAGTATCCCTCCCATACAGTATTCCACTGATAACAATCTCCTCTTCCTTAAATTTCACCTGTGCTGCATTTACCAGGTCCCACACATCCCCAACTATGTTGGTACTTATACCTGCTTGTCTTACGTCAACTAATAACAGAGGTTATACCAGTGGTAGCTAATCATGATATGCAATAATGCTCTTTGTTGACAGACTCTTCTGGCTGTTAGCTGTGGCCCTCTCGTGCTTTGGGACTTATATGTTAACTATGTCCTCCTACCAAGCTTACAAGTTCCATTCTATCAGCTTCTCAATGGAAACTGATTACCTGTACTGGAATACATCATTTGCTGCTATATCTGTATGTGAAGTGAAAGATCATGATGGTGAAAAAGCTTACGAATTATTCAGGTAAATAATTGTTCATACGTACAAACTGGACAATCAAAACTTTTTATAAGAAGCTCAAAATTTACTTTCTATTGAAAGTGTTTACCTGTGAGCATCGTACTTTACTACCTTAACCCTCCAGTAAATGGGTCACTTTATATTATCTGAGTGCACAGGTTGGGTTCTCACAGGCCTATTCTGTAATACATTTTTAATACTTACTTAAAATTACTTTATTCTCATCAATCTTATTCTGTTATAAATCCAGTATTATCATCATATTATCACAAAAATAAATTTAATCACAATGATACTATTTTACCATGCATTTTTTGTTACCACTGAATTTTTACACATTAATATTATATTTAACACAAAAGTCAAAAGGTTTATACTAAAAATGTTTGCAAATTGAACAATATAATCCTTTGAGTTTAATCCAACAGAACGTTTACATGTCACATTCAAGGACACTCCACAGAAATACAGTATGCTCCAAACACTGATACTTTTTGCACTGGCAGCAACAGTAGTGGATCTTTGTATCTCTTCAATGTGCATACCAAAGACAGAATTTCATGACGAAAAAACTTGCATTACTGCACAGGTAGGGTCTGCAGGCACACAGAGCATTAAAATGTCTCACAGATCACAAGCAAAAGTGAACATTCTTCACAAGTCTGTCATGTTACTAAACATGTTTAGACAGGAAGGAAGCGGAAACTACAAGGAGCCGACTACTTCCATCTCTAAGAAAAACAAGGAAAGAGGAATACATGGGTCTCACAGACCCAGCCCGTTCACTGGCGGGTTAATATTTGGATCATAAGCTTCAATAATCCATATCAGTACATTACAGTAATCTTGGTTTACAAACATTTTTCTGCATGTTAAATCTCTTCACTTATGTATATATCTTTTATTCCTTGCTTCGATCATGTTTAGTACTAGTACTCAATTTCTTTGCTGATTAATGTTATTTTGGATTTTTTAAAATGAGTTAAACCTACTGTAATATTAATGATTGACTGATTTCTCAGACTGTACCACTAATGGAGGGAGGAGCTGATCCAGGTAATACTGGAAAGCATGGCATCTTTCTAGGTTTGTTGTATTATCCAGTAAATGAATATCAGTGTAGTTTTTAATAATAATAATAATAATAATAATAATAATAATAATAATAATAATAATAATAATAATAATAATAATAATAATAATAATAATAATAATAATAATAATTGTTATGGAGTTCCCATGGAGTAGAAAGAGGTGAAATAAGGTGCTGGGTGGAATGGGTCTCTCAACTATATCAAAGATTAACTTTAAAACTTTAACATAGGTTATATTTTTGTTCAATCACAAACTTAACAAATTTTTCACTTACTGAAATAACAGAGTGACAGGTACAAATAGCAATCTTGAAACAAGAATTGGAAAACCCAAGATTAGAGAATTTAACAGATTTGGGCTTCAAGTCCCTAATTTCCAACTTTACAATATCGCCAATTAGTGTTTACATAGACGAGGAGAAGTCTCCCAAAACAAGAGCACCTTGCTCCAACTGATACAAATAACAGCCTTCCAGAGGCACCCCTCAAAATTACAGTTGAACTTAGAAAAGAGCTTACATGCTCTCCATCATTACCCAAGGAGATTATGCTCCCAATTTCTTACAGCCTACTCAGGGCAACATTCCATCAATAATCTTACAAACTTCTGGCCTCTCTAGGCCCAACTTAAACTTTTACAATTTTTACACAGGGGTTTCAATTACCCAAACTACTGGGCCTTCGTGGAAAGAAGAGCAGGTTAAATTACTGGCCCGAACACAAAATGAATGGAGACGTACACTTGTGCTCCTAGAAAAGTGAATATAAAACACTAATTGGGCTCTCGTCCCGATGATGCAGGGGCTAATCCCAACCTACTGAGGTGACTAGAATGAAGGTTACTTAAACGCTTGTCAAAAAAGAGAAACAGTTACAAAATCATAGTCACCTCAAACTAAGTTGAAGGGGAACTCGAGAGGGTAATGCGCTCTCTATCTCCGATTTACAGTTTAAGATTTTATGAAATTTTACATTAGCCAAAAGAAAATTCACGTTTTAGAAAAAGGTGGTTACATAGTTAGAAAATCGAACCTTTCCCACGTATAAGTCTGCGGAGGTAGCTACAGAGAGATATGACTGGGGGCCATTACCGTAGCTGATGAACTGCCTAGTAAAGAGTGAGGCGCCCCACCTCCTGTCTTAACACACACACACTCAGAAATCCGGTAATCAAAAGACAAGGTAGCCTGAAAAGCCGCAGCTTATATACCCAAGGGGACAGTTCGAGAGGGTTCTGGAGAAAATCCGGACACGCCCTCTCAAATTTTATTGGATTAACCAAAAACCTACAAGAAGCCAGTGATTGGCTGAAAAATATTTACAGAAAATTAGTGTTTGGCCAGATTCAAAAACTGGCGGAATGGGAAAAACGTGTTGCAAACCTTGAAATAACGAAATAAATGAAAGTTAATTTAGTTGAGAAAACATACTAACACAAAACTTCCTTAATTCAATAATTCTTTTACCTTGCACTAGAGTGCATTACCTCAGTTTTCTGTAATGACATCTATGGAGAGAAGTCTAAACTTCGTGACGTAAACCAAAACAAAACAAATAAGTCCAGTCAGTTTAGGCAACTTCAAAATAACACATTACTCAATAATTCATTGGTGACATGTTCAGGTCAATGTCCCCACTTCATGCCGTAGGTGTTTCACTTTTTGTTAGAGAGAGAGAGAGAGCGTTCCTTAAGGCGCTTCTTTTAAATGAGTGGAGTTGAGGTGTACCTCCCAGTACAATAATAATAATAATAATAATAATAATAATAATAATAATAATAATAATAATAATAATAATAATAATAATAATAATAATAATAATACCATGCCCACTTAGGTTGTGCAGGATTCTGCTCTGTAATGAATAAAGGAAGGACGTAACCTTGCGGGAGACACTAGGATGGGGGTGCTCAACTCCAACGTGGCATGTCCTAATGGCTAATGGGGGACATCCTCTAGAATTGCAGGACAGCTAAACAAACAGCCATTGATCAACTAAGGCAGAAAGGAATGCAGTCAATGGATTTGATGGTGGTAGAAGAAGTTTCTCGATGGCTGAGAGAGCAGAAGAACTGGGTCTATGGCTCACAACCATAGTTCTAACAATCTGTCCCCCAGTCTTACAGTGAGGTGACACTACGCATGATGGAAATGCTTTTGGAAAGAACTATCTCAGGTAGTATCCAGCAACAGAAATCCACCGTTGCTTCAGACAGCGCACACAGGCCTTTGGATTCTGGGGAGCAGCAAGATGGAGTTGAAGCCATCTGGTAGCCACACTAATGACAGACTAACAGCGGACACGATGATGGCTGTCGCCAGAAGAAAAATGTATCACTATTTTGAAACTGTGGACATACTGACTCTGCTACAGATGGGCAAATTAAAATGGACTCTGGATTAGATGGAAAAGCAGAATATATTATTACTATCATTACAAGAGATACATTTCACGGACAGGAATGCCTTTGATTTAAAAAAATACAGAATCTTCAAAGGGAAACCTGGACAGAAAAACAGAAGAAATCTACAGCAGCTTGGCACAGCATTTTGTGTAAATATACAAATAAATGACCCTGTAATGGACTTCATTTGTTCCTCTGGAAGACTCTCCTATCTAACATTGAAATGTGCTAACAAGAGATATATGTTGTTCAATGTGCACAGCTCCATAAACAAAGACAACTAAAGAAATCCTGAGAAAGTTGAAGCATTCTGGGACCAGTTAGAGAGCAAACTACAGAAAACTCCAAGCAACAGTATAAAAATTCTTATGGGTGATTTCAGTGCACAAGTCAGAAGAAAATTATGGTTTTAAAAACTAGTTGCCTTCTACCCAGCCCATAAGAGAACAAACACAAATGGTAAAAGGCTTACTGTACTGAGTGAAACATTTGACCTTAAACTCATGTTCTCTAACTTCAAGAGACTTCCAAGGAAAACATGTAACTTGGTGCTCTCCACGAAAAGACCTCAGTGAATATCAATTGGACCATGTTGCCATCTCAGGACAAAACCCTAGATAAATTATGGATGTAGAAGTTCAGAAAGGAGCCAATTTAGACTTGGATCACTTCTTAACATGCATAAAATTCAGGCCTCTTCCATTACAAAAAAAAGATTGTGTCTAAAGAGGGTCATAAAGGTAAACCATGGAAAACTGCTAGATAACAGAAATGAATTTCAAAGACTGCTGCAGGAAAGGAAAGTGGAGACCTCAGCAGATATCAGGAAAATGTGGCAAATGCAGCCAAGGAAATTGCACCATTACAATGTGCACACAGATACATATGATGGACCAAAAACTGTGATGAAGCAACTAAAACAAGAGCAGAGGCTTGTAAAGCGTGGCGTGCAGACAAAATGAAGGTCAAAGCAGTGCACAAACATACAGCAAAGACCCTCTGGCAAGCACAAAAAAAATCTCTGGAGAGATCCACAGCATTGAGACAGAATTTGAGAGCAATATTAGAACCTTCTACAGGACTGTCAAGCAACACTTAAATGGGTATCAAGCATCAAGCCTGAGTTTTCAAAGAGAAGATGGAAAACTGGAAGTGAGCTCTTGGCCAGACACGTTGAGAAACTGCTAAATTTTGAAGAACCCAAAGATAAATGGCACAGGCAAAATCCAAAACAAAGGAACAAAGATTCAGTCACACCAGATGAAAAAGAACCTTGTAAAATAATTGCAGATATGAAGAATAAAAGAAGCTGCAGGTGATGACTCGGTCACAGCAGAGATGCTGAAAAGTGGTGGAGAAATCACATTTACAACTTCAAGACAAGAAATAGATTACTTCATATTTCCAGATGGTAAAGATCCAGGAATCTGAAGGAATCCCTGATGATTGGAAAACTGCTCTGATTCATCCTTTACATAGAAAGGTGATAGAAACGATCCTATTAATTATTGTGGTATTTTCATTGTCCATGTAAAATATAAGGTTCTATTGAAAGCATTGCAGATGAGGCTAATGGAGCAAATAGATCATCAGCTTGGAGAATATCAAGCAAGCTTCAGAAAAGTAAGATCATACGGGAAGCAGATCTGGTGCCTGTAAAGAGTACTAGAGAACTACATCTCCAAAGGTTTGGTCATGGTCTTTATAGACAAAAAAAGAAAAGCATACGATTTGGGCGATAGGGAAGTGCTGTTCAATGTACCTGTAGACTTTGGAGTAGATGCCAAAACAACTGAAATTATTAAGCAGATGCCTGTTCAAAAGTAAAATTCATGGGGAAGCTCTCGAACGTGTTTGAAATCAAAATGGGTCAGACAGGGTATACTTGGTTGAGCAGTCCTTTCCAGTTCTTTTTCCCATTCGTGGATGAAGTATACATTGGAGGATCAAAAAACGGCATCGCAGATGACCTCATGATCCTGTCTAGAAACACTGACACAGGTGCAGAGCAGATAAATATACTAAAGCAGAAAGCAGATAAAGCAGGACTTCAAATTTCCTTTGAGAAAACCAGATATATGACCAACAGCAAAACAACCCCTCATCACTTGTTTTTTTTTGTGTGTTGCTATTTTGCTTTATGTTGCACTGACACAACTAGGTCTTATGGCGATGATGGGATGGGAAAGGCCTAGGAATGGGAAGGAAGCGGCCGTGACCTTACCGCATCACTTGAAGACAGAGCATGGTAAGATAGAAAGAGTTGACAGCTTCAAGTACGGTACCTCAGGGAAATCGTACAGTTGAAAACTAGTGAGAAAGAGAAGCCCCGCTGCTTTTTACGGTATACGTGCTTTATAAAAGAGTAAAGCCATCTCAAGGCAAGCTAAACTAAGACACCACAACACAGTGATTAAAATAGTGTCAGTATGCTAATGAAAGCCTCCAAATTAGAGGAACATTGGGACTAAGAGAAGCCAAGAAATTTGAGAGAAATATTCTCTGCAAGATAATAGGTCCAAAAATCGTGAATGGCCAGTATAGGTTATGGGGAAGGGGAGAACAGTATCAGGAAAGTGAAAAACTGAGTCAGTGAGGAAAGGAAGACTAAAATTTTGTGGAAATCTGTTTAGAATGGACGAGAAGAGGCTGACAAAATGGATTTTTAAACACTTGATAATAGATTATTTTAAATAACTGTTTGGTTCTTCACTCTGCCAAAACTAATTTTGAATAAATAATGTTATAAACTACCTGAAAAATAAAATATATGGTAACAGAATTATACCTGAAAGAGAAACAACTTAATTGAAATTAATTAAATTGGATACAACAGACACAGAACATTTGGTAAAAACATATAAGACAACTCACACCCCTTCACAGACATCAACACAGATCTAAAAATTTTACACATTGAAAATAAAAGTGAATCACTGAATATTAAAGAAATCTAAATTTACATTGCAGAGAAAGCTAACCAAGGCAACCTCCATGACCACACTTATTTTAAAAATTCATCCATATTTGCACTACTTAATTTCTGAACAACATTCCTCGCTTTTTTGCATAGTGCTTAATGAATATCACAGGAGGTTACTCTGACTTAAAAGAACTGGAATGCAGGTTAAGATATTCTTATCTGTAGTGAATTTACACAGTGCCTTGGCCACTCCAGACATTTTAGTCGGTTATCATTTAATAATAAAAATAATGACTTACAATTTACACTTTAATTCAATTCATACTTTGCTCAATCAAATCATTAACATAAAGTTAATACTTAAACTCTATCATCACTACTACATAATGGTCCAAGCAGTAAGAGCTCCAACTTCTTAGATACCGTACCATACATAATGGTGGCTGTTTCTTGTACTGGGAATGCATATCATCTGCAATTGAGACAGCAATCCAGTGACACCTTATTGATGGCACCTGGTGCTGCACATATCATTGTACTGTGTATGCAGAGACATGCTGCTGTGCAATTCACACAAATTTTTAAGTTAATGTTTTTGATGTGACAATACAGTCCGTATGGTAATAGATATGCACTAATATTATGAAATTAGCACTCCTCCAGATGCAAGAGATAACACCAGTAACTTACTATACAACCTTATTCCTTCTGTGTACTAATCTTATGTTTAACTATGTATAATTGGAAGCTAAGATTTCAGGTATAATTATGAAGTTAAGTGTATATCACCATGCAATCCACAAATGTCAAAACACGTACCCAGACTGGAAGCCACCTTGAGGATAAATCCTTCTACTGAATGAGTAGTATGTTACCATAAATATATAAGTTTGAGTAAAACATGCAGACAAGGAGGCTATATTTCTGAAACAAAGCCTTCTACTACAAACAGAAACTTCACACATTTCAACATTAAATTATATATAAACTTATTAATTGTTGGCCTGTTCTTCTTCATGAAATCAGTTTGAAACAAGATTGGATTACTTAAGAGCCTTTACGAAGTATTAAAAGATATGGTATATGTTGTAAAAGTTATTTGCAGTGTAGGTACTTAAAAACTAAAAATATTCAATACATTTCTAAATGACACCATAGTAAATGATCATTTGCACTTCATTAGAATGGGGAACTTTAAATTCAACAATTAAACAAACTGAAAATGACCTGGAAAGGAGTATGCCCTTAGGAATCAGACTGAACCTCTTAGTTCTTTAGACAAATAGAGTAGGCCTTATGCTTCACCCTCATGTTGGTGGGGGCAGTAGAATAACACCCACAGTATCCCCTGCCTGTTGTAAAAGGTAATTATTGCATCCGGGAGATAGTAGGTTCGAATCCCACTATCGGCAGTCCTGAAGATGGTTTTCCGTGGTTTCCCATTTTCACGCCAGGCAAATGCTGGGGCTGTACCTTCATTAAGGCCACGGCCGCTTCCTTCCAACTCCTAAGCCTTTCCTATCCCATCGTCGCCATAAGACCTATCTGTGTCGGTGCGACGTAAAGCCCCTAGCAAAAAAAAAAAAAAAAAGGTAATTAAAAGGGGCCCCAGGGGCTCTTAACTTGGGAGCGTGAGTTGGTAACTACAGGGCCCTTAGCTGAGTCCTAGCATTGCTTCCACTTACTTGTGCCAGGCTCCTCACTTTCATCTATCGTATCCGCCCTTCCTTGGTCAACTTTTGTTCTTTTTCAACCCTGATGCTATTAGTTTTCCGATGGCTAGGGAGTCTTTCATTTCTTTCATTTTCATGCCCTTCGTGGTCCTTGTCTTTCTTTGGCCGATACCTTTATTTCTTGAAGTATCGGCTCCCTTCCATTTTTTCCCTCTGATTAGTGTTATATAGAGGATGGTTGCCTGGTTCTATGTCCTCTTAAAACAGTAATCACCATCATAACCACCACCACCTAATGCTTCAGCAGAATGACTCCTGCTTAAGAATCTCACCTTTCCAATTCATAATAGTTAAGCAGTGTTTGGTTTGGCTTCCTTTTGAATAAAAATATTTTGAAAAGGTTCATAAGCTTAAATGTAGGCCTTCTCAATACTAATTCTTCACAACTAGCATTTGAGATTTTTACCTTTCAATTCATGATGAAATGTCTTCTTAGTATGTCATAAATAGAATTTGTTGATCCCTTTTCTGTAGTAGTTCACTCAAAAGTTGTTTTATGAATGCATTCTCCATCAAATTTTTACTGTACAGTACCAGTACTTTGAAAAAGTGGGGAAATTTAAAGTAGCCTATGGGCTGATGATTTATGTAGTTCATTAATAACATTCTTGTTTGTACTATCACTCACTTTACATATTGTTATGAAATTCTGTTGGCCTCTTCCTTTTTCTGCAGGAAATATGAAGAGTGTAATAAATATATGAATGACTTTGTATACGAGGCTTATGCTAATTCCATTGGTTTTTATGATGGCACCTGTAAAATTTGTGAAAGCGTTCTCAAGAAAAACGAAACATTTCCTCTGAATTTCACCCAAATAACTAAAATGGTAAGTTGAAGTTTCATTCTATAGTTAAATACCTTACCAATGCCAATTACACTCCTTGATTGTACTGCTTACTCATAATGATTGTAATTTTCTCAATTTAGGTCAGTGTTGTATCATATCATAATACAACAGACTATTTAAAAAAACATTAAAAAATATGTACATTAACTTAATAATAGCATTCAGAAGTTTATGACATAGGGTTCAGAAGTTTAAGACTAAAAGAAGTACAAAATATGCACGCAAATATGCACTAAAAACTAGCTAAATATGACCTGAAAAAGGTAAAGTATGACTTATGCATTTTATGGATAGGTAGCAAGTATTAAGAATACTTATTACTGAAGTACCAGAACATGACTAGCAATAATACAGAAGATGCATTTAATCATGCATAATGACAGAGCTACATTCATTCAGTACCACAGCCTTCAGGCACAGTTCTCACTTAGTTTTCCTAGAAAGCAACCCAAAAAGAAAGTTATTAGCATATTTTTTAGTATGTGTTGGTGCAAGTTAGATGACACTCCTAAGAGCAGTTTATTCATTTTTGTACATAACTCTTCATCTTCTTTTCTGCTAGCATTGCACATCATGACCATGTGCGTTCTCAGATTGTTGAAAAGAAACCTCCTTCAAAGGTCATACAGTACTTTTCTGTGCTGGGAGCAGCTCCTTTGTACATCACGTGATGTTGCGGGCATGTATTTAAACATAGACAGTTCACTGCTGCTTGTCTGTGGGTCATCTTATTCTAAGCCAGATCCACTACCCTCTGAAATGGCACTAATTCTGCACAGTATTACGTATCTCCCATTTGCACTCAGTACCTTACAGACTTTGTTCTTTACCATAACTGACACACTACCCCTTGCTTGTTCTACTTTTCATACCGTGTCTTTTATTATTTCCAAATTTTCATATAACTAAGCCAGCAGTTTCTAGGTGAGGGATTGTTTTCAACAGATCTCTAATTTGAAGTAATATGTGGTAAGTTTTCCAACAAATCGTTGTTCTATGTACAATACGCATATAATTTTGTTTTGAACAACAATTTAATCTGTGATTTTAATTGGACTTCATGCTTCATATCACATTCACGCCACACCATTTTAACATTGAAGATTGACAAGACGCCATCATGCCACGTCACAGGATACAAAGACTTTTTATTCACTCATTTCAATGGGTCCTCGCCTTATTTTTAATGTTTTGTGTTTGTGACTGAAGATGTCCCATAAGAGGATGAAACATGTTTCACGAGTATAATTTAATGTAGTCTTTTTAATAAAGACAATTACAGAATTGTAAAGGTGGAATTATAAATTCAAATTTTCACAAGTTGATACTTTGACAATACGGGCTCTAATATGAAGTTTATAACGGCAATGTTGTTGCCAATCAGGCAGGTAGAGCTAAAATATATTTTAAAAGACCAAAATTGCAAAAAAGGCAAGGACATTCTACTCCTGAAAAATTGTCCCAAGGAGGGACTTGTCACTAATTTTTTGAAATCTGTTCAAAACAAGAATGTCTTGTTGTACTGGCATAGAAAGACACAAGATAAATCCAACATTCTATGGATCAGGAAATAAATTAAATTTCTTTATAGGAAAAAAGCATTACTTAACACTCAGTTATATGAGGCCCATCTTGTTGCATCTTCCTCCATTGCCCCATTAGAATGGAATTCATTTCAAAATTACGTAAATGATAAAATCGCATACCTACTTGTAGAAAAACAGAACAAGTTAGTCAACAAAACTAATACACTTAGGTGCAATAGTAAGAGAACTGAGACTGAGACTGATTCTCTCTCATCTATGGATCATAACAATCAGACTCATTAAACCATTCCTGTATTTCAAGAGCCTGTTATTAATCTTTCAGAGACCCATTTTGATAAGTCCAAAATAAATGTTATGGAGAAAGGTCCCAAATTCAATTGGTCTGTTCAGTTCAAACGTAAGATGCGATCACGATCACGGCGGAAGCCGAAAATGCAATTCAAAAGTTACCGATAGAGAACCAAACAAAGACTAGATTTAATATTAAGAAAAAACTTTCTAATTTAATAAATAATAACAAAGAGTTTCTACACATCATAACTAAACAATAGCTTCACTGAAACAGAAAATTAAGGAGAATGGTTTGATTGTAACTAAGGCGGACAAGGGGAATGTGACGGTCATTATGAATAAAGAATCATACATACAGAAAACCAAAACCTTATTTACAGAGAATTCATTCAAAATTATAAGAAAAGACCCGATGAATATCATCCAGAGAAACTCAAAGCAACTTCTTAAACGATCTTCTTTCATCCTTAATGAAAGGGAGTCCCAAAAACTTATTAATATGAACCCTGGTATTCCGACGGCTAGGGCACTACCGAAGGTGCATAAAGAGAATATACCTATAAGACCTATAATTAATTTCAGAAATAGCCCTACATATAAGATGTCAAGATTTATACATAGTTTAAAAAAATGTTATAGATTTGAGGGTAATACGTCTATTAAGAATTCCAAAGAATTTTGTAATCATATTAAAAATTTAAACATGCAGTAAAACCATAAGATGTATTCAACTGACTTAAAAAATATGTTCTTGAATATTCCAGTATCAAAAATGATAAATCTTGTAAAGAATAATCAACTTAAATACAGTCATTTGAGTTGGCAAGAGATAGCTGATTTTATTAATATTTTGGAATTCGTCACCGCTAATAATTACTTTACCTTCAACAGCCAAATATATAAACAGGAAGGTCTTCCTATGGAGGGCCCCAGCTTCGGGAATTATGGTGGAAATTTATATGGATTTTCTTGAAAATAGTAAAATCAACAATATTAAAGGAATAATAAGCTGGTTGAGACATGTAGATGATACGTTTACAATAATTAACCATAGCATTACTAATGGACAGGAGGTATTAGAACAATTAAACAATATGGATTCACAGATTAAATTTTCTTTCGAAAGTGAAAATAATAAAGGATTAAATTTTCTTGACATTACAATTATTAATGACTCTAATAAACTTGGTTTAAAATATTCAGGAAACCCACTCAAACGGCAAATGTAATTAGACAAAGTTCCATACACCTGGCAGCATATAAGAGGGCCTCCTTTTACAATGTGATTTACAGAGCTTATAATATACCCATGTCAGAAGCAGATCGTAAAAATGAGTTGGATACTATTTATTTTATAGCAAAAAGAAACAGATTCAACAGGCAATTTGTGGATAAAATTATTAACAAAATTGAGAAGAAATCATTTTCAACATTAACCAAGGATACCACAAAGAAAGAAGATAGTTACGCCCTTTTCACCTATAGTCATGGTAAAATTATGAAATTACGAATGTTTTCAAGAAACTTAATATGAAAGTTTCTTTTAAAACAACCAATAACAACGCTCATCTTTTCTTTAATCAGCACACTATCAATAACGGCAATAGCAAATTTCAGAAATCAGGTGTTTACAAATTAAAGTGCCAGCAGTGTTCTGCCAGTTATATTGGACAGACAGGCCACAATTTTACATAAGGTATAATGAACATGTTAATGCGTCAAAGTACGGCAGATTCTCAGCATTCGGTGCTCATATGGATGATACCAATCATACATTCACAGGCATACAACAAGACCTTCAAATTCTCCATTTATGTAAGAAAGGAAATCTGTTGAACATTTTAGAAAACATTTTTATAAATATTGATAACAAATGCAACCTGATTTATAATCTTAATGAGATACTGGAGGATATCAATATACTTGTCAAGGAGTTAATCAATAAATTCTTTTCACGAAGGCGCATGAGTAAACCTCACGCCTCTCCCCTTACATCAAACTCCCCTCAACCTCCCCTCACAGTCAGTCTTCAACGACCTTCGAGGACGTCACTCAGCTTTAGCACTTGAGGTGGAGTGGTCGATGTAGGACGGGCAAGGAGGTGAGTGATTGGATGGGCACTTAGTTCACATTTTAATTGAATTTGTTCTTCAATTCATTCATATTTTTCTTTTTCTTTTTTAGGCCCCTATTGTCAACACATAATCAAGTTCAACTTGCATCATCAGTATAACTCCACCTCCTAATCAAGAAAGCTATTTTAATGTGGCATTACCACACTGTTTTATGTACAATATGCATATAATTTTATTCGCACAGCCACTTACGTTGTTTTATAATTGAAAATTTGTTGTTTTGAACAACAATTTCATCTGTGATTTTAATTGGACTTCATGCTTCATATCATGTTCCCGCCGCACCATTTTAACATTGAAGATTGACAAGACGCCATCAAGCTGCATCACAGGATACAAAGACTTTTTATTCACTTGTTTCAACGTGTCCTTAATTTATTTTTAATGTTTTGTATTTGTGACTGAAGATGTCCCATAAGAGGATGAAACATGTTTCACGAGTATAATTTAATGTAGTCTTTTTAATAAAGACAATTACAGTATTGTAAAGGTGGAATTATAAATTAAAATTTTCACACAGATAGGTCTTATGGCGGCGATAGGACAGGAAAGGCCTAGGAATGAGAAGGAAGTGGCCATGGCCTTAATTAAGGTACAGCCCCAGCATTTACCTGGTGTGAAAATGGGAAACCACGGAAAACCTTCTTCAGAGCTGCCGACAGCGGGATTCAAACCCACTATCTCCCAGATGCGAGCTCACAGCTGCGCATCCCTAACGCTTCATTACTGTCGAAAGCAGAAACAATTTCTAGCACAGCTTCATAGTGTTCACTGTAGAACTCCACTGTGTTATGCCACATCCCCCATCAGGTGAATACTGGCTGAGGAGGAAGAGGAGGCAAATGTTACCACCCTTAATGAAGCCTTCACTATATTCTTAACATTTGATATTAACCAGTCAACATCAGGAAAATGTTGACATATTTCCTCAGCAACCCTTTTCGGGTAAAGTACCTTAAGTTGCCATGCTGTTTTCACCATGTATGGTGCAGCATCGGTTACTAACATCAAGATTCATTCTTGCTTAACTTCACCATCCAAAAGAGCTTCGTGGCTTTGTCAAAAAGTACTGCAATTGTGGAATGGTTAGCAGCATCTAGAACCTCTCAATGAAGTAAAAGTACATAGCCTGACGGAGCCATGAGAAGCATGCCAATTACAATATTTGCAACACACCTCTACAAACATCTGTAGTCTCATCAACGGATACCCAGCTGCTACTGTTGTCTGTTACAACATATTAGAACCATTCCGTATTGACGGTTTTCACTTTAGAAAGAGAAAGTTAATGTGTCCCCCTATTCAGTACATACATATCTCCATCTACAGATGGAGTAATAAAAGTCAAACATGTTTCGGCTCGTTTGAGCCATCTTCAGTGAAAAAACGGGGTTAAAGTGTCCTGTTTTTTTAATTGTATCACACTGCAAAATTTTTAGATAAGAGGTCCCAAACCTCACTATATACACTTATTGTTTGTATCCGTCTTATCTCATTTGTTTTCATTTTTTCTTTGTAGGTTTTAACACACTTTTTAACTTCAATTATATAAAAATGTTAACATTTTTTCTGAAGATGTAAATGAGTTTATTATTACTCCATCTAATGATGGCAATGTATATATGGTATACTGAATTGTTTTTTATTTCCATCATGTCTCTTTTGTTTTTCATTTGTTCCTTCATCATGTTCTTAACACATTTTAGCTTCTATTATGTAAATAAATGTAACCCCTCTTTTTTCACTGAAGATGGCTCGAACGAGTTGAAACAAGTTTGACTTTCATTACTCCATCTAATGATGGAGATATATATGTATTGAATAGGACACATTACATTTTCCTTTGTAAATTGTTGTCTATGTTAATTCTTTTTTTTTTCCAGAGCATGTTTTCATAACAGAAGGGCAAATAACTTTATCGCAATGTTGCCTCTTCTCCAGGATTGTCTGTGTTGAGTATGTAGTTAAGAATTTTTGGAAGTGCTCATTGTTCACTTCATTGAGCAGAATATTGGCAGATACCAACACTTTTGAGAAATCGGAAAGTTTGATAGACGAAGATTTTGCTGTATCAAACAAGAGTCTGCCTGCTCTGTTGAGAAGACATTTGTTCCACACAGTTTTTATGCTTAGCCGTAGGTCAGTGTTGCTGCACATTAAATTGCTTTTTATCACTGCTATCTTAACTTTACACGTTTTACAAAAACTAATTTTTGTTCCATCAGTACTGTAGATCTCTTCACCAAAATCTTTCACATAATTTCTTAATTTTACACCTTCACTGCACTTCACTTCAGGCATGGTGAGGTTCACGAGAGTACTGCAAGTGTGGCAAATCTGTTGAAATTCATTGGTGGTGAAAGGCGGCTGTAACTGGACCTGTCAAGGATGAACAGGGTAAGAGATGAGATTAAATTTTCTTGTTTGCTAATCTGCTAATCTACTGGAGTGACATCCTACTCAGTGAGATATCTGTACAGCAGCACTTTCACAGAATCAGGTCTTCTAAAACTGCTACCTGTCTCCTCTGGGAAAAGAAAGTACAATACATCTACAACAGTATTTGGAAATTCTGTATTTGAAACTCAACGTAGATTACTTGTACCTTTGTTAAAAATAATGCCTCAATTTTAAAAAAAGTGCTCAAAATATTACAAAATATGACTGAAATGATCAAAATATGACCAATACAGTAAAAATGACAGATAAATGCACTTATGTGCAACATAAAATTGCTTCGAAAGGGGTCAGAGATCCGGCATTCACACTTATATTTCAGATTTTGGCTAAAATGAGCTCAGGAAAGAAATATGGTATTTCCTTATCATCTGAATTGTCTATGAAGAAAGAAGTTTTCAAAAGATTTACAAAGATCTTATATCATAATTATTTTCATGTAATGCCATGGAGTCCAAATACATGTTGTTCAGCCTGCAATAAATTATCTTTTAGCAAGCAACTGACTACATGGTACAAGTCTTGTGGCTAGAAGTTTGCACTCAGGGGATGGTTCGACCCACCACAGTCTACAGCCTTGGAGATTGGTCTATACCTTGATTAATGCCACAACCACTTCTTTCCTATTCTGATATTTTGACAACTTTGGGATGAAGTCTCAGTAACACTAAGTTTGTTGTAGCACTGCATGCTTAAATATTCAAAATTATTTGCCATTCTGTGCAGTCTAACATAATAAAGATGATGGATTGTACGAGAAAACCTGCTGATGGTGATTAGTTCTTGTATAGCCCAGTAAATCATAAATGTAAGTTTATTTCTATAGAAATTCTAAAATCTTTAAATCACGGTTCACCACAAGTACCTACCTAGAGCTTTTATGCATTATAATTTTATATGTTTCTTTAATTTTAGGATTGTAATCTCAAAAAGAAAGCAAAATAACATTTTTGAATGTAAGACAACAGTAATGTAAGTTGCAGTAGCCTCATTAAATGAGCAACCTGTGACAATATGTTATGCAAACTTTAATATTAGTATTCGGGTTCAATCTGAGTGTAGTTATAATCCCAACACTTTTGTCATATTACTTTCTAAGAGCAGCAATCTGTTCATCAACAAACTATATGTCCTATACCAATTTTTAGCCTCGCATTGTGAATCTTTAACTAAATCACTACCGGTAAGTCTATCTATATATATATAACTTGTCCTGACTGACTGATTCATCATTGCTGAGCCAAAACTACTGGACATAAAGAAATGAAATTTTGGAAATATATTGATATTAAGATGTAGGTGCCCGCTAAGAGAGAATTTTTGGACATTCCGTAGCTAAGGGGGTGAAAAGGGGGGTGAAATTTTAAAATGAGTGTATCTATATCTCAAAATAAAAGTTTACAGATGTGAAAATTGGTATTTAGAATCTTCTTTAAAAATAAGGAAACACATATTTTTTTGTTTTCAGAAAATCCCAAAAGAAGGGGTGAAAAAGGGTGAAAAAGGGGTTGAATCTCTTTAATCAGGATACCAGTAGCCTACTTATATCTCAGAAACTGAAGATATTACAGACCTGAAAATTGGTACTTTTGATCTCTTTTAAAAATAAAGAAACACGTATTTTTTGTTTTTGGAAAATCCAATTAATGGGAGGGTGAAAAGGGGGCTGAATTTTTAAAATGAGTGCATCTATATCTCCAAACTTTTAAAGTTTACAGATGTAAAAATTGGTATTTAGAATCTCCATAAAAAAATAAAGAAATATGTATTATTTTGTTTTCAGAAAATCCCAATAGGAGAGATGAAAAGGTAAAAAAATGGGTTTAATGCCTTTTATGAGGTACTTATATCTCAGAAACTCGAGATATCATAGACCTGAAAATTGGTGTTTGGGATCTCCTTTAAAAATAAAGAAACACGAATTCTTTTGTTTTTGGAAAATCCAATTAACGGGGGGGAGGGGGACGAGTGAAAAGGGGGTGAATTTTTAAAATTAGTGTATCTATATCTCGAAACTTTGAAAGTTTATAGATGTAAAAATTGGTATTTAAAATCTCCTTTAAAAACTAAAGAAACATGTATTTTTTGTTTTTGGAAAATCTCAATGGGAAGGGTGGAAAAGGGTGAAAAAGGGGTTGAATGCCTTTAATGAGGCTATTTATGTTTCAGAACCTGAAGATATTACAGACCTAAAAAATTGTATTTGGGATCTACTTTAAAAATAAAGAAACAGGTATTTTTCGTTTTTGGAAAATCCAAATAATGGAGGGGGGGAAAGGGTGGTGAATTTTTAAAATGAGTGTGTCTACATCTCAAAACTTTATATCTCAGAAACTGAAGATATTACAGAACTGAAAATTTGTATATGGGATCTACTTTAAAAATAAAGAAACACGTATTTTTTTGTTTTTGGAGAATATAATTAATGGCAGTTAAAGAGGAGTGACAAATTAGGGTGAATTTTTCGAAAGACTATATCTGAGAGAAAGAGAATATCTGAGAAACGTAAAATGTTACAGATGTAAAAACAGGGTATTTGGAATTTCCTGTAAATGTAAAGAAACATAGGTGATTTGTTTTTGGAAACTCCACTTAAGGAGAAATAAAAAGGGGTGAAATTTTAAAATGAGAATTTCTACAGTATATCTCAAAAAACTTAACATGTTACAGAAGTGAAAAAAGGTATTTTTTATCTCTATTAAAAATAAAGAAACGTGTATTTTTTGTTTTCGGAAATACCACTTGGGTGAAGGAGGGGGGGAGTGACTGAAAATGGTGTTGATTTCTTTTAATTAGGCTACTGATATCTCAAAAGAAGATGTTGCAGACGTGAAATTTTTCATTTGGTATTTGTTTTAAAAGTAAAGAAACACGTAATCTCGGAAAATCCAATTAAGCGGGTGGGGGTGAAAGAATTGAAAATATATTGACTTAATTGTATGAGAATACATCTAATAAAAACTAAAGTTGTTACAGACGTGAAAATTAGTATTTGGATATCCTTTAAAAACAAAGAAAAACGCGTTTTGGCGGGGAAACAATATTGGGGGGGGGGGCAGGAGTGAAAAGGAATTGAATTCTTTTCGTGAGGACACATAAATCAAAAACTGAAGAAGTCAGAGTCGTGATAATTGGCATTTAGAAGATCCTTTACTATTAAAGAAACAAGTACTTTTGCCGGAAAATTAACTTGTGTGTGGGGGGGGGGGGAGGAGTGTGAAAGGAAGTGAAAAAAAGTGAATTATTTTTATGGGGATACTTATATCTCGAAACTGAAGGTAATAGACGTGAAACGTTGGTGTTTGGAATCTCCTTTAAACATAAAGAAACACTCCTTCTTTTAATTTTTTTGGGGGGTAAATAAACTTAACGGCGGTGGGGTGTAAAAGGAGGTGAGACCAATTGATTTTACTGTTCATAATGTACTTATAAGGAGCCTCCGTTGCTCAGGCGGCAGCGCGCCGGCTTCTCACAACTGGGTTCCGTGGTTCAAATCCCGGTCACTCCATGTGTTATTCGTGCTGGACAAAACGCAGGCGAGACAGGTTTATCTCCGGATACTCCGGTTTTCCCTGTCATCATTCATTCCAGCAACCCTGTCCAATATTTCATTTCATTTGTCATTTATCCATCATTGCCCCAGAGGAGTGCTTCAGCAGCCGGCACAGTTCCTATTGTCGCCGCTAGATGGGGCTTTATTCATTCCATTCCTGACCCTGTCGAATGACTGGAAACAGGCTGTAGATTTTCGATGTACTTATTCTGATCATAAACCTATCATTTTTAATCTTTCCTGGGTTCGTTTTCAACAGCCATCTTTTCCTTCGGAGAACGTTCTTAGATTACAGTAGATTCTCCTGGCATATAAATAAAAATTTTAACACATTTGAAATAAACGACAGGAATGCGATTGACCGTGAAATTGTTCACCTCTATAATAAGGTCAATAATGCACGGAAGTATGTCATTCGTATCGCCAGAAATCCCGCACACTTGCCTACGCGCAACAATGGTACTGGTCACATTGTCAATAATGACAATGGCAGCAGATGTAATTTACCGCCAAGTAACGGTCTTGCATCTTGCTGTGGGGTCCAGAACATCTAATAATAATAATAATAATAATAATAATAATAATAATAATAATAATAATAATAATAATAATAATAATAATAATAATAATAATAATAATAATAACAATAATAATAATAATGTTCTGGACCGTCGTCAAATGTGCGGACCGCGCTGGAAACGGGTCCTGGACGGGTAAGGACTAAGAATGCAGTCCGGCCGCGGGTTCAGTACCGCCAAGGCACCCAAGACGACACCACGCCGGGTCTCCAGAAGGATTTGATCCATATTAAAAATGCTTATAGGAAAAGATAGCAAAGATTTAGGGTCCCAACTGACCGGGTGGAATACCTGAACCTAGCCAGGGAAGTACGAAATCGATTGCTGGAAAAAAGATTGAAAAATGGGAGGAAACTTGCCGTAATCTATTAGAAAACCGGTCAGATCGCGAATTTTGGCGGATTGTCTCAGAAAACGAGTCAGATCGCGAATTTCGGCGGATTATATATATAAAAAACAATAAGCATTCAATTATAAATTTCAGTATAATACTGTAGCAGAGATTATAACTTGGAACTTAAAAGAGAAAATATCAGTTGAAAATAGAATTACCAAATTAAAACAAGCACAGCACATTACTTGGCCAACCTACAAGAAGAAATCTCTCTCGATAAATGCAAAATTTAAACACTACAACTCCGTTATTAAACCTGAAGCAACCTATGCTAGTGAAACCTTATTCAATTTGAATACGAAATCAACTACAGATAAATTACAGAAAATAAATAGACAAATCATTAGAACAATTCTAAACAAAAAACACCAAGTAGATGGACAATGGCGATTACTACCTAATGCAGTTGTATACCAGGAGACTGAGTCTATAATAGATACAATGCGGAAAAGAAGAGTTGCTTTTTTCTGTCACATATTACGACTACCAGAGACTAAGATATTCAAACATTTATTCAACTACTTTTGGAAAAGTAAAACTAAAAATCACTGGTTCAAAGAAGTCCAAGAAGATTTAAATGAATTAAGCTTGACAATTCAACAAATTGAAAACAGAGAAGAGAAGAGGATCCTGAGAAATAACGACGTGAGACTTAAACTGAAGACCTATACACACAAACAGTACAACATAACTGACGAAGAACGGGCAGCCAGATCAGAGAGAATGAAACATTTCTGGGAACAAAAGAAGAAACACCAACCAAATTTGTAACCAATATTCATAAGACTTGACTGTATATAGATTGATTTCAGTGCTCCAATATGGGCGTAAAATAAATAAATAAATAATAATAATAATAATAATAATAATAATAATAATAATAATAATAATAATAATAATAATAATAATAATAATAATAATAATAATACCGTAGCGAAGCACGGGTATCTTGCTAGTATATACATAAAATAATAGTTTTGTTCATACATTGCTCAGAATTTCAAAAGGATGGTATTTCTATATCGGTCATTTCCACAGTAACAAAGAAATGCACTTTTTAATTTTCAGCAATTTCTATCTATCTATCTGTCTGTATGTATGTACACTTATCACGAGAAAACGGCTGAAGAGAATGTAACAAAAATCGGTATACAAACTTGGGGAATAAGTCGCTGCAATCTAGGCCATAAATAATTTTATTCACGCTGCGAAAAATCGTAGTTTAGGGGAAGGCCTAAAATGTAATTCTGAAATGTTTATGTTATTCGTGGTCCTATCTTAATGAAAATCGGTACGCAAAGTCGGGGAATAAGTCACTATAATCTAGGCCATAATAATTTTATTCATGCTGAGTGAGATGGTAGGTATGTTAGGGGAAGGTCTAAAATTTAATTCTCAAATATTTGTATTATTAGTGGTCGTATCGATAAATACTGCATAACAAAAGTTAAATAGTAATAAATTTCTGATAATTTATGTCTTATGATCACAGAGATATTAATGAATTTGGATTTTGTTACTAACTCCGTATCAGCGCCGAGTCACAAGAAAATGGGTAAACAGCATTTACTAAAAATCTGTATGTAAAGTCGGAGAATAAGGAGCTACAGTCTACGCTATAAATAATTTTATAAGATGCCCTATTATCATAGAGTCGAAAGAAAACTAAATGAGAAGGTCTACAATACAGAAAGCTCATAAAATAGTAAAAAGAAAAAAAGAGAAGAGTAGCCTTTGAAATGTGATATTATAGAAGAATGTGCAAGAATAGTTCCATGTAACTTTACTAATTAAAGAATGTGGGAAGCATGGAGCAGTGAGCAGTAGGACAATTTCAAAATTATTACAAATTACATGTGAATTTTCCTTTGCTGATGTGCAACATTTTAAAATCATGAACTTCCAGAATGAATTTGGGAATGTAAAATGAATGCCAAGAAGAAAGGAAGAGGTCTCCAGTGTTTCAAATCAACCAGTGCAGGATACCATAGTGGACATCCTAACACCCACAACACCTAAACTATGGCAGTGACTGTATGCTGTAATAGAAAGCCACATACAGGACGTGTCAAACTTCTCTGTTGACTTTCTTACAAATGATTGAGTGGGGCACCTTCTTCCTTACAAAAATTTCTTTCTTTATCGTATTCAATAAAGGTGCAACTTTGAAGAAAATCAGCAACCCAAGTGTGGACCTTCCTTTGTTGGTTAGTACATCTGAACATGAAAGTGCCCATGTATAGATAACCACTTCATTTTGAGCTTTGTGCAAAATGTTGATGGTAAGATAAACAAACTGCCTGTTTAAATGCAAATATTGAAAAGCTGTCCATCATGAAATTATGTTTTGGTATGCATCATGTCTCTGCTCTTAAAATGAATGAAAACAAAGAAGTTAGCTGTGGCTACATTCTTGACCTACGTGAAGAGTATTACTAAAGGTGAATAATAATAATTGTAATGAGGATTTACGGTGTTACAGGCCAGTGGATAGCAAGTGTCAGTGTGAAGTCGCCTCGCTCCACAGTTCATTCTTGCAGTAAAGACAAGTTCAGCTGTGTGACATCACCGCACTCTGCGCTGTTTTCTCAGAGCCACAGAGGAAGAAAAATGTTTTGAGGCGTGGAGGATGCAGTGACTTAGGAGGGACAGGAAAGCGATCTGGTGTTAATAATGCAATTGATATCTTTGGTATTGTAATGTTAATGCTGACTATTTGAATTACACAATTGGTTACAAATTATAAACGATTACACTTCGGCTCTATGTTATGAGAAAATATATAACAATACTAGTTTATGAGAAGAACAGTCATGTCATAACATTAAAAGAACAGAACATAATACAATTTTCATGCAATTTAGAAGAAAGCTATACAGAACAATTAAGTGGACATTTTCCTGTATATTCTGTTTCGTTTTTTTTTAACTAGCTTACCACTGTTAGGATGTAATGTCTAGGCAATTTGTAATCGAAGACTGCAAGTTAGCTAGTGATCTGACAAGGTACTTCGGGATTTTGACCTAGCAAGTTTCGTAAGAGAAGAGAATTGTTCACACACATATGTCGAACCGAACATACATAATATCTGTGCTGCAAGTACATACAACCTCGGAAATCTGATTTGGAGAACATTCGGAGAACAGTCCTCCTTGTGTTTATACCGCATTTGTCCTTCAACAAATCATCACACTGTAAAGTTAACAGTTATTTTGGTATTTTGTTGGAATATTGCTGACATCCACTGAATCCATGATTGCGAAGCATTGGAACATAGTACAAAATGTTTCTAAATCTTGAAACCTGGTCTCAGACTGGTGATGAAGATTTTGTAAAATTTGCACATATTCTTCAGAGACTAATATCAGAAGCACGCACTTGCGATAACTTCGGGAAATGTACAGACTTTCCAGCCAGTAGTTGATTCAACCATAGATCCAATGCCAGTCTATAGCACATATCTGTTATGATGATGCTCTAACCTTGGAGTGAGGTATTTAAATCATTAAAGTGCCCTGTTAAATCAGCAAGGAGTGCCAAGTCACAAATCCAGATTTTCCCTTGCAATTGAATAACAAGATGATTGTGACTAATCATGCAATAATGCTATTTTCTCTCTTAACTAAAAGAAATGATCTAGCTCCTTTACCCCTCCTCAACCAGTGCACATTACAATTATAAAGGAGATCACTGTACTAACTAGCAAATTCAGCAAGAAAAGTTTTAAAATCTCTACATCTTGACTGGATGGATTTGTAACTCGTGCAATAGTATCCCTAACATTTTTAACTTTAATATATTTGGCACCAGGGACATAATGTTAGGGCTTGCAGGGCCTGCAGTGTAGGTGGGTCCAGGCCTTTAAGGGGCCCCACGATCTCCACGCAAAAAATAATAAATATGGTATCTAGCCTAATGTCACTCTGCATGGAAATGATCAGGATGATTTTATAGAATCAGTTGAAAAAGTTCCTTCTTTTCTTTTTATTTACAACTAGCAGCGTGTATTTTGTAATTTGATAAAAAGTAATCGCTCCTCGGTACTGAACTAAAACATTATCGGAAAATCCCTAAAGTATCTATAAAACTCACTGAAAAATTTATATTCATTTACCCCACAAACTCTTTGTAAACCATATTTGTCGTATTGCCTTTTAGGGCTAAGATGACCATGCGACATAGTACTGTACATGTGAGGAACAGTCTTCTCTCAAGTCGAAAATAAACTATGTTTTTTTATATTTTAAGGAGATTCCAAATACCAATTTTCAAGCCTGTAACATCTTCAGTTCTTGAGATACAAGTATCGTCATAAAATTAATTCAGCTTCTTCCTCATTTCTTTCCACCCCGTCCCCCCCGTCTCCTCTTAAGTGGACTTTCCGAAAACAAAAGTACATGTTTCTTTATTTTTAAAGAAGATTCAAACTACCAACTTTCATGTCTGTAACATATTCAGTTTTTGAGTTATAAGTAACCTCTTAAACAGAATTCAACACCTTCTTTACTTATTTTTAACCCCCTCCCTTAAGTTGCTTTTCCAAAACCAAAAAATACATGTTTCTTTATTTTTAAAGATGATTCCAAGTACCAGTTTTCACATGTGTGTCATCTTTAGCTTTTATAGGTGTAAGTATCCTCATGCAAATAATTCAACTAATTTTTCAATTCTTTCCCCACCCCCTTAAGTTGATTTTTCAAAAACAAAAGACGTGTTTCTTTACTTTTAAAGGAGATTCAAATACCGATTTTCATGACTGTAACATCTTTAGTTTTGAGATATATCCTCATACAAAGAATTCAACTAAATTTCTCAACTCACTCAACCCCCTCCCCTTAAGTTGATTTTCTAAAAATAAAAGAATGTGTTTCTTTACTTTGAAAGAAGATTCCAAATACAAATTTTCATGTCTGCAACATCTTAAGTTTTTTTGATATAAGTATCCTCATACAAATAACTCAACTAATATTTCAATTCTTTCACTTCACCCCCCAAGCGGATTTTCCGAAAATGAAGTACATACTCCTTTATTTTCAGAGGAGATTCCAAATACCAATTTTTATGTTTGAATCATCTTTAGTTTTTGAGGTGTCAGTATGCTAATAAAAATAATTCAACACCCTCTTCAGTCCTTTTTACCTCCCCCTCCCCAAAGTGGCTTTATCTGAAAACAAAAACCATACTTTTAAAATAGATTAAAATATCAATTTTCACTTCTGTAACATGTTAAGTTTTTGAAATATACCGTAGATATGCTCATTTTAAAAATTCACCCCTTTCTTTAGTTCTCTTTAAGTGGATTTTCCAAAAACAAATAATCTGTGTTCCCTTATTTTTACAGGAGATTCCAAATACCAATTTTGATATTTGTAACATGTGCAACACCACCCCGAGATGACAAAGAATGATGTTAGGCTAGCAAACACCATAGGGTAATGTGCACGGCAAGGATGGAAAAACAAATAATAATACAATATAGCAACACAGAAATATGACTTACCAGAACATAAGTGGAAGCAAGAATATAGTGCTGAAAGACCCATTTCCCCCCCAAAAGGTCTAGGATCTACATGGATTACTGAACTAACTACTCAAATAATAACACTTTTTTCAAAAAACCCATTATTATTTAGATGAAATAAATTTTACATTAAATAAAATTTTGAATATATTTAGTGGTAGTTAAATGAGGAAATTTAAAAGTTTTCAGTTACTTAATAAAGTGAAAGAAAAATTTTAAAATATAAATAAACAAAACTGTATGGATATAATAAAATCTTTTCAATAAAATGAAATGATGAAATTAAAATAAATAGAGAATTTTAAAAATAAATATATATAATTTACTTAACAACTATGTAAGGAGCTCCTTGAACTAACCTTTTTTAATACAAATCAAGGAAATGATGTAAAGTTTCTTAGGACAATCCCTGGTGGAGAAATCTTACACCTGAAACATGGTCAGAAAGCATAGTTCCATAACACATCACACAAAATTATAACAATAAAAATATCCTGGTGAAAAATATATAACACATTAGCCTGCCCAAATTTAGAACAATATATATAAAAGTGAGGAAAACAACGGGAAACTAACTCACTCCTCATTTCCCTAGTACGCCTCTTCAGTGATGCCTAGACCGCCTATGACAGCTGATGGCAGAGCTGTTGAGGATCCCACCAGCAGCATCGCTGACGGACTGAACAAACAAACATACATACATACATACATACATACATACATACATACATACATACATACATATATATAAAAGAACATGTCCTGACTGACTGACTGACTGACAGATTCATCATCGCCGAGCCAAAAGTACTGGTCATAATGAAATGAAATTTTGAGGGTACATTTATAGTATAACGCAGGTGCTCGCTAAGGGAGGATTTTTGAATATTCAGTCGCTAAGGGCGTAAAAAGGGGGTTAAATTTTAAAATGAGTGTATCTATATCTCAAAACTTTAAAAGTTTACAGATGTAAGAATTGGTATTTAGAATCTCATTTAAAAAATAAGGAAACACGTATTTTTTTGTTTTCGGAAAATCCCAATAGGAGGGGTGAAAAAGGGTAGAAAAAGGGTTTGAATGCCTTTAATGAGGATACTTATATCTCAGAAACAAGATATTACAGACCTGAACATTGGTAATTGGGATCACCTTAAAAAAGAAACGCGTATGTGTTGTTTTTGGAAAATCCAATGAATGGGAGGGTGAAAAGGGGGTGAATTTTAAAAATGAGTGTATCTATAACTCAAAACTTTAAAAGTTTACAGGTGTAAAAATTGGTATTTAGAATCTCCTTTAAAAATAAGGAAACACGTATTTTTTGTTTTCGGAAAATCCCAATAGGAGGGGTGAAAAGGGTGAAAAAGGGTTTGAATGCCTTTAATGAGGATACTTATATCTCAGAAACTGAAGATATTACAGACCTGAAAATTGGTATGTGGGATCACCTTAAAAAATAAAGAAACGCGTATTTTTTGTTTTTGGAAAATCCAATGAATGGGGGGTGAAAAGGGGGGTGAATTTTAAAAATGAGTTTATCTATAACTCAAAACTTTAAAAGTTTACAGGTGTAAAAATTGGTATTTAGAATCTCTTTTTAAAATAAACATGCATTTTTTGTTTTCAGAAAATCCCAATAGGAGGGGTGAAAAATGGGTTGAATGGCTTTAGTGAGAAAACTTACATCTCAGAAACGGAAGGTATTACAGACCTGATAATTGGCATTTGGGATCTCTTTTAAAAATAAAGAAACATGGATTTTTGTTTTTGGAAAATCCAATTAATAGGGGGGTGGTGAAAAGGGGGGCGAAATTTTAAAATGAGTGTATCTATATCTCAAAACTTTAAAAGTTTACAGGTGTATAAATTGGTATTTAGAATCTACTTTAAAATCAAAGAAACATGCATTTCTTGTTTTCAGAAAATCCCAATAGGAGAGGTGAAAAGGGGTGAAAAATGTGTTGAATGCCTTTTTATGAGGATACTTATATCTCAGAAACTGAAGGTATTACAAACCTGATAATTGGCATTTGGGATCTATTTTACAAATAAAGAAACATGAATTTTTTATTTTTGGGAAATCCAATTAATGGGGGAGATGAAAATATGGGTTGAAAATTTAAAATGAGTGTATCTATATGTCAAACTTTAAAAGTTTACAGATGTAAAAATTGGTATTTCGAATCTCCTTTAGAAATGAAGAAACACGTATTCTTTAAAAAGTCCAATTAATAGGAGTGGTGAAAAGGGGGTGAATTTTTAAAATGAGTGTATCTATAGCTCAAAACTTTTAAAGTTTACTGATGTAAAAATTGGTATTTAGAATCCACGTATGTCTTTGTTTTCGGAAAATCCCAATAGGAGGGGTGAAAAAGGGTGAAAAATGGGTTGACTGCTTTAAATGAGGATACTTATATCTCAGAAACAGAAGATATTACGGACCTAAAAATTGGTATTTGGGATCTCCTTTAAGAATAAAGAAACACGTATTTTTTTATTTTTGGATAATCCAATTAATGGGGGTTAACCAGGAGTGGCAAATTGGGGTGAATTTTTAGAAAGACTATAACTACAGTATATCTCAGAAACGTAAAATGTTACAGGCGTAAAAATTGGTATTTAAAATCTCCTTGTGAAAGTAAAGAATCACAGGTGAATTGTTTTTGGAAACTCCACTTACGGGGAACTAAAAAGGGGATGGCATTTTAAAATGATCATTTCTACGGTATTACTCAAAATCTTAACATGTTACCGAAGTGAAAATTAGTATTTTTTATCTCTATTAAAACAAAGAAACATGTATTTTTCTTTTTTGAAAAACCACTTGGGTGGAGGGGTAAAAAAGTGACTGAAAATGGGGTTGAATTCTTTTAATTAGGATACTGATATCTCAAAAGCTGAAGATGTTACAGACGTAAAATTTAGTATCTCTTTTAAAAATATAGAAATACATCTTTTTGTTTTCGGAAATCCACCTAAGAGAGGGGGAAATTGAAAAATTAGTTGAATTATTTGTATGAAGATACTATTATCTCGAAAAACGAAATATTTTGCAGACGTGAAAACTGGTATTTGGAAACTGGTTTAAAATTAAAGAAACACGTATTCTCAGAAAATCCAATGAAGGGAGGCTAAACGAATTGAAAAATTGATTTAATTAATTGTATGAGGATACTTACGTCTAAAAAAGCTAAATTTGTTACAAACGTGAAAATTGGTATTTGCGTCTCCTTTAAAACCAAAGAAAAAAGCGTTTCTGGTGGGAAATCATATTGGGGTGGGGGCGGGGACGAAGAGTTGTATTCCTTTTATGAGAAAACATATCTCAAAAACTGAATATGTTTGAGTCGTGATAATTGGTATTTAGAAGATTCTTTACTATTAAAGAAAAGGTATATTTTGCCGGAAAATTCACTTGGGGGGGAGTGTGAAAGGACGTAAAAAATGGAATTCTTTTTATGGGGATACTTATATCTCAGAAGTGAAGATAACAGACGTGAACATTGGTATTTGTAATCTCCTTTCTTTTTGGGGGGTTGGGGTAAATCCACTTAACGGTGATGGGGTGAAAAATGAGTTGAGACCAATTGATTTTACTGTTCATTATGTACTTATTCTGATCATGAACTGGTAATTTTTAATCTTTCCTGGGTTCGTTTTCAAGAGCCATCTTTTCCTTTGGAGAAAAAGTTAGATTACAATAGATTCACCTTGCATGTAAATAAAAATTTAAACAAATTTGAAATAAACAATAGGAATGATATTGACCGTGCAATTGTTCAACTCTATAATAAAGCCAATAATGCACGGAAGTATATGATTCGTGTCGCCAGAAATCTCGTGCACTTGCCTACGCGCGACGATGGTGCTGGTCACATTGTCAGTAATGACAATGGCAGCAGATGTAATTTACCGCCAAGTAGCGGTTTTGCATCTTGCTGTGGTGTCCATAATAATAATAATAATAATAATAATAATAATAATAATAATAATAATAATAATAATAATAATAATAATAATAATAAATATAATAATATAAATTCATCTTCACCCACCCTAATAATAATATGAATAGTAATAATATTAATAATAATGTTCTAGACCGTCGTCCAAATGTGCGGACCGCGCTAGAAACGAGCCCTGACCGGGTAATGACTACGATTGCAGTCCAGCCGCGTGTTCAGTACCGCCATGGCACCCAAGACGACACCACGCCGGATCTCCTCAAGGATTTCAACCATATTAAAAATGCTTATAGGAAAAGACGGCAAAGATTTAGGGACCCAACTGGCCGGGTGAAATACCTGGATATAGCCCAGGAAGTATGAAATCGATTGCTGGAAGGAAAGATAGAAAAATGGAAGGAACTTTGCCGTAATCTCTCAGAAAACGAGTCTGATCACGAATTTTAGCATATTCTCTCAGAAAATGAGTCAGATCGCGAATTTCGGCGGATTATGTATAAAACGTTAAGCATTCAATTATAAATTTCATTATAATACCGTAGCGAAACACGGGTATCTTGCTAGTATTAACATAAATGAATATAACTCAAATCCAAATTAAAATCCAACAGAGAAGAAAACCAAGAAAATGAGTATACATATTCAGTAAAATCAAGAACAAGTCAGGTCAGGTAACCCAATGCATCAATATACACCAAGAGTCAAACACAAACTCCTGCCAGGACCAAAACAATGATTGTAATTATCATTAGCGACGCCACGCATGAACAAGAAGAAATCACAAGATAAGACTACAATGACACTGTTACATAATTCCAGGGAGAGATAAGATAAATCAACAATGACACAGTAATGTAATAGGCAGGGAAAAGATAATACAACCATGTGAAGTTAAGACCAGGAGCGAACGTTACAAACCTACCGCTAAGGAGCGTCCCAAAACCATGAAATTATATTTTTTAAAATAACCACTACTGTACTTTAAAATACACTGACTGACAGAGCAAACGCAACACCAAGAAGGAGTGGTTCGAAAGGGATGAAAGTTGAGGAAAAAACAGAGACGGCACGGACGAATAATTGATGTTTATTTCAAACCGATATGCAGGTTACACAATGCGTACGGCATCGACTCAGTAGGATGTAGGACCACCGTGAGCGGCGATGCACGCAGAAACACGTCGAGGTACAGAGTCAATAAGAGTGCGGATGGTGTCCTGAGGGATGGTTCTCCATTCTCTGTCAACCATTTGCCACAGTTGGTCGTCCGTACGAGGCTGGGGCAGAGTTTGCAAACGGCGTCCAATGAGATCCCACACGTGTTCGATTGGTGAGAGATCCGGAGAGTACGCTGGCCACGGAAGCATCTGTACACCTCGTAGAGCCTGTTGGGAGATGCGAGCAGTGTGTGGGCGGGCATTATCCTGCTGAAACAGAGCATTGAGCAGCCCCTGAAGGTACGGGAGTGCCACCGGCCGCAGCACATGCTGCACGTAGCGGTGGGCATTTAACGTGCCTTGAATACGCACTAGAGGTGACGTGGAATCATACGCAATAGCGCCCCAAACCATGATGCCACGTTGTCTAGGGGTAGGGCGCTCCACAGTTACTGCCGGATTTGACCTTTCTCCACGCCGACGCCACACTTGTCTGCGGTGACTATCACTGACAGAACAGAAGCGTGACTCATCGGAGAACACGACGTTCCGCCATTCCCTCATCCAAGTCGCTCTAGCCCGGCACCATGCCAGGCGTGCACGTCTATGCTGTGGAGTCAATGGTAGTCTTCTGAGCGGACGCCGGGAGTGCAGGCCTCCTTCAACCAATCGACGGGAAATTGTTCTGGTCGATATTGGAACAGCCAGGGTGTCTTGCACATGCTGAAGAATGGCGGTTGACGTGGCGTGCGGGGCTGCCACCGCTTGGCGGCGGATGCGCCGATCCTCGCGTGCTGACGTCACTCGGGCTGCGCCTGGACCCCTCGCACGTGCCACATGTCCCTGCGCCAACCATCTTCGCCACAGGCGCTGCACCGTGGACACATCCCTATGGGTATCGGCTGCGATTTGACGAAGCGACCAACCTGCCCTTCTCAGCCCGATCACCATACCCCTCGTAAAGTCGTCTGTCTGCTGGAAATGCCTCCGTTGACGGCGGCCTGGCATTCTTAGCTATACACGTGTCCTGTGGCACACGACAAAACGTTCTACAATGACTGTCGGCTGAGAAATCACGGTACGAAATGGGCCATTCGCCAACGCCGTGTCCCATTTATCGTTCGCTACGTGCGCAGCACAGCGGCGCATTTCACATCATGAGCATACCTCAGTGACGTCAGTCTACCCTGCAATTGGCATTAAGTTCTGACCACTCCTTCTTGGTGTTGCATTTGCTCTGTCAGTCAGTGTATTTCATTATAAAATATAATCTTGAAATAAATCTCCTTAATGTGAAGTACAAATTACAGAATAATAGTGATAAAAACCATATAAACCTTAAGTTACCTAGTGATCAATTACCAATACGAATTTAACATTTCTGGAAAACTAATATACAGATAATAATATTGAGTAGGAAGAAAAGAAATTGTGAGAAACAGTGATTACACAGCACATAGGTCACCACATGATCATAACAGAGTCGAAATCAATGGGATGAATATCAATAAAACCAGAATGGAATGACAAAATAAAAATAAACACCAATTACGAGATATTAGAATCATTCTGTATTGATGGTTTTCACTTTACAAAGGAAAAATTAAGTGTATCCTCCAAATTCAATACATCATATAATTCCATCATTAGATGGAATAATCAAATTCAAACATGTTTCGACACGTTTGAGCCATCTTCAGTGAAACAAAGGGGAGGGGTTAAAGTAATTTGCATAATTCAAACTAAAGATATGCCAGAAACATAATGAAAGAACAAATGAAAAAACAAAAGAGAGATATGACAGAAATAAAAACAACAAAATGTACAATATTTACATCATCATATGGAGCAATCAACAATTTGCTGCAAGAAAATTCAGTGAAGAAAGGGAAAGCAAAACATAATTGAATCTAAAAGCTGTGTTAACCTAAGAAAAAAAGGAATGAAAACATATGATATTGCACCCGCTTACCCTCTGAGTCCCAGACTAGAATTAATCTCAGGGGTGTCGGTTCATTGTTTAAGTCATCATCAAAAATCCCAGAATAAATATAGAGACACCACTGGACACAGGAATGAACGGGGAATGCAAAAATAAAGTTATAAACATGAATTTAAGGACTCCATGGTAAGACCAGGAATTGATACTTAGAATTTTCATGAACAACATAGCTAACTACAATAAAAAGATTATTAGAATGGTTTCCTTTGAAAATAAATGCCATAAGGAACAGTTTATTGCAACATCCGGCACCCTGAATTTAAATACAATTTATAACCACATTAATTGACAACAAATTAAATTACATCATTATTGCTTTATCGCAAGTGGTGGGGATACATCCATAATGTCCATCCTGTAAGAGAAATACAATCTTGGGGTATGCCCCATATGAAATTGGTTCCACCATTTGATCCCGTTGGAATCGAACCAGCGCTCGTATGATTAGTTGGTCCACAAGTACGAACCTTTTTGCCCCAAGAGCCCGAGAATAAGTCAAGTTTATTGTCGGCTTCCCGATCCAATTAGATACGTATCTCCGACAAATATACACATTCCCGATGTCGGCGTCTTGGGTTTGGTAAACGCTACTATGATTAGGTAGGGTGTACTTTACGGACGGACCCTATAATTGAACTAGCAGATGCCAAGCCAGACTGAACTCGCCACTACAAATATTGGCTTACTAGGTTTATTATTACCAGGCTCGGCCGCATGGTCCAGGAAGGTCAATACCTCACTTACATAACAAAAGGTTTAACTGGAAATACCTGGCTACACCTTACATCCCTCAAGCAAAAATAAACAAACCGGCTCTTACAGTAACTTGACACACGACAAGTTGTCTTGTTGTGGGTCGACATACGATTATCTTTTCTCCAAGTCTTGAGCTTAAGGATGTAGTCGTTAATTTTTAATTATTAATATTTTTAGAATTATTAGTTATCCAAGATATTATCAGTTGACCTTCATTTAGCGCCCACGAGTGAATGATATCCGCGTACTTTAATTTGCTCCGGTCGGTTATTATTATTATGATATTATCAGAAAGTTATTATTATTATTATTATTATTATTATTATTATTATTATTATTATTATTATTATTATTTGGGTTATGATTTATTCAGGTCTGTAAATGTCTCGATATACCGGTCGCATTTACAGGCATTCAATGTTCAAATAACCTTATTATTATTATTATTATTATTATTATTATTATTATTATTATTATTATTATGACAATACCTATTATTATTACTTTTAATCACTACGATTTATCACCGTCATACCGTTACGATTTTTATGATTGGTTTTAAATCATCTGTTATATTTCTCCTTCATTAGCAAATTTTAGATCTGCGATAAATGTTATTATGATTAGCATGATTACTATCGATGTTATCTTTAATCATCACACCACACGATCATTAATGTGGAATCTCGATTTCTTTAATGTCTGGGTCCATAGTCTTTCAAATAGCTACGTGTGCAGTCCATCTATCTCGAACGTACTATCACGGGTGCGAATTCTGCACTCCTACGTAATTCATTCTTACTCTGCTTACATTGCCCGTATTCGTACACTAATATTCTCTGCGTCTATCATTATTCATGTACATTTCTTCGTATCACATTATCTTTCAACACAGCTTCATTATACAGTGTTTTCATACGGAATTCTATCCTTCCTCATTTCTCAACGTAAATTTACTCAATTATTAATCACAGAGTTTTCGACTGACTTATATCTCTTTAGTGACGTAGTACAATATATTTACCTCCTGACTGCACGATCTTTGCAAAGTCTCTCTCCACATTTGATCTATCCCTGAATTCATTTTCCACAATTAAACGCGAAGGCGTGACTTTCTACTCGTCTAAATTTGACAATCATGAATACTTAATTATTAGGCCTACATGGTCCTGCCAATACTTGGACAGTAACTATCTGACGTTTATTTATAACATAGTAGAAACGTATTTTAAACAACACATTTACTAGTATTTACGGTTTATTATCACCGGTATTAACATGCATAATTATTATTGCACAAACTTTAATTAACACCATGTTTTAAATCCGATTAGAAGACCTAGTCTGACATTAACGATTCCCGTTTAATTTGCATATTATCCATTTAAAAATTTAAGGTTTAGCACTGTTGACATTTGAATATTTAATTTACATCCTGGCAATTTAATCTCCATTATAATCACCGCAAATCACAACATTATTAATTCTTCTTCTTCTTCTTCTTCTTTGTTCGTGACCTTCCCTACAAATTCGTAAACGTAAATTTAAAACAACAATCAACACAACGGAAAACACTGGCATTGCACATGGCTGGATTTCCCATAAAATTCCACACAACTTGTCATCAAGTGACTGACAAAAAACACGCAAACTATGGGTCAGTTAAAACACACAACACAACATCAATATCTAGAAAAGCTCGACTCGATTAAAATTACAATACATGCATGACTTAAATTACTACCCCACACTTACCATAAAATATGTGCAAGCGAAATATACTACTGAACTTGACCCAACATTTACGGTACCAAATTGTAAGTCCGTCCGTTCCTCCTAAATTTTCAATGGATTCGGGAAGCGATCCATTGTTACATGAAGTAACCATGTCAAAATAATACTGTTTCCCTCCTAGTCACGGTAACATTCCCAAATACATTTTCACATAAGTACTCATGTTTGGTTGATATCCTTGGTCTGCATTTTACGGATGAGAGGCCCATTCGTCCCTCCCTCCCTCCGTCTATTCCTCCATGGCGGCTGATTCCATTTCACAATTACATTTTATATTACGGCGTTCCGCCATTGTAACACTGATTTGATATGTTGATATTTTAACACATACACACTGATATTTTATTTTAACATATGATCACACTGAGGTACCGTACCTACGACCCAAATTTTCTATTTGCACTAATTACTCTTCGTCCTTTCCCGCACAAAGGACTGGGACAAAAACGACGTAGTGACGAATAAATCGCCCGGCGCGTTTCACGAGTCCCGATATGGCGCGTCCGAATTATTACGAAGCCGCACTCTTGATATTTTCATGTTCCCGCGATCCACGTGGTTTATTTCACCTTCCTACGCTACAGGCTCAATTACAGACTGCTAAGATTCTTCACCATAACTGCTACTGGCATTCCGTCACACAGTTTACTATTCCTGCTCTCACTGTTAATTTCAAAGAAGACAGTTTATCACTCCCTGACTACTATACATCTGCTCGACTTCATAGTGTACGAATAACCAGCTCAGATCGTAACAAGATCTGGCTGGATCTAAAGTTCACTCGACTGCGGATAACTGGGACGCGTTGCTTCGCCCGAGATCAGAATACAATTGAGAGTATGGTTTGTTCCCTTCACTCGTATTTATGGATGGAGTGCCTTACTGCTGGATTACCTGACGCCACGCCTCGGAGAGAGGGGGGTGGTTTCCTCAAATCGGCACTGGCAGTCCGAATAGAAAGTTATAATTAGTACAAATTAATCTCCTCCCTGGAACATACACCTGGTGTAATATGATATCCTAACGATCGCAGATTTCGGAGATATTAGCAGATATCGCTCTTCAATATTTCGCAGTTTAAGCAGCGTCGCTCATAACGTAGTCACCTTCCGACCAATGGCGTTCGACATGCCCCAGTTCCAGGAATTTCATTCTTTAATTTATTAAATTTACAGCTGATTATTTTATGCATGATATCTAAAATGATTCCTTAATTTAATTCATATAATTTCAATATTTGATTAATGATTACTTTCAGAAATAACTGATATTCCATTTCATATCTTTCAAGATGGTATTCCTGGCTGGCCAAATGAATTTTGTGATTGCGCTCGAGCGAACGGTTCCTTCGAATCTTCCTCCGTGACAACTTAACACTCATTCGCCCTGAGGCACTGGTCTTTCCACTCTCCAGTTTCCGGAAATCCGTGACGTAGTGGAAACTTCTGCCTGACAGAAATACATCTTCGTAGCGCTAATGTTGTACCCTCTGCCATTGTTTCTGGCTCTCCTTTCCCTTCTACGAGGCACGTTGAAGACATCTAAATCTTGTAGTCGATAAAAGAAATAGGCACCCTACCGAGAAGCAGAACTCTTGCCTAAGATATTTGTTTGTGTCTAGCCATAAGAGAGGTGCTAGCAAAGAGATGGTAGAGTCATCTAACCATCGAAGAAGAAAGTTTTTGGAAGTTTTTACATGTTCATGTCCGTGGCATAGATGGCCTTAGAGAAGGCGCGCAGTTTAAGTAGCCGGGGAAGGTGTACCCTTCGTACAGTACTATTGCATAAATTGTGTAGAATATTTAATGCTTGTCACACATGTAATCAGCTGCAATATATAATGCCAATAAGAAATTGGTGTAATAGCAATCAGTAAACTCAGTTTTGAATGAACTCTCTTTGTGTGAATTTAATAATATGCTTATCAATTGAACGGTATGATATTTTTCAAACTTTATTTGAACAGTTTTTTATCTAATTTTTTAGTATATATCCTGTGTTGTAATCAAATACATTATTATAAACGAGACTTCGGCATCGGTTTCGAAGTACAGTCCTGCAGTTACTGAAAAATGAAACCAATTAAAGTTAAGCATGTTGGCAGTTCAGAAGCTTGGCAGTAAACCACGGGGGCAGTCAAGTTATTGATAATATATTATATTACTTCTGTCTGCAGTAATTAAATTTATATGAAGTTATTCATAGGTTTAACATTTTATTTGAGGGGGCCCACATTTTTATTTTGGCAGGCCCATATCACATTCGTTACACCCCTGCTTGGCACAGATATTCCGTTGATGAAAAATGTGGTGGATTGCAATGAGATCATGTGTTGCACCGGGATCACTTTTCTCATTGTCGTTGTACTTGCAAAAACCACTATGAGAAATATTTTAGCTTAGAACTTTGGTCAGTAAGGTTCTGTCAACTAAAGTTCAATATTGTGTGAATATTGTCAAGGAATTCTTGCTCTTCATTATGTATGTTCTGCGGATCAGTATCACGTAGTGGTTTTTTAGGTGCAACGACAGTATGTTCTTTTATCAATGTTATTAATCCCACATTGACTTCTACCATACACGGAGGGCCCGATGACCTTAGATGTTAGGCCCCTTTAAAAACAAGCATCATCATCATCATCATCATCTTCACCATACATGGAGCCCCATCCACTGTGACAGAATCAAGCTTATTCCCAATCACATTTTCAACAGCTCCTTCAACACCTTTCAAAATGGCCAACCCCATGGTAGTGCTCTTAAGGGAAACTAAACCTAACAATGCTTCTGTAATCTTCAACTTGTCATCGATGCCCCTAATGAAAATATTCAATTGCGCAGTATCTGATACGTCACAACTCTCATCAACAACAAAGGAATAATGTACAAACTTACATGCCATATCACGAAGTTCTTCATGGATATCTGCATCCATTTCATGAATATGTCTCATAATGGTCTTAAGAGACAAACTTGCTCTTTCAAAGTCTTCTACCAACAGCTATCGCGATCACCTCTTTCATAAAGTCCCCTTTGTTAAATGGCCTTGCCATCTTGGCTATGTGAACAGTTATTCTGTAGCTGAGGTGGACAGACACCTTACTTCTTTGATAGACCTCCATATCAGCATGTTCCTTTAATTCCTATAATACTGCATCATGTTTCTCCCCTTGATATTTCTCATATAGATGCTGCTACGTGATTTGCCATTATTACAAGCAAGGTTGAAAGCAGTGTGCTATGGTAGAGCATCGCTCTAAGTTTATCAGAGAAGACAGCTCAGTCAGCCACGCGCTGCACAGGCTGAGACAGAAGTCACTCACGACTGAGCATTTTACTTCGAATTTTAATTTTAATTATTTCATAGTGATCTTTTGCTCTGAGAAAATAAATAATGCTGGAGGTCAACTTTTGGTTCAGAGAAACATATCCTTACAGTTTCCATAATTTATTTTCAGACACTCTGTATACCAGCTGTTTGTATTATACCAACCTGTGCTGTAACAGATCTGTCAGTGTTGCCCTAGGGGAAAATCTTGCTCATGTCCAAATATTTTGTGATAATGGTGCAATCATTTAAGTTCATTTCACATCAATCAAATCAACTGTTACCAATGCCTTGACGGAGAAGGGATTGAACATCTTTGAAAATATTGACGGTTAGACGTCATTGCATTTATGTCCGATTCTCCTTATGGATACATCATGCCATCTCTGTTTATTTCTTTAAGGAAAAGTGCCATCTTGAATCAATAATATGAATGCTTTGGCCCAAATAGTATGGGCTCGCTCAAGCCTTCATAAATACACTTGCCATAACAGTGCTCACAGATTTCATTTGTATATTTAAGAATCATCTTTATGGGCCTTAATTCATACCACTATCATTTGATTTTACAAACACATTTAAATAAAGATTTCTAAATACAGTAAATACAGATTTGTAAATGCAGTAGTAACTAACAATTTCTTTAGATACCTTTTGTTGCCATTATGGCAACCTGGAAGTGCTGCAGGAATATTCCAAACAAAAATTGTCAACGTACTATAAATACCGTGTTTTTCATGACTGTTTTTAAGTGTATTGTCCCATGTTAACGTACATAATTTTATGAACTGACATTCTATTTATCTCAATATAGGGACACACATTATTGGACAAGCCCCATTATGTTTTTGTAACTGTCAGTTGATCAATTTCAACTTTATGTAAGAGTCAGTGTGCTTATGGACATGTTTTCATCGGTGTCAATTTCCATGGTAACAAATCTTAGGACTTGCCAAGTGTTTCTAAATTTATATTTGGTGGTTGCTTTTGTTATATTTGATATTACTCTTATTATGGCATATATGGCTGAAGATGACCTCATATGTAAAAGAGGTCAAAACTAGTCCCACATTGAATAAAGTATAGATACAATAAATTAAGTGTATTGAATGAGTGGATCTTTCTTACCAGTATCTTTGATTATAACTAAAACTGAAGAATACTTTTGATATTCTGATTGTTTTGATATAAGTTCAAAGGTAGATATGTGTACAAGTGGAGGCACTTGCTTCCCCTAGTGCACCATCAATGCATTGTCCTGCATAGCATACTTGCAGTGGTGTCTTAATGGCGCACTAGCTGCCTGCATCTTGGTGTAGCAATCCAACTGATGAGCCCGCTGCTAAACTTGGGCAAAACGCTGGTAATTTCACAATTTAAAAGGCCCAAGAGCTTGAATGATTTTAACATTTGCAGTCAGTCAAATCAAATTATGGCTTCCTTCTTGTAGCGACGCTTGGGGGCATTAATAAAACAATTATAAAACAAAAAACATTTTGACATTAAATGCAATTTAGAATCATTAAAACCACATAATAAAATCAAGATTGAATAAGTTAAAATACACGGTGTGGACAGCGGATGTAATCCTACGAGGTTGTGTATCGAAGAACTTTTGTGGCTGAAACTTTGACCAAAGAATAATTTAGTTATACCTACTTATAGTAAATACTTATTTTTATAAAAATATTAAAGCTATAACAAGCACTACCGGTAACATAAACACAAAATAGGAAAACAAACCCTGATGTGATTAAGTTGCTGTCTTACAATCTTGACAGTACTAATCTTAATGTAAAAAACTTTTAATGTGAAGCAACCACCTCCAACAGAGAAAAAAAATACAGGTCATAGGAAAACGTGTTAAAATGAATCAGAATTACTGAGGTCAAGCTTAACGAAAAATGAATTTAAGTTACAAAACTGTTAGAAAAAGCTTGCCCCATGGTAACATGAAGATGGATGTAAGACCTCTTTACATCATCGTAAATTACAATTGATTTGTGACAGAAAAATTGACGGGTAAACTCTGGTGACAGATTAAAATGTGAAATAAAATTATGGTAAATTAAGTTACATTACGATATTTAAGTTTTGCTTACCCCAAGAGAAGGCAGATCTCCCATGGAGCACAGAGCTCCTGGACAACACGTTCACTCTACATGATGCCGAAGACAGAATTAAGACACCTATGATGCACTTCCTGAAGGTAGCCCGCGCTGATTGGTGCAACTGGAAATGGCACAGTAAAATTGACCAGTGACCACAAATGTTTAATTGGACGCTTATTAGGAAACATCTCGAAGCTTGTATCTTGTGCAAGTCCCAGAAAAATCGACACGTGCACTACAGGTGTCCCACAAATTTTGACGATAAAATTGAATACAATTTTAAATGATCCGAAATTCCTTTGAAGCAGGCCAAATGTATAAACTCTCGTAGAACACTTCACACTTCTGGGATACTTCATTTTTGATATAAAGTTCAAAGGCATACTTTGTACTGTACTTTGCACCTTCGTTCATACATCGATTAAAAGTTAAAAATTAAATTTCTATAAGGCCTGTCGTAATAATATTGCAGATCAAGCCCCCGGCGTAGTTTTGACAGAAGTTATTGTAGACAACCTCTTATTCTGAGGCATTTAATGACGCTTACATTCTCCGTCCCACATGGTAGGGAAAATAATAGTAATCCACCAGCGGTAAAATTCATATAACCACATTTCAGTTTAGATTTGTAGTGCAGATATTTAGATAGTACAGTATCTAACCTGCTATATTCGTGTGTATATTTGTGTGTGTATCTATTAGAGCATAGTACTAATAATAATCTGTCTAAGCATTCAGCTTTGTTGGTAATCTTTGAGTAAGTAGTTCGTGCAAATTTCAAACTTGCAATTTCAATTTCTGTTTGTGTTTAGTAGTGACATACGGTACCGGTATTGTAATTACGATACGTCTGAACGTAGTTTAAAATTATTGTACTGTACTGTACAGTAGTATATGAGTAATATCTTATTAGAAATTACCGTGCTTATTTTCTTCTTCTTCTTGTTTCGTATAGGCCAGCTAAGGACCACGACATTCAACTATTGCATTTTGGAATGGGCTTTGATGTTTGCCCAGTAGTTGCGCATCCTCAGGCTGTGTTGCTCCTTCCTCTCCTTTGTCCAAAGGGCGCCAGTCTTCTTTGTTGATAATCTGTCCTGGAACTTCTTATGTTTAAGCATCTTCCTGAGTGCTGTACGATCCTTTAAGATTCCTTCTGTTATTCCCAGTTCCTGTAGATCTTTATTCACTTCCATCAACCATGGTGACTTGGTCTTCCTATTTTGCCAGTAGCTGAGAATCCGGTTGGTCAACCTGGTAGGATGCATCCTGTAGACGTGCCCATAGAATGCTAGGCGTCTCTTCCTTGCTACATTCGTTATTCTTTCACAGTACTTGTAGAGCTCTTGGTTAGGCCGTCTTTTATAACTGTCCCCTTCCTTGACTGGCCCCAGTATCTTCCTCATTATCTTTCTTTCCTGGATTTCAAGTTTTTCCATGAGTCCCTTCCTGTTGAATGTTAGACATTCTGAAGCATATAAGGCTTCAGGGCGGATGACTGTCTGGTAGTGCTTCATCTTAGTATTACGAGAGAGACACTTTTTATTATACGTATTCTTGGTCAGTTGGTAGGCCATTTCAAGCCTGTTAACTCGAGTTGACAAAGCTGTTCCTTCAGAGAGATTGGATTCCAACCATTCTCCCAAGTACTTAAACCTATTGGTTTTCCTGATCTTTCCCTGTTCCAGATGCAACGTACAAGGAGATTCACCGATGTTCGTGATGAATTGTGTTTTTTCGAGAGACACATGTAGCCCAACCTTTGCTGCTTGTTGTCTGAGAACATTTAGTTGTTTCACTGAAGTTTCTATTGAATTAGATATCAGGGCCAGATCATCGGCATACGCCAGACAGTCAACATTGAGCTCATTGCGCTTATGTCCCAAATAAATGCCACTTGGAATCTCCATTCTAGCTAACTCCTTTCGCCACTCTCTTATTACTTTCTCCAAGGCACAGTTAAAGAGGAGAGGGGACAGACCATCTCCCTGTCTCACTCCTGATTTAATTTCAAAACTTTCTGATATGACTCCTCTGAACTTTACTCGTGACCTGGTGTTGCTTAAAGTCTGTTTGATTAGGTTATGGGTCTTCTCATCAAGTCCTAGTTCCTGCAAAATCTTCATAAGAGTAGGTCTGTCTACCGAGTCATACGCCTTTGTAAAGTCGACGAAAATGACAACGTATTTCTTACCGGCCATTTTTGCTTGATGTAATACTGATTGCAGATTGAGTATCTGTTCTGTACAAGAGCGTCCTTTTCTAAATCCTGCCTGGTACTCTCCTAATTGTGGGTCTAGTTGAGGTTCGGCTCTATTTAATAAGGCTTTAGAGAAAATTTTGTATGTGACTGGTACCAATGAGATTCCTCGATAATTATTGATGTCAGTCAAGTCTCCTTTCTTGTGCAAGGGATGAATCAGTGCAGTGGTCCAGTCACTAGGTAATGTTTCGGTCTCCCAGATGTTTTGTAGAATTTCTGTCAGCTTGCTTACAATCTTGTCTCCAGCCTGCTTCCATAGTTCGGCTACTATCGAATCTTCTCCGGATGCTTTGTTGTTTTTATTTTATTATTGTAAAATGTTGGTGTAGTATAGTAGAGGTATCTGTAGAAACTCTCTTACTAAAATTTTGTTTTTATAATAAGGAGAGGCTTAACTGCAGTACAGAATTGTGTAATTTTTGTGTATTCCTTTCGGTATTTAGTAATTAACAGTAGTTTTTATCTGCTAGAGTGTTGTAGGATCAAAATAGACTACGACTAAGTAGTATTGTAGTGTAGTAGAATATTAATTACCTTATTGTCGTGCGATCTTTGAGTACTATCCTAGACAATATTTCTTTTCGTTTATTTTTTTTACACAAAACAAGTTATTTTATTTTTCTTTATTTTCATTTTTCCGTAAATAACGACTAAAGAGTGCAAGTGTAGGAACTGTGCGTGTGGCGAGGCATTGAGAGGTATGAGGGAGGAGTTGGAGAGTTTAAGGGAGATAATTAGGATTCTCACAGAAGACAGGAAGGAAGGCAGGCCTCCCTCAAAAAATGTACAGGTTACAGCAGGTGTAAAAGAGGGATGGGAAGGAAAGGGGGGAACTGTATAAGACAGGTGGTCTAATGTTCTAAGGGGAAGGAGATTGCAGGCTAAGGGCTCTATTCAGGATCAGAATTCAGGACAGGTGTCTGTGAGAAATCGGTATGAGCCACTCCAGGTAGAGCAACAGAGGGAAGATGAGGAACACGGAACTGTTGCTGAGATGTGTGGAGGTAGGAGGAAGGAAAAAGGTAGGAAAGGGAAATGTAGAGCAGATGACAGGAAAAGACAGGAGGAACAGGGTCATGGGAGGGAGAAGAAAGAGGAGGAAGTAGCTTCTGCAGCTATCAGGAAAGATAGTGGTAACCAGGATGGGAGGGGATCAAAAGAGGTGGGTAGGGTTGAGGCTCTGGTCATGAAGGATTTCATCGTTAGACATGTGGGGAAAGTGTGTGGAGGAAAGGGAACCAGGGTAGGGTGTTATCCAGGAATTAGGTTGAGTCAGATGCTGAGAAAAGTAGAAGAGAAGGAGGAGGGGAAGGTGAAGGCGGTAGTGTTTCACGTTGGTACCAACAACGTAAGGCAAGGTAATATAATTACCAACATATTTGGGGATGTGTGGAATTTGGTAAATGCGGCACGGGTGAAGTTTAAGAAAGCGGAGAGTGTTGTCAGGGGAATATTGTGTAGGAGGGATACTGACTGGAGGATGATTGGGGATTTAAATGAGACTATGGAGAGGATATGTGGGAAACTGGGAGTGAAATTTCTAGACTCTAATGAGTGGGTAGAAGATAGGGATCTGCGCTCAGATGGCCTTCACCTAAAAATCAGTGGTACGTATAAGTTAGGAAATTTGTTTAGAAGGGTAATAGGGAGGTACATTCAGGGAAGCGGGGTTGTCTAGGGAGCGGCGATGAGGGTACAGAGATCTGAAAGTCAAGTAGGGATGACATAAAAATGTTAGTGCTCAACTGTAGAAGTATTCTAAAGAAAGGAATAGAATAAATTTGATAGATATATATTTACCAGATATTGTGATAGGAGTTGAATCATGGCTGAGAAATGATATAATGGGTGCAGAAATTTTCTCACGGAACTGGAGTGTGTATCATAGAGATAGGATAGAAATGGTGGGAAGGGGAGTATTCATTGTGGTGCAAGGAGAATTTGTAAGTTACGAAAAAGTTAAAGATGGGAGACATGAAATTCTAGGTGTAAGACTCATTTCTAAAGATAATAGCCAACTTGATGTCTTTGTAGTGTACATACATGGAAAGGGTAGCGCTGTCATGGATTCAGAATTATTTGATAAGATAATCAGGTATGTGGGAAACGACATGGAAAGGAATGTGATTGTAGCGGGAGATCTGAATTTACCAAATGTCGATTGGGAAGGAAATTCGAACGACATGAGGCATGACCAACTAATGGCAAATAAGCTAATATGGGAAGGACAGCTGATTCAGAAAGTGATGGAAACAACTAAAGGGAAAAATATCCTGGACGTGGTGTTGATAAAACCAGATGAGCTCTATAGAGAAACCAAAGTAATAGATGGTATTAGTGATCACGAATCTGTTTTTGTCGCAGTTAAAAATAAATGTGATAGAAAGAAAGTATTAAAAGTAGGATTATTAAGCAGTACCATACGGCTGATAAAGCAGGCATGAGGCAGTTTTTTAAAAGTAATTATGATCGGTGGAAACGGTAAGTAAGAATGTAAACAGACTCTGGGATGGGTTTAAAGAAATTGTTGAGGAATGTGAAAACAGGTTTGTACCTTTAAAGGTGGTAAGGAATGGTAAATACCCACCTTATTATAATAGAGAAATAAAGAGACTAAGAAGGAGGTGCAGACTGGAAAGAAGTAGAGGTAGAAATGGCTGTGGAAGTAAGGATATATTGAAGGAACTTACTATGAAATTGAATCTAGCAAAGAATTCAGGTAAGGATAACATGATGGCAAGCATAATTGGCAGTCATACAAATTTTAGTGCAAAATGGAAGGGCATGTATATGTACTTTAAGGCAGAAACAGAGTCCAAAAAGGACATTCCAGGAATAATTAATGAACAAGGAGAGTGTGTACGTGAGGATCTTCAGGAAGCAGAAGTATTCAGTCAGCAGTATGTAAAGATTGTTGGTTACAAGGAAAATGCCCAGATAGAAGAAGTGACTAATAGTAAAGATGTATTAAAATTTACATATGATAGCAATGGTATTTACAATAAGATACAAAAGTTGAAAACTAGGAAAGCGGCTGGAATTGATAAGATTTCTCGGGATATACTAAAGATAATGTGTTGGGATGTAGTACCATATCTGAAGTACTTAATTGATTATTGTTTGGTTGAAGAAGCTATACCAAATGAATGGAGAGTTGAGTAGTATATGGGCGTATTTAGGACACTCCGGATTTCCGTTGAATGCCAATTCACAAACACGTAATTTTTTTCCTATCTGCCCTGAATGCCCCCAACGAAAAAAGTTTGTTTAAATACCAAAATCATGTTTAAATACCTATAATTTTTTCCTCTCTGTCCTGAATACCCCCAACAAAAAAAATGTTAAATACCTAAAATGGTGAAAAACTGTTTAAATACCTATAATTTGTCCTAAGTGTGCCCCTCGAAAAATATAAAATAACAATCATTTAAGATTATTATTATTATTATTATTATTATTATTATTATTATTATTATTATTATTATTATTATTATTATTATTATTATTATTATTATTATTATTATTTTTCCGATTTGTCTTGGAAAATAAATAAAATATCACCAATTGAAAGACGAATAAAAAATTGTTTAAATACTCTATAATCTGTTCTTAAGGGGGGACATATTCGATATTACAGTATAACAGCATTTTTATTATAACTCGGGGCGTTTTAGAGTTAGCTTTACCAAATTTTGTATACACATAAATAGGTGTCAGACATAAAGCTGAAAATTACAGGCCAGTAAGTTTGACATGCATTGTATGTAAGCTTTGGGAAGGCATTCTTTCTGATTATATTAGACATGTTTGTGAAATTAATAACTGGTTCGATAGAAGGCAATTCGGTTTTAGGAAAGGTTATTCCACTGAAGCTCAACTTGTAGGATTCCAGCAAGATATAGCAGATATCTTGGATTCTGGAGGTCAAATGGACTGTATCGCGATTGACATGTCTAAAGCATTTGATAGGGTGGATCATGGGAGACTACTGGCAAAAATGAGTGAAATTGGACTAGACAAAAGAGTGACTGAATGGGTTGCTATATTTCTAGAAAATAGATCTCAGAGAATTACAGTAGGCAAAGCTTTAACTGATCCTGTAATAATTAAGAAACCCACCTACCTGGGCCCAATGTTTGGGAAGTTCGGATCTGCCTGTCACAAGTCAGGACAAAGGGCGACTGATAGAGGAGTAACACCTCTTTAAAAAACCTTGGTTCAGCTGACCCGGGTGGTAGTCCCATATAAGGGTCCCTTGCCAGGGTTACGGTGAAGACCTCGACGGCAGTGAAGGCGGAGAAAACGGACTTCGGAACGGTGGAACTGACGGACGAAGTAACCCTCCTATGCGGGGAAAATAGAATAGGAACTGCTGCCTTGTAGTCAGAAGTGGGAACTTCAAAGGCTAAGGGAAGAAAACCCGACAGAAAATCAGTAGGCCTGGCTACTTAGAAGGCAGCCCCTTCACCAGGCTTTGTGTGCTGAAGCCCAATAACCTACACGCCCGAGATTAACCTATTACACAAACATCAATGAATAGAAGCCGGATGGATAAAATGGATTTGACTTTTAGCATGAAATCGGACACGAGAATTGGAATGTGGAATGTACAGACAATGTGACAGGCAGGAAGACTGGCGGAAGTATCTAGGGAGATGAAGCGATACAGGTTGGACATACTAGGCTTGAGTGAGACGAGATGGACTGTGTTCGGTGAGATAAAGACCCAGAAAGGGGACACGCTGCTGTACTGAGGAAGAGAAGAAGAACATAGAGGGGGTGTTGGATTACTGATCACTCAGAAGACAAGGAAGAGTTTGATAGAATGGTACCCAGTCTCAGAAAGGATTCTAGTAGCTCGATTTACATCAAGAGTAAGACCAATTACAGTGGTGCAGTGTTATGCACTAACAGAGGCAGGAGAAGAAAAAGAGTAATTTTATGGTCAGCTACATCGAACCCTGTTAAAGGCAAAGAAAAGTGATATAATGGTGGTGATGGGAGACCTGAATGCGAAAGTTGGCAATGATGACCAAGGTGTAGAAAATGTAATGGGAAAACATGGTATAGGTAATAGAAATGAGAATGGTGAAAGACTTATTGAATATTGTAGTAACCACAGGTTGGTGATAGGAGGGACTATCTTCCCTCATAAGAATTGCCATAAAGTGACGTAGGTTTCCCCTGACCATAGAACGGAGAATGAGATCGACTATTTCACTATCAGCAAGACATGGCGAACCTCCCTTTTGGATGTGAGGAACAATAGGGGGGCAGATGTGGGAAGTGACCATCACTTAGCAGTAGCTACTCTCCGACTGAAGATTGCAAGTACTAGGCACATTCATCAGAAGAGGAGGATAAAGTATAACGGGGATAAACTGACGGATAAGGAGGTGCAACAATATTTTTCAATAGAATTGAGTAACCGATTCCAACAGCTAAGAGAGGAAGAAGGACAGGATATTGAACATAATTGGAAGAGCATAGAGAGTACCTACATTAATACCTATGAAAACGTCTTAGGCAAAAGGGAGAGAGGAATGGATTACTTCTGAGACATGGGAAGCCGTGAATCAAAGGAAGGAATGTAAGAAAAGACTCAATACCGCAAGAACACAAGAAGAGAAGGCACAAGCTAGAAGTGACTTTAATGAACAAAATAGTGAAGAGGAGATTTCGACGTGACAAACGAGCATTTACCAATAATCTTGCAACACAAGCTGAGACGGCAGCCCAAAACAATGATAGTAAGACCCTTTGCCACATTACCAAGAGACTAACAGGAAAGTTTTCCAGATCTGACAAGCCAGTGAAAGCCGAAGATGGGGGATTATTGTCCACACAAAAAAGAACATGTAGAAAGATGGAGAGAACACTTTCTGGAGATCTTGAATCATGAAACAATCGAGAAAGAAAAGACAGGGGTGATGACCGTAGAAGAGCAGGAAGATGTTGCTATCAGTACAGAACCGCCATCAAGAACAGAGATCCAAAGGGCCATTAAACAACTAAAGAATGGCAAAGCGGCAGGTATGGACAATATCACACCGGAGGCCTTGAAAGTGGATGTGGGTGCTTCAGTCGAGATTTTGTTCCCACTTTTCAAGAAGATTTGGGAAGAAGAGAAGATCCCCACAGATTGGAAGAAAGGATTGTTGATTAAGCTTCCGAAGAAAGGAGATTTATTAGAATGCGATAACTGGAGAGGGATTACCCTCCTTTCGACACCAAGTAAGGTACTCTCACGAATAATTTTAGAAAGGATCAAAAGGCGAGTAACTAAAGGCTGAGGAAAGTACAAGCAGGATTTAGAGAAGGTTACTCCTGTACAGACCAGATCAACACACTGCGCATAATTATAGAACAATCCACAGAGCAGCATTCGTCACTGTATCTACTATTTGTAGACTTTGAAAAGGCATTTGATAATGTATTAAGGAAGATGATGTGGAAAGCCATGAAAGAGTTTGGGATTCCAAAGAAAATTATAAAGATAACCCAAGAAATGTATGAGAACTACACATGCCAAGTTTTACATCAGGGGATGTTGTCTGAGCCCATCCCAGTAAACACAGGAGATAAGCAAGGATGTTTGCTGTCACCTATACCTATTTCTGATGGTGCTGGATCTTATGATGAAGAAGGCAATGAATCGCCGAAGAGGAATTCAATGGGGACTGACAGGCAGGTTGGAGGACTTGGACTTTGCGGATGACTTGTGTTTGCTAGCCAACAGTTCTAAGGATATGGAAGCAAAGCTGAATGATTTAAAAACGAAGCATCAGAAGTGGGATTGAAGATAAATGCAAAGAAAACCAAGGAGATGCGCTATAATAACCGAAACAAGGCACTATTATTTTTAGGAAACCAAGAGATCGAACAATTCAACCAGTTTTGCTACCTGGGAAGTATAGTCACCCCTGAGGGAGGAACTATAGAGGATATAGGAAATAGAATAAATAAGGCTAAAGGAGCATTTGCAATGCTGAGACCAATCTGGAAATCAAGGGAACTTAACACCTATAACAAACTACGCATCTTCAATACAAATGTCAAGTCAGTACTGTTCTATGGGTGTGAAACATGGAAGACTAACAAACAACTGATTAGCAGACTTCAAACCTTTGTGAACAAAAGTTTGGGGAATATCCTGAGGATATGGTGGCCATAAGTAATCTCCAATGAAGAACTGTGGAAAAACCCATCAAACACCCATTGATATTGAGATGCGTCGTAGGAAATGGAAGTGGATCGGGCATACATTACGGCGAGATAAAGACAACACAGCAAGACAAGACCTGAAATGGAACCCACAAGGTAGCAGGAGAAGAGGCAGACCAAGAAACACGTGGAGGAGGAGTGTAATAGCAGAAGGGATGGAGAAAGGAGGGAAGACCTGGAGAAAGATCAGGACGGTGGCGCAGAACAGTGTCCGGTGGCGGAAGTTCATTGATGCCCTATACTCCACTTAGGAGATACAGGAAATAAGTCAAGTAAGTAATAATTAAGAGGGGAATTCCTCAGGGCAGTATTATTGGACCTTTATGTTTTCTTATGTACTGTATATATATATGATATGAGTAAAGGAGTGGAATCAGAGGTAAGGATGATGTTATTCTGCATAGAGTAATGAATAAGTTACAAAATTGTGAGCAACTGCAAAATGACCTCGATAATGTTGTGAGAAGGACAGTAGGCAATGGTATGATGATAAACGGGGTTAAAAGTCAGGTTGTGAGTTTCACAAATAGGAAAAGTCCTCTAAGTTTTAATAACTGCGTTGATGGGGTGAAAGTTCCTTTTGGGAATGATTGTAAGTATCTGGGTGTTAATATAAGGAAAGATCGTCTTTGGGGTAATCACATAAATGGAATTGTAAATAAAGGATACAGATCTCTGCACATGGTTATGAGGGTGATTAGGGGTTGTAGTAAGGGTGTGAAGAAGAGTGCTCATAAGTCTCTGGTAAGACCCCAACTAGAGTATTGTTCCAGTAGTATGGGACTTTCACCGGGATTACTTCATTCAAGAACTAGAAAATAATCCAAGAAAAGCAGCTCGATTTATTCTGGGTGATTTACAACAAAAATGTTGCGAAGTTTGGGCTGGGAAGGACTGGGAGAAAGGAGACGAGCTGCTCAACTGAGTGGTATGTTCCGAGCTGTCAGCGGAGAAATGGCGTGGAATGACATTAGTAGACGAATAAGTTTGAGTGGCGTCTTTAAAAGTAGGAAAGATCACAATATGAAGATAAATGTGGAATACAAGAGGACAATTGGGGAAAATATTCATTTATAGGACGGGGAGTTAGGAATTGGTTTAACTTATCAAGTGAGATGTTCAATAAATTTCCAATGTCATTGAAATCATTTAAGAAAAGGCTAGGAAAACAACAGGGAATCTGCCAACTGGGTAACTGCCCTAAATGCAGATCAGTATTGATTGATTGAAGGCAGGCATTTATACAAGTGGAAGCACATGCTTCCCCTAGTGCACTGTCACTGCATTGTTTTATGTAGGAGACTTGTAGTGGTGTCTCAATGGCACACTAGCTGCCAGCATCTTGGAAAGGCGTAGCAATCCAACTGATGATCCCACTGCTATACTTGGGGAAAATGCTGGTAATTTCACAATTTGAAAGGCCCAATAGCTTGAATATTTTTAACATTTGCCATCCATAATGATGGCTTCCTCCTGGGATACAGTACTTCATTTTTGATATAAAGGCCAAAGGCTGACATTTATACAAGTGGAGGCACATGCTTCCCTTAGTGCATCGTCACCGCATTGTCCTACATAGGAGGCTTGTAGTGATGTGTCAATGACATACTAGCCACCAGCGTCTTGGAAAGGTGTAGCAATCCAACTGATGAGCCCACTGCTACACTGGGGCAAAACGTTGGTAATTTTAAAATTGGAAAGGCCCAAGAACTTGAGAATTTTTTATATTAGAGCATTTTCAGTGTGAAGAATGTCAAGCTAGTACAAAGTAAGAGAAGTGAAGAATAAAAAAGGGGGGAAAGATTGAGTTCTTCAAATAATACATGCTGGGGAATACAGGCAGAAGATGGGAGATCTGGAAGCTTTAACCTGTGTAAAAAAGTGACTAAAAGGGGCTCAGGGCTCTTAACTTGGAGAGCATTGGTTGGCGATCACGGGGCCCTTAGCTGAATACTGGCATTGCTTCCACTTACTTGTGCCAGATTACTTTCCTCTATCCTGTCTGACCTCCCTTGGTCAACTCTTGTTCTTTTCCTGCCCTGACGGTATTAGTTTGCGAGGCCTAAGAAGTCTTTCATTTTCACGCCCTTTGGGGCCCTTGTCTTTCTTTGACCGACACGTTCAGTTTTTTAAGTGTCAGATCTCTTCCACTTTTCTCCTCTGATTAGTATTAATAGAGGATGGTTGCCTAGTTGTACTTCCTCATAAAACAATAATCACCCCCACCACCACTATCCTAAACATCAGGGAGACCATCTAAATGGTTGTAAACTTCCATTTTAACTCTTTCTCTTTAATACCAAGATACATGCTAGCTAACTTACAGATTTTGGTTACTCAATGTAATGGTGTTACAGGATTATAAAGTCATGACAGGAGTAAGAGGCATATCAGTATAATAGTCCATCACCCATCAGATTATGAGGTGTGGATGATCTCATTGTTTTCCCACATAAAACAGCAATCATCACCAGTATACTAAAGAGTCTTGTTCTAGCAATATGCTTCAAAATCTGCAACAGCCAATCAGAACCACAAACCAACCATGAGCAACTAAAGAAAAATTGTTTGTTGTTGTTTGAGTCATCAGTCCATAGACTGGTTTGATGCAGCCCTCCATGCCACCCTATCCTGTGCTAACCTTTTCATTTCTACGTAACTATTGCATCCTACATCTGCTCTAATCTGCTTGTCATATTCATACCTTGGTCCACCCCTACCGTTTTTACCACCTACACTTCCTTCAAAAACCAACTGAACAAGTCTGGGTGTCTTAAGATGTGTCCTATCATTCTATCTCTTCTTCTCGTCAAATTTAGCCAAATCGATCTCCTCTCGCCAATTCGATTCGGTATCTCTTCATTCGTGATTCGATCTATCCATCTCACCTTCAGCATTCTTCTGTAACACCACATTTCAAAAGCTTCTATTCTCTTTCTTTCTGAGCTAGTTATCGTCCATGTTTCACTTCCATACAATGCCACGCTCCACACAAAAGTCTTCAAAAACATCTTTCTAATTCCGATATCAATGTTTGAAGTGAGCAAATTCCTTTTCTTAAGAAAGCTCTTCCTTGCTTGTGCTAGTCTACATTTTATGTCCTCCTCACTTCTGCCATCGTTAGTTATTTTACTACCTAAGTAACAATATTCATCTACTTCTTTAAGACTTCATTTCCTAATCTAATATTTCCTGCATCACCTGCCTTCGTTCGACTGCACTCCATTATTTTTGTTTTGGACTTATTTATTTTCATCTTGTACTCGTTACCCAAGACTTCATCCATACCATTCAGCAACTTCTCGAGATCTTCTGCAGTCTCAGATAAAATAACAATATCATCGGCAAATCTCAAGGTTTTGATTTCCTCTCCTTGGACTATGATTCCCTTTCCAAATTTCTCTTTGATTTCCTTTACTGCCTGTTCTATGTAAACATTGAAAAGGAGAGGGGACAAACTGCAACCTTGCCTCACTCCTTTCTGGATTGCTGCTTCTTTTTCAAAGCCCTCGATTCTTATCACTGCAGACTGATTTTTATACAGATTGCAGATAATTCTTCGTTCTCAGTATCTGATATCTACCCTCTTCAGAATCATAAATAGCTTGGTCCAATCAACATTATCGAATGCCTTTTCTAGATCTACGAATGCCATGTACGTGGGCTTGTCCTTCTTGATTCGATCCTCTAAGATCAGACGTAAAGTCAGGATTGCTTCACGTGTTCCTACATTTCTTCTGAAGCTAAATTGATCTTCTCCCAACTCAGCTTCAACTTGTTTTTCCATTCTTCTGTAAATAATACGTGTTAAAATTATGCTGGCATGAGGTACTAAACTAATGGTGCGGTAGTTTTCACACCTGTCAGCATCGGCTTTCCTGGGAATAGGTATAACAACATTCTTCCGAAAATCGGATGGGACTTCTCCTGTCACATACATCTTACACACTAAATGAAATAACCTTGCCATGCTGGTTTCTCCTAAGGCAGTCAGTAATTCAGAGGGAATGTCATCAATTCCAGGTGCCTTGTTCCTATTGAGGTCACTCACAGCTCTGTCAAACTCTGACCTCAAAATTGGGTCTCCCATTTCATCAGCATTAACAGCCTCTTCATATTCCAGAACCAAATTATCTACATCTTTACCTTGATACAACTCTTGGATATGCTCCTGCCATCTTTCTGCTTTGTCTTCTTTCCCTAGAAGTGGCTTTCCATCTGAGCTCTTAATATTCATACACCTAGATTTCCTTTCTCCAACGGTTTCCTTGATTTTCCTGTATGCAGCATCTACCTTTCCCAGGACCATACAGCCTTCAACATCCTTGCACTTCTCTTTCAGCCATTCTTCCTTAGCTACCTTACACTTTCTATCCACTTGATTCTTTAATCGCCTGTATTCTTTTCTGCCCTCTTCATTTCTAGCATTCTTGTATTTCCGTCCTTCATCAATCAGGTCTAGTATCTCCTGAGTTATCCACTGATTCTTAGTTGATCTTTTTTCCTTCCTAACATTTCTTCAGCAGCCCTACTGACTTCATTTTTCATGACTCTCCACTCTTCCTCTATAGAGTTTCCTTCAGCCTTTTCATTTAGTCCTTGTGCAACATGTTCCTTGAAGCAATCCCTCACACTCTTTTCTTTCAACTTGTCTAGATCCAATCTTTTTGCATTCTTTCCTTTCTTCAATTTCTTCAACTTCAGATGGCATTTCATTACCAACAAGTTGTGGTCAGAGTCAACGTCTGCTCCTGGGAATGTTTTGCAATCCAACACCTGGTTTCTGAATCTATGCCTAATCATAATGAAGTCTATTTGATACCTTCCAGTGTCTCCAGGTCTCGTCCACGTATACAGCCGTCGTTTGTGGTGTTTGAACCAAGTATTAGCAAGCACTAAATTATGATCAGTGCAGAATTCAACCAGCCGACTTCCTCTTTCGTTCCTTTGTCCCAATCCAAATTCTCCTACTGTACTACCTTCTCTTCCTTGGCCTACCACTGCATTCCAGTCTCCCATCACAATTAGATTCTCGTCACCTTTTACATATTGTATTAAATCTTCTATCTCCTCATATATTTTTTCTTTTTCTTCATCATCCGCTGAACTAGTAGGCATATAGACCTGCACTATTGTGGTGGGCATTGGTTTGGTGTCTATCTTGACGACAATAATTCTTTCACTATGCTGGTCGTAGTAGCTTACCTGCTGCCCTATTTTCTTATTCATTATTAAACCAACTCCTGCATTTCCCCTGTTTGATTTTGTGTTGATAATTCGGTAGTCGCCTGACCAAAAATCTTGTTCTACCTGCCAACGTACTTCACTTATACCAACTACATCTAACTTTAGCCTATCCATCTCCCTTTTCAGATTCTCTAACCTACCACAACGATTCAAACTTCTAACATTCCACGCTCCGACTCGCAGAATGTCAGTATCCATCTTCCTGATGATCGCCCCGTCTCGTGTAGTCCCCACCCGGAGATCCGAATGGGGGACTAGTTTACATCCGGAATATTTTACCCGGGAGGAAGCCATCATCAGTACATCATTCATACAGAGAGAGCTGCATGTCCTCGGGAGTTAGTTACGGCTGTAGTTTCCCGTTGCTTTCAGCCGTGTAGCAGTATCAACACAGCTAAGCCATGTTGAGTATTATTACAAGGCCGTATCAGTCAATCATCTAGACTGCCGCCCTTGCAACCACCGAAAGGCTGCTACCCCCCCCCCCCTTTCGATGAACCATTCGTTAGTCTGGTCTCTCAACAGATATCCATCCGATATGGTTGCACTTGCGGCTCAGCTATCTGCATCATTGGGACACGCAAGCCTTCCCACCGCGGTAAGGTCACATGGTTCGCAGAGGAGGAAGAAAAAATTACATTTAGATAATATTTCCATCTCTCAACCAATAATTGGCGCATGATGCATTCTATGATATTGATCAACTCATTCAAATATGAAATTCTAGTAGGCCCAATGCACAACAGCTCTACATTTTTAGCATATGATGAATACAATGTTATATACAATATGATCAGAAAGGAGATTACAAACAGAGTGCAAAAGGGATCAGAATTCTACCAACAAGTGAGAACACTTTTATGGGATGACATGATTCCAAAACCGGCCAAACTGAGGATGTTTAACAGCTATTTCATACCGATATTGACCTATGGCATTGAAGCATGCACCCTCACAAAAAGATATTCATCAAGACTGCAAGCATCAGAGATGAAATTTCTTAGATCCACCATCCAGAAGACCAAGATGGACAAGTTAAGAAATGAGGAGGTGAGGGAAGAAGCCGGAGCGTCCTACACTGCTGTCTGGGAAGGAAAAATTCATTGGCCACTTGCAGGTGTCCTTAATGACGTGATGATGTAGTAACGAGGATTGCTGTTGCCATTGTTCTTTCCAGGCGTACGATACATTAAAGGAGCTGTCCTGTAGATTTATTGCAGTACACCAAGAAGGGTGTCTGGATTTCAATCGTTCAGCTGGGGAAGCTACTGTGTCAGTATGAATAGGGATGTGAGGATTGTTTTCTACTTCCTTCCATAAGTTATGCCATGACTGTGATCTTCTTAGGGATGGAGGTGGTACGTGGCTTAGTGTCGGAAGCCAGTGTGTGTTAGTTGGTCGGATGCATCCTGTAATGATACGCATTGCTTGGTTCAGCTGGGTGTCTACTAGTGCAGTGTGAGCATTGTTAAACCAGGTTGAGCAGCAGTATTAAGCGATGGAATAAAAAACTACAAGAGAAGTGGATCTCAGGATTTGAGCATCAGCACCTCAGGATGTACCCGCCACCTTTTGAAGTTTTTTTTATTCCTGGTCTTGATCGTGGCTGACACATTACAGAGGTGATTCTTGTATGTCAAGGACCTGTCCAGGGCGAATCCCAGTTATTTCGTGTTGCTACAGTACTGTAGATTCTCTCCTCTGAATGGTATGGTTGGTTTGTACCCAGCACTTCTATTCTGCAAGTGGAAGGTAGAAACAACAGTTTTCTGAGGGTTTGGTCTAAGGTTGTTCTGATGAAAGTAACTGTTTAGAGTCTTTAAGTCTGATGTAAGCATTGACTCAAGAGACCTAGGGGATGGCCTAAAATGAGAGGGAGGGGCTCTGTTGTGGACTGTATTGCAAATAGAGGAGTCAATAGCAATAAAGTACTATAGAGCGTTCCAACCTTAAAATGCAGTACTGCAGTAATGGGATAATTCCGTCTCTTTCCTTCTCCCATGTTTTGCGGGTAGCGCTGTCCTACTCCAATGCAGCGGGTTTGCCAAATATCCATAAATAAGAATGTTATCAGTTAAAATGGGTGAATATCGTGTTATGTACAGAATTTCAAGGCACATTTGATGCCATTAACAAAAAACATGTAAAAAGATAATTTAGCGTAAAAATATAATATAATATAATATAATATAATATAATATAATATAATATAATATAATATAATATAATATAATATAATATAATATAATATAATATAATATAATATAATATATAATAAAATATAATACAATATAATATAAATTATAATATAATAAAAATATAATGGAAAATTACGCCAAATGCAAAATCTTCGTTGCATAGAAGTTATCATGTCATAACTCCTGTTTTATATTCATTATTTTCCTAATTTCTTCACGGCTTGAAAAGAAACATTTCAGCTCGATGTAGATAAGTTAATTTTTAAATTTAAATGATAACAAAATGCAGTATATGCGTTTATTTTCAGTCATTTTAAGGGATTTTTATGTGCAAGCACGAAAGTCAGTCGCTGGCCAGCATCTTTCCTATTGAATTTTGTATGGGGGTCAATGTGAGGCAAATGAACTTCAGAGTCAATTTCGCAACAGCACGCTCCATCTACGCTGTACTGCAATTTAAGTTTGGAACGCTCTGTAGAAGAGGAATGGTGGAAAGATCAAGTAAGGTGGTGGGAGGGCTTTGGTATACTACCCTACCCAGAGAGAATCTAGAAAAGGGAATGAAGTAGAAAAGGAATAATAATAATAATAATAATAATAAGAAAGTAAGCACCACCTCAGACTCATCAAAACATTGGTATTGGGCGACCAATGCGATGTCATCTGCGTTGCGCCGTTCCCGCGTCCAGGTCGAGTCGCATGTAGATCCAAGCTAGCTCGAATATTCTATTAGCTTCTCGATACTTTAAATTTATGGGCTATGGGTCCCGCATTCGAGAAAGGATCTCCAGATTATACTAGCAGAAAACCCTAACCTACGTAGTGGATGTCATTCCCAATTTTCCGGACACCCACTCCATAGTCTCATTTAAACCTTGATAGGCCTTTGCTGGCAAGATGTATTATTTACAGTGCACTATGTCTTCTGGTATGGGCTAGAATAAAATTGTTACTTTCATTGACCTGTCTCAGTGTTATACTTGGCTTTGACAATATGAAAGTGGCTGAGGTATGAGTGACACTAGTAATGTCTTTCTTTATACAGCCAGTCCCTGCTATGAATGGTGTGGAAATGTCGCTCATAGGGTCGGTTGGTGCACGCATTTCAGTGGGCTTGGCAGACTGATGTGCAATAGCAATTTCTGGCTCAGTGAGGAAAGCAACGGGAAACTACCTCACGCCTTATTTCCCTAGTACGCCTCTTCAGTGACACCTAGGCCATCTATGACAGCTAATGGTGAACCTGTTGAGGATCCAACCAGCCTTCGGGCTGAATACCCAACATACATACATACATACATACATACATACATACATACATACATACATACATACATACATACATACATACATACATACATACATACATACATACATACATACATACATACATACATACATACATACATACAAACCTTGATCATCCTCCAGTTAGTATCCCTACTATAGTGTCCCAGTGATAAGAATCTCTGCTGCCTTAAACTACTTTTGCATTGTCATAACTAGATCTTATACATCCTCAACTATGTTGGTACATATTCCTACTTACCTTACATTGTTGGTACTAATGTGAGAAACTACCACCTTCTCTTCTATTTCCCTCAACATCTACATTAACCTAATTACTTGATAACACTCTACCCTGGTTCCTTTCCTCCACATACTTTCCCCACATGCCCAACAACGGAGTCCCTCATGTCCACAGTGTCAATCTGCCCATTTCATTAGATCCCCTCCCTTTCTGGTCTCCAGAACCTACTTTATCCCTTTTCTCCCTCTCATAACCCTGTTCCATCTACATCTTCCTATCTTCTCAATGTAATGTAAGCAGGAATATGTAACAACATAGTAGAGGATGTATGAGATCTTTTTACAACAGTGCAGGAGAAGTTTAAGGCAGCAGAGATTCTTATCAATGGGAAACCAGGAATAAGATTTGTAAATCCTGACGAGTCGATATGAGATAGGGATCTAGCCCTGAAGATGGTTTTCTGTGGTTTTCCATTTTCACACCAGGAAAATGCTGGGGCTGTACCTTAATTAAGGCCACGGCCGCTTCCTTCCAACTCCTAGGCCTTTCCTATCCCGTCGTCGCCATAAGACCTATCTGTGTCAGTGCGACATAAAGCAGGTAGCCAAAAATAAAAGATACTTCTCCTTAACTTTTCCCCTGAATAGACCCCTTGGCCTTCAATTTCCTTCCTCTTAAAACATTAGCCCACTTGCCTTTCACAACTTCTCCCCTTCTTTCCCCTCCTACCTGTATACCTACCACATCCTGTACATTGTTTAAAGGGGACCTACCTTCATTCCTGCCCTCCATCTGAAGTCTAATCATCACCTTCAAGTTTCTCTCTCTCTCTCTCTCTCAGCCATTGTTTAATCATTTTTATAGAAATATGAAATGTTATGTAAAGAAGAATATCAGCAAAATAATTAAATAACTTCTTCTGTGAATAAGAAATAATCCAAGAGAAAACATGCTATAGGCCTATACTACACAAGGATTACACAACAGTAAAGCAAGCAAGATACAAATAAATACACTACATTTCTACTCAGGTGTATCCTAATTATGAAGTAATAGGTACGGTATAACAGATTAATTGACAGTATAGGAATGTAGTTTAAACTAAATACATATTATTATTATTATTATTATTATTATTATTATTATTATTATTATTATTATTATTATTATTATTATTATTATTATTAATAATGACTTTTTGTGTGTGGTTGACTCCACTATGTTCTTCTTCCCTCTCAGCCATTGAGAAATGAGATTCTTCTTTCATCTTTGAGACCGTTGACCATTTTCCTCTTGACCTCGGTTGATTATTATTATTATTATTATTATTATTATTATTATTATTATTATTATTATTATTATTATTATTATTATTATTATTTCATCCTACTAGGCAGAAACGAAAGTTGCCATTATATGCTGAAATATCAAAAGGAATGCACAGCAATGAATAAAGTACGAAACTGTCTAATAAAATAACTACAAGGCAGTTTTAAACTGCACCTAGGTGAATCCTAATTACAACAGCATAACTGAAATAATAGAAATGCAGTTGAAAATAAATACTTAAATACTTAGACAGATTTTTTCTATGTTTTAACAGAAATTTAAAACTGTCCTTTCTGATTAATAAAATAATTACACTAGTTCTCCTTAGCACTATAAAGGTAAGCAATTCTTACTGCTTCACTTCACTTCACTTCACCTGACAATGTACATGTTATTAGATTTTAGCACTAAGTGAGTTGGCCTTACCATTAAAATCACGCAGCTGTGAGCTTGCATTCAGGATATAGTGGTTTTGAATCCCACCATCAGCAGTCCTGAAGATATTTCTCCATGGTTTCCTAGCTTCACACCAGGAAAATGCTGGGGCTATATGTTAATTAAGGCCACAGCCGCTACCTTCCAAATCATAACCCTTTTCCATCCCTTCATTGCCAAAAACCTTTCATGTGTTAGTGCAACGTGAAACAAGTAGAAAAACAAAAAGTTATTTTAGCACATGCAGTATAGGATTAGATGAGATATCGTACACTGAAGATTCTGACTATTGACTTATTTTGCAAATATTTCACTGGGATGTGAAAGAAAGTAATAAATTAGGATGTTGTATGTAAAAATATTTCAATATGTAACACTGAATTTACTACTTAATGAAATTAATTAGAGCAAAACTCTCTGCGATATGGAATGTAATAACCAACCACATCTCCTGATCAGGTATAGCCATATTCACGTTGCTCTTGGTAGGACTTTCTTTTCATTTCAATATACTGACTCCTTCTTTTATTTTATTTTGATTTTATTTTGTTGCTATGTTTAGATAGCATATTATTTTAAATGATGTATCTTATCCTCATGCGAAACTTATGGAGGAAAACATTCCAAATAAAATAATTGTAGTTGATAGTTAGATATAACTTATTTATGCATTTCATGGAAATCCATGCAATATTATTGGAATAATTACAGATACGTCAGCCATGTGACAAATTGATCTCAAACTGCAAATGGAATGGTGTACCCTTCAACTGTTGTGCAAGTTTTGATCTTCTGGAGTCAGAGATGGGACCTTGCTATAATCTAAATGGAATGTGAGTGACTTGCATTTTTAAATGCATAATATTCAAATGCTGTTAGAAGTTCTAAAGCCAATAGGCATATTAAGGATTAAATAAATTAAACTTTCCTTATCAGGAGTTCTCACAAATCAGCAAGTGTGATCCTGTACCAGTAAATGTAACTTCAAGCAAGCAATCACTATACATTGCATATAATATTATCTTTATGCACGTGGGTATAGAGAAGCACCATAATTAAGCAAAAACATTTTAAAGTTGGAAGATATTTAATGTAATAATTTTGGTATGTACTTGGTTATTCTTTCTTAGAAGCTTTCCCAATTTTATTCTGAAGAGCTTTGCATTATATTCTTGATATACAAAGCAAGGGACTGAATGAAGAGATTACAGGACTAGGTGTGACTTGCAGATTATAGAGAAAATTAGTTTAATCACATTCGCCTATTGCACGAGTAGCTGCCTCAGTGGATCACTGGTAGAATGTCTGACTCATGATCTGAAGTTCATGGGTTCAGTCCTAGCTAAGGTAGTCAAATTTTGAAGCGAAGTAAAAAATCTTGTCAAACCATGTCATAATTGGCATGCTACAGGTCACTGGTGGCACACTCAGAGTCGCCTAACAAAATTAAATTAATTGAGCTATCATACCTTCCCAGTAGAATTTTGCTTCCATTGCTTGACAGCAATATATATTGAAAAATGTTGAAATTGGTAATCAGGTCATCTACATGACTCCACTTTGGAATGTCTGCAACTCTGTAGCCAAGGCTATATGACGGTGATGATGATGATGGTGGTGATGATGATGACGATGATGATGATGACGATGATGATTTTGTTTAATATGTCAGTATGTGTAATTTACGGTATTTCCCAGATATTAATAGTATCAGTAGAATTATGATAATATATTAATATTTATGGCAGTTATCTCCCAGTCTGCCCTCATGAGAGATAGAGTCTGAAAACTTTGTCCTTAACTCTTCTTCATAGGACCAATACCAAACCCCAACCAAAGATGATCTCTAGTAGAGCTACTGGACCTGGAAGGCTGTCTTTTCAGATAAGCACTTATTCTAAGGTGAGTGGTACTTACATCAAGTCCATGTACCATATTATATTGGTGACACCAGCAGACTCGCTATACTATAGCAGTTCTCAAAACTCATAAACAGAATTCTACCTGGGAATTTACATATGCCTCTGCTTACCTAGAATATAATTTCTTCTTCTTCTTTTTATTTTATTTTTACAGTTTTCTTTATTTTGCAGCGACACAGACAGTCCTTATGGCAATGATGGGATAGGAAAGGGCTGGGAGTGGAAAGGAAGTGGCCATGGCTTTAATTAAGGTATAGACGCAGCATTTGCCTGGTGTGAAAATGGGAAACCATGGAAAACCATCTTCAGGGCTGCCGACATTGGGATTCGAACCCACTACCTCCCAAATGGAAGCTTACAGCTGCACCACCCTACTGCACAGTACTTGCTCAGTCTCATAAATCTTAAAATAGTATCCCATAATTGCTGGTTAGCAATAAACATATATACTAATACTATACATCTGTGTCTGATCAAATAACAATTTTCCAAAACCTAGTAGGTCCTAGCGGACATGGATTTGCACAATACAGTGAAATATTGTTAAGAATTTCCCGTATAATAACTTTTCATTTTTTCCCGTCGAAGACATGTGATATTCGGTCCCTTGATCGGTTGTATCAATTTCACGTGTAAAGTGTTTCGGTATGAAAAGTTTTCCTGGTTGAACAGTTCAGATTTTAGAGTCCCTTGACATATAAAATGTCCGCACAGTGCAGCTGATGGTTAGAACTCCACCATCTCTGCAAGTTGCACTCTGTATTTGACAGTTCACATACTTGCGGATAGTCCCGGACTTCACCGAGCCAGTCCGAGCTCTCCTAGGCCCCGTGATGTAATTCTGCAATGACACCAACACCAGCTCTCTTTCTCACTCTCTCTCTCTCTCACACACACGCACGTTGTGATACCACATCAAATACAGTAGAGACAATACACGACACTGAGCGAGATATCGCGGGACAGCTATTGGAGCTCACTCTAGCGGATAGACCTGAACGGTACTGATTCTGTCATAAGAGCACGTGCATTTTTGTGTGAAGTTTTCGGTGTTATTTATGCGTTCTCAGTGAATTGACATAATTAAATAGTAGCGTGTATCATTCCTTGATATCTCCTCTCAACATGAGGGGAAAGGTATGTGCTGTGTTTGGCTACAGTAATTACGAAGTAGAGAAAAATGCGCGGTCGTTCTTCAGGTTCCCTCGTGACAAGAACATGTAAGTAATATTGTGTTTGCATATATATTCTTCCAGTGACAGAGATTTTTATAGTACTTCATAATCTTCTGACCTGCTCGACCCATGTTTTAACGGGCTTAAAATATAATATGCATATTTTATTGTATAGTGCAGCAGTTAACCTTCAATACCGATGTGTTGTTGTAGGTGTGATCTGTGGGTTTTGAAATGTCACAGAAGCGATTTGGATAAAGTGTACAAGAAAGAAGGGGCGTTACGCTTATATAAAAATTATAAGATCTGTTCAGATCATTTCCAGGCCCGCGACTTTAAAAATCCTTGACTATACAGCCAAGGGTATGTTATATTTTTACTCTAATTGCACGTTAATATTCCTCAAAGCATCACTATCGACAACATTTTCAAACTTTTCTTTCTTTTATCCCTCTTCTCAGATTAAAGCCGGGATTTTATAGATTTTCTTTCTGTTAGTAGGCTTCATGTTAAGAGGAAAATTGTCCAGCTATTAAATGTTAATTCATTGCATCATATGTGTAAGGAATGTGCCGATATTTTTATTGACAAATGTCTTAATGTGATGATACAATGTTTTTAAATGAGGAAAAAGACAAATCCAACCGTAAGATTTCAGGCAGATATGATAAAGCTAAAAAAAGTAATGCATAAAGGAAAGATCAAGCCATTTCACAGCAGTCCATTTCACACCTTGTTTATATGTCTAATTTCAGTCTTTAAATAATAACCTTTTAAATAATTCTTCATTAATTTATCCAGAATTGCTATAGCAACTTCAAAGTTAATATCTCAATACCACTTTCTTTCTAGACGTAATTTATTTATCCATTTCCGTATATACATTTCCATTGATATTTGAATTTAGCACGATTTGTTCAGGTCAAGTCACTAGGAGCGCCACCGTCGAATTGTCTCCCATGTTAGCAAGGCGAAATCCGTAAGTGTCGTGTATTGTCTCTACTGTATCTGACCACATTCGATACAATATTTTGATATCGCTATTTATTTGCAAAGTATTTTGATTTTACAATATTAACATTCGATTTTGGCTGTATTGAACATACAGTTTCAAACCTGGAGATAAGGAAAGAGCAGTAATGAATTAAAGATCAATAAAACCTTCATAACTATTATCATTTGCAGATGCATTATGTCTCGAAACTGCAAACATCGAATAACAAGAGACCTCGTGCGCATGGATGTTGCTGCGCTCTGGCGGCAAGTTGCTCGAATAGTTCATGTGACTTGCTCTCGTCAGTGAAGTGAAGCAACGCGATTATCAGGCTGCGTTTGTTGAGATACGAAATCAAATTCGAGATGGAAGAAAGTTCTACAAAGAGTAGAACAAATTGGTCTGTGGTTGGATGTAACTATTCCTATACAAATTGTCCTCATGGAACGGAATTCTTCGTATTCCCAAACAATAAGCACACATTTGGTACCTAACTCTTTTAGACAAAATTGTTCGTCTCGTAGGTGTCTTAGTGAACTTCAGTCCTCCGATCAATAAAACAGACGACTAGTATATTTTAGGTAAAGGCCTAAACTTAAACATGATTATATAATTATTGAATTGTACATGATTACATCGATTTAGTTCACTATTTTTTAATTTTTTTTAAAACTTCTAACTCAAGTAGATATTATATCATGTTTGAAATCTCTGAATAGTGGTAAAATCTATGCTTGAGTATGGTAACAATGTAACACTATTCATAACGCTTGAAAATTAGTGGAAGGTAATGTTCGAAATAAAACCTCCGTGCCGTGAGAATAATATTTTAAAGGAATTCTTCTTTTCTGGAGACACCCACTTTCACACTTTTCTTTGGAGAATATACAAAAAGTCACGGGAGTTGAGGTTCAAAATATACAATGTACCTGGGTGTAATATACGTGAGTTTCCTTAACTTGATATCACCATCAATGTCAAGATACAAATTTGGAACATTACGCATGTTCTCATCAATCACGGGCTTTTCCCAACACGAGTAAGGGAACTTAATCTCCAAAAGAGAGGGTCAGTCCTGACCTAGCACTATCCCATCCAGGCTACTAGGGTTGCTCTTCGTTTATTAACAAACCCAGCTGTGACACGCAACATTGGGACGATAAACAGAACTCCTGAAGTGCCCTCTGCTCATTATCTCTGCCATATCTCACTGCAGGACTGTTTATGTCCTTAGAAAGAAGAAGCTGAGTTGCCAGTTTATTAAAATCTCCACTCTGCAGTGTCATGATCTTGTGTACACTCTGGCTGGGAGATGTGTAATTTTCTTTGATCGAACCACGCAGGATTTTTAGACTGAGTCCTAGTCGCAATCGCAATAGCATACGTCTACGATTTTGTGACTTTTACGCTGTCATAATAAAAATTCAGGACGTCACTTTGCAACTTGCACTCATAATAATTGTTTGGCACTATTGATATCTTGCCACTTGACAAGTAATTTATTCCATAGCATCTAAACAGTTTATTAACGTTTTGAAGGTCTAATTGCTGTAGACACTGAAGTAAAAGTCTTGTTTCGCTCTGTTCTACAGCATCATCCACTGTAGCTTCAACAGTGGAATTGGAGATAATTAAGGATTCACCTTCACACTCGGCCTTCAAAATTCTTGTAAAAGCAGTCTATAAATTTAATTTAATCATATAGTTCAGTTTTGCTGAATGTTTCAAATCCCTCACTTTCCAGTACGCTACAAACTAGCCGCTTATTTAATCTGTCCTTGAACATTTCTCCTAAATGTTCACCTTTAGAATATTCTGCGGCAACATTTTTCGGTTTTTCCCATTGTTGCAGAAAGGAAATCTTCGAAGAATCTCTTTCTGTATTAATATAAATGCAAAGCGCAGCAATATGCTTACAGCATTTGGGAAGGCTTGCTTAGCATTCACACTCGGCTGGCTGAATATTCCTGTTGCAATTGATCTGTTAAATGTTAAAACAAGACTAGCATTAATTAATGAAAAAATAATTTACAACGGCAATGGACACGGAAAATGTGTACCGTATATTCAAGTTATGTTTGAAATTAATAGTCTGTATATACATATGACTTATGGTGCAAAAAGAAAGGTAACTATTACTGTAGGTTTAACTGCATATGGCGTTTGATTAATGCTCGTTTCCCTCAAACAGAAGCTGGATATTTCTTCTCCCAATCGTTCTTTCACCTGGAATATGTGATTACTGAAATATGACTTAATCCAACGAATATTCTGAAACTCCACACAAATCTCTATGGACGACGACAGTTCAGCTATAATATCTTCCTTCACTGTCACACTTGATTCTCCCGTACAAGCCACTACACAGTACACACAGTCGTCACATGAATGTTCTGAGCGAGTTGCCGCTAGGAGCGCCAGCAGGTAAAATTTCGCCATTCGCACGAGGTCTTACTGATATTGGTAGTATAGTAATGTACCTCCATTGCAGTGGCGGCTCGTGGCTGAAAAGTATGGTGAAGAGCTATAACCCGTTCTGTTTCGAGCAACAAATTTAGGAACTACGTGTTGTTTCTGGTTGTTTTGTAGGCTACTCATACCTCGTACCTGTGACTGGCGGAGGGTCCAGCACGTGACCAAAAATGTTTACAGACCGGATCGCTGTGTAATGACATAGCGCGGCAACCATGTGGCTGCCTTTGCTCTAAAATGCAGAGTAGAGATAAGATCTGACCGGGAGACTAACAATATTATGGAAGCGGGGCACCCTCGGGAAGAGCTGGACATTTTGTCGTGTTTTAATTTACGACGCACAGAGACGCTAGAAACCGAAAAAGTTATATTACCAACTGAAGGAAAAGCCTATTCAAACGTACATTTCATTGAACTGTACGATATACAGTCTAGCATTTTCCTTCAGGGCATCAGAGATCGTATTTTCGTTTCTTTCCAAAGTCTTCAAATCTAGCTGGCATTTTATATGTTCTGCAGAGTGCTTATTTAAAGAACGTGTTATGTTCAAAAGGGCTGAAAATCCTTCTTTAAGTGCAGCCAGTATCCAGTATTCGGGAGATAGTAGGTTCGAACCCCACTGTCGGCAGCCCTGAAAATGGTTTTCCGTGGTTTCCCATTTTCACACCAGGCAAATGCTGGGGCTGTACCTTAATTAAGGCCACGGCCGCTTCCATCCCACTCTTAGCCCTTTCCTGTCCCATCGTTGCAATAAGTCCTGTCTGTGTCGGTGCGACGTAAAGCAAGTAGCAAAAAAAATCCTTCTTTATTCGAAATGTTATTTTTATTGCTAAAAAGCAAGCATGGCCAACAAAACAACTTCTGTTGAGCTGGAGAGGAGCACAAGCATGGAAATTCCGTAAACCACGATCAGGGTGCGAAATCAGAAGGATATGGTTGGGGGGGGGGGGGGAGAAGGAACATAGGGCTTAACTACAAGTGTTCATTTTAGGCAGTATTCCGCGCGCGGGGGGTATAAATTTCCCCTGTAATTTAATTAACCCCTTCCCCCCAGAAAAATATAAGTTTTAAATCTTTTTGTTTGAATTTTGTTGTTATAACGAGAATGATAAACATTAGAACATTATTCCAATCAGCTGAGAAGTTTTGAGAGACTTTCGCTTTCTTACGAAATGCCAGACTAGGCGCGATTTGTAATGATTTATTGCTTTCTTAGTGGAACCTTCCTCTATCAGGGCGAAGTTTTGACAGAACAAATTTGTCGATTTGTACACTGCTTAAGTGAATATTTTCCTATTGGCTACCTATCGGAAACACATCCTCTTCAAGAAGTACAGGAGTGGTGTAAGCTCAAGCTACTTAGAGCAATGACAAAGGAGGAGAGCTTCAAGTAATTTATATTTTGCCCGGGTTTCAGATGGATTTGTCAGAGTGAAACATGAACAATAGGCTGCAGGTGCGGAGTTGGCACCGCTGCGTTGTTTTGTTGCTCAGGGTCTGGCAGTCATTTGAATTATTGCTGATGTTTTTATGAAAATATGTACAGTAAAAATCATTAAATTTAGTAATTAATTATATGTGTTCTACATTTTCTTCATTATTTTATAATGAAAGAATCCCCCCCAGGCAATTTTAGTGGGAGGGAACCTTTGAGATAAAATCGTCGGTGGGGGGAAAATCCCTCCCTTCCTTCCCCCCGCGATTTCGCACCTTGACCACGATCGTTTGAAACTAAGATTGTAAGATTTATCGGAATGTTTCACTTCTTTTGCAGCACAAATTTGCAGTGATTCAGTAGGATGACCAAAACGTAGAACTTCAGTCTGATCTTTGTTTCTCCAACGTGAAAATGGTGTTTCTAATAAAATACATACTATATCATAAACAGGATACATGTTTAAAAAATAAAACTAATGAACCACGATTCGTAAGTACTCGTACTTCACACAAGATGACGCAGGGAAGACGAAACATTCCGATATTCCGGCAATTTCACTTGAACATTCACTTATGAGGGAAGTACGCGAGTGACGTCACGGTTGTCATGGCAACCGCCAAGGCCAAGCGGCACTTGGGAGGTAGAGCTAGCTGCGGAATCTCTCGTCTTCACTCAATCTCACGCGCCGTACTGTGGGTGGCCGACAGCCGGTGCTTTTGTGAGATCCCCTGGTTCTCATCAAGTAATGCGAGCTCTTGGCGCTTCAAAAGTCGTAGATAAAACATTTTCTTTCCGTAAAACCAACAAATATCATAAGAAAAATAACTTTTAAAAAATCATTCTGGTAAATATAAATGGTGAAGTGGCACTTAGACCTACTTCAGCTGAAAAGCCGCCCATGCTCCATTACAAATCATAGAAAAACACGTGCCTTGTTCTCTCTCCTACCACACGTCAGGTATTGGCAAAAAGTGAACATTCTTTTTATTTTCACCTTCATACGAGCTGTGCATTATATTCTCACATCGCTCGTAATAATTACATTGCATTATTATAAAGTGACGTGACGATGAGGAGCCATGAAATAAAATTCTCGTGGGAAAATAAACTGTTTATGTTTACATGTGCACTGAGGACAGAATTTCTACTGCCACTGCGCCTTGACCACCCACACATAATAATACAAAACTTCCCCATGCACTCAATTCTGTAATTGGCACTTCACCTACTTCAGCTGAAAAGCCGCCCATGCTCCATTACAAATCAAAGAAAAACACGTGCCTTGTTTTTCTTTTCTTCATTACCTATGTTTAAGTTAATTTGTGTTTCTGACAGACTAAAAAGTTCAATGTAAATATTACACTATAACATACCTGTAAAAAACACCATTAACACAGGAATAAGCGTACATACTATCATTCCTGGTTTAATAATGCATACTCTTTGGCATAGTGTAGCATTGTAATTAGTGTGAATAGTCAGTGACATTAGTTATATCAGTGTGCAAATGTTGGTTTTAAGTAAAAATCAGTTGAACTCAGAGTAAAGGGATCAATCACTAACAAGTAAAGACAAAGTGGGGATTATAAGGTAAGTGGAGTGTTGGAAATTCAGAGGTTTATACAGCAATAAGGCAGTGAAAACCTCAAGCAATAAATCCTGGACAAATTCTTTTCCAAGTAGGAGTGTAGACTTTTGTGTTCAGAAATTTATTTGATGTCCAATAGAGTACGGTATTGCTTTTACATAATGTATAGTTGCTATCCAGCCTTTTAATGTTCTTAGTATTTCTTCTTATTCTCATGCAAGGTTTTATGTAATATGTTACGGTACCTTCTCTTATCTAATATTTTTATAATACAGTATGTTCAGTTACTTTATCTCTAAAAATACATATCATGGTAATCAAATATTTAAATGTTGTGGTTCTTCTTTTATAGTCCTGAACTTCGACCCATTTGGTATCACCCACAAACAAGGAAATCTGCCGGCTGTGTGTTTTCAAGCAAGTGAGGGGACGCTGTTCCAGTCAATGTTCCCTTTTCCTATTACTTGTTAGTTTCCTACTTAAGAAGTTTTTCTTGAGCGGTCCCTTGAAAAAATTCTTAACAGAGTTCATCTGTGTCTTATTCTAGCTGTGGCAGGTCATCAACTGTTTTGGATCTTCCTTGCACTGAATGTCCGCATCAAGTGGTAGAGGACCCCATCTATGTATGTTTGTCTTATATTCAGTGGCGGCTCGTGGATATCAGCAGTGGGGGGCGCACCTTAGTTTCATAATTCCACAAATATCTCAAGTTCTTCAAAACATGTTATCAAGATACACAATTCGAACACTATACGGTGCAATGCATACGCAATTGTTTTTATTATTATTATTATTATTATTATTATTATTATTATTATTATTATTATTATTATTATTATTATTATTATTAAATGCCTTTACTGGCAGGACCTAGTGTTTACAGTGCACTATGTCTTCTGGTATGGGCTAGAGCAATTTTGTTACTTTCATTGATCTGTCTCTGTCTTATCCTTGGCTTTGACAATATGAAAGTGACTGAGGTATGAGCGATGCTAGTAATTCCATTCCTTCTGCAGCCAGTCCCTGCTATGAATGGTGTGAAAATGTTGCTCATAGGGTCGGTTGGTGCGTGCATTTCAGTGGGCTTCGCAGACTGATATGTAACAGCAACTTCTGGCTCAGTGAGGAAAGCAACGGGAAACTACCTCACTCATTTCCCTAGTATGCCTCTTCAGTGATGCCTAGGCCATCTATGACAGCTGATGGCAGAGCTGTTGAGGATCCAACCAGCCTTAGGGCTGAAGACTGAACATACATACAGATTTATTATTATTATTATTATTATTATTATTATTATTATTATTATTATTCAGTAATTATTATTCAATAATAATAATAATAATAATAATAATAATAATAATAATAATAATAATAATAATAATAATAATAATAATAATAATAATAATAATAATAATAATAATAATAATTGCCTGTTCTTGTCCACCATCGAGTTATGTTTACGAATAGTTTCATTGTAGTGATCACTTACACAAGACATGACATTGACTTCACCAAGCATTTCAAAGTCCATGGTACTATTGATATCACCCCCGTGGTGATCCATTTATTTCCTTTCCTAGAACGGGAGAATAGCGGGCAAGGAAAGCAGTAAAAGGTTTCTGAGATATCACTTCCACATATCCGCGAGTTCTTGTTATATACGTCAAGAGAACTAATTTGTCTTTGGAAAGCCCTATTTTCATTTTTCTTTGTCTCCGGTTTTTTCAACAAGAAGTCTGGTGTCGGCCTAAAACACTCCTTCAGTTCGACTTTCTTCTCGGTAGAAAGAGAAGAAAACGTTAGTTCTTTAATATGTTCGACGGTAATCATACTGTACGAAGTGCATATATAACACTACGGCTAGATATAAATCACAACCTTTCTCCTAATTTCACCTTGTCACAGTCACATCACGGTCATTCATCAACACAAAGTTAAACATCGCGCTCTCCAGTGAGTATGGCCAACATGAGTCAAGTGCGAGGAGCCAGTAGTTACAGTCGTTACTCGTTTCGTTAGTTAATAATCCTAAAAATTACAAGACTATTTTAAATATATACCGGCACATTTAACTCAGGTAAGTGCCTCAGTAAAATAGTTCTTAGTTTTAGGAGAGAAATGGCATAAACTGACCCCTGTTAAATAGAAATCATATCACCAATGTTTCGGGTAGGTTGGCTGCAACGATGGGGCGCGGCAGAAACGCGCCGGAATCTCCGTAGAACAGCACATCTCTACTGCGCCTCTGATTGGCTCCCTCAAGGCCAGTCAAGCGAGACTCGGGAGTATTTGGTCCGCTGTGAGAAAGCGCCCTCCTCCGTAGGGCCAGCAGAGCATCGCGCCGCAGCACAGTACAACTCGCGCCCTTGATAATAATCTTATAGTAAAATATTTCCCTTGTTAACATTTAAGATTAAAACTCCCGAATTTAATGGAACCCCGTGGGGGGCGCGCGCCTTAGCGCCTCCCAAACGAGCCGCCACTGCTTATATTATGCACACTCACTTTCATATGCTTCGAAGTACTCCACACCATGTAGTGTTGATCACTGCTGGGACCTAGTTCTTCTTTGACTTGGATTTTTTTTTTTTGCTAGGGGCTTTACGTCGCACCGACACAGATAGGTCTTATGGCGACGATGGGATAGGAAAGGCCTAGGAGTTGGAAGGAAGCGGCCGTGGCCCTAATTAAGGTACAGCCCCAGCATTTGCCTGGTGTGAAAATGGGAAACCACGGAAAACCATTTTCAGGGCTGCCGATAGTGGGATTCGAACCTACTATCTCCCGGATGCAAGCTCACAGCCGCGCGCCTCTACGCGCACGGCCAACTCGCCCGGTACTTGGATGTTTTGACAGCCCACTGAGTCCAGTTCATTCCTCCATTTAGTGATATGGTTTCTTTCTGGTGTTTCCTCAAAACCTGCTTTCTAGATAGGAAAAACTTATAGATCTGAGATTTTTTCTTTTTTCTTTTCCCATGGCACTACAGCCCATGAGGGCCTTAGCCTACCAAGCGACCGCTGCTCAGCCAGAAGGCCTGCAGATTACGAGGTGTCGTGTGGTCAGCACGACGAATCGCCTCGGCCGTTATTCTTGGCTTTCTAGATCGGGGCCGCTATTTCACTATCAAATAGCTCCTCAATTCTTATCACGTAGGCTGAGTGGACCTCGAAACAGCCCTCAGGTCCAGGTAAAAATCCCTGACCTGGCCGGGAATCGAACCCGGGGCCTCCGAATAGAGGCAGGCACGCTACCCCTACACCACGGGGGTCAGCTTATAGATCTGAGATGATATCTGTAAATGATGGCAGAGTTCTGTCTGCTGCTTTCTCTTCTCCAAACCAGCAAGATGCTTCTCTCCAGATGTGAGGTGGCACTGTTCCAGTCAATGTTCCGTTTTCCTGTTACAGAGTTTCAGTGTTCCCATGTACTTTATATTGGACATTCCAGGCTAGTTGGCCATGTGGTTAGGGGCGTGCAGCTGTGAGCTTGCATCCAAGAGATAGTGTGTTTGAACTCCATTGTCGGTAGCCCTGAAGTTGGTATTATGTAGTTTTCCCGTTTTCACATCAGGCAAATGCTGGGGCTGTACGTTAATTAAGGCCACGGCCCCTTTCATCCCACTACTACCCCTCCCAAAACCACACTCCAGCTGTTCTTTGTGCGTCTTTTGAGACGACCAAACCATTTCTACCTGGCTTTGACACAGATCTCATTAAGGGATTATTTCACATGGACAAGATAGCATAATCAAGTCGGTTCTTATTTTGTCCTCCTCGTTTTCTGAATCATGGTTTTTAAGACCTTCATTTTCACTGCTTATAGTATGCTGATATTTCTGTTGGTTTCTAGACTGTATGTGGTAACTGGTACGAAAGAACTCCTTTAGAGTATTAATTTTGATCTTAATGGAACTTGCTTATCCCAAAGAAGTTTTCTCACAAGATGATAAAATTGTGCTCCATTCTGTACTCCACTAGTGATTTCTGCAGATGGTTGGCTATCTGTTGTTACTACATTGCCAAGATAACGGAACTGATGTACTTGTTCCAACTTTGATCCATCTAGTAGTACGGATGTTCTATCGACTAACAGGCAACACTGCCATTTTGGACTTGCTTATCTTGAGACCAAATTGCTTGAATATAGCTTTTTAATTTTTATTTTTTGCTATTTGCTTTACGTTGCACCAACACAGATAGGTCTTATGGTGATGATGGGACAGGAGAGGTCTAGGAATGGGAAGTAAGCGGCCCTGGCCTTAATTAAGGTACAGCCCCAGCATTTGCCTGGTGTGAAAATGGGAAACGATGGAAAACCATCTTCAGGGCTGGCGACAGTGGGGTTCGAACCCACTATCTCCCGGATGCGAGCTCACAGCTGTGCGCCCCTAACCGCACAGCCAACTCGCCCGATAATATTGCATTCCAATCATTCAGCTTCTATTGTACTTCAGCCTCACTATCACCCCATACCACCACATCATCTGCAAAATCAAGAGCTTTAAACTCAGAGTTATTGTTGAGTCTCTGAACTCTTTTCGTTATTTCATCCATTACAAGTGGTGATAGTGCGCTGCCTTGTTGTACACCATGCCTAGTCTCAATCCCGTCCAAATATTCGTCCACTATTTGGACACAACTCTGGCAATGTTCATACAGCATTTTGAATTTATTAATTATTAAAGCACATGGTATAAATCTGTCCTCAAGGCATTCCCATAATTTTTGTCTCTGTATACTGTCGTAATCCTTTTTAATATCTAGGAGAAACAGACGACATACTTTCTTTTTCCCCAGTGCTTCTCTGTGATCATCCCTTACAGAAAATATAAGATCTATTGTTGCCCCATTCCTTCTAAGACCATATTGCTCCTCTTCAAGCTGTGGTTCAATGATGATTCTTAATATCTCTTTTATGATTTGTTCCATTATTTTGAGTCCATGATATAGAAGGGCGATGCCCCTGTAGTTGCTGGGTTTCTGTCTGTCTCCTTTCTTAAATAGAGGGATGATGACTCTTTTATTCCAGTCTTTGGGTAGTTTTTCTTCTTTCCAAATGGTGTTTAGGACTCTGAACAACCACTGCAATCCTTGCCCTCCAGCAGCCTTGATCACACCAGCGCTTACCTCATCTATGCCTGTCGCCTTGGCTTTACTCATGTTCTTTAGAGCATTTGCCACTTGTATCCATGTTATAGGAGGCTCCTCATTTTGTATATTTTCTTTTGCTGTGGTCTTTTTTTGCTTGATGTTCAAATTTTCACTACTATATAATTTTTCAAAATACTGTCTCATCTCATCTCTTATCCCTCTGTCATTACAAGTAATATCTCCATCTTCTTTCTCCAGGGCTTTTATCCCTTCATAGTTACTTTTCTTCCTTCTCACCACTTGATATAATAGTTTCTTGTTGTTCTTGCTGTCCTCTTCTAGTTTCTGCTCAACTTCAATGAAATGGAACATGAGTCCCCTGATTTCTTGACAAGTGCATTAACTGATTCCACTAGATTGGCCAACGTATGAGAATGACACACTCGGCTCTCTGTATGTTGAAATGGGTGTCTTGAGAGACATCTGCTGGGCAAGGACTGTATTACTATGAAACTACTTAATGATACTCACAGTCGTTTCTATTGGCCAATGCTAGAAACAGACTAAATTTATGAAATTAAGAAATTGCTTTAGATAATTGGTTCTATTAAATTTAGTCAGTATAAGAAATAATGTGGTGATGTAATGCATACCAGTAATGTTTCAAATATTTGGCTAAATGCTCTGAAAAATCACTGTGTATAGATGTGTATAGGATGACTTTGGGAATAAATTTATAATATTTTATCAAGCCGCAAGAAAATGCCTTCGAATCCTAGACATACCCAGAAAAGGATTGTTTTGAGTTCTTGATACATTTTACAGAAGAGTACAACACAGGAAAATAGTTTTTGAATACTTGCTCCAAGGTTTATGGGAAATTTACAGGCAGTGATTTAGATTTACACATTCTTTGAGGTGGCGAATGAACGTGAAAATAGGATCATTGTCAAAAAAGTATGAAGAATGAAAACAAAATGCATTGTTATTAAAGGCTAAAAAAATTAGGCCAAAAAAATGAATAAGGAAGGCAAGTCAGGGATAAAATATCTGTACAGAATGATATAAGATCAGGCATGAAAAAGACGCTGATTTTATGTGAACGATGAATAAAACGATTAGCATAAAACGATGCAGGAAAATAGAAGAGATTGCAACTACTATGGGCTATTTTCCTGATCACAATTCAAAATTTATTACAAGTATAGTCTATAGAGTTTGAAATCTAAAGAGAAAAAGAGAAGCACAAATTTGGGCTGATTAATCCCTTGAAGGAAGGCAGAGATTTTCAGCTTCAAAGATATAACATTTCCATCTTGACAATTTTAAAACTTCACAAGCTAGAACAAAATGAAGTTAGGCCTGCAGGAGTTTATACAATGCATGAAGATCAACAGCATGTAAAGACAGTGAGGTCTATATGACATATGGAGGTCAGTGTCAAGGGGCTAGATTTCATTTCTGCTCTATCCATTAACTTGTAAAGCCAGGAAGTGAGTCTACTTTTCCCTTTGGTACAGATACAAACGACACAACTCCCTGGTTCATTCAAACAGCAGCTTTATCAATAGTGATTTCTGTTTAAGGTAATGGAGTGTTTATTGAGTTTGTGTGTCTGGTTTGTTGACTCTGTGTAATCTAGGTGCTGGGATTCCCTCCTCACAAGCACATCTAAGAATGAGAGTTCTCCCTCCATTTCTCTCACCCTTGTGAAGCATTCAGAAGAAATGTTAAATTCTCCTTGCCTTGTGTAATAACTTGAGTGTTTCTGTACATGTTATAGTACTGGTAATATTTATAGACGGGCTTCATCTGACTTTTTATACATAGCCTCTTAGGAAGTTTTATATTCTGAAGATCTGTCATGGTTGTCACAGTTCCTAACACATCTCAAGTTTTGTAGCATTATAATGGGTTTGAAATAGAACAAATTTTATGTGTAATACCTTGTAGAGGAGAAATATGTTCACTGCGACAGCTAGGGACCCACCTGCCGGCCCTCAGAAATACTTTTACTTTTATAACCTAATGTAAGTTAGCACGCACCATTCTTCATTGCTCAAGCACGCAGTAGCATTTCCATTGGCTGAGAAACAACTGGATATGATATCATACCCAGCAATTAAGTAACTTTTATTCCGTTACCAACACACGCACAATAAATTAAATACAATATGTAATGAGACAATGTACATGACAAAACGACAATAATTTTCTATTGTACTTACTGCAATGTAACGGAGGATAGAGCATGCTCGCAGCTTTGAAAAATTCATGTACCCTCATATCAATGGGGAAGTTTCCCTTTGGAAAGGAATTCCGCCAACTACCCTTTTCTCCTTCTAAATCCTGGAATGGAATACGACCCATGCCCCCTTTGCTTGATCACATTCCAATGGTTTTGTCACTAGCCAGACCTAACCAATCCAGACCAATGGTTTTGTCACTAGCATGACCTAACCATCCAGACAAAAGGCTTTGTCACTAGCCCAAATGAAAAATTAACTCAGCTTTTCACCCTTGTTCAATATAGAATGCATTGCTATCGCCTTAAAGAATGCTAGAGGCCTAACACCTTTGCAACCCTAACCCAGGGCTTATGCCACGAGACCCACTTTGCGTGATCACAGTCCAATGGTTTTGTCACCAACCAGGCCTAACCAATCCAGTCCAATTGTTTAATTCAGTTTTCCACCACTATCTAACATAAAATGCACTGCTATCACCCTATAAAATGCTAGAGTCTTATGCCCCCAGATTCCCTTTGCTTGATAACACTCCAATGATCTTGCCAATAACCGGATGTAACCAATCAGCTTTGCGTCTCTTCCAGGTGAACAGCGACTCCCCCACCCCCTTTGTACCACTAGTTCATAAGTTCTAAAGTAGTGCTGCCGCACCTAACAATGTATCACTAGTTGTTAAGTTCAAGAGTTGGCAGCCTCATGTACCACACAATCACGTCGATCACGAGAAGTCCACAAGAAAGAAACAAAAGACAGTGCAATTGCGCCTAGATATCTGGGTTGAAAAAGTGGCACAGTAGCTGAACTTATGCCCATTCCTCCAATATTTCCTGATTGTATTTTTAATACCACAGATAGTTTATACACTCTATAATCTACTTCTGTACCATATCAACTTTGCAGCTAACTCTTCCCTTTCACGTTTCTTACTTTTGTTCTCAAAATATTTTTACTCGCTTCTGGTACCAGTATGATTGACTGGATGTACAGTCTATAGATGTTGATAAAACTTATTAAACTGAGCTACTGTTTTTAAACCACCTTTTGTCAGTATGTCATGTAATACGATATCACACAAATAAGTGAATTGTGTCTGTGATGAAAGGAATCTAAAGGAAAGTTCTATTTCCAGAAAGTCTTGTTCACAACTGATAGATAATAAAGGAACTGTTCACTCAACCATAAAAAAATTGGCCATTAGCTAAAATTGAAATATCCACAACATTAGAGACTCGTCAATCAAGGTATACCTGTACCTACAGTACTTGCCATGAAACAGAAGCATGCATAGTATCTGGCTTGTAGACATCACTGAGATGCAATTTTCAGATTGATACATAACATATAAATAACAACTAGCACAGGAAATTTCTTCTAGAAGGTACAGGAACAGCTATAATTCTGATAAAACTGCTAATAACATACCTGATTGCTAAGTGGAGGTTATGCAACCAACAGTGAAATGTAGTAGCTTAGTTGGTAGAGGCACTATGTATGGGTGGTAGGGTATAAACTGCAGGGGTTTGAATCCACCCAGTGCTCACTACCTTTTCTCTTATCACTAACTAGAACAACTTGTAAGCACAGTCGCTTTTTGGAATATACTAACAATATTAATGAGGAACAGTTATCATAATTTCCTTATTTTGTTTCATTTCTGTGTATAGCAGTATGAACGATAGTATTTCTTCAATTAACAGCTTAAGTACTGTAAGATGGTAAGTGCGGACAGCAGACATATTATCTCTTTTTATTTTCATTATTACTTACTTGTGTTTAATTACATAAATTATTTAATTGTTTAACGTACATTAGTTCATTCCTACATTGCTACATTAAAAATAATATACATGGCCTCGCCTTTGATTCCTATGATTAAAGGCAGTAGACAGATAATGAGGACTGCTGTATTTCAATAGAAGAATCTCAAATTATCTGTGGGATGAATAGTGAATTAATAGCTCAGCCTGTAAAACAGTTGGATAATGTCAGAAACTGTAGTTGTAAGTTGAGGTTCGAATCACAGTCTCTACTTTTTTGTGTGTTTAATGTTATTATTATGTTTGGTATTACTAGCCATTGCATGATACTATGGAGAGGTTAGCTAACTTACTCCTAATGGGTTAAGAATATTTCACCATAGTGAGTTACTGCTGATGTTATTTTTACAGCAGCTGGAACATATATTTTCACTTGGAATTCGTATTCCACCCCGCCCCCATGAACGTGTCTAGTTATTTGTATAACGGCCTTCTATTTTAATTACAACTTGAAGTCTGTGAGGAACAGAAGCCATGGGATGAGCAATATATTGATTGCTCTCAGGAACCTTCTCCCAAACATCAAGGGCTAGATCGTAAAGGCCATCTTGAGATCTTGGTGCAAGCTCAAGCTAGTTCTGCCCTATGACGTGCTTCGCCTCAACCCACACATTCATGATTGGGCTGAGGTCAGGGCTGCAGGGAGGCCAGTCTATAAGATTGATTTCGCCCTGTTTGGTGAACCATCTCTGGGTCATATTCTTTCACATGTAATTAGATGAAGCTGAAAATATATATAACGATAGTTGCACAGTTTCACTTAAATGCTTAAAATTTGTCGTCGCTAAAGGTGGTTGTAGAAGATGAGTACCGCAGTACAAACCACAGTGCACTACAAAATGTATAAGCTTTGATTTAATTTAAAAAAGAAAAACAGGTTCATCTTGGGATTCAAACACACATCTGTAGAACAGCAAGTTAGAATCTTATCCATGAAATCATGTGCGACCCTATGCGATTCTAGGTCACTGGGGTGTAGTGTATCATGCTATTCAAACAAACCCAAATATTTGTAAGCATTTAGGAAAAGCTATTAATCCAGTATCATATCTGTCACAGTAAACATTCTAACTCAATGCCTCACCACCAGCAGTCTGTTCATAAGAAAGTTACAGTACGAATAGAGGAAGGCCATATAATGTAATCTGGAGCAGATGAGTGTTATGGGGTTCCTGTCTGGACAGTTAGAAGATGAATTCAGTAGTATCGTGAAACAGGAAATTCCAGTAGACGTGTTGGCAGTAGATTGTGGTAGGTTTTAACACCAGCCCAGAATAATGAGCTGGTGAAGGCATCACATGAGAATTGTGCCGTACCTCATTACCTTTTATCGCATTCTTCACGATGTCACAGATTGATTGATTTGATTGGAGACCTTTTATTTCTCTTCTGCTTCGACGCCTGGCTTGAGCTTATGTTCTGTAATATGGTTTAACGCTGATGCTGTACGATTCATGTTCGCCTTGATGTGTGATATTAATGCGTGTCATGAGGCTTGTAAGATATTTTATATGGTGTCGACTGGATGAGCCAGGCCCATGTGAGGCGACCCAGATATCTGATCTGTGCTCTCAGATCAAGCTCATGAGCCATCGACTGATTCTTGTCATGCTGTTACGATTCTTGTCGTAACGTGTCTTGATATTACATTATTTATTCATTCTGCTTCTCATATTTGCTCTCTCTCTCTCTCTCTCTCTATCTGTGTAGCATGGTTATCGGACCTGTGTTATTTTTAAGTATCTTATGGATATTTGCTTTGATCATTATTCTATCTCGCTATTGTTTTCGGCTTGCTCAGCCAATTTACATACCGTAAAACGGGGTAACTTCGGCCACCTTTTCGTATATTTAAAAAAATAAAATGTGCAATATTCCCTCTAATTTTCTGAAAAATATAATATAAATTCTGCCATGTTTGTTCTTCATTTCTAAATATGAACATAATTGTAATTGTTATTCAGTAGTGAATAATTTATGGTGAAACAGATGTATAGTGATCAAATTCACTTTTTCCCCATGGAAGAAACTATTTAGCCTAAGCATTCAAGCGTTGTATGATATTACAAACTACATGTTGCGTTGCATAAATATTTGTAATGGTACAAAATATAATAAATAAAAGTATGGAAATCATAAATCCCAATTTTATGGAGAGAAAAGGCGATCGGAAAGAAACAGTCTTGTAGACTATCCTCATAATACCACTGTCTTCTAAATTAGAAAATATCTGGGCTGGCAATCAAGTTCTTAAATGTCTATCGTCCATCTCAACTGATATCCGTCTATTTATCATTGAGAATGGAAACTGTCTTTCCCCTTCCTGTCGGGATAAACTTCCCCGTTTATTGTTATTGTGCCTTTAATAATCTCTTCTAAGGCATTCTTGAAGTAAACAGGATTGTAATTACAATATCCGCGGCCGCGTAGTGTTTTCCTGTACGTTCTTCGCATGGCCGAAGTTACCCCGAAAGAGGACAACTTTTATCACAAAACTATTCCCTGTAAAACCTATTTGGGGGCCGATGACCTTCGATGTTAGGCCCCTTAAAACAACAAGCATCATCATCATCAACAAAACCTATTTGAATAAAATGCATCAAATTGTGTTGATCAGTTACCAGACGAACTTACATTTTGACCGCATAAACCACTGGAATGGAGAATCGAATGCTGGGGCTAGTGAATAGTTTGTTTTCTGCTGTTACCAGAGAAGACAATAGTCGGGGCTGCGAAAAAATCGATTGACTCAATAATGTTACTACCGAATGTTGATATAAAATTCTATTGTATGTGCATTTCAGTTGTTGCAAGTGGTTTATCTTTTCCAGTATAGGAGGCAGGAGAAAATAAATGTTGCTATTCGTCAGTGGCCTAAGTTACCCTGTATGGCCGAAGTTACCCCACTTTTACTGTACCCACTTCGTGATTTTACTCTCATTTTATTCGTTTTGTTTGACTCATGTTTATTTGTTTCCTTAACTATGACAACTCCTTTTTATTCTCCTTGTGTTCCATATTTGTTTCCTCGTCTGCCAGCATTGCTTCACTGGCGTTTTTTATTTCTGGGAATACAGTCTCTATGGAGATTGTTGAGAGCGATGTTTCTTTTTATAAAAGCCTTGTTTTTATCTTGTGTGAAAGCTGTTAATTTCACCTTTTTATGACATCTGGTCCCTAAGAAAGAAATACTTTGGATCATGTTTTAATTACCACTGTCTGGCAATGATTGAATATAATTGTATCACTTTTCATGATGCCATTGTTGCGACAGTGTAAAATTTCATGAGATCCAGTTTGGTGAGTCAAACAACTCTATTGCGATTGATATATCTTCACAAACTATGTATGTGAGCATTCGACTCCCTGTGTTTCCCCATTTTGCTTGTTCTATGCCCATATCTTAATATTTTCTTGCTAAGGTAATGTTAATATACGTTATTCGTTTTAATTGACCTCTGCTCTACGTTATTGCCTCTATGCTTTCGGGACATGTCTTTGACACCTTGTTTCTCTAGTCTAAGTGGCCTGGATTTAGCTCCTGGCGGAGTCTATCCAGTTTCGATCGATCCGGTGTAAATAGGTAGGTAGGTAGGTAGGTCGTTTAAATGGTATAGTGTGTGTGTTTTAGTCAGAATGTTTCATCGAAAGATTGAAGTTTGGTGAAGCAGAACTGAATTTGTTCATGACCCATATTTCCCTCACGTAGTGTTTGTACATCATTGTCATTATACTTCAAACCAACATAGTTTCTCTATATGCATTTTGTTACGTCCTGCGCGTAACCTTCATGATTTTATTTTGGTTTTCATTATTCTTATGTGTTATTCCCCTTGTGCTGCCCCGCCCACTTTATCTATGAACTGTGGAAAATGAAAGTGATACAATACCCAATAGTTCTCCCAGTGGGGATCCACATAAGAATAATGATATATTGAATGATTGTGCCACCTCTCAATCCAGTGCAAATCGCAGCAGTACTGATGTCGTGGTTAACAGTTATTGAAATGAACTTATCCCTGATACGAATAAGAATATTGTAGACCAGATTTCTCATTCTGTTACAAGTAGGCCATCCCGTTTTAGTCTTGCTTTGGACATTTCGTCAATGGAACTTAAAATTCTCTGGAGAGATAAAAGGACTTTCAGTTGTAGAATTCTTGGAAAGTGTTGAAGACATAGCGGCATGTACATCAATGACCCTACATCTATTTGTTCCTGTCATTTCTGGTATGTTAGAAGAGTGATTTGGTTGCACAGATACAAAACTCAATGCTGGGCTGATTTTGCAAAGGAACTGAAGATTAGGTTTGGCCTATCTTATATGGACTTCATCCTGAAACAAGAGATATTTAGGAGAACGCAAGGTCAAGAAGAACCTATCGACGAATACGCTACTGGTATTCTAACCTTATTCAATCACCTTGACGTTAGAGTCGACACTTTCTACCGTAATTTAGTCCCTCGGTACAAGTTCTTCATAAAGAGGTCTGAGGTAAATTGTGTGGACGACATAATCAGTCTTGGTTGTGAATTCGAGTTGACTTTTCACTTGAACAATCTATATCAACGTCCTCCTCCTGCCGATTGCTTTCTTCCTGATACTGCTTGCCATACTGTGTCAAAATCTGTCTCCTTTGCTAGGTCGCCTACCCGTGTGCAATACGCTGATACGTCTGTTGATCACTTTGAATCACCTCATTCCTCTGATCGCGTAGCCGGTGCCCTTCTAAATCAGAATGTATCTCGTCGTAAGATGGCGAATTCAGTCAAGTGTTAGAACTGTGGGAGGAATGGACATGTTTGTAGATATTGTAAGTCTAAGTCTTCTGTAAAGTACAGTCAATGTGGATTGACTGGTGTGTTTGACAACACCTGTTCGCGGTGTAATGTAAATCTGGGAAACTGACTTTGCACCAATGTAACGGCCCACCTTTGGCGCCCAAAAACTGTTTAAATCGTAGAATTTCTGGACTTTTTCCAGCCTCACCCTGCGCCAAAGTTCTCTCAAGTTCACGCTCCGTATACACCTTGCTTGACACTGGGTCCTGTAGTTCTTTGTAAATCAGTTTTTGGTAGAGGGAATGGTCTTAAAGTACCTTCGGGATTGTGATTGTTCTGAAACTTACATGTCTGCCAATGGTAATCGCGTACATCCTATAAAGTGTGTCAGAATTCATATGAAAATTTATCATCTCTCCTGGGATTGGAATTTCAATGCTGTCCCAGAGTTGGCAGTTCTAGGTTCTGATTTCATGTTGGCCACCAGATTGTCTATCAATTTCATTAGTCGATCCTTTGCCTTTTAGTTTAGATGCAATGAAAGTTTCCCTTTTGAAAATCGTTCCAAAAACAAATCTTTATGCGTTCTTTCAAGCTGCCGTCCCCTTACCGATCAATCTGATCTATCTGCAAACCAAGCCCTCGTGCTCAACAATCTTCTCGGAGAATTTCCTGATGTGCTTACTGCAAAACTAGGATGCGCTGAAGAGTTCTCTGATTGCAATCAATTGAAAGACCGCATGCCAGTCAGACATTCCATTTTCAGTTGTTCCCCTCCCGTACTTGCTGCCATGAGGAAATATATCAATTAGCTGTCAGAAAAGGGCGTTACAAGTCCTTTTAGCAGCCCCGCTTTCTTAATCCCCAAGAAAGATGGCCAACCTAGTCTTATGGTAAATTATACATCTTTGAATCGCCTTGTTGTGTTCGATAATTTTTCTCTTCCCACTATCAAGTGTGCTTTACAGTCCTTCAGGAAATCCTAATTCTATACAGTTTTTGACTCAGTTGGACGTATTTTCAGATACCTTTTAATCCTAGTTGGCGTCAATTTATGGCCTTTGCCACTGCTTTCAGCCCCTCATCACCCCCAACCGAAACTCATTGAGACATTTTGTCGTAATCTTAAAACGTATCTGCCTGCCTTTCGCCATAATAATCAATCCCGTTGGGATTCCTATCTGTCCTTTTTTAGTCTACGGTTCAACACAGCCATCCATGAGTCCAGTCGATTTACTCCTGCTGAGCTGTTCTTGGGGAGAATCCTCAATGATCCGCTCGTACTGAAATGGAACATTGAATATCTCTCTGGACCTTCCCGCCATATGGATGTTAAAGAGAAATGGAAAATAGCTTCCGAACACCTGATTAAGGCCAGAGAGAGAGTTGCCCAAAGATACAAGGGAAGAAGACCTGTTCCTTTCCAAGTTGGAGACCTGCCCTAATCAACAGATTTTTCATTAGTTCTGCTACAGATCACATCAGCGGAAAGCTATTCCAAGAATGGTCTGAACCTAAGAAGATCGTTGAATTTCTGGAGCCTGTGACGGTCAAACTAGAAGACGTTGCCAGTCGTGTTTTTTCCAAGATCCTTGTATCCTTGTTGAAACCGTACCATTCAAGGGGCCTGTAATATTTAATTAGTCTATTTCTTCCATATTATTATACCATTTTGATTCTGTTGAATGAAAGTAGAATAAGCCTGTAGTAGAGAAAAATACACTCAGACTTTTTCAGTTTCAGATGTGTAAATCCTTTTCTTCAAAGAAGGGTTATGACAGAAGGGGACATACTCTGAGTATTGTTCCAAATCAGCAAAAAAAAAAAGATGAAACAGAAAAAAACTGTAGTAAAACCGAATTAGACTTATTCGAGTTTCATGATTTATTGGACTACAACAATATAGTTGTCTGGAGATACCATTCTTTGAGGCATTATATTGGCCTTAGTGAATGAACACTTGTACCTGCATATTCCTTTGAGACGCATGCATATTTGTATAATCATCTATATATATATTCGCCTTTCCTAAATGTCTAGGTTACCCTTCCTTGTAAATTTAGTTATAGTTGCGCGCGCGCATTTAGTTGTAAGTTTTGACCCTTATGTAAAATGAGTCCTCCTTACTTGATCTCCAAGGAAAGGACTCATTTTACAAGGGGCGGTGGGAAACTTGTGCCGCACCTCATTACCTTCATATCTTACTTTATTGATATCGCATGATTTACGATGTCATAGATCAGTCAGTTGTGACTTGTTAGTATTCTCTATGCGTAACCTGACGTGTAGTTCATCCCAATTAGACAGATGGCACCTCATGTAACTGAGGATTGCCAAAACATTTCTTTCTAGCGTATTTCTCTGATTCATTTGATCTCTGATCTGGGGACAATAATGGCTTGGATAAAAGAAATGGAGACGTTAGTCTACAAGATGATTTTCATCTCATATCAATGGTATTTAAAAGAGATTCATACTTTACTTTGTATGGCTCTCTCAGTTCAGATTCAATGAATATGATTACTTAACATATATGCAGTTGATTTCTTCAATCTCCAGGTATCTACCCTATATATCCTTTCTTGGCTTGTGATAGTTACGCTGGTTTTGTTTCCTGAGAGATTCCTTTTCTGCGTATTATTCTTTTATTTATTTGCTACAGACTTATTTCAGTGTCCTTCCTTTTTTCTTCATGTCTTCTTATTATGTTATCGTTCCTACGTTGAACGAAAGGTAGCACTGATCCAATTGTTTCGTGTGTATGACGGGTTTGTTTGTAGTTTTTGACTGGAGACCTTTTATTTCTCTTCTGCTTTGACGTCTGGCTTGAGTGTATGCTCTGTAATATGGTTTAACGCTGATGCTGTACGATTAATGTTTGCCATGATGTGTGATATGAATGCGTGTTATGCGGCGTGTAAGTTATTTTGGTTATAGTGTCAACTGGGTAAGCCAGGCCCATTTGCGACGACCCAGATATCTGATCTGTGCTCTTAGATCAAGCTCATGAGCTATCAACTGATTCTTGTCATGCTGTTACGATTCTTATAATAACGTGTCTTTGATATTACATTATTTATTCATTCTGGCTCTCATATTTGTTCTGTCTATGTGTGTGTGTACATGTGTGTCTGTGTGTGTGGGTGTAGGTGTAGAATGGTTATTGGACCTGTGATTTTTCAGTATCTTATGGATAATTGCTTTTATTCTTATTCTTATTCTACTTCGCTATTGTTTCCAGCTTGCTCAGCTGATTTACATACCTGTTTCGGGATTTGACGCTCATTTATTTGTTTCATTTGACTCACGTTTATTTGTTTCCATAACTATGCCAACTCCTTTGAAACCTCCTTGTGTTCCATATTTGTTTTATTTTCTGCCAGCATTGCTTCACTGGCGTTTTTTATTTCTGGGGATTCAGTCTCTATGGAGATTGTTGGGAGCCATGTTTCTTTTTATAAAATCCTTGACTTTATCTGGGGAGCCGCTATAATATTTTTTATTTGAAATCTGCTACTTTTACCTTTTTATGACATCTGGTCGCTAAGAAAGAAATACTTTGGATCATGTTTTAATACCACTGTCTGGTAATGATTGAATATAATTGTATCACTTTTCATGATACCTTTGTTGCAACAATGTAAAATTTCATTAGATCCAGTTTGATGAGTCAAACAACTCGATTGCGAGTAATATATATTCGCAAAGTATGTATGCGAGTATTTGACTCCCTGTGTTTCCCCATTTTGCTTGTTCTATGCCCATATCTTAATCTTTTCTTGCTAAGCTTATGTTAATAAAACTTATTCATTTTAATTGACCTCTGTTCTACGTTATTGACTCTCTGCTTTGGGAAAATGCCTTTTACACTTTTTTCTCTAGTCTGAGAGGCCTGGCTTCAACTCCTGATAGTTTCTAGCCAGTTTTGACCGATTCAGAGCAAATAGGTAGGTAGTTAGGTGGTTTAGAATCCGTTTCTGAATATGATGCATTTAAAGCACAATACTGGGTTTCCTGGGTCCATGAATACTGTTCAGCAATGACTCTCTTCCACTGACGGCTTTCAGAGTAGAAGCGTAGCCATTAAACGAAAGTTGTCTGATAAACATCAGCTTTACTGCCTAGAATTTGCTGAAGAATATATTGATTGCGACTGGAAAAATGTTATTTTCTTGGATGATTCTCTGTGTTCCTGTGTGAACGGTGGTTCAGTATAGGTATATAGAAGACTGGGTGCTCGACGTCAAGGTGTCTTCACATAGTTGTCTTGTTTTTGCATCAGTATGGGGATGGATGTCCTCCTGTGGGTTTGTACTGTTTCACATGATACAAGGTCAGCTAGAATACAACCCTTTATATTCATGTTATGAGTCCCATCAGCGTGACAACTCTATCCTTAGGGAGTAATTAACTTTTAACAGGACCTCTTTCCCATGCACATATCAGCAATGATCTAGAGATCGTTCACCGAACAGGATGAAATCAGTCTTATAGACTGGCCTCCCTGTGGCTCAGATCTCAGCCCAGTTGAAAACATGTGGGCTGAGACAAAGCATGCCATAAAGGAGAATTGTTCTGAAGCCACCCCAAGATCCCAAGATGACCTTTGGGATCTATCCCTCGATGCTTGGTAGGATGTTGCTGAGAGCGGGCAGTTTATTGCTCGTCCCATGGCTTCCATTCCTCACACACAGACTTCAAGCAGTAATTGAATCCAAAGGCCTTTTATATGAGTTACTAGTTGAGCACACGGTTTGGTTAAGATTCCAAGTAAAATATATGTTCTGGATGCTGTAAAAATATCATCAGTAGTCGTCAACTCACTACAGTGAGATATTCTTATTCCATTGGGTGTCAGTTAGCCACCTCCCCCCATGATATTATGCGATGGCCAGTAATGCCAAACATAATAATAAAGCCGAACACATAAAAAGTTTAGAGACATTGATTTGAACATCAACTGTCAACTATGGTATCTGACACTATCCAACTGATTTAGAAGCGAAGCTATTAATTCACAGGCCAGCCTACAGATTAATCGAGATGCTTCTATTGAAGTACAACAATCGTCATTATCTGTCTATTGCCTTCAATCATAGAAATCAAGGATAAGGCGATTTGCATTACGCTTTAATGTAACAATGTGCATAACAATAAGAAATGTGTGTAATTAAACCCAAGTAAGTAATAACAAAAATAAAAAGAGATAATATACCTTCTGTCTACACTTACCATCTCATTAGTATTACTACAGTATTCCAAAAAGTGACGGGGCTTTCAAGTAGTTCTAGTTAACGATAAGACAAAGACAAAGTCACCTCCATACAGGCCATGAAGACCCTTGGAGGAGTGGAAGGTAAAGGCTTCCACCATTGTTAACTACGGCACGTTATGGGGTAAAGTGGTTAGCTCTAGGCCCGGCCGCCTATGCCCCCAGGAATTAACCTGGTAATCATTTTTGGTGTAGGCTGAGTGGCTCTCAGGGCCATATGCACCTCCGGGAGTGGAAATCTAATTTCTTAAATTTGACAACTTCCTGACGGGGATTCGAACCCACGTCCTTCCGGGCGAACCGAGTACGCCTTAACCACCTCGGCCAGGCAGCCCCTAGAAAAAGGCTGAACCAGATAAAAATAAAAATAATAAGTGAGTTATTCCACCTTTTCAATACAAATTAAATAGTGTTTATTAAATTAACATTTAATGGGACTAGTTTCAACCTATTTAAAGGTCATCTTCAGCCGTATCGCGTGTAGAACAAAGTATTTAAAAAATGTTTTAAAGATGGTCTTAGAAATTTGACACTGTGAAAAGGAATCTACGAGAAGAGGAAGTCTTATAATATTCTTCGTAGTATTCAAGAACGTGGATACAATTAAAAATTCACAGTCTTGATGAGATGTGGAAATGGGCATATATGCATAGTGTTGTTGTGGCAGAAGTCTTATGATATTTTTCTTATCACTGCGAAGCGTAGATACAGTTCAAAATCATTCATAATCTTGATGAGATGTAGAATTGAGCATATATGCAAAATATTGCCTGAGTAAAATGTGAGTTGAACAAATATGTTATTGCAGTGGAAAGGAAATTCTATATAGTTGTGTATAAAGAAAACAATGTAAAACATATTGAAAGCATCCACAGAGATTAAAAATTGGAAGTGAAAAGGCACTTGAAGATATGAATTAAGTTAAAGATTTTATATTCTTTATATTAAAATGATGGAATGAATTCTCATTTAATGCTGATGTAAAGGAAAGGAAAAATACAATTAGAAAAACGTAGGAAATTTAATGAAATTTAAGGAATGTAAAATATTAAATGAAAAGAACGAATGAAAGAAAGAAAAGAAATAAGTCAAAATGTGGCTCATCTTATGTAACTAAGTGTTGGACATATTAGTAAACTAACGTACTTGGAAGACAAAGACACGAAAAATAGAGATTATAAGAAAAATGGAAAAAGAATTTTAGAGGAAAATAAAATAAAATCATGTAATAATAAAATTATGAGATGACAAACAAGACAATGATGAGTAAAATTGAAAGCAATAAAGAAATGAATTGAATTAAAAGGTAAAATGATGAGAATGGAAAATAAAGGAATTAGCAAAACATTAAATTAAATTATGATGAGAAACAAAAGATGCTTAATATATATCTTCCTTGAGGGAAGAAAGAGGAAAATTGAAAGTGTTAGGATAAGAACAGGAAAAGAAAATGGAAGAATGAAAAAAGAAGTGATAAAATAAAGTTTAAAAAGTTGAATATATATGTAGTTATAATGAAAGGTGTTATAAATGGAGAGAAAAAACAATTTTAAGGTGGGGCTGAAGAATGAGGAAATGGGGGTAAATGCTGAGGAGAGGTGGAATGAATAGAATGGGAGGTTGAATTTAGATCGGTTAAATTAAAATTTTAAGAATATGATGAAAAGTTCAAAAATAATGTTGGTTTTTTCACATATTTCATTTTGATTGTAATCTTTCATTCTATTCATTTCACCTCTCCTCAGCATTTACCCCATTTCCTCATTCTTCAGCCCCACCCAAAGTGTGTCCCTCCATTCATAACACCTTTCATTATAACTATATATTTATTCAACTTTTTAATCTTTAGTATTTTATCACTTCTTTTTTTGTCCGACTCGTTGGCTGAACGGTCAGCGTACTGGCCTTCGGTTCAGAGGGTCCCGGTTTCGATTCCCGGCCGGGTCGGGGATTTTAACCTTAATTGGTTAATTCCAGTGGCACGGGGGCTGGGTGTATGTGTTGTCTTCATCGTCATTTCATCCTCATCACGACGCGCAGGTCACCTACGGGTGTCAAATAGAAAGACCTGCACCTGGCGAGCCGAACCCATTCTGGGATATCCCGGCACTAAAAGCCATACGACATTTCATTTTTTACTTCTTTTTTGATTCTTCCATTTCCTTTTAATTTTCTTAACTCTTTCCTGTTTGATCCTTCCCCTTGCTCCCCTCAAGGAATATATATATTAAGCATATTTTGTTTTTCATCATAATTTAATTTTATGTTTTGGTAATTCCTTTCTTTTCCATTCTCATTATTTCACCTTTCAATTCAATTCATTTCTTTATAGCTTTCAATTTTACTCATCTTTGTCATGTTTCTCATCTCATAATTTTATTATTACATGATTTTATTTTATTTCCCTCTCAAATTCTCTTTCCATTTTTCTTATAATCTCTATTTTTCATGTCTTTTTCTTGCAAGTACGTTAGTTTACTAATATGTCCAACACTTAGTTACATAAGATGAGCCACATTTTGACTTATTTCTTTTCTTTCTTTCATTCATTCTTTTCATTTAATATTTTATATTCCTTAAATTTAATTAATATTTCCTACATTTTCTAATTTTTATTTTTCCTTTCTTTTATATCAGCATTAAATGAGAATTCATTTCACCATTTTAATAAAATCTTTAACTTAATTCATATCTTCAAGTACCTTTTCACTTTCATTCTTTAATGCCATTAATCTCCATGGACACCTTCAGTATTTTTATATTGTTTTATTTATACACAACTATATAGAATTTCCTTTTCACTGCAATAATATATTTGTTCAACTCATATTTTACTGAGGCAATACTTTGCATATATGCTCAATTCTACATCTCATCAAGACAATTTAAGACACGCATTTGTGGAAACAGCATTTGAGGTATGTGGGTAAATAAAAGCAAAGGTTAAGGGAAAGGAGACACGGTGGTGGACAGAAAAAATAAAAAATAAATAAAAGAAAGGAACAAGGTGAAGAAATGGATAAGTAAAAGCAAAAAACGTATCAGAAGGATGAGAATAAGATAGAAAGGTTACATGTGGAATACAAAAGATTGAAACTCCAAATGAAGAGGAGTATTAAGAAGGAAAAGGAGAAATGTTGGGGAGAGTTTACCAACAAATTTGAGCAAGATAGTCGAGGAAATCAGAAACTACTATGCAGAGTAATAAAATCGAAAAGAATAAATGAAGAAAAATCAAGGCATTCGAGAGGGAGGATGGATCCATAGTACATGACAAAACGGGTCTTCAGAAGGTGATGGCAAATTATTTTGAAAATTTATAATGAGGACGACTGCTTGGAGGAAGAAGGAGATAATAAAATAGAAATAATAGATGGAGAAGAGAACCCGATAACATGGCTGTAACTTGAAAGGGCAGTGAAAGCAATGACCAAAGGTAAAGAAAGTGGAAGAGACGAATTCAATGCTGATATGATTAAGGCAGCAGGAAGCATTAGACTACAGTGGCTATACAGAGCCCTCGATGCCATATGGATGAAAGGATACCTGAAGATTGGCAACAAGGAAGCGTTGTACCACTGTTCAAAAAAGGAAATAGGAAGAAATGTGAAAATTATAGAGGTATAACCCTGCTATCACATGGGCTAAAATAATGGAGAAAGTCATAGAAAAACGACTGAGGGATATAATAGAAACACAGTTAGAGGAAAAACAATATGGCTTTAGACCATATAGATCAACAATAGACTTGATATTTACAGTGCGAACGATAATGGAAAACATCTGGAAATGAACAAGGAAATAATATTCGTATTTTTGGATTTGGAAAAAGCTTATGAAACAGTTGAGAGAAAACATGTATGGGAATGCGTACTGAAAAGGAATGTACCAAAATCATTAATTAACAAGATAAAAATGTTGTATCATGAGAGTAAAAGCAGTGTACAAGTGGGGAGCGGGGACTCGGAAACATTTTATACAAAAATGTCTCAAGCAAGGAAGTGTCCTGTCGCCATTATTTTTTATTATATTGATGGCTGAAATCATAAAACATGTAAAACAGAGTATCAGTAGTGATGAAGTGAATGTTTTGGTATTTGCAGATGATGTGGTGATTTGGGGAAAGGGAGAAAAGGAAGTACATAGGAGACTGGGGGTTTGGAATGAAAATCTGAAGGAGTTTGGAATAATAATTAGTAAAAAGAGAACTGTAGTCATACACTGTGGAAAAGAGAAGCCAAGTGAACATAGATGGAGAACAGTTATAGAATGTAGAAGAGTTTACGTATCTGGGTAGCATTATTGACCAAGAGAACGAAATTAACATTGTATAAACAGTATTTCATACCAATTGTAACATACGCACTAGAAACGTTGATAACTAATGAAAAACAAGATAGTAAGATCCAAGCAGTAGAAATGAAATTTTTAAGAACATCGGTTAAAAAATACAAGAAGAGATAGGCCTCAAAATATTAAAATCAGATAAGAACTGAATATAGAACCGTTAGTACAGAAGATACAGAGAGCAAGACTGAGATGGTTCGGACATGTAAAAAGAATGGGGAAGGGATGGGTAGCAAGAAGGGACTTGGAAAGAGAGATTAAGGGAAAGAGACCAGCTGGAAGACGTAGAAGGTGGTTGGATCAGATTTGGAAAGACATCAGAGAAGATGGATTGGATTTGGCGGAAGTAATGGAACAGGAAAGGTGGAAGGACAGAAAGGAGTGGAGGAGGCTTGTTAACCACACCCGGGCGACTGGAGTGGGACATTGGTGATGATGATGATGATGATGATCAAGATTATGAATTATTTTAAAGTTTATCCACGCCTTGCAGTGATAAGAAGAACATCATAAGACTTCTATCACAACAACACTATGCAAATATGCTCATTTACACATCTCATCAAGACTGTGAGTTTTGAATTGTATCCACGTTCTTGAATACTACGAAGGACATTATAAGACTTCTTCTTCTCGTATATTCCTACAGCTATGTGAACTAATTTCTTACAACAAATGTGTTTTCAGGAAATTCTATAAACAATTTCAAGTTTTTTGCGAGGGGCTTTACGTCGCACCGACACAGATAGGTCTTATGGCGACGATGGGATAGGAAAGGCCTAGGAGTTGGAAGGAAGCGGCCGTGGTCTTAATTAAGGTACAGCCCCAGCCTGGTGTGAAAATGGGAAACCACGGAAAACCATCTTCAGGGCTGCCGAGAGTGGGATTCGAACCTACTATCTCCCGGATGCAAGCTCACAGCCGCGCGCCTCTACGCGCACGGCCAACTCGCCCGGTATTTCAAGTTTTCATAGTGTCAAACTTCTATGTTTTATGACCATCTTTAAAACAACTGTGTTTCAAATACTTTGCTCTACACGCGATATGGCTGAAGATGACCTTTAAACAGATCGAAACTTGTCCCATTAAGTGTTTATTTAATAAGTACTATTTAATTTGTATTGAAAGGTGGAATAACTCACTTATTATTTTTATCTGGTTTAATCAAAGTTCAATACGGACCCATAAAATGAAATTCATTTCTCTAAAAGAAAAAGGCCAGCGAGCACCGGACGGATTTGAATCATATCATACGTATACAGTGCCTCTACCAACTAAGCTACTACATCCCACTGTCGGAGCAGATGTCATACCTCCACATAGCGATGTAGTATGTTATTAGTGGGTTTATTGGAAAAGGTTTCTAGAAAAGATTTCCTGCGCTATTTGTTGTTTATATGTTATGCGTCAATCTATAAATTGGATCTCAGTGATGCCTACAAGCCAGATACTATGTATTCTTCAATCTCATGGCTAATACTGTAGAGATTTACCGTGATTGGTGGGTTTCTACCGTGGCATATTCTTTGATTATTGCTAGCAGCAAAATTTTATGTTGTTGAGTATGCAATAAATAAAAAATTAAAAAATGGAATACACAGATATCTCTAAACTTGAATAATTCACAAACAAATTATTAGGAGTTTATTGCACTGTTTAATGTACTGTACACACAATATCAAAAATGTGATAACTGTTATATTCTATGGATAATAAATTGACATGAATGTACACTAGAAAACAACTTGAACACACATTAAAGACAGACAATGTGGCAGGACAATTGAAATAGAGGGAATAATAGAAATAATTACATGGTTAAAGTAAGACACAAAAATGAACAAAGACCCACCCTGCCTCTACAAACTGCCTTTCTCCTCGTCAAAATCAGTTCCTCTCATCTATTTCTTCTCATCCCCCAGACAAGCTAATTTTATGTAGCCCACCTTCATCAAGAGGACAGGTATCAACTTTCAGTGATGGAGCTTTTCTTGAGAGGAATCTTCAAGGAGTGGAGTTTGTTCTTGTCCTTTTGAGCCTTTTCTTGTCGTTTGTCTCTATACGGTATGTCTGTCCTGTCCTGTTCTGTTTTGTCATTGCATTCACATTTTACATGTGTTGTTGCCTGAATAACCTCTCTGTAATATAATCAGAGTTGGGAAGTACTTGAATAAATTGTAACAAATATTCTTTTAGTAATTTTTACTTGTAATTGTTACTCTTTACAGAATGCCATTTTTGTTCGTAATTCACTTCTTGAAATAAAATTGTAATAGTTGCATTCTAGTAATCGATATTGTACTAGGAAATGTTTGTTATTTGCCACTGTCGCTAGCTTGAAGAGCATGTAAGTCACCTTAGGGGTGTACAGTAAGTATTGGAGATGGTACAAAGAGGGTTGTCAGTTTATTGAATTCTATTTTTCTTTAAAATCTTGTTTACTTTCATTTGCAAAAATATATCACCTTTTATTTGTACAAGTTGGGTTAATGTATCTGGGACTGACCAGAACCTCTGGCCTCCTGGAACAGCTGCTGGACCTGTCCTGGACAGTTACCATGCCCAATTTCTCGATGAGACGTTCTTGAATCTGGAAGTTCTAGAATTTTTTGAATGTCCGAATGTTCTCGGAGTTCACGTTGTAGGGTTTGATCTCACATGGAATTGATAAATGTGAAGTGTGACATGCACACAAGTCCCCTGTATGTGATTTAGAATGGCATTTGTTTCAACTCACTTGTAGAACACTTTGCCTGTTAACTGAATTATAATGATTTCTAGTGAGGCAACTGTTTCATGACTGAACTGAATCTTTGACTCAAGAACCTTGTAGAGACATATAATTTACATATGTCAAATGTTAATGGAATTGACACACAAAGAATATTTACAAATTTTCGACTCAAGGTGGAGTCAAATGATTTACACATGTTAAATTTTAATGGAATCGACACATGAAGAAGCTTTTACATTGTGTTGAATGGTGGAACATCCCTAAAATCCTATTATATTAGTTATACATCAACACGGAAATGAAAATCATAACCTATGACAATCAGTTGTTACGAAAAACAAAACAAAATGCAATGCAAGTTCGAAGATCATACTATTTACACAGTTCAAAATATTGAGTTTAAGATTTTATGAAGAACGTCTATTGGCATTGGAATGACAGTTTGAAAAATTGTAGCATTATGTTGTTCCTAACTGACAAGTTCCCGCTTTGTCCCTTTTCATGGTTAAAAACACGAGTTTGAATACAACGTAAATTCACTGTTCACACCAGTTCAAGATAAATTGGCACATTTTATGTTAATTCTGTGTGAGAAAAATAAACAAGTTCAAATACACTCGATGAAAATATGCAATGTTCCATGCTACCACTAGCCTTACGCTGGCATTAGAAATATTCAATGTTCACAATCAGTTGTATAATATAGTAGGATTGGAGGGATCCACCTTTCAACACAATGTAAAATATTTGAAATGTATTAAGTGAAGACCAGCTAATAAATTTCAAATATTTTACATTGTGTTGAATGGTGGAACATCCCTCAAATCCTATTATATTAGTTATACATCAACACGGAAATGAAAATCATAACCTATGACAATCAGTTGTTACGAAAAACAAAACAAAAACATAAGTTAAAATACGACACTGGAAATACTTAATGTATAATTAGTTATTACGAACAAACACAAGTTCAAATGTGACACTGGAAATATTCTATGTTCCCTTCGGAACTGAGCACTGTAAGTTGAAGTACTACATCGTAGCAAGACAGTAAGTCTTAGATTAACATAATCACGTCTTAACTCACTTGAAAAACACCACCCACCGACTGTACTGGTGAGACAGTGGATTATTGCTGCCTTCCTCTAGCTTCGTTGGCTCACCTTTTATAATCCAAGCAGTGCCAATGATTGCGAAAAATACAAGTTTTATTTATTTCAATAACTTCCAAAGTACTAGATGGATTTCTCTAGAAAGTTGACAGCTTTGATAGAAAATAAACTTGGTCAAATTGGTAATATGGATGGATCTTCCATCAAACAGAACTTTTGACAATGAAGGAGCTCAGACCATCAGAATAAAACCGTCAAGCCATGAAAAGTTACATTACACTGTCATAATGTCTTGCTGGGCAGATTGTACAAAGTGGTACAAAATTGGCTCCGATGATAATTTTTGCCAGAAAACCTGTAGGCACCCAAAGATTTAAAAAATTCCACAAGGTATTGTCTTTCACATTGAAGAGAAGGGATGAATGAACGAAAATTGAATGAAGGTGTTGTGCCGTTTCACAGTTCTTTTTAAGAGCTGTAGTAACAAAGATGGAGTCTCTGCGATCAAAATGTCAAATAAAATGCATTTAACGTCAGTACGGGCCGAAATGTAAGTCTTTTCGTCGGTCGGTTACGGAAATGACCGCGTATAGAAGGCGCAGAAAAAAATGACAAATGGACATTATTTAAAACCATTATTCAAGAAAAAAAATGCTCATCACTTATTATATAATCTGACTTCGATGTGTTAAGAAGACGCAAGACTAGATTTGAAAGGGATTATCCAGCGGAGCTAAATACTATAAATTGGAAACGAAAGATAATTTGCGACTACACGCCAATCTGCTGATATCAAGATTTAAACGCTGCGCGGGAGATTAAATACGCAAAAAGAAGAGATAAATAGACTACAGTAGAACTACGTCACGAAGTGGCGCAGGTCCTCAATAAAATTTTCCCGATACTGTTTAATGTTGAAGGACACCTACTGACCAGTTGTTGAGTGCATTTACGCCAATAAAAAGATAGCGGAAAGAAATTTATTTTCAAATTGGAATATATACAGAACATCTGTCTTAGTCGATTTTGAACTAGTTTATTGGATCAACTGTACCCCAACGAAATCTATGCAATCTGAGCAACGCAAGAGATATATTAATTGGAAGATGTCAGCAATGAATCAAATATTCTATTATGGTTCTGTTTCATACGCACGAGTCTTCACCATGGGTCTGTAAGGGAGCAAGGCGATGCTGCTTGGATCCTGATGAGGCGATACGATGTTAGCTGTCCCGGATGACCTGTGATCAGTGTTGAGAAGCTACGATGTACCCGACCACTTCTGGAGGAACCAGATGACGAGATCCTAATCTCAGATGACCGGAGATGAGGAAACATCGAGACCATCTTGAGCAAAGCTAAGTCCATTACCTAAGTCGTTTTCGTAAGTAAGAGTATATTATTTCTTTTATTGCATGTTGATGTTTGTTTTGTGCTAAGACTGTGCGTGGATAAACGTATTGCTGATGTGATTGGAAGTAGGTATTCATCCATATGGTATGTTAATTCCACTTGTAGGCGTGGTCACCAAGTGATTGTGCGATCGTAATGTTTTCCAGTGATATGTGAGGAGAGACAGCGAGAGTTATTATTATTACCAGTGTTGAGTAATGCGTGAAGTTGGCATTAATACCTGTGTGTCCTAATTTAAGCAATGTCAATCAGTTCGAGATCGTATATAGGATGTGTTTTATGAAGGAATATGGCTGTAGACTACTCCAAGCTCATGTTAAATTTGGCACTATGACAGTAGTAAGTAAAGTAGGCATTTTATGAATGTCACGGCACGTTGATGTGTAAGTTAAGGTGGTGATTTACATATGATGAAGTGAAAGAGTTGTTATATATGAAATATGTGTATATTAACGCGTCATAGATATGATATATGGATGTTAATGATTTATGATGGTGGTAGTTATTGTTTTCTTCGAGAGAGAAATAGTCATAGTGGTGCGAAGTGAGATCTAGTCATTTCAAATGATGTTTCGGAGGGTGTCACAGAATTCTCGCCAATTCCATGTAATAATTCTGGATCTTTCGCATTGTACATAGCTTAGTATATGATCTCGAGACGAGTAGTGCAATGTTTTTTTTTCATCCATGTTAGGATTACCTAGAGAATCATATATGTACTCAAGATAGATTTGAGCTTTCACTGATTTACTTAGGATGATCTTGAAAATTCTCAAGGTGTATAACTTTATTTCTGGATAAATTTCAACCCATAGGCTGATCACTGGTGACCTAGATTTTCAAAAGAGAATTAATTTTTTTAGTCGGAGATAGTGTCATCTGACCATGTAGATTTTCCGTTGATAGTATGTGTTATGATATGTGCGGTGACGTTTTTTTTTTTTTTTTTTTGCAACCATGTACGCACGTAGTCTGATAATCAATAAGCTAAGGTCATATTACCTTAAGTTCATAAATTAAATCTTGCGATAATGTTACTTGTAGGGTGATTACGACTTACAATGGACGTAGCTTGGCTCATGATGTGTGACACAAGGAAATATGAGCGTCTAAGAGGCAACTAAGTAGGCAGAAGTGAATGTTTAAAATGTAAAACATACAAGAGAGTACTTGTCAAATCAAATCTGAAGAAGAGCTTGGTGATAGCCTCATTGAGAGTCCTAAACCTGCATCTAGACAAACAGTCAGTGAAAATTAAGGAATGTGACAGTTTATAGAGTAAGGATTAGGTGGTAACTAACAGAATCCCAAGAATAATTGATTCAGACAACTTGAACTCCATTTCTTGACTGAACATTAAAAATCGGCAATTCTACTAGCGTTTCTTTATTTTCTCAAGAGAGTGTCACTAGAAATACTGTAAATAGTAGTTAATACAATTTTTATTTTCTTCTTTGAGGATGCATCCTATATTCTTAGTATACTTGATTTTAATGTTTATTTTCTTGCCAGTATGGCACATGTAAATACCATTATCTGTATTCACATTAATTTATTTTGTTATCACCCAGCTTTGTAGGTGAGTTGTATACGAAGGAAAACATAGCTTTTTCAAAAATTTCCCAGATGTTACATGGAATTTATGCTAATAAGTTATGATTTTGGAGATTAATGGGCTTATGAAAGGAAATAATATGATCCGAGAAGACATTTATTTAGGATGAATTCGGAAGATGTAATTATTTTGAAAGTTGTTGACGGATATAGACTATAGGGTTGACAATGAGTCACTCATTTCAAGAACGACTTCATTGGTAAAAATTTGAGATAATTTTCTTGAATATTTGACTTAATATTTAAAATAAATATGGAATAGTGAAACCTAAACACTCTTTCTCTGTGTTCTTAGAATAAGAATTAGTTGTAAGACTGCAGTAGTTTCAAGCGACGATAATTTCTATAAGAGTTAATAAGAGTATGGTACCTAACTAGATACGAGTAAGAGACGTCTTTCTGCGTTAGTTAGAAACTACCATTAATCGACCTGGACGTTTTTCTATTACGGAATTCACACCCGTAGGTCTCAGTCACCAGATTAATTGAATTTAGAGCTAGTCAGGATCTCTTGAGTCCATGCCTGGACGCGGGAACGGCGCAGTGTGGTTGGAGAAATTGTGGGCTAAACGTCCTGGTGGTCTTCTGAAAATAAATTCCTTCTTGTGTTGGACCAGTTCAAATCCCGCACAATGGATGAAACAATGCAGGGAATGAAGTACTTCAACTCTCAATTTGTGGTCATTCCAGGGACCTCACAAGCCAGTTGAAGACACGGGATGTCTCAATAAACAAGCCATTCAATTTTTTTATGCATGAAGGGTGGACAAAATGGATGCCTGCACTCACCATATCTAATGCCAGCGGGACGAATGAAGAGACCATCATATGGATTAGTTTGTGAATGGGTGAGGACATCATGGGAGTCAGTGAAAAAAGAAATTATCATCAAGTCATTAAGAAATACAGTATAAGTAATGGCCCTGGTGTAATGAAGACAATATGCAGTTTGAAGAATGAAAATGAAAGTGTAATTTCAGAAAACATTGTTGTGGGTGATGAATGAGAGTGAGTATTGTGAGTACCTATGTACTTTTGATTTGTAATATTGACATTATTGCACTACCTACCGGTAATTTGTGTTTATATACCAATTAAATTATTTCTGTAATTTTTTGTTGAAAATACAGTGAAATTATATTTTTCTTTAACCCTTTCTACTCGAATTATTTGTAAGTCATGATTTCTCCCAACTCGTATTTATTTCTATCAGCAGTCTTCATATTTTAAAACCTGGCATTAAGTACGGATTGTAACACTATATACAAGAAAGGAGTGAATGTGAGGTATTTACATGACACAAAACCACGTTTTTCACTTTCTCTCGAAAAACTCCACCCACCGACTGTACTGGTGAGGCAGTGGATTATTACTGCCTGTCTACAGCTTTGTTGGCTCGCCTTTTGTAGTCCCAGCAGTACCAATGATTACGAAAAATACAAGTTCTTTTTACTTCAATAACTTCCAAAATACTGGATGAATTTCTCTAGAAAGTTGACAGCTTTGATAGAAAACGAACTCGGTCAAATTGGTATGGTAATATGGATGAAGTGTCTCTAACCTTTGATCTTCCATCAAACAGAACTGTTGAAAATAAAGGAGCTCAGACCATCAGAATAAAACCACCAAGCCATGAAAAGTTACATTACACTGCCGTAATGTCTTACTGGACAGATTGTACAAAGATGGTACAAAATTGGCTCCAATGGTAATTTTTAACTGAAAATCTGTAGGTACCCAAAGATTTAAAAAATTCCACAAGGTATTGTCTTTCACATTGAAGAGAAGGGATGAATGAACGAAAATTGTGATAAGCGTGATTGAATCACTCACTCACCACTTTTCAGGGTGTAATATTATTTATTTTCTGAAGTCAGAAATTTGTGATTCTGATTTAAACTGATACTTTATAGTCATATATCCTTATTATACCAGTGGTACACCATTTTAATTAATTCTACATAATTTTCTTGTTGAAGGTCTTTATACACAGTCCTGAGGATGTTCCATATATTAATACTTGGCGAGATGAAGTTTTCGAAGCTGATGATCAGACAGATATTAAAGTTATATTTACGGTAAGTTCTGATTGTATATACTTAGTATTTTAGTATTTTAGATATTTTAGATATCTGTCTTTACTGCAAAGTAAGTTCTGTTCGTACTCGTATACATTTAGTATCTTATATACCTGTCTTTACTGCAGATAGTGTCTGGCACCATGGCTAAATGGGCAGCGTGCTGGCCTTTAGTCACAGGGGTCTCGGGATCGATTCCCAGCAGGGTCGGGAGTTTTAACCATCATTGGTTAATTTCGCTGACACGGGGCTGGGAGTATGTGTTGTTTTCATCATCATTTCATCCTCATCGTTACGCTCAGGTCGCCTACGGGAGTCAAATCAAAAGGCCTAAATATGGCGAGCCGAACATGTCCTCGGACACTCCTAGCACTAAAAGCCATACACCATTTCATTACTGCAGATAGCAGCTTTATTGAATATTGAAAATTTCTAAAATCACAAATGCTTATCAGAAACCTACATTCTCATTCCATTTCTCATTGACAGTGCAGAATTTCCACTAACACAGTGCAGAATTTTGATTATTCAGATGGCATATCATCCCATAAATTTGTATTCCAAAAGCTCTCTCTTTGATAAGAAATATTAGACTCTAAGCTTTGAATATATGGATATCACACTCCTTTCTTTATAATAACTTTTTTTGAAAATTCATCATCCCCATCTTCCCATGTACCATTTCATTGCCCTGATTACTTAATATGGATTATTAAAGTCGTCATTTGCTGTGAATAACGCTAAAATTTTCCTATATCAAACGGCAGAAAATACAAGTTAAATGATTCGAGCAAGTGGAATCAAAGTAGCCGTGACCGAGATAATGTACTATCAAATACAGTGGTACTATTTTCAAATTGTTAGAGTCAACAGAGAGAACAATCGAACACTGAATTGAAGTAAGCCACGGTAAAGTTCGAGAGAGTAATTTCGTGAAGGAAATAACGTATTTTAAAAAGGAGAATACCAAATTTAATCAATAAAACTGAAGATATTACGAAATCTTATTCCCGTGCATCTCAAATATACAAGATTTAAAGCGAAATGTATAGAAGGAGATAAAATACAATAAAATTTATACTAGGATCGCACTGAAGAAAATAAACGTTTCCTTAGGAAACACTTCAAGAAAACGCTAATATTTAAAGCGAACTATCGATAAATTAGACGATCGTAAACTACCATTAACATCATAGAAACTTCTGTAGCAGATAATTTGACGTCATATTTTACCGTAAAAACATAGTATTAGTACAAGAAGGCTTTGAAACTAAGAAGAAGGTGATATTAACTTTGTCTTTGGATATGTTTTTCATGCATGTGTCTGAGATCGTCATGATGGCTTGCTAAATCAAAGATGGACTGACGTCTGATGGAATCCAGCCGGATCTACCCGTGAATACGAATTCAACTGCCGAGACTCGTAGATGGCTGAATCTAGGCCCAGAGAAGAACGTTCACGGAGAAGGATGTAGCAACAACTATCCCGGCCTACAAGCACACGCAAAATAAGATAAGCTTCACCAATTATTTTTTAAATTACTTATATTTTTCTGTCTTGTAGTGAGTTGTTGATTGTGATAATTGTAAGGAATAGGTCGTTATATCTTCGTGAAGTGTTTTAAATATGTAGTTTCAACGGGAGTGAATTAATAGTGATGCTTTAAGGAAGGCTATAGGTGGTCTTCCGAAATATTTAAACACATCCAAGTGTAGGAAAAGATGTGTATGTCAATCAAGTGTTATACTAACAATTTTTCAGTTTATTCTCAAGAAGCAATGCCAGATAGTGAGTTTTGATGAATATGATATATGTTTATATCAAGTCATAGGTTACCAAGGTCATAAATATCGACAACTTATGCCAAATGTAAGTCAATATAGGTTAATTATAGTAATGTTTTGATAAGTGAAGTGTATATTGCTAGGAATATGTTTGTTGTTGATCCATGAAATAGTAATTTTACTGAGTTGAGAAGTTAGTTGAGTCGTGCATTGCATTGAATTGATTACAGTAAATAATATTTGCGTATGCCGCGATATAAATATATGATGAAAATATGAGGTAAGGAATGTGAGATTAAGAAATAATATTATCTTGGATAAAGTAGTTGATGAATTATGATAAATATGACGACGTATGGGGAAAGATTTTTATGTAAGGTTAATTAATGAAAGATTAGGTAACGCAAATATGGATCAAGGTTATAATAGATGCTAGTAATGATGTGGAATATGCAAAACCTATAATTTGAATTAATGACAATTTGATAATGGACTTACGAGTCAATAATAGATTATGGTCATCAAAAATATTTTCAAGTAACCTATAATTAAGACTCTGATGGCAACTTCAAAGAGAATTTCATATTATATTTAAGGTTTAAGCTAATTTGAGATGCAATAGCAGGTCATTGATAGGAGATACGATCTTAGTGTCTTCATTATGTTAGCCTATCACTATTAAAGAATTAGGAGTTTCAATCATGGTATTCCTTGTCGACTTGCGATCACGTGATTGAATTTCTGAAGTGATATGCCATAAATGCAACCTCTCAACAAATGTGTTGAAACTATTTAGGACAATCTTACCTATTTCTTAGGAAGGTATTTCGAATATGACTACTTATGATTAATAATATATATTTTTATTATGATGGGTAGCCATTGGAAGCTACAAAGGTGAAACTAATCTTATTATGCGTATGTTTAATCAAATAATTAACCACGTAGGCCCTACAATGAAGATGAATGAAATAATCTGCTTTAATCATTCTTAGTTGAGCTGAAGAATTTTATTATTATTGTGTAACTTCAATACTTTCAAACATGTTAATTGATGTATTTTTTCAACATAATGGATTCTTGAATTTTTATTCTTGCGGCCTCTTAGAACAACAAGCAACAACAAAACAAGCGAAGTCACGTCAAATATTTTATGCCTAATATAATCCCTGAGATGTTCTCCGAATCTAGCTGCGGATTTTCTCGAATGCCAACGTGGGCTAGATGGAAGAAAGGGAGGATACCCAATAACTATGTACGGCTCACATGGAAACAAAATATGAATTGGAACTCTTATGCCTACCATAGACATGAAAATTTCAAGTGAGATTGGTAGCACCACTGTTTTACCTTCCTTTTCTTCAGCATTTTAGTCACTAAATGGGTAGTTTGTTTCAGATTGTTACTATGTATGAGAAAAGCATATGGAAAATATAGGAAATCTTAACCCATTCACATAATTTGATGAGCTGTGGTTGCATGCATTGTTTTGGTACATGACTCAAACGACGAGCTCAGCTTGTAATGATGCAGTGGCCCACTTATCTTCGTATATAAGATTGCCTTAGCAGTGTAAATTCTCAAAATTTACATTAAGATACTAGAGGCATGTACTGCTTGTAAACAATTCTGTCTGTATTTCTGTATGCTACTGAACAGTAGTTGAATAGTAGTTTATTTTCATTGGTATTCAGTGATCATTATGAAGTAGAATGGGCATCGCGGCAATGACGACATGAGATGATCTTTTCCTTTCAGGAATGAATAAATTTGATATATTCATATACATTCACATGAGATAGGATACTTTTATGTTACTATGTAGTAAAACATGAGAGAGCAGGGTCATGTAGCTATTCAGGAGATGGTATGCTCAAACTCCAGTGCTGTCAGCCCTGAAGACAGTTTTCTATGGTTTATCAATTTCATGCCAGACAAATCCCGATGATGCAATTGAATTAAGGCCATGGTCAATACCTTTTCAGTCAGCTCTCTCACTATTGACAAATATGATTTAGTTGACATTAAACACTTAGCAAATATAGAAAAGAACAGTTGGAACTTCAATAGCATTGCTGTAGGTGACATAATCTAATGTATACCACATCATCATCATCATCATCATCATCATCATCATTATCGTCGTCGTCGTCGTCGTCGTCATCATCATCATCCTTCCAAGTATTTGTCCATGTGTCCCATTACGGTCTTGCATTTTCTTTCCATCGTTTCACTGGACGTCCTATAGATCTGTGTCCTCTTGGTTGGTAGCGTAGGATCTCCTTTGGTAGTCTTCCAGATTCCATACTTTGAACATGACATTTCCAGTTTCCTCGGTAATCATAGATGTAATATTTTACTGGTTTCACTTTCAGTCCCTTAAGCACATCTTCATATTTTGCACGATCCCATTTTGTATAGCCTGCTGTTCTGCGCATAAACGTCATTTCACATGCTGTAATTCTGGAAATGTCTTGAGTTCTTATTGTCCATGCCTCACTGCCGTAGCAAAGGGTTGGTCTGGCTAAAGTGTCAGAAAGACGTAAACGAGTGTGTTTTTGGACAAGAGATGGCTTCATGATGTGATTTATAATTCCTGTTGTTCTGGTAAACTTGTTTTTTTTACAAAGATGTCAGTTTCCCCTTGGTAAGATAAACTGTATCCCAGATAACTGAATTCATTGACTCTTTCCAAAATTCTATTATCTAAACAGATTTTACTGGGGATAGGGTGCTTCCCCTTAGAGGCCATTATTTTGCTTTTTTGTAAAATTATAATGTTGAATTTTGAAGAGACTTTATGGAGATTAAATACTGGCCACTGAAGGTCATCTTCTGATGATGCTACCAATGCAGCATCATCAGCAAAGAGTATGGCATCGAGATGTATGAGATATCTGCTGACTGGTATCGATCCATGCCTTACATGCCTCCATTCCTGCATTATGTTGTGCATATAGATTATGAACAACAAAGGAGAGAGTCCACAACCTTGTCTCACACCTCTGCTGATCGGTTTCCATTCAGTCTGACGATTACCTAAATCTACTGCAATAAGTTTTTCACTGTACATGTTGTATGTTATCTATTAACTGTTGTGGGACATTATATCCTGCTAAGATATTAACCCTTTGACCGCCAGCCTCAGACGTAATTTCTATGTCCTATACCGCCAAGGCCTAATGAGCACCTTTTAATTTACAGTAAATTATTCTTAATAACTTCTGTTCAGTTTATGCAAATAGGATGGGCAGTTTTTGTTTTGAAACTAATGGTTTGGGCATTTTATTGATGTAAACTAATGCACCTTTATTTTATAAATTTTTATTTTATGAATTGATAATTCAAATCATTATTTTATTTTTCTTTGAAAAAGTATTTCATGATCAAAAAAGTAAAGAAAAAATATTTTTACTATCAAAACTGCATTCTTTTAGAGAGGTGGTGTTTCCTATGCTACATATAAAAATAGAGCTTTATGTACAATATCACAGTTACAATGTCATTATTATTACACTGACGTGAAATTTTCTAATCTTATATTATATGCAAATGCTGCAGTTCCTGATTCTTTTTAAGTAAAAAACAATTACCGGTACTAATGTTTATTTCACACAAACTTAACACTCAAAAATTCACTCTTTGTCTTAAAATTATGATACAGGAAACTATTTAGAAATATTTACACATGTTATGACATATTATAGCAAATGTGCTTAGGAGGCACAAAGGGTGTATATCCTTCTTACACTGTTTACAAATGTATCTGGTCTTTTTTCCATTTACTACCTTGACTAGTACTAATCTTTGTGCATATGGAAACAGTTGCGTTTTTTTCGGTAAAAGAGTAAAGGGTTCGTTGCCCGCCTGTGGGAGCTGAATTGCCACTTGATCACCAAGCCACTCGGCAGCAAGTTTCTCAACTAAACTTGTTGTACCGGTATATCAGTGGCGTATGCTGCAATCAAGACATGGGCTATCACTAGACTTAGGTTACCCAATTTCGATTGTTGGTTTAGTGAACGTCAAGCCTAAGGGTTTTGAGCTGCAGCTAATAGCTATCGGAGTAGCCTGCTGTGTTAAGGATGGTTCACAAGACCTAGCCTCTATTACTGCCAATACTCAACACCTGATCAATGTAGATGGTAGCCAACGAATCAGCCTCATCGTACTCTTAATTCCCCTAGCTCGGCGACTGGGTGCTTATGACATCTTCACCATACATATCATCAGGCCACCATCAAGCCTTTCCAGAGGCTATGTATTATTAGTATTATTATTATTATTATTGTTATTTCTTAATCCGTTTGTCCTCCAGGGTTGGTTTTCCTTCGGACTCAGCGAGAGATCCCACCTCTACACTCAAGGCCAGTGTGCTGGAATGTGTGACTTTGGGTAGGGGATACAACTGGGAAGGAGGACCGGTAAATTGTCTAGGCGGCCTTATCTGCTGTGCTGAACAGGGACCTTGTGGGGGATGGGAAGATCGGAAGGGATAGACAAGGAAGAGGGAAGGAAGCAGTCATGCCCTTAAGTTAGTTACCAACCCGGCATTTGTCTGGAGGAGAAGTGGGAAACCACGGAAAACCATTTCGAGGATGGCTGAGGTAGGAACCGAACCCTCCTCTACTTAGTTGACCTCCCTTGGCTGAGTGGACACCGTTCCAGCCCTCGTAGCACTTTTCAAATTTCGTTGCAGAGTCGGGATTCGAACCTGGGTGTCCGGGGGTGGCAGCTAAACACACTAACAACTACACCACAGAGGCGGACGTTATTATTATTATTATTTTTTTCTCAGTTGCAAACAATAAGCATGGCCAACAATAAAGTTTGTGAAGTTTGCATGAGCCACATAACCACAAATACTTTTCATACTTAAGTTGAAATGCCCCTTTGTATGGATTCTTGTTTTTCTCCTCCTGTTCACACTGTAACTGTGTGAGATGTGGGGTAGACTTACCATTTTTAATTATCAGCAATTTATCTTCATATTTCAGTTGCCAGAATAGATTATCCTACAACTTACACACGGTTCAACCATTTCACAAAAGTAACATCACAAGGTCCCAGTCACGTTAAACACTATATTTCAGATAAACTCAAATTGTTATGAGATCAACTTAAATATACCAGTAATTTCCAACTACAAGCAACCCGTAAGATGTCCTGCACATGCAAAAACAAACTCGTGATACTGTAGCACATGGGTGAATCCATTCAATTCGGACACTTCCGGAGAACTTCGAGTCTTTGGGCCGTCTCTTTCCACCGCTGTCTCTCTCATTAGCAGCGGCGATTTGACGGACCGAAGCCTAGCCCAACTCAAGGTTAGGATCCCCTTGTTCCCCGCACCATTCCGACATTCGCCAGCAAGCCTCGCGCGGCGGGTCGAGGGGAGTGGGCCGAAGGCCTGGGCTGCGATGTTAGTCTCCGATGCCTTGCTCTCAGAAATACGAGCGACGATCTTTCTCAATACTTTCAAGTTTTGTAAATGGAAGAATCTGTCAGATGCTTACATTACAATAAGATTTAGATTTCTATTGTTCACATTTGAGGCTTGGGATTCACTGATAGCCTTGGTAGCCCTCAGTATACGCCACTGTTGTATATAGTCTTATTTAATCCAATACTAGTCCAAAATGTATAATACATTATTAAAACGAATAAATAACTTGGAAAATACTGTTTTCCAGGACGTCCGATCAATCAGACATTGGCGTTTTTAGACTGAACCTCGAACATCCGATCAATCGGATGTTGGCGGTTAAAGGGTTAAGAAGTCTGTTCCTGTTAACTAGGTCAAAGGCTTTCTTAAAATCAACAAATGCTATGTGAGTTTCAAGTTAAATTCCTTGCATTTTTCTACTAAGTCTTCCAAGGTAAAGTAAGCATCAGCACATGAGAGTCCCTTTCACAATCCGTGTCGTTCATTTCCAATCACATTTTCATAATATCTGAATAATTTTTCCTTGAAAATATTAGAGTAAATTTTGTAACCTGAGTAGAGTATACTTATCTCTCTGTAATTTCCACATACCGAGCTCGATAGCTGCAGTCGTTTAAGTGCGGCCAGTATCCAGTATTCGGGAGATAGTAGGTTCGAACCCCATTGTCGGCAGCCCTGAAAATGGTTTTCCGTTGTTTCCCATTTTCACACCAGGCAAATGCTGGGGCTGTACCTTAATTAAGGCCATGGCCGCTTCCTTCCCACTCCTAGCCCTTCCCTGTCCCATCGTCGCCATAAGACCTATCTGTGTCGGTGGAACGTAAAGCAACTAGCAAAAAAAAAAAAAAAATCCACAATCTTTCACACTGCCCAGTGGCGACTCGTGACTTTCAACACTGGGGATTCAACAGAAGAAAATAAATCCTCATCTCATCTCCCCCACCACTTCTTCCGTCGTGGGCCGTAACCTCCTAAAGTAAGATGACAGAAGTTTTAGAAGTGTGAACAAATACGAGAGAAGCAGACAGTACATGCCGAAATTTACCACATGTAAAATAAGAAATGTTTCACCATCAACTTACACTATGCATACAGCTTATACAAAAAAATCCATCCCGTGCTCCTTGAAGGACGCAAACGTAACTATAACTGCTTTATTGAAATTTGCAGCGTCTCGAACCAAGTCCCTTTCAAATTACAACATAGCAAGAATATTAAGTCTATCCTAGGTCATTGTGCTGTGGAAGAAAGTCTTTATTCTCTTCAGGATTGGAAAGCACATTTCTGCTTCTGATGTTGTCACGGGAATAGTAATAACTATACCGGCATTTAGAAGTTTCCATTGGTATTACCTTGCGGCTATTCTTTGCCTTAATGATTTTTAAGTTAAGTTTCTCTCCGAAAAGTAATTATTCCAAAGAAGGCAAATTAATAGATGTTTAGGAAGTATTGATATATTTGGGACAAAATATCAATTGGAATTTGGCAGCTTAATGTGACTTTTGGTAGTAATGATGCTTTTCAACACTAGCGCTAGTTACATGCACTATTCTCTGCTGCCTAGTTAAAATCCCATAAGGACAACAATTGGCACGCAATTGGCCCCCAACAACACGACTTCCGAGAGACTTGAGATAGTGGCATAATGCGCATGCGTAAATCACAGATATCCGTTTCCGCGATATCCTCGTCTTGCCTTAGTGCTGGCCGACGTCCCCCCGCACCTCACCATTCTCTTCGCCAATGTACGGACGGAGATATCACTTTGCAAGGGGCTTCATTCCAGACGAGTACGGTATACAGCCATGGACCTTGCGCAGCTCACGTGAATTGAAAGCCAGTACGAGTGTATTACGGATAGATGGACTTAGAAAGAGCTTCGAGATTGACAAGGGAGTTATGAAAATTACGGAGTTGAGTACTGTAAAGGGAGGTACACCTCTAAGCCGCACATTTAAATTTTGCACCCAAAAGAACTCCTCTTCTGGAGGAACAGTGAACTTGAAACTACATCTACTTAAACCGTTACTCAGAAGATGTCACTACAGAAATCTAATGAAATTTTGTTATTTTGAAGTTTCGTGTACTGTATGGAATTCTACGTGTTTTGTTTACCATTTAACAAGAAGTTTGGACCTTCTGCAACAGATGTCACTACAAAAACTATGATCATGCACCCTGGTGCGAAGTGGATGAACTTTGATTTAAAGAAGTTTTGTATTCTTAAGTTTTTTCTAACTAAATTATGTTCATTCATTTTTGGGTTGGCAATATTGATCTTTTCCTTCCGCCAGTTTTGAATTTAGCCAATCCCTAATTTATGTAATTAATTTTCGGCCTATCACAGGCTTTTTCTTCGATTTTGTGTGTAACTTTAAGGTAACCAATAAAGTGAGAGGGTGTGGCTTGATTATTCATGAAAGGTTTCGAACCTTCCCCAAGGGTTTATAAACTGCGGATTTTCACGTCTCTTGATCATTTGATCAACATCTAACTAAGCGTGTGTGTGAAGCAGGAGGCGGGAGACGCCTCTTTGATCACGCAGCAGTTCTTTAGCAAGGTAATGGCCGTTTAACATCTTTATTTCTTGCTAGCTCCGCAGTTTAAGCCGAGGGATAGGTCCGAAACTTTAACGATGTAACCTACTTTTCTGTAAATGTAACTTCTGCCGGCTTATGTAATAACTTCATAAATCTTTAACTGTGAATCAGGGATAGAGAGTGATATACCCTTTCGAGATCGCCTTCATATCGGTTTGAGGTGACTACGCTTTGTAACTGGTTTTCTTCCTTTTCGTAAATTCTTTAATTTCTTCTTATACGAGTCACCTCCATAGCCCCTGTTTCATCGGCCTAGTGCCCTTTTGGTTTTAAGTGTTCATATCTAGGAGCGCAAGCATTCGCCTCCTTTCATTTGTGTTTCAGGCCATTTTCTTAACCTGTTCTTTTCCGCTACGGCCCAACAGGTCGAGCTCAGAACACTCTAAGCAAGCCTCGGACCTATGGAAGTAATGGAGTCCCACTCGCATTTGACAGGCGAGGGACTCCTTGGAAACAACTTGGCGAACGAAATGGAATTCGATGGGGAGCTATCAATATTAATGGGGCTTATGGAAGAAAGGAGGTAGAACTTGCTGAGTCAGCAAAGAGGATGCATCTGGATGTGCTAGGAGTAAGTGATATTCGGGTAAGGGGAGATAAGGAGGAAGAGATAGGAGATTATAAAGTGTACTTGACGGGTGTTAGAAAGGGAAGGGCGGAGTCTGGGGCAGGGCTCTTTATCAGGAATACCATTGCACGCAACATAGTTTCTGTTAGGCACGTAAGTGAGCGAATGATGTGGGTAGATTTGTCAGTGGGAGGAATTAAGGCAAGAATTGTGTCCGTGTATTCACCATGTGAGGGTGCAGATGAGGATGAAGTTGACAAGTTTTATGAAGCATTGAGTGACATCGTGGTCAGGGTCAACAGCAAGGATAGAATAGTGCTAATGGGCGATTTCAATGCGAGAGTTGGGAATAGAACTGAAGGATACGAAAGGGTGATTGGTAAATGTGGGGAAGATATGGAAGCTAATGGGAATGGGAAGCGTTTGCTGGACTTCTGTGCTAGTATGGGTTTAGCTGTTACGAATACATTCTTCAAGCATAAGGCTATTCACCGCTACACATGGGAGGCTAGGGGTACCAGATCCATAATAGACTATATCTTAACAGACTATGAATTCAGGAAATCTTTTAAGAATGTACGAGTTTTTCGGGGATTTTTCGATGATACAGACCATTACCTGATCTGTAGTGAACTAAGTATCTCTAGGCCTAGGGTAGAGAAAGTGAAATCTGTCTGCAAACGAATAAGGGTAGAAAATCTCCAGGACGAGGAAATTAGACAGAAGTACATGGATATGATTAGTGAGAAGTTTCGAACAGTAGACAGTAAGCAGGTTCGGGATATAGAAAGTAAATGTGTGGCATACAAGTGTGCTGTAGTAGAAACAGCAAGGGAATGCCTCGGAACAACTGTGTGTAAAGATGGGAAAAGGCGAACATCTTGGTGGAATGATGAAGTGAGAGCAGCCTGTAAACATAAAAAGAAGGCTTATCAGAAATGGCTGCAAACAAGGGCCGAGGCAGATGTAGATGAAAGAAACAGAGCAAAATAAATAGTTGTTGAATCCAAAAAGAAGTCTTGGGAAGATTTTGGTAATAACCTGGAAAGGCTAGGTTAAGCAGCAGGGAAACCTTTCTGGACAGTAATAAAGAATCTTAGGAAGGGAGGGAAAAAGGAAATGAACAGTGTTTTGAGTAATTCAGGTGAACTCATAACAGATCCCAGGGAATCACTGGAGAGGTGGAGGGAATATTTTGAACATCTTCTCAATGTAAAAGGAAATCATCATGGTGATGTTGCAAACAGTCAAGCTCATGGGGAGGAGGAAAATGATGTTGGTGAAATTATGCTTGAGGAAGTGGAAAAGATTAGTAAATAAACTCCATTGTCATAAGGCAGCAGGAATAGATGAAATTAGACCTGAAATGGTGAAGTATAGTGGGAAGGCAGGGATGAAATGGCTTCATAGAGTAGTCAAATTAGCGTGGAGTGTTGGTAAGGTACCTTCAGATTGGACAAAACAGTAATTGCACCTATCTATAAGCAAGGGAACAGCAAGGATTGCAACAACTATCGAGGTATCTCATTGATTAGTATACCAGGCAAAGTATTCACAGGCATCTTGGAAGGGAGGGTGCGATCAGTCGTTGAGATGAAGTTGGATGAAAACCAGTGTGGTTTCAGAGCACAGAGAGGCTGTCAGGATCAGATTTTCAGTATGCGCCAGGTAATTGAAAAATGCTACGAGAGGAATAGGCAGTTGTGTTTATGTTTCGTAGATCTAGAGAAAGCATATGACAGGGTACCGAGGGAAAAGATGTTCGCTATACTGGGGGACTATGGAATTAAAGGTAGATTATTAAAATCAATCAAAGGCATTTATGTTGACAATTGGGCTTCAGTGAGAATTGATGGTAGAATGAGTTCTTGGTTCAGGGTACTTACAGGAGTTAGACAAGGCTGTAATCTTTCACCTTTGCTGTTTGTAGTTTACATGGATCATATGCTGAAAGGTATAAATGGCAGGGAGGGATTCAGTTAGGTGGAAATGTAGTAAGCAGCCTGGCCTATGCTGACAACTTGGTCTTAATGGCAGACTGTGCCGAAAGCCTGCAGTCTAACATCTTGGAACTTGAAAATAGGTGCAATGAGTATGGTATGAAAATTAGCCTCTCGAAGACTAAATTGATGTCAGTAGGTAAGATATCCAACAGAATTGAATGTCAGATTGGTGATACAAAGCTAGAACAGGTCGATAATTTCAAGTATTTAGGTTGTGTGTTTTCCCAGGATGGTAATATAGTAAGTGAGATTGAATCAAGATGTAGTAAAGCTAATGCAGTGAGCTCGCAGTTGCGATCAACAGTATTCTGTAAGAAGGAAGTCAGCTCCCAGACGAAACTATCTTTACATCGGTCTGTTTCAGACCAACTTTGCTTTATGGGAGCGAAAGCTGGGTGGAGTCAGGATATCTTATTCATAAGTTAGAAGTAACAGACATGAAAGTAGCAAGAATGATTGCTGGTACAAACATGTGGGAACAATGGCAGGAGGAACTCGGAATGAGGAGATAAAGGCTAATTTAGGAATGAACTCGATGGATGGAGCTGTACGCATAAACCGGTTTCGGTGGTGGGGTCATGTGAGGCGAATGGAGGAGGATAGGTTACCTAGGAGAATAATGGACTCTGTTATGGAGGGTAAGAGAAGTAGAGGGAGACCAAGACGACGATGGTTAAACTCTGTTTCTAACGATTTGAAGATAAGAGGTATAGAACTCAGGGGCGTATATAAGGGGGTGCCCAGGGAGCCTTGGCCCCCCCGAAATAATGAATATAAAGAAAAAATAAGTACTGTAATCTGAAGTATTTTAATCATGCGCGAAGGCATCGCCTACTTTTTCGTGTAGGTGAGGGAAGTAGGTTGGAAGTGGTGTGAAGTTCGTGGCAGTGATCACTGAACACCGGAAGCTCCCGCTCCCGCCCGGCTCTCTGCGCGTGCGCGGATAACTGAACTACACCAGTCGCCGCCAGAGGCCTGCACAACAACCGGGCGCCAGAGGTGTGATGAACAGTTCAGTGGCAATCATTGGTTGTTGTCAACGAGGTAGTTCATTTGTGCTCTCGCGGCATTTCGTTCAAATGAACGAGGTAGTTCATTTGTGCTGTCTTCATGGAATCAGCCCTCGCGGCATTTCGTTCAAATGAACTAGGTAAAGCTATCTTAGCAATAGCACCAGCGGCGCAAGAGAGATAGTATTCCGTGCCGGACGTGAGCTAGTACGTAAGTTTTAAAATAGATGGTGCTTGCTTACGTCTTTGTCCTCCTTAATATGCTGTATGCTCTCATGAACGACTCGTTCAAAATATATGAACGAACTCGTACTAGTTCAAATTAGCGAGTCGTTCAAATGAACTAGTTAGTTCATGAACGACCCAACTCTAGTTGTTGTTTACGTTTGTTCGACATCTGTTGTACTGAAGTGTGGTGCTGTTTTAAGTGTTAATGTTTACGTACTTTATCAGTATACTGAAGTTGGCCGTAAGTGAACCGCAATCGTAATGAAGAGGCAAGCTTCCATTCAAAACTTTTTCGCCAAAAAAACAAGTGTCAATAAGCCTGTTGGCGATAGTGCTGAAGTCGGTAGTGTTACGAATGGACAAAGTGCAAATGGGCCCGACGGTGACAATGCTGAAGTTGGCTGCGTTGGTAGAACTGCTTCTTGTGATGTCGCGACTTCGAGCTCAATTAATGTGGTTCCGGTTATGGAGGATAGTAGGCCTAACCAAGTAAGGAGAAATATCTATGATATTGGAAACTATTGTCAAAACAATTCCGTTCAGTCTTTCACAAACGAAAAAAGAATTTTTATGTTAGAAAATGTTTGGAAACCTCAGCCTGGATACAAATTTCCCTCCATTACTAGTTCAAATCATACTAGATCTTTTCAAATGAAGTGGCTAGAAGAATTTACGTGGTTAGCTTATTCAGAGGAAAAATCTGGATGTTTTTGTAAGTACTGCGTGTTATTTTCCCATACCGAAAATGTAGGGAAAGGAAATCACCAAGTAGCAGGGGCGTTGGTCACTCAGGCTTTTACCAATCTTAAAAAAGCCAGGGAAATGTTTAGCAAACATGAAAACTTATCCTATCACAAGAAATATGTTTTGATCGCTGAAAATACAAAAGATATAGTTAAGAAGAAGTCTGAAAGTGTTATCAATCAAGTAAATGCCCAAAGAAGACAGGATATTGAGAATAATAGAAAACGGCTAATCCCTATAATACAAACAGTACGACTTTGCGGGAGGCAGCAAATAGCTCTAAGGGGTCATCGTGACTCTGGACGAATAAGCCTTGAAGAACCGGACCAAAATAATGGAAATTTTCGATCTTTGTTGAGATACCGAGCCAACAGTGGAGATAATATTCTTAAAGACCAGTTAACGACCAGTGGTGGGAAGACGATGTACACAAGTTCTTTCATTCAAAACGAACTTATTAACACATTCGGTCACTTAATCCAATCAAAATTGTACAAAATGTCAGAAAGTCTGTTTTTTATTCCATTTTAGCAGATGAAACTACTGACATCAGCCAAATCGAACAGTTTTCTCTCCGTGTACGTTACGTAGAGGACCAAACTTTCAAAATCAGAGAAGATTTTCTGACTTTCGTACCCTTTATGACGTCACTGGAGCAGGTTTGGCCAACACAATATTGGAGACCTTGTCAACATTAGGGCTTGACCTAAACAAAATGAGAGGCCAAGGGTACGATGGTGCTGCCACGATGAGCGGGCAGTTCAGAGGAGTTCAAGTTTCCATCAGAGAAAAGCTACCGTTGGCCCTGTATACACATTGTTCTTCACACACTCTAAATTTATGTTTGTCAGATGCGAGCAAAATACCTTCTAGCAGAAACTGTATGGGTGTCATAAAAGAAGTCTGTGGATTCTTTCATATGTCAGCCAAAAGAACCGAAATATTGAAATCAATGATTTCTGAATGTTGTCCAGAACAAAAGAAAAAGAAACTTATTTCACTCTGTGAAACCCGATGGGTAGAAAGGCACGACTCAGTAATTTTATTTAAAGACATTTTAGAGCCTATCTTTCTCTCCCTTTGCGAAATAGAAGAGGAATTAAGTGATTCAGCATCTAAGGCTCACACTCTAAAGAGTGCCATTAGTCAATTTGCATTTCTTGTTAATCTTTTTGTTTTGAGCCGGATGCTATCAAGCACGCATAACTTATCTAAGCAGTTTCGAAACAAAAATATAGATCTTCCACAGGCCTTGACTAACGTCACGAATGTCTTACACCTTCTATCGAAGGAGAGGGCAAATGCTGATGACTCATTTAAAGCCTTGTATAATCAAGTAAAGTCATTCGCGGCCAAACTTGACATTAAAGAAGAGATTCCAAGAATTTGCCGCCTTCAAACAGCACGTAGAAACGTCCCTTGCACCACAGAAGAAGAGTACTATCGAGTAGCTGTTTATGTGCCATACCTGGACGATTTTTGTAACTCACTAAAAGAACGCTTTGAATCTCACAAGGAAACAGTTGCATCCTTACAAAACATCCTTCCACAATTGTGCGTCATAACAGATTTTGGTTCACTGGAGGCTGCTTTTAGTTTCTACGAAGAAGATATATCACATAAAGAGAATGTGCAAAGTGAGTTTATGTTGTGGAAAGAAAAGTGGAGTCAGGAAAATCCTTCAAATCTTCCAAAAACGGCTGTAACTTCTGTAGAAAAATGTGACAAGACTTTCTTCCCCAACATTTATACCCTTCTCAAATTACTCGCAGTTCTTCCTGTTTCTGTCGCAACCGTAGAAAGGACTTTCTCTAGCCTAAGGAGACTGAAGACTTACTTAAGGAACAGCACATCTGAAAGTAGGCTTAACGGGCTTGCTTTACTCTCTATCCACAGAGACATTATAGTTAGTGACGAAGAAATTCTTGATAAGTTTGCAAGTGTACCAAGAAACTGGACTTCGTTTTGTAACCATTGGTGTACTGTATGTATGTATGTATGTATGTATGTATGTATGTATGTATGTATGTATGTATGAATCAGCCCAAATCAATGTTTCCTTTTACCTTTCTAAAGTGTTTGAAATCGTCTGATCTCTTAAATTTACTTAACCTAACCTTACATTAATCTTGGCCCCCCCCCCCAAAAATATATTCTATATTCGCCCCTGATAGAACTAAATGAGGCCACAACACTAGTTGCAAATCGAGGATTGTGGCGACGTTTAGTAAATTCTCAGAGGCTTGCAGACTGAACGCTGAAAGGCATAACAGTCTATAATGATAATGTATGCATGTATGTATGTTAGTTGAATTCCAAGATCACGCTCTAGTGTTTTCACTTTCTCCTTGTCAAATTCTCCAAATTATTTACCCTTACTCCATAGGTGTCCTCTCGGTCAAAATAGTCAGAGCCATTTCTGAACAATCCTCTATAGAAGACTTCCATGCACACCTCTTGGCGAATTTCATTCCGGCTCGAGCTATGTCATCATTAATTGAAAGGTACTATTACAGAGTACAGCGACTGGATGAAAATCTCGCAGACTTCATCCAGGACATTAAGTTCTACACTAGGGTATTTGCTCTTCATTTCTCAGAAGATCAAATAGTGCAGGCCATTGTGGAAGGGATTTCATCACCCTACAGGTCGTACTTGTGTTTTGCGTCGCGCCCTCAGACATTTGCTGAGTTAGAAGTTATGCCTGCCTCAGCCGAAGGAGTTAGGTATGCCGACACATTACGAGTCGCTAAGGAGCCCCCTCCGTCTTCTAGTAATTTTCGGCCTTCACCTCGCCGAACTTCCACCACCCGCAAATGTTATGGTTGTGGATCGGCAGATCATCTGCGTAATAAGTGCCATTTGATTAAACCCAATGGGACAAAGAATGGGGCAGGGTCATCACAAGGATGTTTCAAGTGTGGCTCATTTAATCACCTTGCCAAGAACTGTCCTAATGCCAATAGCACCCCCTCCTGGTCAACTTCTGGTGCAACCTCCACCTACTCAAATAATAGGGAATGACTAGTATCCCCGGTTGAGTCAGTGTGTTCATCTTTTCAAGGCTCAGCCGCTATTAAACCGTCCGAAAGCTCAGGCTCGGAACAAGGTAGAAGTTCTTCTAACTCCGCACTTGAATGCCCCAAGGAATGCCTTAGAATTGAAGCGGAGATCCCCGCACTTGTACCGTTTCTGAAAGTGGAATTAAATAGTGAGCCCGTTACCGCTCTATTAGACTCTGGGAGTGTTTGTTCTATTATTTCGGCAGAATGGTACTCAAAATTAAAGTCTGTCTGTAAATTTTCGGATTATTGTTCGACTTCAGTTCAATGCGTTTCGGCAAATTCTTCACCATTAGAATTTTTAAGTTTCCTATTTGCCAAAATTCGGATTTCTAAATTTACTTGGAAAGTTAAATTGTTTGTGGCTAAGAACTTGTCTTGCTAGGTAATATTGGGAGCGGATTTTATGTCTTCCACTGGTCTAGTGCTCGACATTAAGAGCAAGTTGTGCACTTTCAAATATGCTAAATATTGTAAAATTCCCTTGCTTAAGTGTAGTTCTGAATCATGTTCATCTGTTTCGCCTATCCAGGATAAGATGTTGTTAGACCTTAGACATCTACCTGAGGAACAGGCTGATAGTATTCGTAAGTTGTGTCAGTCGTTTCCTGATGTTTTTTCTGATACTCTTGGAGTTACTGACCTTATTGAGTACAAGATCGAGGTTACGGATTCGATCCCCGTTAGGTTTCCACCTTACAGGTTATCTCCTCCTAAAATGAAGGCTCTCAAGGAGATCATCGTCCAAATGCTAAAGGATGGTATTATTCTACCTTAAAAGTCGGCGTATTCATCGCCAATTTTTCTGGTTCCGAAACCCCAAGGTGGATTCAGGCCTGTGATTGACTATAGGGCTTTAAATCGGAAGGTGGTGTTACAGTCTGTGGCTCTTCCCGACCTACACTCTTGTTTTTCATGGGTTTGGAAAGCTAAGTTCTTCACCATATTAGACCTCAATCAGGCGTATAATCAGATCCCTCTAGCCGAGGAATCAAAATATCTAACAGCTTTTGCCACGGATTGGAAGTTGTATGAGTACAACCGCGTGCCTTTTCGGGCTCCCTACGGCGGCAGCTGTGTTAACTAGACTGATAGATAGGGTCTTCTCCGACATGAAATTCGAATACTTATACCATTATCTTGATTATGTTGTCGTATTTTCTGAGACCTTTGAAGAACATTTCGTTCATCAGAAAGAGGTCCTTAATCGCCTTCATAAGGCTGGGTTAACTGTGAAGTTATCTAAGGTAGCTTTCGCTAAGCCTTCCATGCCGTTTCTAGGCCATATCGTGTCGCCCGATGGTGTTTCGATTGATCATTCTAGAACGCAGGCCATCCGTGATTTTAAACCTCCTAAGGACATCAAAGGTATTGCCAGATTCATCGGCATGGTGAATTTCTTCCGGAAATTTATTCCCAACTTCGCTAACAGAGCGGCGCCATTGAACTTACTCCGTACGAAAGGCGTCAAATTCGAGTGGGATCCGTCCCAACAAGCCGCTTTTGAAGATCTGTAATTAACTCTTTGCAACGCCCCTGTTCTTGCTATGCCTGATTTCTCGAAGAAATTCATTGTTCAAACCGACGCCTCGTCGTCGGCAGTGGCTGCTGTGCTTCTTCAAGAAACCGAACTCGGGAGGCGACCCATCGCCTACGCATCTAGGACACTGTCGGCTCAAGAAGCCAAGTATTCCATCTATGAACTAGAGGGTTTGGCAGTCTTATTTGCATTAGAGAAGTTCCGCCTCTATCTGGAACATGTCAAGTTCGACCTAGAAACTGATAGCCAAGCCATAAGTTGGGTCTTAGATAGGCCGCGTCGTACGGGTCGTATAGCCCGATGGGCCATCAGGATTTCTGCCTTCCAGTTTTGACGTTAGGCGTATAAGAGGATCTGAAAATGTTGTTGCGGGTGGACTAAGCCGTATGTTCGCTCATGACGTGGAGACCTCCGAACTGGAAGATAGTTCGTCTCTTCCCACGCCCATAACTTTGGGCATTAATGCCATTCTAACTGATGCCCCCATGTTGTTAGGGATATTGAAAAATATCAACGTGAAGATCCTGTGCTGGCTCCTATTATGGAAGCCCTCTCTTCTGGGGAACATGTCGTCCCTTATGTGTTGAGGAATGGGGTTTTATGTTGCCCGTCGAAGCATGATCAAAAGATGAAAGTAGTAGTTCCAGCTGTTCTTGTACCTATGATCTTCAAGTACTACCATGAGACTCCATTGGGGGGGGGGATTTAGGCACCTTCAAAACTCGATAATAGATTCGAGAGATGTTTATCTGGAAATGTATGGACGGTGAAATTCGTGAATTAGTAAAAGCTTGTAAATCTTGTTGGCTTAGTAAGTCCACCTTGTCCACTAAGCTAGGTCTATTATCTTCTCATCAAGCGTCGCGCCCCATGGAACGCCTCTATATCGACTACGTAGGACCCTTCACTCAATCAAAGGGGAACGCCAACAAATTCATTCTTGTGTGTGTTGATGGTTTCACAAGATTTTCCTGGTTATTTCCGACTAAGCTGGCTACCGCTCAGTCCACCATTTCTTGTTTAAATTCCATCTTTGCTCTTTTGGTCCGTGTCAATATTTGGTTTCTGATAATGCTAAAGCCTTTACCTCTAATCTCTTCCGTAAATTCTGCTTTGATCTGTCCATCTCTCACGTAACTACTTCTCCGTATTATGCTCAGCCATCTCTGGCTGAGCGGGTAAATCGTAATCTGAGATCGGCGCTCATCGCATTTCATCATGAAGATCATTCCAGGTGGGATACGTCCCTGCATCGGTTGGCCTTTGCTTTGAATTCAACAGCTCATGAGTCCCATAAGTTTACTCCTGCTTCTCTGATGTTTAAATTTGTGCCTAACACGCCGCTCGCTAACCTTTGGTCACTTAATGATCGTGGACGGAGGCCCACCAATTTAAAAGTAGGAGATCAAGTTATGGTAAGAAACTGTGTCCCCGCAGGCAAGCTTGACCCCAGATTTCAAGGGCCGTGCATCATTTTAGATTTCCTGATACCCGTTACATTATTGGTGTGCAATCTAGCCACCGAGATGATCTTTAGCGTCCACATCTCGCAGATAAAACCTGTGTAATGTCCTTGTTAACTTAGTCATCAACATTTATCAGGAACTTTGAAGGTTATATTTTAGGGGGGGGGGTATTTAAGGCCTTCTGCCCTATTGTTTCATTTCCTTATGTGTATGATTTAGATGTACGATCTTTCCCTCTGGTCTTCCTGCGGTTATTTCCCTTGCGGCCATTACCAAGCCCCTGTCTCCTGCATATCCACACCAGTGGCAAATGCCTTCCACGCAGCACTCCCCTCAGCATCACCAATAAAGATCGTACCCTCTATTTTCAAATCACCAACAACACTTCTGTCGCCGAGATCTTACTGTTTCAGTGCCCTCGCAGCCGTTCGTCGCCGTACCACCACTGAGGTGGGGTACGGGCCCACTCCACTCCCGTACCTGTGTACGGCGCGTCGGAGCCCATCTCCCGGCAAAGGCTGAAGTGCGGCGCCCCTACCGCCAACTCATCTGGGGACTGTAGATACACTTCTGATCTGCGGCGACCTTTACCACGACTACACCTCTCATAGTAGTGGGAGAGGTGTATCTGAGGGTACTTGAGGGGTCCGGGCGACCTCAACTGGACATCGGCAGCGGCGGCAGAACTTGCCGTCAAATTATATTCACATTATACTGCAACAAAGACACTCCAAAGCTGGAATTTAACTAGTTTCTACCATCTACTTCGAAAAAAATTTGGAAATTTTCTTTCATTTTTTCTTTCAAAGTCTTCTGTGTCACCCCTTGGAAGGACTTTGGGGGGGGGGAGGTCTGTACCGGGCGGTACACCTCTAAGCCGCACATTTAAAATTTGCGCCCAAAAGAACTCCTCTTCTGGAGGAACTGTGAACTTGAAACTATAGGCTCCGTGCGCTGCTGGGAAAAATGCACCGCCGCGCTGCGAGTGGCGAACATTTTATGTTAATGCGATCACCGCGCGCATATTTCTGTCGTTCCACAGCCCGTTGCCATGGCCGATGAAATAATAACCGTGGGATTTCAGAGTGTTTTATGCAACAATCGGCCAAATTATTCCAAACTTCCAGAAAGTTGTCTATATTATATTTACAAGAAAAACTGCTTGCAGGAAATAGCAACAGAGCGAATAACTGCAAATATGATTATTTTTTTTTTTTTTTTGCTAGGGGCTTTACGTCGCACCGACACAGATAGGTCTTATGGCGACGATGGGATAGGAAAGGCCTAGGAGTTGGAAGGAAGCGGCCGTGGCCTTAATTAAGGTACAGCCCCAGCATTTGCCTGGTGTGAAAATGGGAAACCACGGAAAACCATTTTCAGGGCTGCCGATAGTGGGATTCGAACCTACTATCTCCCGGATGCAAGCTCACAGCCGCGCGCCTCTACGCGCACGGCCAACTCGCCCGGTCAAATATGATTAAAAACGTTGGTTCATTAGAGACACTACCATTTCACGATAGATGTAACATACTAATTTATGTATTATTTATGGTGATAAAGAGTAATTTTCATGTTCACATTCAAAAATGCTGTCTTCAGAAAAATATATTTGGCCTATCTCTAATACGATATCATGCGAGGGAGGCCTTGGTTAAAGAATAAAAATATTTCCATGAAAAGTAAGCATATTTCTGCTGTTATTTATACAGTTTACTCAGAAAATGTCCCCTCGCGTATTGATCAACCCTGTGAATGGTCTGGACCTCGCATCTCATAAGCGAGGGAAGAGAAATACAACAAGGAAACAAGCTTAGAGGCCCGATAAAAAGGCACAGGTTTGATGTTGGACCAATTGAAAATATCAGAACATCTTAACGTTGCCAATGAATTATTGTGTCTTAATTCATAATATGATCGGGATCACCTCTGTAATACAACGGTTAGTGCTACTAGTTTCCTTCGTCGGGGGCCCGGCTTGATTCCCGATACAGTCAGAAATTTAAGATTGACATGAGGGTACATGTAGCTCATGTTCATTAAGGGTTGCTTGAAAAGGGTTGCACCACCTCGGGGCGAGGACAGAACTTAACTTATGTAAAATGCGGTATTTCTGTGAGCTATTGATATTGTGTAATGGAGGCCTATTTCTATAATTGGCCTATATTTGTCTACTGCCTTTTTAAATTCATTTCGTGAGGTTTTGACAGAATACTATAAAATTTCACGTTGTGGTCTGTAGTACACTACGGTATGTTGTTATTATTATTATTATTTATTTGCACACTTTCGTGGTAATGATATTCGAGCAATTGTACAGATTTTAGGAAATTAAAGCAGAATAAACCTTAATTTACAGTTTTACGTAAAATTTGAACCCATACATTTCCGTACAATTTTAATCGTAGCAATGACCACTGTCTTCTGCATGGTCTTGTAGATGTTGGTGTTGACATGCAACTTCTTCAGTATTATTATTATTATTATTATTATTATTATTATTATTATTATTATTATTATTATTATTATTATTATTATTATATGATGTGTGTGCTTTAAAAAATAAATTTAATGTTGCTATAATAATTTGTTTGTAATTGTTAACTTTTACATTGTGTAAAGAGGTCTTGTGTATTAAATAAGTGTACAAATCCTGAACCACTTCCTGCGATTTACTGCTAAGATCCACCGTATTTTCAAATTCATTTCGTGAGGTCGTGAATAAAAGCTCTGTATTACAGTATCTATTAATGCAGCCAAGATCAAGCACATAATTCTGTCGGAACGTTGTGACATGAAAAAAAAATCATCTGAAGAGAGCACTGTAGAATAATTGAATAAATGCACGTGAACGTCACACATATTCCAGCTTGTGTTGAGCTGTTGATGAAGTTGCCTCTAAGTAGTTCTCGTAGTATCCACCCGCAGCAGCACAGTGCTATACGCACGAAGCTTATAGTTGGGCCCACCAGAGTTGAAGTCTGACATTTGAGCGGCGAAAGCAGTAACTACGAAGTACGCTGCGTTGTCATAGTTACCTCAATCTGCGGCATATCACTCTTTCATACAAGCTGAATATTTAATCAACTATGTTGGCCTAATGCAATTCAATGACCTTTGACCAGTTCCTAAGCTTGTGTTAATAATTCCGGCATTTATGACAGAACACGTCACTGCCGATAAATACGAGATTTCATATTCAGTAACCTAACAATAACCTCAACAAATGTACATATCCTATAGAGAATAGAACTGTACAAATAGCCACTTATTAACTTTAAAAAATAAAATAACAACGGAAATAATATTCAGGAAACAAACATATCAATAATTACATAAACCAGCAACAACTAACGCAGCTAACACAGTACTATTCCGAATAATACACAAAAACGACTGAGAGCAAGCTAAACCACGTGGCGTTCTTAAATGTGGCATCTCTGCTATTGCTGCCATAGCAACAGACCATTTTCGAGCAGCGTTAGTCAAATTTTCCTCGCCGGTGGCGCTAAACGTCAGACTTCAACTCTCGTGGGCCCTACTATACGGTACATCTACTTAAACCGTTACTCAGAAGATGGCACTACAGAAATCTAATGAAATTTTGTTATTTTGAAATTTCATGTACTGTATGAAATTCTACGTGTTTTGTTTACCATTTATCAAGAAGTTTGGACCTTCTGCAACAGATGTCACTACAAAAACTTTGATCATGCACCCTGGTGCGAAGTGGATGAACTTTGATTTTTAAAGAAGTTTTGTATTCTTAAGGTTTTTTCCTAACTAAATTATGTTCATTCATTTTTGGGTTGGCAATATTGATCTTTTCCTTCCGCCAGTTTTGAATTTAGACAATCCCTAATTTCTGTAATTGGGGCCGATGACCTTCGATTTTAGGCCCCTTAAAACAACAAGCATCATCATCATCAGAGCAATTTCTGTAATTAATTTTCGGCCTATCACAGGCTTCTTCTTCGATTTTGTGTATAACTTTAAGTTAACCAATAAAGTGAGAGGGTGTGGCTTGATTATTCATAAAAGGTCTCGAACCTTCCCCGAGGGTTTATAAACTGCGAATTTTCACGTCTCTTGGCCATTTGATCATCTAACTAAGCGTGTGTGTGAAGCAGGAGGCGGGAGGTGCCTCTTTGATCAGGCAGCAGTTCTTTAGCAAGGTAATGGCCGTTTAACATCTTTATTTCTTGCTAGCTCCGCAGTTTAACCCGAGGGATAGGTCCGAAACTTTAACGATGTAACCTACTTTTCTGTAAATGTAACTTCTGCCGGCTTATGTAATAACTTCATAAATCTTTAACTGTGAATCAGGGATAGAGAGTGATATACCCTTTCGAGATCGCCTTCATATCGGTTTGAGGTGACTACGCTTTGTAACTGGTTTTCTTCCTTTTCGTAAATTCTTTAATTTCTTCTTATACGAGTCACCTCCATAGCCCCTGTTTCATCGGCCTAGTGCCCTTTTGGTTTTAAGTGTTCATATCTAGGAGCGCAAGCATTCGCCTCCTTTCATTTGTGTTTCAGGCCATTTTCTTAACCTGTTCTTTTCCGCTACGGCCCAACAGGTTGGGTACTAGATACCCCTGCTTCAAATTGTAAGTTGTGCCTTGATGGCAAGTAATTGTATTTTCTGATATCGCCTTGGAGAGGCTTGGAAAACGGATAGCACGTTAGCTCTTTTTCAAGTGTTGTAAAAGTGCCTCTAGGAGGCTTAATTTTGTAAGTTACGGAGCTAGTGCTCCATTGTATTGAGGGACTTCTGCCCTTGTATAATTTTGTGTCTTTGTAAATGTTGAGCTGAGTGCTCAATAATTGTGAAGCGAGGGGCTGGATGCCCTGATTACTAAACAGTCACTAAATTTTGGATTTTCTAGCTTTGTCTCACTAAGAGGAAAGTTGTTAAAGTTCTGTTATTGATTTCTGAAATCCTAAAGAAATATAACCTTTGTTAAAGTTTTAATCAATTCATGAATTTGTAGTTAGACCCATTCACCCAGACACCTTCTTTCAGCTCTGCTGGTCCACGGGTAACCCCGTAACAAGTACAATCTATATATTTAAAATAAGACTTTTGTCTGTACATTGCTCAGAAATTGAAAAGAATGGTATTTCTGTATCGGTCACGCCCACAGTAACAAGGAAATGCACCCTTTACTTTTCCGTAATTTCTGTCTGTCTGTCTGTCTGTCTGTCTGTCTGTCTGTCTGTATGTTGTTGTTGTTGTTGTTTGAGTCATCAGTCCATAGACTGGTTTGATGCAGCTTTCCATGCCACCCTATCCTGTGCTAACCTTTTCATTTCTACGTAACTATTGCATCCTACATCTGCTCTAATCTGTTTGTCATATTCATACCTTGGTCTACCCCTACCGTTCTTGCCACCTACACTTCCTTCAAAAACCAACCGAACAAGTCCTGGGTGTCTTAAGATGTGTCCTATCATTCTATCTCTTCTTCTCGTCAAATTTAGCCAAATCGATCTCCTCTCACCAATTCGATTCAGTATCTCTTCATTCGTGATTCGATCTATCCATCTCACCTTCAGCATTCTTCTATAACACCACATTTCAAAAGCTTCTATTCTCTTTCTTTCTGAGCTAGTTATCGTCCATGTTTCACTTCCATACAATGCCACGCTCCACACAAAAGTCTTCAAAAACATCTTTCTAATTCCGATATCAATGTTTGAAGTGAGCAAATTTCTTTTCTTAAGAAAGCTCTTCCTTGCTTGTGCTAGTCTGCATTTTATGTCCTCCTTACTTCTGCCATCGTTGGTTATTTTACTACCCAAGTAACAATATTCATCTACTTCCTTTAAGACTTCGTTTCCTAATCTAATATTTCCTACATCACCTGCCTTCGTTCGACTGCACTCCATTACTTTTGTTTTGGACTTATTTATTTTCATCTTGTACTCCTTACCTAAGACTTCATCCATACCATTCAGCAACTTCTCGAGATCTTCTGCAGTCTCAGATAAAATAACAATATCATCGGCAAATCTCAAGGTTTTGATTTCCTCTCCTTGGACTGTGATTCCCTTTCCAAATTTCTCTTTCATTTCCTTTACTGCCTGTTCTATGTAAACATTGAAAAGGAGAGGGGACAAACTGCAGCCTTGCCTCACTCCTTTCTGGATTGCTGCTTCTTTTTCAAAGCCCTCGATTCTTATCACTGCAGACTGATTTTTATACAGGTTGTAGATAATTCTTCGTTCTCGGTATCTGATCCCTATCATCTTCAGAATCATAAACAGCCTGGTCCAATCAACATTATCGAATGCCTTTTCTAGATCTACGAATGCCATGTACGTGGGCTTGTCCTTCTTGATTCGATCCTCTAAGATCAGACGTAAAGTCAGGATTGCTTCACGTGTTCCTACATTTCTTCTGAAGCCAAATTGATCTTCCCCCAACTCAGCTTCAACTTGTTTTTCCATTCTTCTGTAAATAATACGTGTTAAAATTTTGCAGGCATGAGATACTAAACTAATAGTGCGGTAGTTTTCACACCTGTCAGCACCGGCTTTCTTGGGAATAGGTATAACAACATTCTGCCGAAAATCGGATGGGACTTCTCCTGTCTCATACATCTTGCACACTAAATGAAATAACCTTACCATGCTGGTTTCTCCTAAGGCAGTCAGTAATTCAGAGGGAATATCATCAATTCCAGGTGCCTTGTTCCTATTTAGGTCACTCACAGCTCTGTCAAACTCTGACCTCAAAATTGGGTCTCCCATTTCATCAGCATCAACAGCCTCTTCATGTTCCAGAACCAAATTATCTACATCGTTACCTTGATACAACTGTTGTATATGCTCCTGCCATCTTTCTGCTTTGTCTTCTTTCCCTAGAAGTGGCTTTCCATCTGAGCTCTTACTATTCATGCACCTAGATTTCCTTTCTCCAAAGGTTTCCTTGATTTTCCTGTATGCAGCATCTACCTTTCCCAGGACCATACAGCCTTCGACATCCTTGCACTTCTCCTTCAGCCATTCTTCCTTAGCTACCTTGCACTTTCTATCCACTTGATTCTGTAATCGCCTGTATTCTTTTCTGCCCTCTTCATTTCTAGCATTCTTGTATTTTCGTCGTTCATCAATCAGGTCTAGTATCTCCTGAGTTATCCACTGATTCTTAGTTGATCTTTTCTTCCTTCCTAACATTTCTTCAGCAGCCCTACTGACTTCATTTTTCATGACTCTCCACTCTTCCTCTACTGTGTTTCTTTCGGCCTTTTCATTTAGTCCTTGTGCAACATGTTCCTTGAAACGATCCATCACACTCTTTTCTTTCAACTTGTCTAGATCCCATCTTTTTGCATTCTTTCCTTTCTTCAATTTCTTCAACTTCAGATGGCATTTCATGACCAACAAGTTGTGGTCAGAGTCCACGTCTGCTCCTGGGAAAGTTTTGCAATCCAACACCTGGTTTCTGAATCTCTGCCTAATCATAATGAAGTCTATTTGATACCTTCCAGTGTCTCCAGGTCTCGTCCACGTATACAGCCGTCGTTTGTGGTGTTTGAACCAAGTATTGGCGAGGACTAAATTATGGTCAGTGCAGAATTCAACCAGCCGACTTCCTCTTTCGTTCCTTTGTCCCAATCCAAATTCTCCTACTGTGCTACCTTCTCTTCCTTGGCCTACCACTGCGTTCCAGTCTCCCATCACAATTAGATTCTCGTCACCTTTGACATATTGTATTAAATCTTCTATCTCCTCATATATTCTTTCAATTTCTTCATCATCCGCTGAACTAGTAGGCATATAGACCTGCACTATTGTGGTGGGCATTGGTTTGGTGTCTATCTTGGTGACAATAAATTCTTTCACTATGCTGGTCGTAGTAGCTTATCCGCTGCCCTATTTTTTTATTCATTATTAAACCAACTCCTGCATTACCCCTGTTTGATTTCGTGTTGATAATTCGGTAGTCGCCTGACCAAAAATCCTGTTCTTCCTGCCAACGTACTTCACTTATACCAACTACATCTAACTTTAGCCTATCCATCTCCCTTTTCAGATTCTCTAACCTACCACAACGATTCAAACTCCTAACATTCCACGCTCCGACTCGCAGAATGTCAGTATCCATCTTCCTGATGATCGCCCCCTCTCGTGTAGTCCCCACCCGGAGATCCGAATGGGGGACTAGTTTACCTCCGGAATATTTTACCCGGGAGGAAGCCATCATCAGTACATCTTTCATACAGAGAGAGCTGCATGTCCTCGGGAGGTGGTTACGGCTGTAGTTTCCCGTTGCTTTCAGCCGTGTAGCAGTATCAACACAGCTAAGCCATGTTGAGTATTATTACAAGGCCGTATCAGTCAATCATCTAGACTGCCGCCCTTGCAACTACCGAAAGGCTGCTACCCCCCTTTCGATGAACCATTCGTTAGTCTGGTCTCTCAACAGATACCCATCCGATATGGTTGCACCTGCGGCTCGGCTATCTGCATCATTGGGACACGCAAGCCTCCCCACCGCGGCAAGGTCAGATGGTTCGCAGAGGAGGGTCTGTATGTATATATGTATGTATGTATGTATGTATGTATGTATGTATGTATATGTATGTATGTATGTATTTATGTATGTATGTATGTATGTATGTATGTATGTATGTATGTATGTATGTATGTATGTATGTATGTATGTATGTATGTATGTATGTATGTATGTATGTATGTATGTATGTATGTACACGCATCACTAGAAAATGGCCAATGAGAATTTAGTGAAAATTGGTATGAAAATTCAGGGAATAAGTCGCTACAATCTAAGTCATAAATGATTTTATTCACGCTGATAGAAATGGTAGTTTAGGGGGAGGCCTAAAATTTAATTTTCAAATATTCATGTTATTAGTGGTACTATCTTAATAAAAATTGGTATGCGATGTCGGGGAATAAGTCGCTATAATCTATGCTATAAATAATTGTATTCACGCTAAGTGAAATGGTAGTTTAGGGAAGGCCTAAAATTTAATTCTTAAATATTTACGTCATTAGTGGTTCTATCTCATTGCAAACTGGTATACGAAGTCGGAGAATGGACCACTATAATCTAGGCTATGAATCATTTTGTTAACGCTGAACGAAATGGTACTTTAGGGGAAGGCCTGAATTATAATTCTCAAATATTATAACTATTAGTGGTCGTATCGTAAAATACTACATAACCAAAGTTGTATAGAATTAAATTTCCGACAATTTATGTCTTATACATTTTACAGTACCGACGATGATGCCACAGATATTAATAAATTTGTATTTTTGTTTACTAAGTCCGTATCGACGTCGGGGCCACGAGAAAATGAATTAACAGAATTTCATGAACATCAGTATATAGAGTCGGGGAATAAGAAGCTACAGTCTAAGCTATAAACGATTTTATTTACCCTGGATGAAATTGTAATTTAGGGGAAGGCACCTAAATTTTAATTTTTAAATATCATTTTTTTGGTCCTGTCGAAAAGCACTCCTTAACAAAAGTTACAGAGAATACAATTTCCGATCATTTATGTTTTATTCAGTTTTGCAGTACCGACTATGATGGTATTTCAGAGTCGGAAGAAAACTAAATGTAAAGGCCTACAATATCGAAAGCACATAACATTGATCAACAATAACATTACATTGACCATTGTTTGTAGTGATGTTATTTTTCTATTTTGCTGCCTCTCAACTCCGATAAATGGGATTACTGCTGCGTGCCAAGTATAATAGCCTGACTGAATGATGGCGGGAAATAGCCAGGGAGTTAGAAAACTTTCTTCTTTAGCATATCATTCCTCTGGCTCATACATTTTCTGATATAGCTGGTACGTAACGCACTGGGTCTTCATAGTATTCCAGTTATTCGATCCTGACACTGACGCGCTGTTTTGATTGAGCAGTGTGCATACTTAAGGCAGAGGCTGACTTAGCAGTAGTAGTAGTAGTAGTATGGCCACCGGGCGGGTTGGCCGTGCGCGTTGAGGCGCGCGGCTGTGAGCTTGCATCCGGGAGATAGTAGGTTCGAATCCCACTATCGGCAGCCCTGAAGATGGTTTTCCGTGGTTTCCCATTTTCACACCAGGCAAATGCTGGGGCTGTACCTTAATTAAGGCCACGGTCGCTTCCTTCCAACTCCTAGGCCTTTCCTATCCCATCGTCGCCATAAGACCTATCTGTGTCGGAGCGACGTAAAGCCCCTAGCAAAAAAAAAAAGTAGTATGGCCTGGTCAAGAGTAACAATTTGGGCCTATTCCAAATTATAGCACCACAATTCACTAAATAACTCAAAATTCAACCCTGAAAAGAGCCGTTTCTTAAGAAAAGGTTCTTCCTCTTCACTTTTATTAAATTCTACGTTCATTTTATTCCAAATTATCGGTGAAGAGGGGGTTTCTCCTCTGGCTTGGAGGAAAAATTTGCTTCCAAGTCAGATACCGCTGATTTTTCCACCACCAGTGTAGTGAACTGATATTTTCCGACTCATCGGGTACTCCTAGGAAACAGATTAGTAAAAGGGCATAGCGTTTGCCCTGGGAGTCTCCACTATTCGATCCTCGCCCCGCCGAAAATTGACGACGAGTGTTCACGAATCATGGCTCTCTGCGGCTTGGTCATTCCAGCTCTGGAACTTTGGATTGTTAGATCGGCAGTGTAGTCCTGTTCGTTAAAAGTGAGAAAATGTGTGATGATTCATTTGATCGAGTATTTCATATGAAAGCATTGCTTTTAATCACGCTATTCCTACTGACGTCATTGTAATGTATGCTCATTTCAGATGGAAAAACCACTAAGACTTTCTGAGGATGTAAAACGGCAGGTGGAGGGTGAGTCTCTACCATTATAATGAAAACTCCCCAACCCGATTGTGACTGATGATATGCAAGCAGGTCTACCATTACAGTGAAAATTCCCTAACTCAGTCTTCATATGAGAAAAGATGTTTGGTGACTTCCCCGTCGCGTTTCTAGGGTAACGTTAAGAGCAATGCAATTTAATACAATCTTGCTCACGTGTACACTAGAATTTCGTATACAATGTAGAGTTCCGTAGCAAAGCACGGGTACATCTGCTAGTTTGATATAAACTGGAGATTCATTGCTCCATTGCGCTATACCAGGAACCGCCGCTAACACTGCCCTTCTTATGAAGAGAAAAAACTATAATCTTTTGCCAATTCTATGGTGGTCTGTTGCCATTCCAAATTAAATTGATGAATTTGAGAAATCTTTGCTTGAAGATGTCACTGGAGTTCTTGAATAGTTATGCATTTATCGAGTCTTTCCAGATGCTTTTCCATTTCTAAGTTTTCTGAGTACTAACTCCAGTTCTTCGAGCGTAATTGTTTCCGAAGACTTGTTAAGAGATGTTGGCAGAAGAAATGACTCAGTATCTGAACCCCTCCAAAGATTACAAAAATAAATGAATCACTCCATTAGAGGAATTGCATTAATACACTGACTGACAGAGCAAATGCAACACCAAGAAGGAGTGGTTCGAAAGGGATGAAAGTTGGGGGAAAAAAACAGAGACGGCACGGACGAATAATTGATGTTTATTTCAAACCGATATGCAGGTTACACAATGCGCACGGCATCGACTCAGTAGGATGTAGGACCACCGCGAGCGGCGATGCACGCAGAAACACGTCGAGGTACAGAGTCAATAAGAGTGCGGATGGTGTCCTGAGGTATGGTTCTCCATTCTCTGTCAACCATTTGCCACAGTTGGTCGTCCGTACGAGGCTGGGGCAGAGTTTGCAAACGGCGTCCAATGAGATCCCACACGTGTTCGATTGGTGAGAGATCCGGAGAGTACGCTGGCAACGGAAGCATCTGTACACCTCGTAGAGCCTGTTGGGAGATGCGAGCAGTGTGTGGGCGGGCATTATCCTGCTGAAACAGAGCATTGGGCAGCCCCTGAAGGTACGGGAGTGCCACCGGCCGCAGCACATGCTGCACGTAGCGGTGGGCATTTAACGTGCCTTGAATACGCACTAGAGGTGACGTGGAATCATACGCAATAGCGCCCCAAACCATGATGCCGCGTTGTCTAGCGGTAGGGCGCTCCACAGTTACTGCCGGATTTGACCTTTCTCCACGCCGACGCCACACTCGTCTGCGGTGACTATCACTGACAGAACAGAAGCGTGACTCATCGGAGAACACGACGTTCCGCCATTCCCTCATCCAAGTCGCTCTAGCCCGGCACCATGCCAGGCGTGCACGTCTATGCTGTGGAGTCAATGGTAGTCTTCTGAGCGGACGCCAGGAGTGCAGGCCTCCTTCAACCAATCGACGGGAAATTGTTCTGGTCGATATTGGAACAGCCAGGGTGTCTTGCACATGCTGAAGAATGGCGGTTGATGTGGCGTGCGGGGCTGCCACCGCTTGGCGGCGGATGCGCCGATCCTCGCGTGCTGACGTCACTCGGGCTGCGCCTGGACCCCTCGCACGTGCCACATGTCCCTGCGCCAACCATCTTCGCCACAGGCGCTGCACCGTGGACACATCCCTATGGGTATCGGCTGCGATTTGACGAAGCGACCAACCTGCCCTTCTCAGCCCGATCACCATACCCCTCGTAAAGTCGTCTGTCTGCTGGAAATGCCTCCGTTGACGGCGGCCTGGCATTCTTAGCTATACACGTGTCCTGTGGCACACGACAACACGTTCTACAATGACTGTCGGCTGAGAAATCACGGTACGAAGTGGGCCATTCGCCAACGCCGTGTCCCATTTATCGTTCGCTACGTGCGCAGCACAGCGGCGCATTTCACATCATGAGCATACCTCAGTGACGTCAGTCTACCCTGCAATTGGCATAAAGTTCTGACCACTCCTTCTTGGTGTTGCATTTGCTCTGTCAGTCAGTGTATGTATGTCTTCTTTTACATCATTATACAGTTTCTTGAGTATTCTATAGGTCTGTGGTTGTGGTATTGTTATATCAGTCTTCAGGTCTGAAACAAAGTTTATCCAACTCTTTCTGTGTCCTTTCTGCACTACCCTTTTGCTATTGCTCTCTTGTGGTGGTACTCTATTTTATCTTCTAATTTACTAGTTGACAAACATCTTTTTGCAAGCATTTCTTTTGTCTGAAATAACTTTTTTAATCTCTTCAAACCCAGATTCTTAAACCCTTTTTCTCTGCCATTTTTCTTAACTCGCAAACTCTCAAAAGCAGACTGCTTCAAAAATTGAACACAAATTAGACCACTCTATTTCCACGTTGACACTAACTGGTGTCGTCTGTGTAAGATTATTACGTCTGTTCTGGTACAGCCATTTTATACTGGGGTCTCTTAATAGGTTAACAAGAAGTTTTAATTTCTTGTGTTGTTTGTTTCTTTTATACCATCTAGGCCTCAGACGAATAGGTGCTACTAATAGATAGTGGTTACTTTCCAATTCAGTACCTCGATAGATTCAGGTATCCAAGACTAAATCTGCCAATTTACCATTACAAATTATGTAATCTATAATCGATTTCTGATTTCGTGCAGACCGCGTGTACAACGTACTTGTGGCTGTCCTTGTGTGGGAATATTGTGTTCCTGATGGTTAACTGATTGAAGACGGTGAAATCTATTAATTTTTTTCCATTGTTATTACGGGTTGTTTCTCCATGAATTCCGATGTGATTACGAATTTTTACATTACCAACTCTAGCAATGAAGTCTCCTAGTAATAGTAGCATATCTTGTTTATTAATTTTATTGACTATCTTTTACAGCTCATTATAGAACCCACCACTATCTGTTGCATTGCCCTCCACTGGGGCGTATATCCCTATAACTATAAGATAACCGCTGGGTAGTTTTAGTTGTAATTGGATAATTCTTTTAATTTAAAAGGTGTAGCTATCAATTGTTGATCTTAATCTTTCGTGTACCATGAGCAGTACACCCACCCGTGCTGCAGTATGCCTGCCAACCCCACTGCAAAACTGTAAATAATTGACTGTCTCTTTTGATCCCTGAAGCTTTTTTTGTTTCTGAAATTGCTGCAATTATTTTTTTGCGAGAATGTTGTCCAACTGGTCACCTTTGTGTGAAATACATTGTACATTCCAGGTAGCACATCTAAAAATATATTTCTTCTTCCAATCTTTGTCCCTTTCATTATCCTTTTCTTTGCCAAGTTCGTCATCTTTATAATCCTACAGTTTTTCTTTCTCTTGCAAAACTTGAAAGCAACCAACTGTCCTTCCGACGGGTTGCTAGCCTGAAGGAAGTAAGACCATTGATGAGGGTTCCATCTCTCAGCCCATGGACTGGTTGTAGTTACTCTATGTAATGGTTATACCGCCGTGACTCGGTCGCCAGAGCCTTGTCTGTAGAAACGGCTTAGTTCACCGCGTGAAGGAAAGGTTGGCATTTGTGTAGGAGAGGTTATAGATTGCACATCACTACCCCTTGAACACCCATGTATACCACATACACTACAAAATCACTGTAAGCCCCACTCTGTGAGCATGAACTCTTAATTTTTGCACTTGTTTAAGCTCAAGATAACAGGGGGTTTACCCATTTTATACTGGCGTTCCTTAATAGGTTAACCCCACTGTAAAACTCTGAATAATTTACCGTCTCTTTAGATCCCTGAAGCTTTTCTTGTTTCTAAAATTGCCGCAATTAAAATTTCTATTCATAAATTGTGTACCATATTTACAAAACATACTGCTACATATTATTGAGATTTTGAAATAATTTTGTTCCTCTTAACTCGATCGAGTTTAGATCAGTTCCATTTTATATGAATATGTTTCTTCAAAGATTGAACTGTATTGTGCTGTGAATTGCAGATAAAGGAGATCCATAATGAAAGAGGAGTTTCAGACGTTAGTCTTGACCGTCGTGACTGTCGGTTTCCAACTGAGGACAATCTCTGGGTGCATCCATATTACAGCTACTCTGCCTGTATCGTGCAGTGTAGAAGTGAAAAGGAATATGAGCTCTGCAACTGTACAAATCATCTTATACCCAACCGTAAGTCAATATTTAGTGTTCAATGCATCCATCATTACATACCATACACAGCATAGACCAGGGCCTCTCAGGGTGCATGAGCGTGGTGCATGCACTGTGCACGGTGCAAAAGACGACTTGGCTTGGTTGACCAGAGTGCAGACCCCCACTCCTCGATTTGGAGCAATAGCGCTTACTCTCTCTTTCCTTACGCCTCTCTCGCTCGCTCCGCCTGTCTCCCTCTTACCCACTTGCGCCGTAGCGCTCCAAATCTGGGCTGTGTTGAGCCGAGTATAGCCGAGTAGAGCCGAGCATAGCCGAGTAGCCCAGAGACGAAGCGTTGATCCGAGCCATACCGAGCGGCACCGAGCGGCACCGATGCACAGTGCACGGAGCTCTTGCACCTCGCTCTGCACGCGTGAGATTTTGGGCGTTTGAGAGGCCCTGGCATAGACTAATGAATTGTTTTGAACCCACCCCATAGAATGTTTACAATTTTATTTGCAATTTTCCATCTAATAACATTATTATCAACTATATGGTACTGCTTAATAGTCCTACATTTACATCATTCCTTTCTATCACATTTATTTTTAACTAAGTAAGACTAAAACAGCTTTGTGATCACTTTTATCATCTACAGTATCTCTCCAGTTTTCTATGCAGCTCATCTGATTTTATCAGAATCACATCAATAATATTCTTCCTTCAAGCTGGTTCTATCACTTTCTGATTCATCTGTCCTCCCCAGATTGACTCAATTACCATTTTTGATCATGCATTCTGTCATTCGCGATACCTGCCCAGTTAACATTTTTGTTAATTAAAACAGCCACTACAATCACGTTCTGTACTGTGTCGTTCCCCACATGTACATTCACTTGTGGTACAAATGAAGGACATCTGAGTGAACATCTCTTCAAAGCATGGGCGTATTAGCACAAATAAGTTTTTACATAGACTTAAGAAAGAGATGCAAATGACGAAGATCATAAATACCGATACAACAATCTGTTGTTCAACTAAACTTGCAATCTGCAGATTAACAACACCTCATTTCTTCCCGGAGATACATCAGTCGGACAAAAAATAGAGGTCTTCATTTTTTTTAACACAATGGTATTAGAGTAAAACTATCTGAAGATTTATATAAATTGGGCAGGCAAAGGAATCATTTAATCTAATCACAGGAGACTGCTAGTAGCTGGAAAAGTATTATGAGCAGTAAGATCTGTGGTTGATTTTTTGATACTATGAATATAGGAAAAATCTTGGTGTAAAAATATTAAAACATTTTTACGCCCTTTTAATTGTGAAATTACCAGCATTTCACACCAGTGTGTCAGTGGGCTGATCAGTTTGCCACACCTGTCCAAGACACTGATGGCTAGTGCGCCGTTGGGACACTACTACTTACAAGCTTTCGTTCTTCTCTGAAGAGGAGGGGTGGGCCACCTATTAGGTTATGCCCACTCTCTGGCCAGGGAATTGAGACACCACTCCAAGCCTTCTTTGTAGGACAATCCAGTGACGGAGCACTAGGTGAAATATGTACCTGTATTTGTATAAATGCCTGCCTTTGGCATTTATATCAAGAAATTAGTTCCCAAAAGTAAATCACACATTAATTTCATTGATTGCAAGTGTAAAAAGTAATACAGCTCTTTAGGAATTTCCAATCTTGAAATTACCAGCGTTTTGTCCCAGTGTAGCAGTGGGCTCATCAGTTGGATTGAAACCCTTTTCTAAGATGCTGGCAACTAGTGCACCATGGAAACATCACTGCAAGCATGCTTTGTAGGACAATGAAACTATTCCTTTGTCAGTATTTGCTTCAGCAAATGCTTTAAGTAGGTGCAGGGACCATAAACTTCGCATTTTCCAGCAAATTATGACAATTAAGCACCGGAGGAAGTATGTACCCTCACTTGTATAAATGCCTACCTTTGGTATTTTTCTCAAAAATTGAGTTCCCAATAGAAAACCAACCATTAATTAGATAAAAGGTTAAGGATGTTAACAACATGTCAAAATACTTATGTAAAGTTTTCGGTCAGTTTTAGCTGAAGGCAGAGTTCCTTATCTTTTTTGTGCAATGATTTAGATCCAGAGAAAAGTGTACACAGAATTTAAGGATAAAAATGAAAGCTGTGCTGATGATGTGTGCATATGAAATGGAATGCCCATGAAGATCAACTTAAAGAACAAATATAGATAGATAGGATAAATTCTGATTTGATTTGACACCTGTTTTTTTCCTTTCTAATAGTTAAAGCATAAACCGACTGAAGAGAGTGATGGTTGTTCCTGCAGCGGCAGCACAATTTCCTGAGTCGCATGCAGATGTGACTTGTCATAACTGCACATTACATTTGTGCCAAGTTATTGGAAAATATATTGCTCTCCATTGTCAATGTTAAGAGGTTAAGGCAGTTTATATTATTTGTGTATTCATTAGTGAACTGCGCAAGTTCTGTTATGTCTTAATAATGGTAGATACCGGTAACATCGCAATTGTGCTTGAAGACAGTGTGGGAGGTACTGCTGCAACATGCCCATGTGTTTCATACCCAGATGTAGACCTGGATATGACCAATCGCTTTCAGGTAAACATTTCTTTAGACCCCCTAATGAGAGTAGTGTTCTTCTGAAATGGGAGAAAGCTGCCTGAAGAAAAGAAAAACTGACTCATAAGTTAATTGTTTTGTGTGTGATATTCAATTTTGCGATAACTTCTTAATAAAAGTAGACTCATTTACGGTGAATGGTGAATGAGTACAGATACCAAGACAGCAGTGTAAATTAAGACCAGAAACTTTACCCCATATATTTCTTAATCTGCCCAAATATCTCTCTATGACACTTAAGAAACAAAACTCTCCCATGAATAGGCCATCCATGTGAACAGATGTCTCTATTAAAATACCCTAATCAGAACACAAATGTCAGTGATCAGCCCATATATTTAACAGTTGATATAGCCTGATGCTACAAATGACATGGAAACAATTGAATTGTTAAAGAAGACATTGAAGAATCAGAAACGTAATTTCATTAGAACACAATAAAATGGACTGCACACACCTCTGCCTTTTTCCATCAAAAGATACTTCTTACTTCCTCTTGCCGGCTTTGCTTCTGCACTCCACAGCGAGTGCAGTTTTACTGCCAGTTGATTTTGCTTTGACAACGGCCGATTGACATCATTGCTGCCATTCCTTCTACTTCTGTGATCTTCCAGCATATTCCCCCCGCGTGTGTGTTGTGTCATAACCTCCACAATCACAATCAATCACTACTGATCTGCATTTAGGGCGACTGCAGATTCCCTATCTGTTGTTTTCCTAGTCTTTTCTTAAATGATCGCAAAGAAATTAGAAAATTATTGAACATTTCCCTTGGCAAGTTATTCCAATCCCTAACTCCCCTTCCTATAAACGAATATTTGCCCCAATTTGTCCTCATGAATTCCAACTTTATCTTCATATTGTGATCATTCCTACTTTAAAGACACCACTCAAACGTATTCGTCTACTGATGTCCTGTCACGTCATCTCTCCTCTGACAGCTCGGAACATACCATTTAATCGAGCGGCTCGTCTCCTTTCTCCCAAATCTTCCCAGCCCAAACTTTGCAATATTTTTGTAACGCTCCTCTTTTGTCGGAAATCACCCAGAACAAATCGAGCTTCTTTCTTTGGATCTTATCCAGTTCTTGAATCAAGTAATCCTGGTGAGGGTCCCATACACTGGAACCATATTCTTGTTGGGGTCTCACCAGAGACTTATATGCCCTCTCCTTTACATCCTTACTACAACCCCTAAATACCCTCATAACCATGTGCAGAGATCTGTACCCTTTATTTACAATCCCATTTATGTGATTACCCCAACAAAAATCTTTCCTTACCACCTAGGTACTTACAATGATCCCCAAAAGGAACTTTCACCGCATCAACGCAGTAATTAAAACAGAGGACTTTTACTATTTGTGAAACTCACAATCTGACTTTTAACCCCGTTTATCATCATACAATTGTTCACCGTCCATCTCACAACACTATCGAGGTCACCCTGCAGCCGCTCACTATCTTTTAACTTATTTATTACTCTGTAAAGAATAACATCATCTGCAAACAGCCTTATCTCTGATTCCACTTCTTTACACATACCTTTGATATATATAAGAAAATATAAATGTCCAATAATACTGCCTTGATGAATTCCCCTCTCAATTATTACAGGGTCAGATAAAGCTTCACCTACTCTAATTTTCTGAGTTCTATTTTCTAGAAATATAGCCACCCATTCAGTCCCTCTTTTTTCTAGTCCAATTGCACTCATTTTTGCCAGTAGTCTTCCATGATCTACCCTATCAAATGCCTTAGATAGGTCAATTGCAATACAGTCCATTTGGCCTCCTGAATCCAGGATAACTGCTATATCTTGCTGAAATCTTACAAGCTGAGCTTCAGTCGAATAACCTTCCCTGAACCCTAACTGCCTTCTGTCAAACCAGTTATTAATTTCGCAAACATGTCTAATGTAATCAGAAAGAATGTTTTCCCAATGCTTACATACAATGCATGTCAAACTGACTGGCCTGTAATTTTCAGCTTTATGTCTATCACCCTTTCCTTTATACACAGGGGCTACTATGGCAACTCTCCATTCATTTGGTATAGCTCTTTCAACCAAACAATAATCAAATGAGTATTTCAGATATGGTACTATATCCCAACCCATTGCCTTTAGTATATCCCCAGAAATCTTTTCAATTCCAGCCGCTTTTCTAGCTTTCAACTTTTGTATCTTACTGTAAATGTCATTGTTATCATAGGTAAATTTTAATACTTTTTTAGTGTTAGTCACATCCCCTATCCGGACATTATTGTTGTAACCAACAATCTTTACATACTGCTGACTGAATACTTCTGCCCTTTGATGATCCTCGCATACACTACACACTCCCCTTGTTCATTAATGATTCCTGGAATGTCCTTCTTTGAACCTGTTTCTGCCTTAAAGTACCTATACATACTCTTCCATTTTTCACTAAAATTTGTATGACCACCAATTATGCTTGCCATCATGTTATCATTAGCTGACTTCTTTGCTAGATTCAATTTCCTAGTAAGTCCCTTCAATTTCTCCTCACTTCCATGACCATTTCTAACTCTAGTTCTTTCCAGTCTGCACCTCCTTCTTAGTCTCTTTCCTTCTCTGTTATAATATGGTGGATCCTTACCATTCCTTACCACCTTTAAAATAACAAACCTATTTTCATATTCCTGAACAATTGCTTTAAACCCACCCCAGAGTCTGTTTACATTTTTATTTACCATTTTCCAGCAATCATAGTTACTTGTTAAAAACTCCCTCATGCCTGTTTTATCAGCCATATGGTACTGCCTAATAGTCCTAATTTTAATACCTTCCTTTCTTTCACATTTATTTTTAACTACGACAAAAAACAACTTCGTGGTCACTGATACCATCTATTACTTCGGTTTCTCTATAGAGCTCATCTGGTTTTATCAGCACCACATCCAAAATATTCTTCCCTGTAGTTGGTTCCATCACTTTCTGAATCAGGTGCTCTTCCCATATTAACTTATTTGCCATTTGTTGGTCATGCTTCCTGTCGTTCGCATTACCTTCCCAATTGACATTTAGTAAATTGAGATCACATTCCTTTCCATCTCACTTCCAACATAGCTGATTATCTTATCAAATAATTCTGAATCAGCGTCAGAGCTACCCTTTCTCGGTCTGTACACTCCAAAGACATCAAGTTGCCTATGATCTTTAGAGAAGAGCCTTACACCCAGAATTTCATGTTTTTCATCCTTAACTTTTTCGTGGTTTACAAATTCTTCTTTCACCAGAATGAATACTCCCCCTCCTACCATTCCTATCTCTGCGATGCACATTCCAGTCCGTGAGAATATCTCTGCATCGATTATATCATTTCTCGGCCATGATTCAACTCCTATTACAATATCTGGTAAGTATATATCTATTAAATTAATTCGATTCCTTTGTTTACAATGCTTCTACAGTTGAGCACTAACATTTTATGTCATCCCTACTTGATTTCCAGTTCCCTGTTCGCTTAACACCGCTCCCTAGGCCACTCCGTTTCCCTGAATGTACCTGCCTATAACCCTTCTAAACAAGTTTCCTAACTTATATGTACCACTTCGGTTTAAGTGAAGGCCATCTGGGCACAGATCCCTGTCTCCTACCCACCCATTAGGATCTAGAAATCTCACTCCCAGTTTCCCACATACCCACTCCATAGTCTCATTTAAATCTCTAAACACCTTCCAGTCAGTATCCCTCCTACAGAGTATTCCACTGATAACAATCTCTGCTTCCTTAAACTTCATCCGTGCTGCATTTACCAGATCCCTCACATCCCCCACTATGTTGGTACTTATACCTGCTTGCCTTACGTTGTTAGTACCAACGTTAGTAACACTAACCACTAAACACTACCACCTTCTCCTTTCCCTCTTCTTTCTCTTCTACTTTCCTCAACATCTGCCTCAACCTAATTCCTGGATACCCTGGTTCCCTTTCCTCCACACACTTTCCCCACATGTCTAACGATGGAATCCCCCATGACCAGAGCCTCAACCCTACCCACCTCATTTGATCCCCTCCCCTCGTGGTCAGCCCTATCTTCTCTCACTGCTGCAGAAGCTACTTCCTCCTCGCGTTTCTCCCTCCCATGACCCTGTTCCACCTGTCTTTTCCTTTCCACTACACTACATTTCCCTTTCCTACCTTTTCCCTTCCTCCTACCTCCACACAACTCAGCAACAGTTCCCTGATCCTCATCTTCCCTCGGTTGTTCTACCTGCAGTGACTCGTATCGATTTCTAACAGACACCTGTCCTGAATTCCGATCCTGAACAGAGCCCTTAGCCTGCAATCTCCTTCCCCTTAAAACATTAGACCACCTGTCTTCTACAAGTCCCCCATTTCCTTCCCATCCCTCCTTTACACCTACTGTATCCTGTACATTATTTGAAGGAGGCCTATTTTCCTTCCTGTCCTCTGAGAGAATCCTAATTATCTCCTTCAAACTCTCCAACTCCTCCCTCATACTCCTTAATGCCTGGCCACACCCGCAGTTCCTACAGTTGCACTGCTTGGTCCCTATTTACGGAATAATGGGAAGAAAAGGAAAAATAAAATAACTTATTCTGTGCAAATAAAAATGAAAGGAAAGAAATATTGCCTATAAAAATGAAAGGAAAAGATGTTGCGTATAAAAAATGAAATAAAAGATATATTGTCTAGAATAGTTCACTTGTCACACAACAACAACGTAATTAATATAAGCTACTACTACACTACAATACTACCAGTACTTAGTAGTACGATTTTTTTTCTACAACACCCAGCAGAATGAAAATTTCTGTTAATTACTGAAAACCGAAAGTAATACACAAGAATTAGGTCTACACAATTCTAAACTGCAGTTAAGTCTGCCCTAATTACTGCAACAGGATTCTAGAAAGAGAGTTAATACAGACACCACAGATACAATAGATACTACAGATACTATACTACACAAATATTTCACAGTAATATAATAAACGCACTAATTTATAATAAAATACATACTATAATACACTACAATGATCTTAAACTACGTTCAGACGTAACCTAATTATAATACAAGTTATTACTAATCACAATCTGAAATGGAAATTACAATTAAAGTTTGAAATTCGCAAGACTACTCACAATAAGAGAATAAGCACTCTAAATCCTAATAAGTCACTACAATACACTACCGTACAACAGTTTTTAAACTGCGTTCAGACGTATTCTAATTACAATAGGTTATTAATAAGCACAAATAGAAATGAAAATTGCCATTAGGCCTAAAGTTTGAAATTTGCAAGAACTACCGTACTCAAGGATTACCAACAAAGTTAAACACGTAGACAGAAGATTATTTCTTTAGGGTATAACTTTATCCTACTATGCTTTAATAGAAATGAAACCTTGCGTTTGGTTAAATGCCTAAGTATCGAACGGATTGCCGTACATCCTCCTCTTTCCACCTCATATATATATATATATATACACTCTGCCTTGTGCCGTCACTCTGAGAGCCATTCTTCGGCTTGTTGGAGAGAGAGGACAGATTCCTTGGTGTACGTCTTCAGTGAAATATATATTGCATACGTAGAACTATTGTTTGACGGTCAAAGCCATGAGGTATGAAAAATTCTTTCACACTTTTTAACTAATCTCTACTGGGATCATGTTTTTTCTCACCCTGGAAGCGAGTTGTGATTACTTTTAATTCCTCGTAGAGACTTGTTGAAAATTAATATGGAGCTAGTACTGGATATTCTTGCAAAAGATGTTCAACTATCACTCTCAGTACTAATCTCATGTAGTGCACCTAATGCCCCCTTCTACTGCATATCTGACGGCACAACGCAGTTATCTCTTGTTTCAGGACATTTTATCTATCTTTTATTCATATTTTGTTGTTGGTTTTCTGTTTAAGTGTTTCCTATTAACCTTAATCTCTAGCTGGTATCGATGTAACTTATCTGAAATTCTCTATTTTCCATTTTTGCGATCATGTAAACAAGTAGATAAATGGTTGGGAAGTCTTCCTTCATGATATTTTTGGAATGGATTGTATTGTTTTCCAGAAAGGACTTTGATCATCCCATATTCTTATTTACTCTGGAACTATTTCTGTGTATTTTATATTATAATTTCTTGTTAAACAACATTGTACTTATATCGCCTTTTATCGGGCAGAGCATGCTAATGTTCATATCAAAACAAATTATATTCGTACCAGAGTTATTGTTAAATCTCTGATGCTATTTCCTGGCTTTCCTGCCCTTTTCTGGTCCCCTGTTGGATAGGTATTATGCCCCTTCATGTTTTATTTCATTATTAGGGAAAACAACCTGGTACTTAATTTAGATTTAATTTAGATACTATAGTCAATACAGAGTTTGAAATATGAATTTAATTTCGTGTAATAATTGGTAAATTTATGTAGGATCTAGATTATTCCTCCTGATATTTTGTGTACTTGTCTCTTCTTTGTACCATCCACTTTGGACCTCTACTAGCCCAGCAGTCCCTGCTTCCACTGTTTTCCTCCTTTGATCAGCTTTGACTTTTACCTGGGCGATTCGAGGTAATACTCCCAACATCACACTTCATACATTGCCACTTCATTTACATTACTGTGTACTGAGATAGTAACATTTTTCTTTCATGAGTATGGTGATGGATTTTATTGTAGCTATGGAACACTTGCTATAAATATGACAAAATGGAAATTGACTTCCCCATATGATGTTCTTTATGTTACTACTACCATAACAAATGGTAGCTCAGCAAATCCAAACATTTATACCCAAACGTTGAAATTGTTAACAAATCGTTACAGCAGAATAAACTAAACATTGCTAAATTAAAACACATTTGTTCGAAAAAAGTCAGATATAAAATCAAAGAGCCGTTTCACACCATCAAAACAATTCAACTCCCTCAGCAAAAGAATAAAAAGCAGAAAGTTATATTCAATGAAATGTTAAAGAAATGTCAACTGAAAAGTAAAAAAGGAATGAGATATTGGGTTGAATGAATTTCTCTTGGATTCCCTTCTTTTAAAAATAAAGTCTCCCAAATGTTATCGGCATTGCTTAAATCATGACTTGCTGCCTTTGCCTTCTGAAACTCATTTGGTAAAATTGGTGAAGGACCTCAAATATTCGTATGGCATAAATGTACCGGTACCTGCTCTGCTAACACGAATTAAAGATTATGGGTCTACACAAAATGGCACATATCTTATGTATGCATTGGAAAGGTTTATAATTATGCTGTTGCAAGTGGAAAAGGTTGCTGTGCAAAAGCTAACATGTGCTAGAAGTTTGTGGAGGGATATATTTTGTGAGCGATAGTTTGGATGTTATTAAAGTGAAGTCATCGCATTTGGGATGCTATGGATATCATGTGTTTTGGATGCTACCTAAACTTGTATTTCACTACTTGAAGCGTCTATTCTTCTTCTGCGCAAAGGAGATGCAAAGAGAGCTGGCTACTTCCAAAATAGCTAAATGATCTCAAAAATCCAAAGTGTCCAGCTGCTGAAATCTTTAAACGCGAGTTGCATGCAACAGTCTATTACATAGATACAAGCAATCATAGTGGCATCTGTGCGGTGGTACACAGTAATTCACGGAGAGCAGACATTTACCTTTCTATACGCTATTGTTAAAGAATAAATAGATGTATTGACAGGGATATGAAAGGAATATTGCATCATACACTCCCAAGAAGGAGTGAAATCGTGGTCTTAGGGATAAGTTCAAATGGAAAGGAAATGGTAACAGAAGATAACAAATTAATTCATATAACTTGGCAGTCTAGTATCCAAAGTGATTCCATCAATGAAAACACGAACAGTAGGATTCAGACTGATGGTAACTTTTTCGATTAATTAAAGACCCAATGTAGAATGAAGGAGTACTATTGGAATTTAATTGAAAAAAGAAGCTTATTTAAATTTTTTAATGCTGCCTTTATGTACTGACTCTCTTCTGTATCTTTAGTAATTGTTTCTACTATGTATTATTTCTTGTTGTGATTGTATGAGTTGCGCTCTATAGCTGAAATTACATTTGCTAGTATTCAAATGTTGCATTTACACATACAGGTTTTTGATGACAGTAGAATGGGGAAGGGAGCAACCATGGCCTTAATTAAGGTACAGCCCTGTGATATGAATGATGTAAAACGAGAAATCAAGAAAAACTATCTTCGAGGCTGTTGTTAGTAGGATTATTACTTGAATGAAAGCTTCCAGCTACACGACTTATTCCGCATAGCCAATTTGCTCAGGTTGATAAGAAAAGAACTGCCTACTAAAATATGATAATACGAGAATATACAGTAACCCATGTACCTAGCATTCAATCTGTAGTTAATGATAATTATGTTTACATAAACAGCAGGGAGTAGAAATCAATCATTCTGTCATTAAAATTTGAATCTGGCCATGGCAAATTTAAATTATATTTCGAGTGATTTAACATCTATGTCTTAGATGATTACCTATGATTTTGTGGATCTTCTCAAACAGTGCAGCGTTTAATTCTTGATTGTCCTGCTTTCGAAAGATCAAGATATACCCTACTATGTCACCTGAACTTTTGTGACACTGAATTGAACAAATATTTCATATATTAAAAAACAATGTTATAATATTTTTTTTACTTTCATCCATTGCATCTTTAATAAGCTTCCATCATTATGTTCAATCTGTTGCAAATTGTACGTGATTGTTAAACTATAGACCTAATATGCTTTTCCACAATAGGGTTCCATTCTATTTTCATTTGAAATTCAATAATAATAATAATAATAATAATAATAATAATAATAATAATAATAATAATAATAATAATAATAATAATAATAATAATAAAATTTGAATGAAGGATTTCTGTCTAGTTTAAAATTGTGTCTTGAAGTTTACACAAGAGTGAAAATCCATCCTGAGTATAATAATGAAATTACCATAAATCAAGTTAGAAAAAGTAGGTCTAATTTTATTTCACTAAGTATTCACTACCAGTACAATGCCCAAGTTTTATATATGAATTTCTTTACAGCTTCTTATCCTGTCTGTGATGTCAAAGGCTTGATATGTCTTCAGAATTTTTCAAGTAAGTTGTTTTATCATAAATTTCCACAAACATAACCTTGCATGCTTGATACTTTGTCTGTCTGCCATTGTTGGATCACTGAGAGGCCAACTTGATATAATATCTTCAGTCGTGCTGTGGGAAGTGTGGGAGACAAATTTGCTCTTCACTTTTCCAGTATTTATCTGGCATTATTCTTATCCCACACGTCCTATATCAAGACTGAAGAGTTTTCGAGATAAATTCACAATAATATTGTAACCCATCCTTCTGATGAAACTCGGAAGTAGAAATTTTTGTTGGGAGCTGTTGAGAAGAAATGGATGCAGAAGAATTGGGATTAATGTGGTTGGAGCCTGTCTAAATAAAGATGGCAGTGTATGAAGACATGATGATTGTCCTAGTCCTTTTGTGTTTTCATGTTTATCATCTCCTTTTCATCCGGATAAATGTTTAGCATGCTGGCCTTTGGCCACAGGAGACCCGGGTTTAATTCCTGGCACGGTCAGGAATTTTAACCATCATTGGTTAATTTTGCTGACACGGGGGCTGGGTGTATGTGTTGTCTTCATCATCATTTCATCCTCATCACGACGCACAGGTCGCCTACGGGAGTCAAATCGAAAGACCTGCACCTGGCGAGCCGAACATGTCCTTGGACACTCCCGGCACTAAAATCCTTACGCCATTACATTTCATCTCCTTTTCTACACCCTCCTCTGATGCTTAACTGTCCATATGTTTTATCCTATTATGTGTTCCTCTCTTCCCTCATATGACTTAATTTTACACGTGTTTGTTCCTTTCTACTTTTACAATACACAAAGTTATTTGTATCTACCAGTACTACCTGTTACCAACCTATATGATCTTCAGAAGCTAATTAGATACCACTCTGTTCATATAAAAGTCCTTGCCATATGCCCAAGAGTTGTATTTCCAGTAATTTCCTGATTCATGGGGGTTGCTTACCATTCGATTTTACAATTTATTGAAAACCAGCAGCTTCACCTGCACTTATTAACTCAACCATTCGATGTTTTAAAACCATGTATTTAAAGCAAAATAAAAATCATATTTATAAACACACATTGTTTTTACATAAATTGCAGTAATTACATTATTTTTATTATATTGTTTCTTTCAGTGCTTAAGATACCAGGTTGGTGGCTGTACAAATACTGTAATATTAAAACAATGTAAAAGACCGTATTATATAGAAAACAAACTAATGTTTCCTTATAGAGCTTCCGGATAAACTATATTAGGTGTCCTTCACATTTGGGGCTAAGGTGTATAGTGTGTTTCCCTTTAAAATTCTCGAAGAACCCACATACAGTTGATCATGGGAGAAGCACAGTTTCCGAAGAACGAGTTCTACAAATTTATTAATGAACTTGACCATTTTTTGTTTTTGTTAGATCCGTATTGACTACTAATGATTTAACAAACAGTGAGAAAACAGGGTTAATAAGAGTCTGCCTGTCAGTACAATTGATTTACACAATTAGTTTATGGTGATTACTAACTGAATTCATTTAATTATCATCATCATACATGTTTTGAGAAAATGATAATTTCTCTTCTTCAGCGATAAATAGAAAAAAAGCAGCCAAAATCTCCAAGGAGATGCTTAATTGCGTTAGTTGGGAATAGGTATCATGCTCAAGTCATAAGCCTATTCCATGCCAGTGCTGTTATTCAGGGGATCAGTCCTTCTGGGCATTGCTGTGGCTAACGCGGGCCTTGCCAGCTGCTGAGCCATGCGTCGAGTACCACTAGGACCTGCCGCACAGCGCCACCTCCTTAGGGTCCCTCGTATCCAGTCTCCGATCCCGGAGAATGAGGCCAAGCCCGCCGAGGTGGGGGCCTCCTGGAAGGGGTGGGTCATGACGCCGGGACTCCTTCCTCTCTGCCCGCACCATGGCCCGGTATAGAGGGCAACTGCGATGGGAGGTCGGGTGGCACCCCGCGCAGTTGGCGCACACCGTCGCCTCCATAAGTAGCGCAGGTCGTGTAGTGATGATCACCACCACAGCGGTTGCACCTCACTTGGAGCCCACAGCTGATCTGACGGTGGCCCCACATCAGACAGCGGAAACACTGCAAGAGCTGTTGAGGGGGACGTTTCAATCTCACCTGATTGCCGCTGCCCGCTGAGGTCTTCTCCTGATTGGCTCCTCGGTCGACTGCTGTCCTGGGAGCTGTCCTGTGTTGCGGCTGGTGGGCCCTCTCACGGTGCGCCGTCTTCTTCTTCTTCCTCCTGGTCCTGGGGCGTCGTCTCCTTCCTGGGAGTCTCTTCTCGGCAGGGGAAGAGGCCTCGTCCTGGTGGCCCTCCTCCCGGCCTGGAGACCTCGGGGTAGCGGGTGGCCCCACTGCGTCGCCGTCTTCTCCCTCCTCCTGGCTGGCGGCGATGTCGCTTGTTGCTGGCATCTCTGTGCGATCCCTGTCCTGTAGGGCGCATAAGGATGTCTGCATCGAGAACGAGGTGCTAGCAGGCCGGGCCTGGGCAGCTGCCTCTGAACGCCCGGGGGCGTCCGCGTCCGTGCCGCATTCCGCCGTCCGGGTCGCCTTCCTGGTCTGCGCCCGGGTGGTGGGCCTTCCCTGGACGGCCCGGGCAGATGGTGGACGTTCCTGGTTGCCGGCCCTGTTGGTCTACGTGTACTTCGTGAAGTACATCAAATCAACCTGGGTCGCACCGTCGCAGCGCTCGGGAGCGCCGCCGTCGTCCTCGGTCCTCGGCTCCAGAGGAGCCAAAAAGCGTGGGTTCGTTCCCACCTGCTTGTACCTCTTCCTCCTGGCGGTCTGCGTCCCGACTATAGACGTCCCCTGTGACGTCTGTGTGGCTGTCTCCTGGCTGCCGATGCCGGTAGGGCTGTTCCTCTGGCCTGGTATTTGGGTGACCTGAAAGTAAGCAGAGAAGCTCCTCTCGCAGCGGCTGATCTGGCCTGGGTCCGTGGGGCTTATAATTATCGCCCAGTTCTCGATGTTCTCGACTGCGTCGGTGGAGAGCTCCTTCCCTGTGGCCCCCTCGAGCCTAATGAGGAGCTCGATGATGAGGTAGGCCTCCCTGTAGGTGTCCTGTCCAGGTCGGTACTGCACAAACAGAGCAGGGACGGCCTTGTTCAGTTTGAAGGTTCTGTGGTCAACCCATAGAATAATCTCCCCTACTGCTTCACTGAAGTTCTCTGGTAGGTCATCTCGCAGTTCCAACATCCCTGTTACCTCCTGAAATGAAAACCTGAAAGAGAATAGCACTGAAAAGTGCTTCCTGACAATGCACGTACTGCGTACATAAAAGTACAAACAGTAGACAGTACCCGTTCGGAGATGTACTAGTAAGTACAGCTGTCTGACTAGTAGTGCGAAAGTACAGAGCGCCTGGCGAGGAGAGAGAGGGCGAATGAGAGGAACACGTCCTTCCACTACGGCAGTCGAGCTCGTCCTCCTCGCAAGATGGCAGTTATGCACGGACTCTTATGGGACTAACTCCTGGGAGCTGGCCCAGCGGCTACTGCGCAAGATGGCCGCCACACACCGTCTACCTCTAGCTACACGCTGCGACCTCTCACACCTTCAGACAATAGAATGACATCATCTTATGGAATAATGACGTAAGAGGCGACTAAAAGGGGAACCTGACTTGAGAGAGCATGGGTTAGTGAACTAGGGCTATTTAGCTGAGTCTAGGCATGATGTATGCTAAGTTGTTGTTTATCTAACCTCCCTTGGCCAGCTCCTTTAGGACACTTCATTCTGATATGGTGGGGGTTCTAGCAGAGTAAAGCTCCTCTAGGGGCACCCTTGCCTTAGGTAGGAGTCGAGCAACCTGTGCTGTTTTTTGTCTGCATTGGTGAAATATGGGTCTTTAGTTGAGTCTAGACATGTTGTGTGCTAAGCTATCGTCTATTTATCCTCCTGGGCCACTTCAGCCCTAGGGGAGCAGAGTAAATGTCACTTCTAAGTATTTGAATGTGGAAGTGACAAAAACTCAAAACTAAAGAGCTTATGTGAAATTCAAATACCCTTACTTTGATTGAAATGTGCGCACGATGAAGGTGTACTGACTAAAGTAAATGTGGAGACAAGCATATCTCAGCTGAAAGAAAAAACGACTTTGCAAGCTAAGCTGTATTTTTCCAATCTGGTGTTGTAAAGGAATGCGACAGTGTGTTATGATGCAAGACACCAGAGAACTTAGAGTTTTCAGCTGCAGGTCAAAATTTGTTCACAGCGACGTTACTACAACTCTTGCTACTATGATGACGTTACTCTACTTAGATCTGAATTCCTTTATGAGTTCGGGTGGAGAGGTAGAATTTTATTAATGGCATACTGCTAGTCTTAACGGCGAATGAAAGGGATTGGCTAACTCAGGGGAGAGCTGTGCTAGGACAAACGGGTAAGTAGAAATACAGAGAGCCTTACAGAGGCATTCTCTAATTTCTTCTTCTTATTCATCTTTATCTGTTTACTACCTTGGTCGGTTTTTTTATTGAACATAGCAAGGTATCCTACATCAAGCACCTTAAGGACAGTGTCCTGGAGCTATAGACTTTGGGCCAGGGGATACAACTGAGAAGGATGACCAGTACCAACGCATATAAGTATCTGGTAAGACCCCAACTAGTGTATGGTTCCAGTGTATGGGACCCTCACCAGGATTACCTGATTCAAGAACTGGAAAAATCCAAAGAAAAGCAGCTCGATTTGTTCTGGGTGATTTCCGACAAAAGAGTAGCGTTACAAAAATGTTGCAAGGTTTGGGTTGAGAAAAATTGAGAGAAAGAAGAAAAGCTGCTCGACTAAGTGGTATGTTTCGGGCTGTCAGCGGAGAGATGGCGTTGAATGACATTAGTAGACGAATAAGTTTGAGTGGCGTTTATAAAAGTAGGAAAGATCACAATATGAAGATAAAGTTGGAATTCAAGAGGACAAACTGGGGCAAATATTCATTTATAGGAAGGGGAGTTAGGGATTGGAATAACTTACCAAGGGAGACGTTCTTTGAAATCATTTAGGAAAAGGCTAGGAAAGCAACAGATAGGGAATCTGCCACCTGGGCGACTGCCCTAAATGCAGATCAATATTGATTGATTGATTGATTGATTGATTGATTGATTGATTGATTGATTGATTGATTGATTGATTGATTGATTGCCATATCGTTAACCTCTTAAGACATAACTGCTGACCTGATTATGGTTAAGAGTGCTAGGTTAACCCATGCATACGACGCCAGGCTTAACTTTACAAGGGTGTTACAGTCTCAAGATTAAGATTCCATCATACGCTCAACATAACTAGACGAGATGAGACATGATCCAGGGACTTTGATGCTGAGATTGGTGGAAGCTTACGGCTACACATAGGTCTACGGATATGGTGTGAGGTGTAATACAAATGCTTTATTTACAGACGGCGTAATATTTGGAAGCATCTTCGAATTTATAAAAACGGAGAGCCTAGCATAAACATATCGGCAAAAATAACTGCACGTGCAAGTTGACTAGCCTTGCATGTATTTGCTGACACATAGAATACAAAGTTTTTTCCTACAAGTTTGCAACGTAGGTAGAATCACGCAGGAAGACCTAACCTATCTTCATAGTGAATACCCAATATAATACGTAAAAGATAATGTGGTGCCGGAATTTAGCTCTGCAGGATTTCACGTACTATCAGAATTTCCGAATACAGAATAAAATCCCTACCGGCACTTGACGTTCGATGCCCCTGCTGGCCTAACGTTGCGTTGACACTCGTTAACCTCCTAGGACTTGACATAGTACCAGGGAGCTGGTGTAAGTCTTAATACATATGCTTTATTTATTGAGATAACGCTGAAAAGCAACTTTAGGATTTGGAGAGATGAGCGACCGCGCAAGGTATCAGCCAAAGAAAACAAGGGCTACTAAAGGCGTGAAAATTAAAGACTCCTCAGCCTGTGCCAAACCCCCCGGCCCTCATAACTACCCCCAGAATAAATCAGTGATTCATACAACATGCATATATTCATAGGGAATAATTCGAGGCGTGGATTTTAGATTAAGAAAGGCACAAACACGGCCCTGAGCTGGAAATGCCCCTCGTAGTTGGTGAACAAGGGATGAGACTATAACTACTAGCAATAAAAGAAAAATGACTTAGAACTAGGGTTTATTAATAAAATTCAAAACAAACATTAAGACAAGGAACCCGTAAGTGAGATCAATAGGGCAAAAATAATGGTAATAAATATGGACGTACCTTGCATAAATAAACATCTCTGTGTCGTGGCGTGAGCTGAAGACTAACACTCATATGAATACATTATCACTCATTATAAAATGTTCAGCGCCTCTCTATTTTCATTTTCGTTACATCATTGCAGTGTAATAACTGTATTCACATCACAATCAGGTCGCTCGTTTTTGCGATAAAGCCATCCATTCACGACACGGCTTTTCATACACCATTATGTAACCAACAATGTATAGCTCTCCCAACAATCCGCCCATCGCGGAGAACAAAGCAGATAAGATGAACGGAGATATCGGCATGAGGCTAAGACCAGCCTCCATGGACCAAAAACAAAGAACGATAGATCAAAGAATACTACATGTACTCTCCATGAATAAATACACAGCCAACATGGCGGCTACAGGACCGAGCGTCAGCCACGGATTAAATAAATATACAGATCTGTACGGAGAACAAAATAGGGTACAGATACAAACAAGACAATAAAACAGGTCGACCGACATACTTCCTTTTCTCTCCCTCACACACTAACACGCATACATCCAGCATTCATACACACACACATGAGGATATCGCGAAATAAAAATACGAACGGCCGTTCGGACAACATTGTCAAATACAAACCATAAATGATGACCCCACGGCCATCAGCAACAGGTCTCACATATTCAAGGCATTTGCGTGCATCGTGCAGTTATATATTTTAAGGCCAGGATGAACCATCACTTTATTCAAATCTATGAACATGACGCCCCCCGTGCGACCTGAATGTAGTTCCATGGCCGAGACGAGAGGCATATCATAGGGATTACGAAGTGTGAAAGCACGCAATGCACCAAAATGTAGCCACACAGAGACCCTTTTACCATCATCTCAAGATCACAGTCACACCCACACGAAACGTATCATACAACGGAGCGAAAAAGGTGCATGTCAATCAACCGTGACAGCTGGAAAAAATCATCACCAAAAACAAATATTGGAAAAAAGTACCAACTTACCTGCAGTTATCAATAGTTAAAATAAGAAAAGATAAGCGTTAATAATCCTATTTTGAAGACGTTAAATGAATATTTATGACACAAAAACGCTACTTCAAGCATCGTGGCTTCCATTGTTGTTATCAGCCACATATACACAGAGAAGATGAGCTCCAGAGAGAAAAAATCGCCACTCTCGCAAAACGAACGACCTCTCAGTTTAAACACAGTAGGTACTGCGCTCTACTGTACAATGTTCGACATACATAGGTAAATATGGGAAAGTGAGGTTGATGGAAGCCATTTGCATTAAGAAGCGTCAAATAAATGAACATGCAACAAGCATGGTTCAAACATCCAGCGGCCCCCCTTTTAAAGTGCATTTTTAGCTCGTTGATCAGACGAGCGGACACATTTTAAACGAGGTCCTAAAACTTAAAACTACGAGCGCGCGCTCAAATTAACCTAGAACTTATAATCTAGTTATTGGTACATTTTTACAGAACATGACATTTTTATAGTTGCAATAGTACACGGTTAAAAGATATCAGTCCGCCTCACGAGAGGTCTGTATTTGCTTGATGCGTATAACGCTGAATTCCACGTATTCACAGTTCGAAAATCAGGCATACAAGAGAAACAGAACAGTCAGGCATGACATTCTCATATAGCCAGGGATTCGGAATATAATTCAGTTCAATTCCAGCGAACCAATCCTTTTTTCCCTTCCGTCCTCATACATTACGCATGATTTCTACCTGAAAGAAACGTAGTTTAGAAAATTGGGGAATTTCACAACGACAAGGTTTATGTACATCACTACTGGTGCATAATATCATTAAAATACTCAAGGTTCACTGCTCCTTTGGTTGTAACGTTTCACCAATCAAACGTGAGCCTTACTCAACTTTTTACTTACGACATCTTCCAACTCAACCGTCACAGTTCCCAAGAACCTGATTACGTTTTGGGGTGAGACAATTTGTAACACAATTTGGACTTGACCTGATTTTCCGCTGAACGTATTGGGAAAATCTTTTCCACGACCAGGTCTCCAACTTCCAGGTTTACTTTTTTCCATCCTTGGTTGTACCTCTTTGCCACGTGGTCTCGGGCTCTGGTTAACTATGCCACAGCTTCCTTCCATTTGGCTTCCACATCCATCGTCCTGGACGGCTTGGACAGTTATCCAATTTCCCATTTTAACTGCAGCGGGTCGACGAGGTTTCTTCCTAAAATAGAGTTGCCGGGGCTTGCCGGTGCGACTCATGCACACCACTGTTGAAAGCTAAAACAAAAAATCCAAGTTACAGTCCCACTTGCGCTGATCAGCGCTGTGAAATGCCATCAAACAGGCTTCGAGATCACGGTGAAATCGTTCAACGTGCGAGGGTTTGGGGTAGTGGGGGCTCAGAAACACATGCTTCACTCCCCAACCAAAGCATAATTGGTGAAGTTTACGACAGCTAAAGGCGGACGCATTGTCGGTCACTATCACTTTAGGGGGTCCATAAATTCCAAAAATATGCTGGGATAAATGGCGTACGACGTTATTCGAATTCATTTTACGCACAGGGAATAACCAGACGAATTTTGAAAACGCATCAACGACGCACAGAATCCCAACGTTGCCATTCTTGGATCTTGTGAGAGGGCCGAAATAGTCAATAAATAACCTTTCTCCGGGGCGCGTTGCCACATCAGCACAATGGAGTCCAGTAAGAGAAGACTGCGCGGGTTTTCTTCTTCGGCAAACGTCGCAACTTTTCACATACTCCAAAAGTCAACCTCATCGATCAGAACAGGGTCTTCCTCAGGTTCAGCCTCACTCTCCTTTACCCCGTCAAACATGCGCGACAGACATTATCATCATCAGGACATTTATTAGAGTTGCTACTCCCTACAGGCGAACCATCGAGTTCATTGGCACCTTGCCTCAGTTCACTTTCCAAGTTCGACATGTCTCTAGTAACACTATCAGTAGGATTACTTATTTCTAAAGCCTTTTGATTTTCCATATCGTAACTCAGGTTTCAGAGATATCAAACACAAGACACATACACAAAGTGACAACAATGCACATTAACTATAAATTAAACTTAAGATTAAAACCAGAAATTAACAGCATCATAAGGTTAAATTAAAGCGACCAGAACTGACTTAAAATGCATTTCCAGCTATACCCCGTCTGATTTCTTCTCAGAGGAGGTATCCTAATCAACCACGCTCTGCTACCATTTGTGCCAACCCCCCCCCCCCGCCCTCATAACTACCCCTAGAATAAATCAGTGATTCATACAACATCGACGTTAACACATTCATAGGGAATAATTCGAGGCGTGGATTTTAGATTAGGAAAGGCGCAAACACGGCCCTGAGCTGGAAACGCCCCTCGTAGTTGGTGAACAAAGGATGAGACTATAACTACTAGCAATAAAAGAAAATGACTTAGAACTAGGGTTTATTAATAAAATTCATAACAAATATTAAGACAAGGAACCCGTAAGTGAGATCAATAGGGCAAAAATAATGGTAATAAATATGGACGTACCTTGCATAAATAAACATCTCTGTGTCGTGGCGTGAGCTGAAGACTAACACTCATATGAATACATTATCACTCATTATAAAATGTTCAGCGCCTCTCTATTTTCATTTTCGTTACATCATTGCAGTGTAATAACTGTATTCACATCACAATCAGGTCGCTCGTTTTTGCGATAAAGCCATTCATTCACTACACGGCTTTTCATATACCATTATGTAACCAACAATGTATAGCTCTCCCAACAATCCGCCCATCGCGGAGAACAAAGCAGATAAGATGAACGGAGATATCGGCGTGAGGCTAAGACCAGCCTCCATGGACCAAACACAGAGAACGATAGATCAAAGAATACTACAGGTACGCCCCATGCATAAATACACAGCCAACATGGCGGCTACCGGACCGAGCGTTAGACACGGATTAAATAAATATATAGATCTGTACGGAGAACAAAATAGGTACAGATACAAGCAGGACAATAAAACAGGTCGACCGACATACTTCCTTTTCTCTCCCTCACACATTAACACACATACATCCAGCATTCACACACACGCACATGAGGGTACCGGGAAATAAAAATGCGAAGGGCGTTCGGACAACATTGTCAAATACAAACCATAAATGATGACCCCACGGCCATCAGCAACAGGTCTCACATATTCAAGGCATTTGCGTGCATCGTGCAGTTATATATTTATAGGCCAGGATGAACCATCACTTTATTCAAATCTATGAACATGACGCCCCTCGTGCGACCTGAATGTAGCTCCATGGTCGAGACGAGAGGCATATCATAGGGATTATGAAGTATGAAAGCACGCAGTGCACCAAAATGTAGCCACACAGAGACCCTTTTACCTTCATCTCAAGATCACAGTCACACCCACACGAAACGTACCATACAACGGAGCGAAAAAGGTGCATGTCAATCAACCGTGACAACTGGAAATGATTCATCACAAAAAAATATTGGAAAAAAGTACCAACATACCTGCAGTTATCAACAGTTAAAATAAGAAAAGATAAGCGTAAATAATCCTATCTTGAAGACGTTAAATGAATATTTATGACACAAAAACGCTACTTCAAACATCGTGGCTTCCATTGTTGTAACATAGGTAGAAGGATGATGGAATACTGCTGTAAGAAACCACTAAAAAGGGGTGCTGGAGAGCTTTTAACTTCCGAGCATGATATTAGCGACTAGAGGACATTAAGCTGAGTCTGGCATTAATTATAGTTGTTTAATCGAGGGTTTACTGACTTGAGAATAATCTTCTACTCATAGCCACGAAGCTTTAGGTATCTGCTGACGGTGTATCCGGTTACGCTATGTAAGCAACACAGCTGTCGCATAGATGCATGCCGTTACAATTGACATGAATGAATATTTGACCCGAGCAGACCCCGACTCTTTGACTGTGAACACAGTTGCGCATCTATTGGGACAAAAAGTCTGTAGCCTAATTCTGCAGAGCTACTACAGAGGTTTACAACTTGTAACTTATAACCTATTAGTTTTTTAACAGCTTAACATTTGAAACAAGGGCTGCTATGCAAGATAGCTGCAATATTTTATTCGTTTATACTTAACTAGAGAGCTGCCTCACGGGCTCACAACTTGTAACTTATGACCGAAGGCATTACAATGGTTTTAAACACGGAACTTAGAATACAGGACATGTTGTTTCTTTTTATTCTTCTGCTCCTTCTTAACCTTTTTCTCAATATATTTAGATCAACATGACGAAAGCACTTAGTTCCCAAGCCAGAAAACAATCATACACAGTTAAAACATAACCTAGCTGAAAATTGAACGCTAACCCCTTGTTTATGTAGATGAAGAAATGTGTATTACGACGAAAACACTTAGTTCTCAAGCCAGATAACTTATTTATATGCTGTATGATTAGCATACTGACCTTAAGTTTACAAGGCGTTCGGTACGATGCCGGTCGGGTCGTGATTTTATCTGCATATAAATAAGTTCTCTGGCTTAAGAACTAACTGTTTTCGTCGTAATAAACTTTTCTTCGTCTACATAAACAAGGGCATTGGGTTCAATTTTCGGCTAGGTTAGGTTTTAACTGTGTACACTGAGTGACAGAGCAAATGCAACACCAAGAAGGAGTGGTCAGAACTTTATGCCAATTGCAGGGTAGACTGACGTCACTGAGGTATGCTCATGATGTGAAATGCGCCGCTGTGCTGCGCACGTAGCGAACAATAAATGGGACACGGCGTTGGCGAATGGCCCACTTCGTACCGTGATTTCTCAGCCGACAGTCATTGTAGAACGTGTTGTCGTGTGCCACAGGACACGTGTATAGCTAAGAATGCCAGGCCGCCGTCAACGGAGGCATTTCCAGCAGACAGACGACTTTACGAGGGGTATGGTGATCGGGCTGAGAAGGGCAGGTTGGTCGCTTCGTCAAATCGCAGCCGATACCCATAGGGATGTGTCCACGGTGCAGCGCCTGTGGCGAAGATGGTTGGCGCAGGGACATGTGGCACGTGCGAGGGGTCCAGGCGCAGCCCGAGTGACGTCAGCACGCGAGGATCGGAGCATCTGCCGCCAAGCGGTGGCAACCCCGCACGCCACGTCAACCGCCATTCTTCAGCATGTGCAAGACACCCTGGTTGTTCCAATATCGACCAGAACAATTTCCCGTCGATTGGTTGAAGGAGGCCTGCACTCCCGGCGTCCGCTCAGAAGACTACCATTGACTCCACAGCATAGACGTGCACGCCTGGCATGGTGCCGGGCTAGAGCGACTTGGATGAGGGAATGGCGGAACGTCGTGTTCTCCGATGAGTCACGCTTCTGTTCTGTCAGTGATAGTCACCGCAGACGAGTGTGGCGTCGGCGTGGAGAAAGGTCAAATCCGGCAGTAACTGTGGAGCGCCCTACCACTAGACAACGCGGCATCATGGTTTGGGGCGCTATTGCGTATGATTCCACGTCACCTCTAGTGCGTATTCAAGGCACGTTAAATGCCCACCGCTACGTGCAGCTACGTGCAGCATGTGCTGCGGCCGGTGGCACTCCCGTACCTTCAGGGGCTGCCCAATGCTCTGTTTCAGCAGGATAATGCCCGCCCACACACTGCTCGCATCTCCCAACAGGCTCTACGAGGTGTACAGGTGCTTCCGTGGCCAGCGTACTCTCCGGATATCTCACCAATCGAACACGTGTGGGATCTCATTGGACGCCGTTTGCAAACTCTGCCCCAGCCTCGTACGGACGACCAACTGTGGCAAATGGTTGACAGAGAATGGAGAACCATCCCTCAGGACACCATCCGCACTCTTATTGACTCTGTACCTCGACGTGTTTCTGCGTGCATCGCCGCTCGCGGTGGTCCTACATCCTACTGAGTCGATGCCGTGCGCTTTGTGTAACCTGCATATCGGTTTGAAATTAACATCAATTATTCTTCCGTGCCGACTCTGTTTTTTACCCAACTTTCATCCCTTTCGAACCACTCCTCCTTGGTGTTGCATTTGCTCTGTCAGTCAGTGTATTATTGTTTTCTGGCTTGGGAACTAAGTGCTTTCGTCATGTTGATCTAAATATATTGAGGAAAATGTTAAGAAGGAGGAGAAGAAGAAAAAGAAACAACATGTCCTGTATTCTACGTTCCGTGTTTAAAACCATTGTAATGCCTTAGGTCATAAGTTACAAGTTGTGAGCCCGTGAGGCAGCCCTCTAGTTAAGTCTAAACGAGTAAAGTATAGCAGCTCTCTTCCATAGTAGCCCTTGTTTCAAATGTTAAGCTGATAAAATACTAATAGGTTATAAGTTACAAGTTGTAAACCCCTGTAGTAGCTCCGCAGAGTTAGGCTATAGACCCTTTGTCCCGATAGATGCTGAACGGTGTTCATAGTCAAAGAGTCGGGGTCTTCTCGGGCCAAATATTCATTCATGTCAATTGTAACGGCATGCATCTATGCGACAGCTGTGTTGCTTACATAGCGTAACCGGATACACCGTCAGCAGATACCTAAAGCTTCGTGGCTATGAGTAGAAGATTGTTCTCAAGTCAGTAAACCCTCGATTCTCTATTCGAAGAAAGTTAAACAACCATAATTAATGCCAGACTCAGCTTAATGTCCTCTAGTCGCTAATACCACGCTCGGAAGTTAAAAGCTCTCCAGCACCCCTTTTAGTGGTTTCTTACAGCAGAATTGCATCATCCTTCAACCTATGTTACATCACTCCACTAAGAGAAGCAATTTAGGAAGGGCATCCGGTTAGGAGGATAGAACCTGGAATTAGAGTAATACGTGAAAAAAGCCCTAGCACAGCCTCCGCCGGGTTAGTGCCATAAGAGTCCATGTATACGCATGCTTCTACTTACTTATGTTAGACCACTCACTTCTATCTTTCTTATCCGATCTTCCTCGGTTAACTCTTGTCCTTTTCCGACCCCCACGCTATTAGGTTTACGAGGGCTGAGGAGTCTTTTAATTTTCACGCCTTTCGTAGCCCGTGTCTTTCTTTGGCTGATACCTTGCGCTGTCGTTCATCTCCCCAAGACCTAAAGTTGCTTTTTAGCGTTATCTCAATAAATAAAGCATATGTAGTGAGTCTTACACCATCTCCGTGGTACCATGTCAAGTCCTAGGAGGTTAACGCGTGGTCAACCCAACGTTAGGCCAGCAGGGGCATCGAAAGTCAAGTGTCGGTGGGAATTTTATTCTGTATTCGGGAATTCTGATAATACACGAAATCCTGCAGAGCTAAATTCCGGCATCACGTTACATTTTACGTATTGTGCCATTTCACCGTTCTATAGTTGCAGTATTAGGAACAAAAATGGCGCTCCAGCCATTAAAGAATTAAAATAAAGCAATCAGCAGCGGTACGAGCTGAAGAGACAATAAATTCAACCGGCAATCACGGAAAGAACCACTTTTAGAAGGCGGTGCGAAAGAATGACGAGAGCGGATTATTTAAACCGATTATTGAAAAAAAATCTTCCATTAGAACAAATCTCAATTCAGCACTGCATCGAAGAAAGGACGGAGTCGAGTAAAGAAACCAGTACTTATCAGATTCTTTAATCAATTATTGGAGAAAAGATCAAATCTACGATAACCCGCTTAACATCAGCTGTGGTTGACACATATACGTGAGATTATAGACCAGCTGTTAGGAAACGTCAAGTTGGATCTGTACTACGTCACGGTTGGGCTCGGAACATTGTATTTGCCCGATACTGCACAACGTCAAGAGAGCTGAATTAAATGGAAAATAGAGTGCAATTCTAAAAGCACGTACAATTCACACCGTTTCGGCGAGCAAGGCAGTTGAAATAAGGACGATATTTAGAGCTCTTATAAGCAAATTAGACGGACCAAATTACACATATACTTTTCGCATTAGCACTACGAAGCAGATTATAGCATGTATGAATCAACTAATGCTTTGTGTTATTCTGTCCTTGACGCAATGAAGACCACTATGATGTTCTAAGAAGCTGAGGCAGAGACTACTCCGGCTATGGTGAAGCTTCACGAGATTGATGACCCAGGAGGGCGGTAATCAACTGTGAGGACGAGATGGACCCGATTACCTAAGCCGAACCATGGAGCGAGGCCTACCATCCCATGACGATTAACAGCGAGATGGAAGTCAATACCCAATAAGCAAAGTTAAGTCCCCATTTGAGTCGTGTCGTAAGTAGAAACCTTTATCCTTTTGGTTAATATATAATGTGCATTATGACATTGTGTGTGCGTAGTTAATATACGAGTGTACTTACAAGGAAATAGGTATTCATCTGAAGTTACCGTAAATCCCAGACATAGGTGTAAAATACCAGTGAATGTCGTTCGTAAGTTTGTCAATATGGTAGTGGAGAAGTGATTGATATTTTTCTTAATTCGTTGTCAGTGAAGTGTTAGAGTATTAAGAGGAAGCTAATATTTATATGCGTGATGGCTTTAACAAAATAACAAGAGTAAAGATCGTATTTAGGGAATGTTTACAATAAAATATAGTGGCACAGTTTTAAGGTTACGATGTGCTGTTCTTTGATACTATGACAGTAATGATAATGATTTATATATGTGTAGGTTATGGCACATATGTTGCGCATTTTGATGAAACGAGTGCTTTGATTATGAATGCTACGCGATAATTGAAATGTTAAATGGTGAATGTAATAAGCATATGAGTTGATAGTATATTTTGATGGTGATAGTTATTGTTATTTAGGAAGTTGGTCATAGTGTTCTTCGAGAGATGGTAGTATGTGTAGGTTGCACATGCTCAGGTATAGGTATTGAAACATACTGTTTTCAATTGCTATTTTATTCCCTAATATATATATAATACAGATTAGGATACGATCTCAATGCCATCAGTATAGAATTAATTGAGTGAGTAGGATCATCAGAAGAGCCGAGAGGCCACCTACGTCAATATTTAGGCCTTCACTGACATACCTATGATTGTTTTCATGTATTCTCACATACGGCAATTTAACTTATGATTTTATGAGAGCAGTTTAACACATCACTGGTAACTTAGTCTTTCATATGTGAATTTTAGATGAAGATAGAGTCTTCATATGTGTCAATTTTTCCACCTATGGTATTATTCGTTGGAAGGTTAATTAGATACACTTGGTAATGCTATATTAAGTCATATACGCACTTCAATTGAATTTCAACCATGAATTAAAATAATAATTGAATGATTTAGTCACATAAACCTTACAATGAAATTAATTTGAGATTGCTTACGACTTAAAGTGGACTTAGATTTGCTTATATGGAGGTCAGTTGAAATGAAATATGAAACATATAAAAATTTGAAACCTCAACTAGAGAAAATCCCTAATGGACAGACATTAATTTTCTCACACGATTTTTCTACTGTGCGTGGACATTGATGTGAAGTGTTCAGCCGAGAGATATGCATTTCTTTTATTGCATGTGAATTTAGGTTCAGACGATTGAATTTTGGTAATTTTCAGGAGCAATCCAGTTTAATATGGAAAGATTCCAGATCTTAATTAATTAATTAATTAATTAATTGATTGATTAATTATTGGCCACCTTCTTTGCGTTTTCACATTTTCAATTGAAACCCAACTTGAACATTGTATATAGTAGGGAGTATAGCTTGTTGTACTTAAATCATTTGGATGCATCCAATTATTACAATTATGTTGAATAATTTTACTTGATTATATAATTTATTTATTTTTCTTTTCATTTAATTCCCTTGGATACTACTTAGTCACGATACAATTCTTTGACAGGCCAGGATTAAGACATAGATGAATGAGGCCTGGTTTCATTTCTTTTTTATGTTAGAGGTTTTTCTAAACTTGTTTTCTCCAATGCGATATAGTTACGGCACTTAGAGATGCTGATTGCGTAGGAAACCAGCCATATTGTATAAATAATTTTTCAAGATACTCTACCTTTATTTCAAATCATACTTAGACCAATTTATTAATAAAAGCTGAGTAGTGAAAACATTAAAATTCTTTCAATGTCTACTTAGAATAAGTACTAGATATAAGTTTATAATGACTAATTCTGATTGCGATTATGATGATGACATGCACGGAATTCTTGACAAGCCATGATAATCTGAATTTTACGATAAATTTCGGCATCATACAAGTACGGTAACCGACTGATAGCGTGTTGAAGACGTTCATCTACGTGGGTTGGGATTTACCGTAGGCCATCGGTGTATTTTCTCACGCGGAACTCACAACCCAGCAATATTTGGCAGATGGAATTGTTATTAAGAGCTAGTCTGGAACTCGTGTATCCCCACCTGGACGCGGGAGTGGTGCAGTATGAAGATAGGTTAGGTCTTTGAACCCTTTTGGTCCATATTTAGAGATACCTACCTTTCTTACCTATCAGCAAAGTTCATGCGATCTGTCTCTTGGGTCGTATCGGGTTCTTCGTCACTTGCTGAGGTAAAGGTAGGGTTCAGTAATTCTAATCTATCTACTTGAATGAAAGGTCTGTTTAGAAGATTCCTATATATTCAGGAAATTCTGAAGCATTCTGATATGTCAACGGTATCACTGAAATCAATCATGTCCACTGGACACCACAATCATTTTTATTACATAGAAGGTTAGAACACTGGTGAGCCTTTGACGTGTCTGCCTGATGGGCATTCTTACTAGAAACCATTGTCTCATTTTTTAATGAAAAGAAAGGAAAGTCTGGAAATCCTTAAATTTGGCTTCCATGTGAGACCACATGTACCAGCATAGTGATTCGTTATGGTCCAGCCCTCGTAACACGAACTCTGGACTCTGGGTATAATTAAGGCAGTCCAATCGGTGTGTGCCACGCAGCGGTTATACGGCAGGGGCCCTTAATTGAATCGATGTGACCTACGTCTATGTTATGGACCGACATCTAAACTTCTAAGTTACTTTAAAGTCATTGTGGATGATGACCGCAGGGAAAATGATGCTACAGTGGCATATGGCCCTAATCTAAGTCGCTGAGGTTGATGACCCCAGGACCGTCCAAGTTTCTAAGCTGAAGGCTAAACACAATTAAGTTACATCGGTTGATGACCAAAGTTTCCACTTTACTACCCCCAACACATTCACTGCTCAATCAATCAAAGTTAAATAATACAACAATAGCAATGCTCACAAACTTTGTGGCAGTAAAATCCATTTCCTTCGGATATGTCCCCTTAATCGTTACGTTACCATTTACATATTTCCCAGAAAACAAACTAAGATTTCCAGAATGTGTCTCCCAGTTATTCGCTTGATTTAAAGTTATTTCAAAATGCGGTTTCACTGAATTTAATAATTAAATAAGTTTAAATGATTTAATGAAATCTTAAAGGGCAACAAATTCTATCTCCGCGGACTCTGGTTTCTTCACAAATTCCTACGCAATTGTGTTCTCACAATTTTAAAATCCTATCGATGTTTATTTGTTGCTTCCTATTGTCTGGAAAAGAACTACATCATTCATGTCAAGTTTATATATCTCGTTTCATGACCTCACACTTTAAATCTAATCGAACCCTAGCCATTATTAACACTTGGATACCCTAATAATCTACGTACAAACCAAAAGCAACTCGCCATATAATTACGATGTCATATCTCGTCATAACATTTTATAAAGTTTGCGCACCCCTCACAGACAAACCATCATCACTACCATCGCTCTATATTTTTGACAACCCTAAATTTTGCTTGTCTTGTTCATTATACTCTAAGTCCGTCCAATCAAATGCACATTATGTCCCCAATTAAACAAATTTTACAGTATCTAATAACACTCAGGTTATTACCGGATGAAAATTTCAACTAAATCCAACATTTAACGTTCTCCCCGGCCGAGAAATACAATCTCAATTCCACGCGTGTCCCGTTATCTTGCGGTGAACCCCTATCAGCTACCGGTCTCTCGCCCCCAAGCTTGCTTGTCAGTGATACGATACATCTGTTTCATTCTACCTGACTGACTTCTCAAAATGCTCCCTTTTAAATTCTGCCGACATAATTAAACAAATACGATATTCTAACCAACAAATGCACGTAGATTATACTTCAAAATGCCCACAATAATTATACACATCGCAAATTAATACCGCCATGGATTCCTATATATTGCTTTCCATTCCCAACATTATAAAATATTCATCGGGCTTCCAGGTCTCTAACCTGATTCACAAATCTCATCTCGACTCACACGACAACTAACCTCTGTTTCCCAACTCGCAACTATCACCGACAAAGAACTGGAATAAAATCCTTACTAGAATTCATGACGTCTAACACGCACAAAGCATTAATAATGAACAACTTCGCATAAAATGATATCGTATTTTAATAACTTTATTTTCACGAAAAATGACTGAAAATTTCTACTAGATCTTTTTATTGTCAGTCAGACACAGTTTAAAATGAGCCTAGAAAAACGTTTCACTCCGCGACCAAATTCATTACACTATACTCTCACCCGACAGCGCGCTTCCACTCGATTGAAAATGAGTAACCATGGATTTCTTATATTATTTACGTCAAAATTTCAGACAGAAAGATTTTACGTCCTATGAACATCTTAATTTGACATCACAAAATATTGGCAGTAAACACACGGAAATGACGATCTACATTGGACGTGATATCACTTCGAAACCCTATTCAATAACTTTTACAACATCATACGGCATTCGCAAGACTTCAAAAATTTATCCAAGTGAAAAATAAAACAAATGACTCTTTTAGTCGTATTCTAACATTTACAAAAACTTAATAGGGGTGACCACTGCGTCGTATATCCCCATTCAAATACACATTTTTAGAGATCATGAAACAAGATATAATAGGTAGTAAGATGGTAAGTCACATACCTTATGTTACGCCATCGGTCATCATTGGGCTCACCAGCGACCCTGGCATTTTTATTTAGCCATTTTTACATTTCTGGCTTTACAAATCATTATATTTCTTCAGGTTTCCTGGAATAAAGCATTAAAAAAATGCCCTTCACTTTTATTTTTTGTTGAGCGCACACGATGGACTGTAATTACTTCCGCACACGAATTACTTTATTTATCACATGAGAATTTATTCAGTACTTTGACCGCCCTATCTGGTACAATTATTTCCACTCAAGAAAACTATCTCCACATGGAGTCAAGACCCCAGCCACAATAGCTAATATCTGCGGTTGAACTTAGTCTGCTTTTGTTGTTTGATTTCACAGAGCAGCTCAACACTTTATCGTCCGCTTCGTAACCCAAAATGCAGGAGAAGGAGACTTCGTCATGGCGTCCCTTCATATTTATAGCTTTGCCGCCAAGAAAATTTCTATAAATTTTCTGACTTAACTAAACTGTAATTACAAAAGTTTTGAAGGTGACTACACATTCGCTACATTTCCAGCAGTAGTGTTCATGGACATTTAAAATATAAACGCTTTCGAATTGTGGGATAAATGACCTCCTTTGATAGGCACTATATTTTTGGCTTGGGCACGCCATATACACGCGCTTTGAAATAGTTCACAAAAATGACTTAAGATTCTTCCGCCGTTGACACGTGCGACTGACGTCACGTATCCCAGAGCGTGGGACCGAAGGTAATCACCCCTTTGCCACGTGTCAATTCCATGCTATCAAGAATCGAACTTCTTATTAAATTGACAATTTATGCATACTATTCTTAGGGCACAAAGGTCATGGGTTCAGTCTTCCTGCGTGATTCTACCTAAGTTGCAAACTTGTAGGAAAAACTTTGTATTCTATGTGTCAGCAAATACATCCAAAGCTAGTCAACTTGCACGTGCAGTTATTATTATTGCTGAATCGATTTGGCTAAATTTGACGAGAAGAAGAGATAGAATGATAGGACACATCTTAAGACACCCAGGACTTGTTCAGTTGGTTTTCGAAGGAAGTGTAGGTGGTAAGAACGTTAGGGGGAGACCAAGGTATGAATATGACAAGCAGATTAGAGCAGATGTAGGATGCAATAGTTACGTAGAAATGGAAAGGTTAGCACATGATAGGGTGGCATGGAGAGCTGCATCAAACCAGTCTATGGACTGATGACTCAAACAACAACATGTTCATGCTAGTCTCTCCGTTTTTAGAACTTTGAATATGCTTCTAAATATTACGCCGTCTGTAAATAAAGCATTTGTATTACACCTCACACCATATCCCTAGTCCTATGTGTAGCCATAAGCTTCCACCAATCTCAGCATCAAAGTCCCTGGATCATGTCTCATCTCGTCTAGTTAAGTTGAGGGTAAGATCAAATCTCAAACTTGAGACTATAACGCGCTTGTAAAGTTAAGCCTGGCGACATATGCATGGGTTAACCTAGTACTCTTAACCATAATCAGGTCAGGAGTTAAGTATTAAGAGGTAAACTATAGGCCATGTAAGGCTTGGTACTGGTCATCCTCCTCAATTGTATCCACGACCCAGAGTCTGTAACTCAAGGACACTGTCCTTAAGGCGGTAGAGGTAGGATCCCTTCCTAAGTTCAATAGAAAAACCGACCCTAGATAGTAAGCACATAAAGAGGATAAAGAAGAAGAGTAAGGAGAAGAAATTAGAGAATGTCTCTATAAGGCTTTGTATGTCTATTTATCCCTGTGTCCTAGGACAGTTCTCGCCTGAGTTAGCTCATCCCTTTTAGTCACCCTTACGACTAGCAGTATACCATTAATAAAATTCCACCCCTCCACCCTACCTCATAAAAGAAATAAGATCTAAGTAGAGTAACGTCATCATAGTAGCAAAAGTTGCAGCAACGTCGCTGTGAACAAATTTTGACCTGCAGCTGAAAACTCTAAGTTCTCTCAAGTTAGGTGTCTTGCGTCATAACACACTGTCGCATACCTTTACAACACCAGATTGGAAAAATGCAGCTTAGCTTGCAAAGTCATTTTTTTCTTTGAAATGTGCGTGTCTCCACATTTACTGTAGTCAGTACACCTTCATCGTGCGCACATTTCAATCAAAGTAAGGATATTTGAATTGCACATAAGCTCTTCAGTTTTGAGTTTATGTCAACTCCACATTCAAATACTTAGAAGTGACATTTATTCTGCTCCCCTAGGGCTGAAGTGGCCCAGGGGGATAAATAGACGATAGCTTAGCACACATGCCTAGACTCAGCTAAAGACCACTAGTTCACTAATACAGACACAACAACAGCACAGGTGCTCTGCTCCTCCCTAAGGCAAGGGTGTCCTTTGCAGGAGCTTTACTCTGCTCGACCCCAACTACATAAGAATGAAGTGTCGTACAAGAGTTGGCCCGAGAGGTTAAATAGACGACAGTTTAGCGCACAACATGTCTAGACTCAGCTAAAGACCCATATTTCACCAATGCAGACACAACAACAGCACAGGTTGCTCGATTCCTACCTAAGACAAGGGTGCCTCGGAGGAGCTTTACTCTGCTAGAACCCCCAGCACATCAGAATAAAATGTCCTACAAGAGCTGGCCAAGGGAGGTTAGATAAACAACAACTTAGCATACATCATGCCTAGACTCAGCTAAATACCCCTAGTTCGCTAACCCATGCTCTCTCAAGTCAGGTACCCCTTTTAGTCGCCTCCTACGACAGTATTCCATAAGATGACGACAGTCTATTGTATGAAGGTGTCAGAGGTCGTAGCGCGTAGCTATAGGTACATTGCGCGTGGCGGCTATCTTTCGCAGTAGCCCCTGAGCCATTTCCCAGGAGTTAGTCCCATAAGAGCCCGTGTATAGCTTCCATCTTGCGCATTAGCCCGTGGACCAGCTCCAGGATATTTTTCCTGTTGATAACTGATGTTGAAATGAGCTAATCAGGATATCCTTGCGGCCCGAACTGGGCACAGGAACGGCGCATTATTAAAATATATTTATATAGCATTTTGCTTAAGATTTTACACATACAATAATCACAACACAAAAATCTCAGCCTCTACCTACATCAACTCATAAAAAAGTTCTCAATTTGAATATTTAACTTTCACTGCCACATTGTACTTGCAATAGACTTTCAGCTTATTAGGTCATGTCATATCAAGTAGATATAGTACATTCAGTCTCTTGTGACAGCATTTGTTGTTTTTTTATGACATAATTCCCAAAATTAAAGCAAATGCACTGAAAATTTAATCGATGGAAGCTACATTGTCGTCACTTCACGTACCGGGTTCGATTTTGTATTTTCTTCACAAAAGAGTGTTGGGGGCACTTTCTCTTGGCTTTCCTTTACTTGAATTCCCTAAGAAACGGCCTGTGGCTTATTTTCACACAGCTTTTCATGTAATTCAGCAATTTAAAAGTGGTTTTAATGTTGAAATAGCTTGTAATTTATCTTAATGTACATTTCGTCAATTGTATAAAACAACTCTCTCAGCACGGAAATCGCTTCCAATTTTTTCCTTCTTTCGAAAGTTAGTTTGGGGTTTAATAACAGGAAAAACTATTTCTATTCAGTTCTATTCAATTCATTCATTACAGGATTATTTACAAGTAAAGTAAGAAATATTCAAAGAAATTATTTGGCAACAAGAGTGAATTATTTAAGGCTTCAATTCAATTAAAAATATTTCACGTTTTCCAATTTTTCGTGGTGTCTATGTCTTCCTGACGGTTGTGTCCCATTTGCGATCAGTCCCATTTGCGATCACAGCAAAAGTTGTCCCATTTGCGATCACTCCTAATTAGAGTGGGAAACAAGAATGTGAAAAAGACCAGTTCGTGTCCCATTTGCGACCACTGTAAAATTATCAGCAGCCCATCAGGGTTTTCCAACGTCCATGCAGCACGGGGACTGCTAATTAGGGGGTACTCCGCAGAACCTCTCTCTTGAAGGCTTTTTTACGTCGCACCGACGCAGATAGGTCTTATGGCGACAATAGGATAGGAAATGGCTAGGATTAGGAAGGAAGCGGCCGTGGCCTTAGGGTACAGCCCCAGCATTTGCTTGTTGTGGAAATAGGGAACCACGGAAAACCATCTTCAGGGCTACCGATAATGGTATTCGAACCCACTATTTCCCGAATGTAATCTCATCTTTTCGCGCCATCGTTATAGAATTATAACTTTTTTCAACTTATTTTAATCTAAACATTTTCTTAACATTAAGTTCTGGAATCTTGTACATCTAATCCGAAGGTATAGACAAAAATTATAATTTTATTTATGTAGGTGAAGGTAGGTTGAGTGGCCGTGCGTTTTAACGCGCTACGGATATGGAGCCAAGTTATGCATTCGGGAAACGCGTGGGTTCGAACCCCAGCGTCGGCTGTTCTCCGAATGGTTTTCTGTTGTTTAATATTTTCACTTCCAGGTAAATGCCGGTACAGTTCCTATCTGTAGGCCAGAGCTGTGTCCTCGCACCCCTTACCCAATTTCATTCACCATAACACATTACATTTTCATTAGCTCCTCAACTGAGGTTGGTGCCAGGAAGGGCATCCGGCCGTAGAAACATCCCGTAGAAATTAATCTCATCTTATCCCGATCCAGTATCAAGAAACAAGACTAAGTGGTAGATATACACTGACTGACAGAGCAAATGCAACACCAAGAAGGAGTGGTTCGAAAGGGATGAAAGTTGGGGAAAAACCAGAGACGGCACGGACGAATAATTGATGTTTATTTCAAACCGATATGCAGGTTACACGATCCGCACGGCATCGACTCAGTAGGATGTAGGACCACCGCGAGCGGCGATGCACGCAGAAACACGTCGAGGTACAGAGTCAATAAGAGTGCGGATGGTGTCCTGAGGGATGGTTCTCCATTCTCTGTCAACCATTTGCCACAGTTGGTCGTCCGTACGAGGCTGGGGCAGAGTTTGCAAACGGCGTCCAATGAGATCCCACACGTGTTCGATTGGTGAGAGATCCGGAGAGTACGCTGGCCACGGAAGCATCTGTACACCTCGTAGAGCCTGTTGGGAGATGCGAGCAGTGTGTGGGCGGGCATTATCCTGCTGAAACAGAGCATTGGGCAGCCCCTGAAGGTACGGGAGTGCCACCGGCCGCAGCACATGCTGCACGTAGCTGCACGTAGCGGTGGGCATTTAACGTGCCTTGAATGCGCACTAGAGGTGACGTGGAATCATACGCAATAGTGCCCCAAACCATGATGCCGCGTTGTCTAGCGGTAGGGCGCTCCACAGTTACTGCCGGATTTGACCTTTCTCCATGCCGACGCCACACTCGTCCGCGGTGACTATCACTGACAGAACAGAAGCGTGACTCATCGGAGATCACGACGTTCCGCCATTCCCTCATCCAAGTCGCTCTAGCCCGGCACCATGCCAGGCGTGCACGTCTATGCTGTGGAGTCAATGGTAGTCTTCTGAGCGGACGCCGGGAGTGCAGGCCTCCTTCAACCAATCGACGGGAAATTGTTCTGGTCGATATTGGAACAGCCAGGGTGTCTTGCACATGCTGAAGAATGGCGGTTGACGTGGCGTGCGGGGCTGCCACCGCTTGGCGGCGGATGTGCCGATCCTCGCGTCCTGACGTCACTCGGGCTGCGCCTGGACCCCTCGCACGTGCCACATGTCCCTGCGCCAACCATCTTCGCCACAGGCGCTGCACCGTGGACACATCCCTATGGGTATCGGCTGCGATTTGACGAAGCGACCAACCTGCCCTTCTCAGCCCGATCACCATACCCCTCGTAAAGTCGTCTGTCTGCTGGAAATGCCTCCGTTGACGGCGGCCTGGCATTCTTAGCTATACACGTGTCCTGTGGCACACGACAACACGTTCTGCAATGACTGTCGGCTGAGAAATCACGGTACGAAGTGGGCCATTCGCCAACGCCGTGTCCCATTTATCGTTCGCTACGTGCGCAGCACAGCGGCGCATTTCACATCATGAGCATACCTCAGTGACGTCAGTTTACCCTGCAATTGGCATAAAGTTCTGACCACTCCTTCTTGGTGTTGCATTTGCCCTGTCAGTCAGTGTACATAGAGATAGATGAAAGTAGGCTAATTATACATATTTTGAGCAGCTGGCTTACAGTGTCAGTACGAATAATCGAACAGTTAACTGTCAAGTTTGATGATGGTGATGATGATGCTTGTTGTTTAGAAGGGCCTAACATCTAGGTCATCGGCCCCTATGGTACGAAATGAGACGAAATGCGATGACAATTTAAAAGTACAAAATTCATCCACTGACCAGAATTCAAAACGTGATGATGAGGAATGAATTGATGAACATTAATTTAAAACAATCAGTGAATAAGACGCGCAATGCTTTAGATTCCCATAAACAATATTACTGACCAAGGACTGCTTCCAGAGCCCAATCCGGAATCGATGACGCTTGTCTAAATGGGGCAATATCTATGTCAACGATCCCGCTTAATAGCACTTATTGCTAGTAAGGGAGAATCATGGTATTTCTCAAGTTGCGGTACTAATCAAAGGTAGCGTAAACTCACGGTGTTCCAAATATTATGGTATTACTCACAAGTATTGTTTCTCGTACAGGTAACGCAGACCTATGGTGTTTCTCACAAAATGGCGCCACTCATAGTCAAAGCAAACCGATGAGGTTTCTCACCGGGAGGCCTAAGATTCACCGCCATCTAGCACCACGTGTGACGTCATGCAAAGCCGAAGATAGCCGACTACGCTCTTGACTCCCCCCATCCAGCACCTATACTCAGCCGAGGTCTCCCGATAGAAGCCGAATATATTCTGCCCGCAACTGCTTCCGTACTCGTGGCGGGTCAAAAAGAAAGAGACAGTCAGTAAAGTATTTGAGACAGTCATGGATGGAGAAAGTGTATTTGATCGGTATTTAAAAGAAAACCTTTCTGAATACAAAATCGACAGTGATGTAATAAGTGGATACATTGAAACTGCTAATGACTACAATGTGTTTCTGAATAATTTAAGTTCACGTGGTTATTCTTTCTCTACGAGAAGAAGGGAAATCCACAAAGAAGGTAACTGAACATTGTTAGTAGTTTGTGAAGACATATTAATAAGTAGGTGTTACATTTTAGACTGTAAATTAAAATGTTCTCTTACAGGTGAAAATGTGTGGTTTTCATGGAAGCCAAAGAGCAACCGTTACGTACCAGTTATTGATTTCTCAGGTCATCCTTTTTCTTTAGAGAAAACTACATATTTTGAGTGTTCTCAAGGGCCGAAATATTACAAGAAGCGTGAACAGAACAGTGTGGTATGTATAAGATATTCACAGTATAAAATATGATCCTGGAAAACTATATCTAGTCAGATTTTGTATAAGTTTCAGTAGAGCACTTTAAGAGTTCACTTAATTTCATTTTTGTGTTGGTGTTTTCTTTATCCTCCTATAACAGGGAACCAAATAGGATTTTCGCCTGGATGATTTGGTATATTAAAATACTCAATTAGGGATAACTTCCAGATTGTGTTTAAATGTTACAAATCTGAACTGAATATGTTTCTCCTGAATCCTTAAGGAGCTGTTTGATCTATATTGTTTATTTTATTTTTATATTCATTAGTCTGATCATCCCGATATGAAGAAAAGCAGAATGCGTGTTCTCGACACAAAGAAACTGGGTTGTGCAGCATGGATGACTGTGAAGTGTGTACGAATTTTTAGTGATTTCAGAGTTGAAAAGGATAATTGGAGGATGAAGAAAAAGGTACATATCAAAACATTATTTTACGTTAATGTGACGTACTAGTTCATGTTGACACAATTTCTGATCTGGTGATCTCTTTATTTTTCAGGTTTCCCAGGAGTTGAAAGAAGTGCTGAAAGCTAAGTCGGTTACCAGCACATTGCGATTCTACATCAAAGCAAGTTCTGGACAAACTCACAACCACAGTAAAGTATCGACAGAAATAAACGAGCAGATTCACGCAGGATTAAAGGAGGAATTAAAACGTATTGTGGCTACAGGAATCACATCTGTTCGGGATATTAAAATAATGTTGGAACGAGCTGTTGAACAATTATTTCCAGAAAGCCATAAACCAAGTCGTCTTAATACAGCCTTCTATCCATCAGACGCAGTAATATATGCACATGTTTACAGCGCCATATATTCATCGAAACAAAATCTGATAGACCAGGAAGCCATAGAGGAAGGAATGAAATGTAAAGAAGAAGCAGCAGATAATAAAATTTACTTCAGACCATTCCTGTCAAATGAAGATGGAACGGTGGACACCCTACTTTTCTGTTACCAGACATCATGGCAACAACATTTGTTGCAACGTTACGGCAAATTATGCTTACTGGATGCTACCTACCGCACGGCAAAATATTCTCTGCCTTTGATTTTTCTTTGTGTTAAAACGAACGTAGGGTATTCAGTGGCAGGAATATTCGTTATTCAAGCTGAAAGCACGGGTCTTATTTCAGAAGCTCTATCTATTTTCAAACAGTGGTCCCCAAACTGGAGTCCAATTTACTGGATGACCGACTATTCCGAAATGGAAATTAATGCAATTGAAACCATTTTTCCTGAAAGTGTGGTGTACCTTTGCGCATTCCACAGGGAGCGGGCTTGGCAACGTTGGCTTCGTAAAGGAGGAAATGTGCGGGAAGGAACTGCTGACACGGCTCTCCAGGTGTGGCGATCAATTGCCAGTTCTACAACTGAGGAAGACTACGATAATCTTGTGCGACAAATGGAATTATCTATGGTGATGACAAACAGTCATCGGGCTCTACACTATTTTCGGACACAGTGGTTAAGTGAAGCACATCGCTGGGTATCTTGTTTCAGTAAAAAGGACTTTCTCGTTATTGTCAACACGAATAACGAAGTTGAGAGTCATAATAAAGTTCTGAAGCATTCTTATTTGGTGCACAATTCTGACACTACTTTGTTACGAATGCTCAGAGTTGTAATCAATAAATATCTACCGGACTCGTTGAGGAAGTATTGTATAGAGAACTCGGTAGTGAAAGCTTACAATAGTGACATTCCTGACTACTTGAGATACAGGCCACAACATTTTATCAGGCATGTAGTGAAGAGATTAACGCAAGCACGGTGTGAAATTCGTAAGCAACGCGTGAATTATGTCAGAGAAGGAGTTTTCTCCGTACAGAGCTCTAGTGATCCTAATGTGTCATACACTGTTGACTTCGGGGACCCGTCGTGTACATGTCCAGATTACCGTATGTTCAGGTTTCCTTGCAAGCATATGTGTGCCATTTTCGAACACTTTCCTGACTGGGGATTTGACAAACTGAACGGGGATTACATAAGCAGCACTTTCATAACAACAGACACAACATACGGTCACTCCGCTGTAATCCATGACAATCTAACAGTAAGTGACGGACAAAGGAGACGAAAAGAAGGTAGTGATGAAATCCATATGAGTTGTGAAAGACGGAATGTGTCAAGAATGAAGGTACTGCAACAAGCAGTACTAGACGAAGCAAAGAGGCTAATTGACATGTCGTATTTGTGTGAAGATGTCAACACATTACGGGAAATACATGCCGTGCTTGTAGAGAGACGAAAGGGACTGGAAAGACTGGTACCTTCTCAAGCTGGGTTACCACTTCAGAATAAAAACAGCCTTCAGTGTTCCGTTTCCAGAATTAAGAGGAAGTACGGTATACTACCGGCGACATTAAAAAAGAAGAGAGGAAAGCAATAGTGCCAGGGGATGTTCCTATTCTTCTTCCGCTTTTCCCACATCCTTGTGAAGTCGGGTGTAAACTGTGCTGCACATGTGGACTGGAGCGTGTTTTACGACCAGTTGCCCTTCCTAACGCCAGATGTATGTCGAGGGATGTACTCAATATTAAGAGGACCGAGTTAGTTGTCCATACAGTTAGGGTCGCGCAGCTGTGAGCTTGCATGCGGCAGATAGTGGATTTGAATCCCATAGTCGGCAGCACTGAAAATGTGTTAATGCAAAGTTAAACCACTTGCAAAAAACACACCCAGTCTCTGAATTAAATTAACTAGACGCAGTCAAAAAGCGACCCGGCCGGGATTCGAACCTATGAGCCTCTGAAATGGAGATCTCGACGCTATAGAGACAATAGTAGTGTAGAATAATGTGTGTTAAATGTCTGTGTAATGGCTATGCGCATTAATTTTAAATTTTCAGAATTAGTATCCAATCTAGAAAACGTTGATATTAAAGTTCCGCTAAGGTACTGTATAGGCTTGTAACCTCCAAAAAATAATAAAAAAATATATATAATTAATGAATAAACGGTGACTAAAATAAGTATAAATACCAAGACTGGGCGCCACCTGTAAAACAATTACAGGTATATATAACTATGTAGAGCAATGAGTACCTCCCTCTCCCAAGGCGACGGTCATCAGGCTGACGAAGCTCCAGACTTACTTTATAACCTTACCTGTTTACCCCTGAAATTAGATGTAGGTAGCATGCCAGGTTCATCCTCGCTCCACTGATAAAAGATTCACTACAAGTTTCCTTCCATGACTTTACTCCCAAAATAAATAAAAATATATAAATTACCTCAATAATCATCACTTGATGAGACTAACACCTGTTCGCCGTTAACAAAGGGCAACTTTACAGACCACTAATAACCACATACAAAATAAATCATTTGACGAGACCAACTCGTGTTTGCCGATTACAAGGTCTAATTACAAACATCTACAAACCACCAACATGAAGAAAGAAACATCCCTTTACGAGATCAACTCGTGTTTGCCGCTTATGAAGGCAAATTACAAACCACCATAAAATTATTTTCACTATTTACATTTATCATACCTTCAGGTAAGAGTCGCACTGCACTCTACTGTTGCATATCAAAATCGTATTCTGGTAGAGAAAAGTTCGACGACTTTCTCTACGTACGGATGCAACCTTCTTTGCGAAGAGCATCCCTAACCTTATTTACACACTTCATCAACGTCTTGAGTTCTTCTCCAGTGCCGCACAGGTTGGTGTAACGCCTCAGGTTTCTGCAACTGAAAGTGGATACTCAGCCGACGATTTCACACATCCACTACCGAATCTCGATTCTGTACGCATCACCACATCCACTGTACATAATCTCGTAGAAGAATTGTAGTCCAACTATACAGAGTTGGAGTTACAATTAAACACTTAAGTAGCGTCTTTGACCTAACAGCCATCAGAAACTCATTAGCATCAGCGACATATAGCGTGCTCACTCCGAAAACGATACTCAAGAACAATACAACATTGCCTAGGACTATGCGCAAAGTAACTCCCGCGCGCCGGTCCGAGTGAGAAACACACAGAATCAGAGACAGAAACACAATCAGAAACAGCATTAGAATGACTTGCCGCACACGCGCACCTGCTTATATAGGCTTGCTACACGTGGCTATAGCGTCCTGGAAAGTTTACTGGTAGCAACGCTCTCACAGGCACTTCTTGACGCGTCACTCAGTCAACCCAACCTCGCTTAAAACAAAGCCCTCGTATTGGCTATCGTGCGTCTGATGTGACATCGAACGTCCACTCACGTACATCCACATTGATCCACTCCAATTCTTCAGCCTATACTACCTGCCGTACCCCGTGTTTCCAAGCCACTTGTTGCAACACATCCAACTGACTTCAACCGTTCTTCCCGATATAGTCGCAGTTTTCCCGGTTGCACAATCCTTACGGCTAGGCCATATTTACAGACTCTTACCCAAACGGAAATTTATACAAAATATAATGATGCACATATGCAATATTCCCTAACTACACATTCTTCTTATAATATTACGTTTTTACATTCTCAGTAAACAAAATTACATGATTTTAACAATGCAAACTATATACGAAAATTTCCTAACCTAAAAATTCGGGGATCGTACATACGTACGGTTACAATACCTCCCCTTGATTTGTGAAGATTATATACAATACATCTGAGCAAATCACAGTCTTTTCAGTACAGCAGTCTACACAGCCTGTCAAAGTCACTCAAGATTTAAAGAAAATTCACACATTCTTCTTAACATACACAGAACATCTGAACTTACAATACTTCACCTTACATACCTCTTAAGATTGTGAATATTGTGTGTACCAATCATGTCACCTTTGTTATTCAACAGGTGATAAGCACACTTGCCAACTTTCTTACCTACTGTGTAAGGTCCCTGATACAATTTAAAAAACTTATGAATTTCTTTGTTGTCTGCAGATGAAATGTGTGGAACCTTTAGTAACACCTCCTCCCCTACTTCAAAACTATCTCCATGATGCCTCCCCTGCTGCATCATCCTCCTATCAGCTGCCTTCCTTAAATTCTGCCTTGCTAAATCAATCACCTTTGAAGATACCACTTCTGCTGAGGGTAGATCTACCATGGTTGCCAATCTCACACAAAAACTCTCTTCCCATTCTTTCACACACAACTTACACAGACTTTCATTCGGAACACATATACATTTCACAATCAAAACATCCCTCCTGTTCTGAAAACACACCACAGTCGCACCTCTTTCATCAATACTCTTCCACACTTCATTGACATCATTCGTACGATCTTCAGCATCAGATATTCCACTCAACATACGTTTGAATCGACCTCCTGCTCTCTCATACGCATTGTCACTCTCACTTTCTTTGAACTTTCTCCACATACCAAAAAGCATTCCAACACAATTACTCCTCATAAAACCTTCAAACCCTGAATCCCCATAATATTCACAACCACTCTTATGATTCTCATTATGCACAAAATGTGACCTAACCTCCACTTCACAAAGAATTTCACCCACAGCATCGACAGTTTTCCTCCACTCATCCTTATCGAACATACCAAATTCAATCAGCTCAATCTCATTCACACAACCCTTCTCATACTGTCCTTCACTCACACTCTCTCTCTTCCTGAAATCACTACTATCACTGACCTCGAGATCCCGACCATCACTACTAAATTCTCCCACAATTCCTACATCTTCCATATCTTTCATCGCTGTTCCCACTCGCACATCATTCATGCCATCTACACTGTTGCTCTTGACCCTCTTAACGGAAGTTTCATTAATCTCAAAATCATCACTACTCTGACACATTATCAACGTAACATTAATCTCCTCAATTACACCATCCTCTACAACACGATATGTCTTTCTCAAAGACTCCTCCTCTACAAAATAATCTTCATCACGTTTACAACTAACTTCCTTTTCAATTTCTGCAACTTCCCAAAGAGCATCAATTACCACAGTGTTATCACCATCAATTTTAGCACATAGTAGGTCCTCCTACAAATCCTCCTCCTTTTCTTCACACCCCTTCCCCCAAAAATCTGTCAGATCATCACCTTCCCTCCCTACATTATCAATTCCTTTCTCCACACTACTACCCCAATCATTAGCTGCCGTGCAATGCTTATCAATTAAATTACTTACCTCCTCCCCTACATTATTTATTTTATCACTTAATTCCTTCCCTTGATTACTAATTTGACTATTCAAATTATTCCCTTGATCAATCAATTTGGCCAACTGTTCCAATACTAACTTCATAAACTCATTATTACCCCCCATGTCACTTTGATTTTGCTTACTACCTTCACCTTCACCCCCCATTACAATTCCATACACTTTTTCCATAGACATATTTGCACTCTGAAAACTACTTTCATCAAACTTCGTGTGCTTGTGTCAAAGCTGCTCTCCTGATCATTAACTGACATACTTCCTTTATGCACTTTTCTCGTTCTCAAATTCATTACACTACTATTACTCTTACTATTATTCATATTCCACTGATAAAACACAGAACTCAAAACATGATAACACCGATATATAACTCCTAACACAAGCTCACTAAAACACTGGACCAAATGTGCCCATCGAGGTTATATAGCAAGTCTGGACATCATTCTGCCTCACGTTGGCGGCGCCAATTGTAACATCCAAAAAATAATATATATATATATATATATATATGTTGTTGTTGAGTCATCAGACCATAGACTGGTTTGATGCAGCTCTCCATGCCACCCTATCCTGTGCTAACCTTTTCATTTCTACGTAACTATTGCATCCTACATCTGCTCTAATCTGTTTGTCATATTCATACCTTGGTCTACCCCTACCGTTCTTGCCACCCACACTTCCTTCAAAAACCAACTGAACAAGTCCTGGGTGTCTTAAGATGTGTCCTATCATTCTATCTCTTCTTCTCGTCAAATGTAGCCAAATCGATCTCCTCTCACCAATTCGATTCAGTATCTCTTCATTCGTGATTCGATCTATCCATCTCACCTTCAGCATTCTTCTGTAACACCACATTTCAATTCTCTTTCTTTCTGAGCTAGTTATCGTCCATGTTTCACTTCCATACAATGCCACGCTCCACACAAAAGTCTTCAAAATCATATTTCTAATTCCTATATATCAATGTTTGAAGTGAGCAAATTTCTTTTCTTATGAAAGGTCTTCCTTGCTTGTGCTAGTCTGCATTTTATGTCGTCCTTACTTCTGCCATCGTTAGTTATTTTACTATCCCAGTAACAATATTCATCTACTTCCTTTAAGACTTCATTTCCTAATCTAATATTTCCTACATCACCTGCCTTCGTTCGACTGCACTCCATTACTTTTGTTTTGGACTTATTTATTTTCATCGTGTACTCCTTACCTAAGACTTCATCCATACCATTCAGCAACTTCTCGAGATCTTCTGCAGTCTCAGATAAAATAACAATATCATCGGCAAATCTCAAGGTTTTGATTTCCTCTCCTTGGACTGTGATTCCCTTTCCAAATTTCTCTTTGATTTCCTTTACTGCCTGTTCTATGTAAACATTGAAAAGGAGAGGGGACAAACTGCAGCCTTGCCTCACTCCTTTCTGGATTGCTGCTTCTTTTTCAAAGCCCTCGATTCTTATCACTGCAGACTGATTTTTATACAGGTTGTAGATAATTCTTCGTTCTCGGTATCTGATCCCTATCATCTTCAGAATCATAAATAGCCTGGTCCAATCAACATTATCGAATGCCTTTTCTAGATCTACGAATGCCATGTACGTGGGCTTGTCCTTCTTGATTCGATCCTCTAAGATCAGACGTAAAGTCAGGATTGCTTCACGTGTTCCTACATTTCTTCTGAAGCCAAATTGATCTTCCCCCAACTCAGCTTCAACTTGTTTTTCCATTCTTCTGTAAATAATACGTGTTAAAATTTTGCAGGCATGAGATACTAAACTAATAGTGCGGTAGTTTTCACACCTGTCAGCACCGGCTTTCTTGGGAATAGGTATAACAACATTCTGCCGAAAATCGGATGGGACTTCTCCTGTCTCATACATCTTGCACACTAAATGAAATAACCTTACCATGCTGGTTTCTCCTAAGGCAGTCAGTCAGAGGGAATATCATCAATTCCAGGTGCCTTGTTCCTATTTAGGTCACTCACAGCTCTGTCAAACTCTGACCTCAAAATTGGGTCTCCCATTTCATCAGCATCAACAGCCTCTTCATGTTCCAGAACGAAATTATCTACATCGTTACCTTGATACAACTGTTGGATATGCTCCTGCCATCTTTCTGCTTTGTCTTCTTTCCCTAGAAGTGGCTTTCCATCTGAGCTCTTAATATTCATGCACCTAGATTTCCTTTCTCCAAAGGTTTCCTTGATTTTCCTGTATGCAGCATCTACCTTTCCCAGGACCATACAGCCTTCGACATCCTTGCCCTTCTCCTTCAGCCATTCTTCCTTAGCTACCTTGCACTTTCTATCCACTTCATTCTTTAATCGCCTGTATTCTTTTCTGCCCTCTTCATTTCTAGCATTCTTGTATTTTCGTCGTTCATCAATCAGGTCTAGTATCTCCTGAGTTATCCACTGATTCTTAGTTGATCTTTTCTTCCTTCCTAACATTTCTTCAGCAGCCCTACTGACTTCATTTTTAATGACTCTCCACTCTTCCTCTACTGTGTTTCCTTCTGCCTTTTCATTTAGTCCTTGTGCAACATGTTCCTTGAAAAAATCCATCACACTCTTTTCTTTCAACTTGTCTAGATCCCATCTTTTTGCATTCTTTCCTTTCTTCAATTTCTTCAACTTCAGATGGCATTTCATGACCAACAAGTTGTGGTCAGAGTCCACGTCTGCTCCTGGGAAAGTTTTGCAATCCAACACCTGGTTTCTGAATCTCTGCCTAATCATAATGAAGTCTATTTGATACCTTCCAGTGTCTCCAGGTCTCGTCCACGTATACAGCCGTCGTTTGTGGTGTTTGAACCAAGTATTGGCGAGGACTAAATTATGGTCAGTGCAGAATTCAACCAGCCGACTTCCTCTTTCGTTCCTTTGTCCCAATCCAAATTCTCCTACTGTGCTACCTTCTCTTCCTTGGCCTACCACTGCGTTCCAGTCTCCCATCACAATTAGATTCTCGTCACCTTTGACATATTGTATTAAATCTTCTATCTCGCCATATATTCTTTCAATTTCTTCATCATCCGCTGAACTAGTAGGCATATAGACCTGCACTATTGTGGCGGGCATTGGTTTGGTGTCTATCTTGGCGACAATAATTCTTTCACTATGCTGGTCGTAGTAGCTTATCCGCTGCCCTATTTTCTTATTCATTATTAAACCAACTCCTGCATTACCCCTGTTTGATTTCGTGTTGATAATTCGGTAGTCGCCTGACCAAAAATGCTGTTCTTCCTGCCAACGTACTTCACATATACCAACTACATCTAACTTTAGCCTATCCATGTCCCTTTTCAGATTCTCTAACCTACCACAACGATTCAAACTTCTAACATTCCACGCTCCGACTCGCAGAATATGAGTATCCATCTTCCTGATGATCGCCCCCTCTCGTGTAGTCCCCACCCGGAGATCCGAATGGGGGACTAGTTTACCTCCGGAATATTTTACCCGGGAGGAAGCCATCATCAGTACATCATTCATACAGAGAGAGCTGCATGTCCTCGGGAGGTGGTTACGGCTGTAGTTTCCCGTTGCTTTCAGCCGTGTAGCAGTATCAACACAGCTAAGCCATGTTGAGTATTATTACAAGGCCGTATCAGTCAATCATCTAGACTGCCGCCCTTGCAACTACCGAAAGGCTGCTACCCCCCCCCCCTTTCGATGAACCATTCGTTAGTCTAGTCTCTCAACAGATACCCATCCGATATGGTTGCACCTGCGGCTCGGCTATCTGCATCATTGGGACACGCAAGCCTCCCCACCGCGGCAAGGTCACATGGTTCGCAGAGGAGGATATATATATATAACACAAAATAATCATCACTTAAAGAGACCCCCTCCTGATTGCCGTCCACAAAGGCAACGTGCAAACAACTACGACCAACATTAATCATTACTTCACGAGACCTACTCGTTTGTCCTTTACAAAGGCAAATATACACACCACTAACAACAACCAAATCATTACTTCACGAGACCTACTCGTTTGTCGTTTACAAAGGCAAATATACACACTACTAACAACAACCAAATCATTACTTGACGAGACCTACTCGTTTGTCATTTACAAAGGCAAATATACACACTACAAACTATCAATAAAATTGTTGATACTATATATACATTTCTTAACCTACCTCCAGGTAAGAGTCCCACTACACTCACTACTGTTACATAACAAAAATCGTATTCTGGTAGAGAAAAGTACGACGACTTTCCCTACGTACGGATGCAACCTTCTTTACGAAGAGCATCCCTAACCTTATTTACACACTTCATCGACGTCGTGAGTCCTTCTCGAGTGCGGCACAGGTTAGTGTGGCGCCTCACGTTTCTCCAACCGAAAGTGGATACTCGGCCGACCATTTCCTCGACCAAGAATCAGCTCTGTGCTCAAACACACATCCACTACCGAATCTCGATTCTGTACGCATCACCACATCCACTGTACATAATCTCGTAGAAGAATTGTAGTCCAACTATACAGAGTTGGAGTTACAATTAAACACTTAAGTAGCGTCTTTGACCTAACAGCCATCAGAAACTCATTAGCATCAGCGACATATAGCGTGCTCACTCCGAAAACGATACTCAAGAACAATACAACATTGCCTAGGACTATGCGCAAAGTAACTCCCGTTGCCGGTCCGAGTGAGAAACACACAGAATCAGAGACAGAAACACAATCAGAAACAGCATTAGAATGACTTGCCGCACACGCGCACCTGCTTATATAGGCTTGCTACACGTGGTTATAGCGTCCTGGAAAGTTTACTGGTAGCAACGCTCTCACAGGCACTTCTTGACGCGTCACTCAGTCAACCCAACCTCGCTTAAAACAAAGCCCTCGTATTGGCTATCGTGCGTCTGATGTGACATCGAACGTCCACTCACGTACATCCACATTGATCCACTCCAATTCTTCAGCCTATACTACCTGCCGTACCCCGTGTTTCCAAGCCACTTGTTGCAACACATCCAACTGACTTCAACCGTTCTTCCCGATATAGTCGCAGTTTTCCCGGTTGCACAATCCTTACGGCTAGGCCATATTTACAGACTCTTACCCAAACGGAAATTTATACAAAATATAATGATGCACATATGCAATATTCCCTAACTACACATTCTTCTTATAATATTACGTTTTTACATTCTCAGTAAACAAAATTACATGATTTTAACATTACAAACTATATACGAAAATTTCCTAACCTAAAAATTCGGGGATCGTACATACGTACGGTTGCAGGCTAACACAACAGTTCTGAATAAAATTATTTTATGGTATATTCCTAACCCGCTGAAGTTCAGCATTATTTTTCCGACAAAGTGATATTTAATATCAAATTTATTGTGTACTTTGTATTTCTGAAGGGGAAAAAACTTCGAATTTTAAAATGTACTTCTAGTTATTTTCAATAATTATGACTACTGGGGTGATCTAATTTGTAATATGAGTACTACAGTGAAAGTGTATATTTCAGTGTGTTCTTAAAATATTAGGCTACATTAATGCGAGTCCAGTTATTTTCAATAATTATGACTACTGGGATGATCTAATTTATAATATGAGTACTACAGTGAAAGTGTATATTTGAGTATGTTCTTAAATTATTACATCAATGCGAGTCCCAGTGCGCGCGCAGACAGTGGCCCTTATCGGGTGCTACGAACAGCTAAGAGTAAGTGCAAGGGCACACAGGAAGCGGCGCGGCGTGGCGCGGGGCGTGCCGGGCCGGGGCGGTGTGTCGTCTGCGCGGGTATTGCACACACAGGACGCGACATCTTACAGGCGGTAGTCGACAACATGGCGCTGTCCAAAGCTCCACGTATAAGTAGCCTCTGTGAAAATAACTTTTTAAAATTGACAATTTTGAAACGTCGATGGAGGAGGGTAAATGAATGAAGTGTGTTTGAGGAGAGCTGTTTATGGAGAGTGTCGTCACTTATTTCCAGTTCTAAGAGTGGTGGTGATTATTGTTTTAAGAGGAAGTACAACTAGGCAACCATCCTCTATATAACACTAATCAGAGGGAAGAAATGGAAGGGACGCGACACTTCGAAAAATGAAGGTTTCGGCTAAAGGAAGACAAGGGCCACGAAGGGCGTGAAATTGAAAGACTCCCTAGCCCTCGCAAACCTAATAGCGTCGGGGTCTGAAAAGAACAAGAGTTGACCAAGGGAGGTCGGATAGGATAGACGAAAGTGAGGAGCCTGGTACAAGTAAGTGGAAGCAATACCAGAACTCTGCTGAGGGCACCGTGGTCGCCAATGCACGCTCCAAAGTTCAGAGCCCCTGGGGCCCCTTTAAGTCGCCTCTTACGACAGGCAGGGGATGCCGTAGGTGTTATTCTACCGCCCCCACACACAGGGGGATCAGTTTTAAGAAGGCACGAGGAACACTTTGTACGTTACACAAGAATGCCAGTATCAACATTTGATTATATCCTTGGCAAAGTTAAAGACGATCTGGAAAAACAACCAACCAACTGTAGAAAACCTATCGCTCGTGAGGAGAGACTAGTTGTTTGTCTGATGTAAGTCAGTTTCATGTGGATTACGTTAGCAGTATTTTTGCATTTGAAAATAAATGAGCCGGTAGAGGTGGTAAATAAAGGTTAGAGTACATTTTTTAAAAGTATACTAAATGTATTGGAGATGCGTCATTTTATAAAACAAATGAAATCAGAATTAAAGATCCTCTCAGGAAACATTTTTGAATGACTATGTAAAACAAAACAAACTTTATATTTTACCACTGCTGTTGTGGAGTCTCATAGTTGTTTGCGTCCTTCGTCGATGTAATGAAATGTTTCAAAAGCACCACCATGATCTGATTTAGCCATTTTCGTATCAATGAAAAGCTGCGTAATTTTATTTGTCATTGTTAACTTTTTTAAAGCTGACATATCTTTAAAATGAGGCAGCAAGTTCATTAAAAAGCGATAATCTTGACATTGTTCACTACTTTTTTTAAGGAGTTCGACCTTTTGCTCTTCTACGAGTAACATTTTCTTTGCCACGACATCTTGCACGTTTACTTTTCTCTTACGGGGATTTTAAGAACCGAAACTTGAGCTAGAGTGGGACATACTTGAGGGAGTTTCAGGACGTGATGAAACAGTCGAACACTCGCCTTCTGTCATCAAGTTCATCGAAGTTCATGTCGTTGGCAGACGGGAATGAAATCGTACGGGACGGGTTCAGGTTTCCAGAAGTTGTACTTGGATTCATCTGATCTTTTAAAAAGTAGGGCAACTCAAAAATTGGCCAGGTCGAAAGTTGCGTTCTACCGCCGGCATCACCAGATTTGTATTTCATCTTCTTTTACAATTCCTTTCTGTAATGATCTCTCATGTTCGTCCGTTCACTTCGAGCTTTATCCTCTGAAAAAAAAAGTAAAAACATTTCTACAACAAACTCGCTTTATGAGCTAATGGGGTAGCTTAGTATGAGTGTGGTGGGGATGCATTTGGAAAGTAGCGTGTAATATGTTAAGGGAAGAGACCCAAGACAGTAGGTCAAGCCGGGTTGCAGTTAAAGAGTAACAGACACTACCTCCATTGTTATACTATGTAGTATAGATGTATAAATTTTATCTTTATAACTGGCAGTGTTGGTGATCCTTATCACTTAGTGATTTGTTTAATTTCACAACTTATTTTATTTTTAAGGGAGACGGCAATTTCTGCCACCCTGTTGCTGTAAAATCTACCAAATGACTTTTACATATATTTTGATAAGAAATGCCAACGGCCGTAGGCGTGTTGAAACACCGGATCCCGTGAGATCTCCGAAGTTAAGCAACATTGGGTGTGGTCAGGATTTGGATGGATTGCCACGCGCTGTTGGTGGGGGGTGAGGGAATGGAGGAGCGGAAAGGAACTGGCCACCCTACCGCACGTAAACTCCGGCTCAGGAACACCTCTGCGGAGGGTCGGACCTGCTTTCGGGCAGAATAACCCTTACCTTACCTGATAACAAATTACAACTCTTGCTGCTAATATATTAATTTGATTTTGTTTTAGGTATTTAGCCACAGGTGCTTCGTGTAAAACGCTCGCTTATTCTTTCCGAATGGGATATTCAACCGTGAAGTCTATTGTGATAAAGACGTGCAAATTACTGTGGAAAAATCTAGTGGAAGATCACATGCCCGTGGCCATTACTGAACGATTGAAGCAATCAAAAGCGGGGTTTTGGGACCTATGGAACTTCCCAAATTGTATAGGAGCACTTGATGGAAAGCACTGCAGAATGAACTGTCCTCCACATTCTGGATCGAAATTCTATAGGCCCTAAAAACAAAAAGTTTTTTCTCAGTAGTCCTGCAAGGAATGTCTGATCCGGAATACAAATTCTTAGCCATTGACGTAGGTGCGAAAGGTAGCTGACGCGCTACGTTTGCTGCTTCTTCCCTATACGCACGCCTCAAAAACAAACGCTTTCAACATGCCCCCAGACTGCGAACGACCTACTTCTTCCGAAATGTTATCAAACGTTCTCATTGCAGATGAAGCAAATCCATTGAAAACGTACCTGCTGAAGCCATATGCACGGAAAGATCTGACTCCTGCAAAAACAACCTTCAATTATCGATTGTCACGAGCTCGGAAGTGTATTGAATATGCTTTCAGCATACTCTACTCAAAATGGCGCATTTTTCAGAAAGACATTGAAACGACAGTACCTCACGCTATAACAATAATAAAGTGGGCTTGTGTTCTCCACAATGTTGTGAGGCACAAAGATGGTGAAAATGACCCGTGTTCAAAGAAGTGCGTTTTAATGCACTTCCAGCCATAACTCTACACAAACATAGGAAAATAACAGATACGGTACACATCTTGAGCACAGGAGGTCAGAGATATATTTGCCAACTATTTCAAAAGCAAAGACTTTTGAAAGGAGACTATAGTGTCTACAAGTATTATATAAAATATAGTAGTTAGAATAGAATTGAACTGAATTGAATTGAAAAGAATTTCTTTAAAAATAGTCTAACATTACCACATACAACCATACCAGTATTCTATGTTGTTTTACGAAATACAGCTAGGTACTTGCTTGTTGCATTCATTGCTCTTCCTATTTCATCCCACAGCTTCTCAATCACACCTCTGTTGCGATAATGTTTGTGCCTCGATTGCCAAATAAGCAAATACCTAAATAACAAGTAGTTCGCTATCCAGGTGCAACGTGCAGCCCGCATCTACCCGCCTCAAGAAAACAAACTCGGCTGTTCCAAGTTAGCCCGCGCCGCATCGCCTCGCTCCGGCTCGCTTCAAGTCGCTGTTTGTTTGTGCAGTCCCATAGCTCAGTATGTACTTGTTCATACCGCCCCGGATCGGCCCGGACCGCTCCGCGCCGCGCCGCTTCCTGTGTGCCCTTATACTATAGGTGGGCCGGCGTAAGGTTGCACATGACAGCTACGCAAAATGTTGGTCACACTGCAGTGGCGCACGAAGCGATGTTGCCGCCATAGCAACAGCTGATTGCACGACACGTAAGATTTTAGAAACATGAGAGAAATGTTTTTAATGCCATCGCGACGATACACGATACAAATGAAATCGGCCGACAACAATCGCACTTTCAAGACACCGATTAAGTTTACAATGAAATATATCACAAAATGATACGAGATAAATCTACTACGAAGTTCTTATTATCCCAATGTTAGAGAATGCGTAAGAAATCGGCAGACAAGAAACTCACTTTAAATACACCAATAAATGTTACGATAATATACACCGGTGCTAACACAAAAGATTTCGAGTAAAATCTATTAAATTTACGAAGATTCAGAAAAGTTATTCTTCTTACCTTGTTTACATTGGTAGAGGTTCTATACCCTCCAGATCACTGCCATCACTACCGTCGCCTTCGTTGTTGTTGTTGCTGTTGTCGTCGTCGTCATCATCATCATCGTCGTCGTCATCGTCCAGGCAGATCATCAACTCCTGACAGTCACTGATGATGCCATCTATGGCCATCGCCGAGTTAATTAATGTTGCGACATGGCTAACTTTCTTCCTCCAAGAAGCCGCATCCACTAGAGCAATACCTTCTCGGAACAGTCTTTCCACTTCAGTAATTGTGAAGGATTTGTTATTTGTGCGAACGTAGCGTTTCACATCACTCCATACCAATTCAATAGGGTTGAAGTGACAGTGGTACGGCGGCAACCTAACAACCTCGTGTCCTTGTTCCTTCGCTACCTCATCAACTACGTACGTCGGTGAAACCGGTTTGTTTTGTTTCACCAGTGCATATAAGGCTAATTTAGTCATACCCATATGCGCTGGGATATTTCTTGCCTGCAGCCATTCCACTAACAATTCTTTACGGGCGCTCGAAGTAGGGGTCTTGTCCATTATTACCGAGTGGTAAGGTGCATTGTCCATAACAATTACGGAAGGGCCTTTGAGCTGTTGCAGGAGCTTCTTAAACCAATCTAAAAAGCGAACATGGTCCATATCTTCGTGATAATCACCGGTTTTCTTCGATCGGAACATTAGAAGACCACCTTCCACAAAACCACTGGATGAACCCGCGTGCGCTATTATTAATCTGGCGCCCTTCCCAGTCGGTTGATTACCGGAGCTTTTAGGACTGTCATCAGTCCAAGATTTATCAATGCACTCCCCAGCATTCACCCACGTCTCATCCAACCATATTACCTCGTGGAGATCCTTACCGACAAGTTTATTTAAAAAAATACTCCTAGCCATCACGATGTGCGACTTTTCAAGCAACAGTTTTCTTCCGTTCAGTTTTTTGTATCTGAAACCTAAGGCTCGCAATACCGATTTTAAGGAAGTTTTACCCCCGGAGAAAAGATTTTTCTGTTTAAGGGAGACTATTAATTTTGCCACCACAGGATATTCCTTCCTGCTGTAATAATCGTACACGTGTCTACGTATTGCATCAGCCTGGAAAGAATCAATTCCTGTAACAGGAGATGGCTTAAATCGTTTCTTTCCTGGCGTGCTAAGAAACAAGTCCCCACTCTCAGCCCTGTTTCCGCCACTGCTAGGTTCCCCAGTCCATTTTTCCTTCAGTTCCTGGAGGAGAACACCTTTCTGAACCACAGTGCGCTTTGAAAGCCCTAATGTTTGACTTGTACGTTCCACGACTTGATCTGCAGGAACAGAGGGACGACCATGCAAACGTACGAATTCCCTCTCCCTCCCGTAAAACTCGCGAGTTCTCCGCACTAATTCACATGCCTGACTATTAAGGGGCACTCCTCGGCGCAAAGGATTATCACTTCGCGATTCATCACATTGTCGTTTCCGTGACATCGCACTGCACTAGTTACAAAAAAAAAAAATCACAGTTATCTCACAAAAAAACACCACTTTCATCAACGCGCGAACCACACCTGACCACGTGTTAGCAACGACAGACAAGCGGCAACACTTCAATACGGAAGTCAAGGTAGTTATAGATGGCACCACTATACTAGCCATATTGCCAACAACAACCAAATGAAAATAGTTCATCTTTATTTTGCAGCTCGCTTAAACATTACAATTTTTTTTAAATGCTCATGTTTTTGTAAGTATATAAAAGGTTATACGCACTCTACGGAATTAAATACGAGCTAATATGTATAAAATCGATTAACTGTATCTGACATAAAAAGTAATGGATTGGTCGTTCTGATTGACGGGTGACGTTCTTCAATTATTTTTTGTAGTAATGCCAACATGAACTATAACTGTCAAGTGCCACCTTGTAGCGGCCCACCTATAAGAGGTAAGCGAGCGTTTCGGGTGGAAGCGGAGTCGGCTATCTTCGGCTTTGCGTGACGTCACGCCACACTGCTGCTACTAATCACAAACCTATTGTGTACCTAATATAGTTGTACAAAAACTCGCAAGTAAAGGCGACCCATGGTGTTCCCCGCGTGATGGTACTAATCAAAAGTAGTTTCATGGTTCTAAGACAGCCATCCCTTGGTCGCCCCTTTTAGTCGCCTCTCACGGCAGGCAGAAGATTCCGTGGGTGTATTTTTCGTCTGCGTCCCCCACCCACAGAGGGTAGAGAGAGAGAGAGAGAGAGAGAGAGAGAGAAAAGAAGAAATAAGGGATCCGTCACTTCGAAAAATGAAGTAACGGACGAAGAAAGGCAAGGGCCACGAAGGACGTAATTTTTTTTTGTTTTTTTTGCTATTTGCTTTACGTCGCACCGACACAGATATATCTTATGGCGACGATGGGATAGGAAAGGCCTAGGAAAGGGAAAGAAGCGGCCGTAACCTTAATTAAGGTACAGCCCCAGCATTTGCCTGGTGTGAAAATGGGAAACCACGGAAAACCATCTTCAGGGCTGCCGACAGTGCGGTTCGAACCCACTATCTCCCGATTACTGGATACTGGCCGCACTTAAGCGACTGCAACTATCGAGCTCGGTGGGCGTGAACATGAAAGACTCCCTAGGCCTCGAATGCTCTAATACCGTAGGGGTCGGAAAGGAACAAGAGTTGACCAATGGTGGTCGGACTGGATAGACGAAAGTGAGGAACCTGGCACAAGTAAGTGGCAGCAATATCAAGACTCAGCTAAGGGCCCTGTGGTCGCCAATCTACACTCCCAAGTTGAGAGCCCCTTGGGCCTCTTGTAGTCGCCTCTTACGACAGGCAGAGGATACCACGGGTGTATTCTACATGTGCGTCCCCCACCCGCAGGGGGTAACTGTTAAGTTTGAGACGAGCTACAATTGCTTCAGAAAGGATTGCACGATCGTAGCAAAATGCTTTGTTTTGAAATTGGAAGTTGTAAAATTGAACGGTTTTAACACGCCCATTTTTGTCCTACTTCTTAAAACTCATTTAACCGCCTTTTCATCCGCAGCCATCTGGTAACTCTAAATAAAAGATTTACTTGAGTCCTGTTTATTGTTGTTGGTCCCGATATTAAGGCATCAGTCCCAAACGGTGCATATAAGTAATTTAATGAGTTTCAATATACGATTCGTAAGAATCCTAGTATGTAGTTTCAACAGTTACTTGAGCGATGTCTTCCTGTACCAGTTCTTCAATAGGGAATTCCTTCACAGCAACCTGTACCTGACTATTTGTATGTCACTGATAAGAGTGATCGCAAATGGGACAATGCTTAACTCATCAAAAATAAACTGGTCTTGTATTCCACCTGAGTGATCGCAAATGGGACTGATCGCAAATGAGACTGATCGCAAATGGGACGACACCTTCCTGACGACCTGCTCCTTGCAGTACCAAACTCGCCCGGACGTTCAGGCCACTTTCAGTATTTCCAATTCTCCGTCAAGTCATCGACTTCCCCAACATCGTCGAAGTTTGTCAATAATTTTCCTGGATATAATAAATTGTCCATCATACCTGACGACTACAAAGTCTCTTCAGATAAATCAGTTCTTTGCTCCTCATTAGTTATTTGTACCATTACATCGGATTATTCATCTTCATGATCATCAACATTCATATCCTCTTGTCCATTCGTATTTTCATCGTCTGAATGATTTATCCACGAACCCAAACTGTCTTCATTTCTCACATAGACCACGGTCTCTTCTTCTTGTTATGACGACGTTTCGTCTTCACAGGACAACACTGTTTGACCACCTGACTTACCGGCATGTTCTCTGTGCATTTTTTCCATACTGTGTTCCTATGGTTTTCCTATTTCTCCGCCACTTGACAAATTGAAGCTTTTTTGGCCTTCGATTTCATTCAGTGCTGCTTCTAACTGATCATCTGACCAATTTCGGTAATTTCGTCCACCAATATTACTTTTATAAATCAGTCACATTATAGAGAAACACAGCCGTAATCAATTTAAAAGAAAAGCAGTATCACATTTTCGCGGGAACACCTCACGACTCACGCAGAGTTGAGAGCATATACAGCGCCGGTCATTATCACCTCATTTATTTTTGCTTCGCCCGGGTGTCGGCTCAACTATATCTTCGCACCTAGCCGACCCAACAAAGCATATAGCCCAGGCACCAAGTTAGGAAGTCGGCCTCCCAGCATGTACACCTGTGTTGTCCTGGACGTCCAACAATCCATCACTGAAGACACCATCCTATCCGAACTCCGCAAGTCTGGAGTATACAGCGTCACAAGGCTTTATGAAGGTCCCGTACCATCAAACGACGTCCTTCATTATTATCAACACATCCACCGAACGTGACCATCTTCTCACCACTGGTGCACAAATCTGCCAACGCCTCCATCGCATGGAAGACACTCCCAGCAATATTTTAGAGCAACTCCCGGACTATTCCCCTGACCCACCTCCTTACACACCCCGCCAGAGCCCTTGTCCTTTCCTTAGAACACTACTACTACCACCCTCACAACTTCCCCAGTTCACACCTCCCTCACAACTTCGCTCACGACTACGGTAACAACCCATCCTATCCCTATCATCACCACTACTATCACCATGCCCCCCACCCCTACCTCATCAAGTCAACAACCAGCGCCTGAAACTGACACTGCCACCGACATAATGCCGCCACCATCGACCGATTGCAAGTGCGTCATCCCAGGAGTGGACCCGCGCTTATCAAACGGCGCCATACTTCAAGACATCTGCCAGACAGGAACACCAGTTCGCAGAGCAACTCGGATTTTCAGCGCTACAGGACCTACCCACCTCGTTCGCCTTCATCTGCCGACTCCGGACATCGCCCTACATATCATCAACAACGAATCCAAGGCTGCCATCATCACACTGAACCATCTCGCACTCCTCCCCAACCTGCTAACCGACCTTATACACCCCGTCGCCGTCCCCGGCCGGCTCCTCCTTTCCTTCCACCGAGTCCACAAATCCGTTTTTACCCTCCTCCACCCGGTTTTTCTCATCCAATACCACCCCCAACAAACCCCCTCCACAGTTTACTCACTTCCCTGCATTAACACCACCTTCGTCCCACAGCCCTTATATCATCCTTCTGCATACTTCCAAGTCTGTGTAATATCCTTTGTACTACTTTGTAACCATGTATGCTAATAAACTCACCCAACGAACTTCAATATTTGGCATAGGGGACAATTCCTCTCCCTTCTCCTATATATTCACATCTTTTACCCACCTACTCCTTCTTCCGTCATATTTCCCCAACCCGCCCCATCTCTTGGCCAGAGACAGGGTGTTACCCTCTAGGTGGCCCGCCCCTCCCCTTCAGGGTTGGGAATAGTTAATAGATATATTTTCATCCCACAATCTTCTCATCTTAGATCAAATCATTTGCATTTCATGAAAAAACTATGACAACAACATGTTTGAAACTGAGATATGGCCTAGAAAACAAAAGGATTCAAAATATCCATTCACCTTTTGTCTACAATTCACGGCGGAAGCGGAAGTTAACCGACAATGCAAGTGTATACAAAAGAGTAGGAATGACGAGTAATTATAAACGCACTCCTCGCGCTAAGGTAAAATAATAAATGGAGGAAGGATGTCATAGCTGCCAACCTTTGACTATAAACAAAGCATTAGTGTGGGCCTCCTCCTCATATTTGACACCAGTTGGCACTGGAAGGGGCAGTCAAAGGAAATTACGTCACTGTCACATTCTCACACCACAAGTCACATTCTCACACCGCAAGTCACATTCTCACCCTGTTTTACACATAATACGAGAATAAAAAGAATCAGAAGGGAAAAATAATATTTACAAGAGTTCCAAAATGATTAGTTACTGCTGAACAGATTTGTCATATCCATGTGGTACGATCCTGCTTTACTGCTCACTTGCTCCTCACCATTAATTGAAATGTGCTAGATTTTCACTTTACACCCTCGTATGGATGAAATTCTCGACTTACAATCTGCACTTGACGATATATTATTCTAAGTTGATTTCTATACTCTTGGTCTATACCATTAACTGAAGATTGAAGTTTAGTATATCCTACCTTCCAGAGAATTACATAATTCAACATCACAAGTTGATCATCTAATTGAGTTATTACATTCTTACACTGATCAATCTGAAATTATTAGAATTCATCTGAATTTTTATATGAACATTAGCTTGATCTTAATTGAATTTTAACTGAATTTTATTATGACTACTGTTATTTATTCAGGTTATAGAATACTCAATAAAATTTCTTGTATATGCAGCCAACATTCGCTGTTGCTAATCTACCATTCATTACGAAATAATATTCCATTTAACATTTGAATATCTAATTCATGTATCATGTAAGCAAGGTTGAAGATGTCATACATATCTTATATTTTATTTAACTAGGAATTATTAAATCAGATATGTGCCAATAAGTAACATACTTCCATATATGATGATATACTATCACCTGAAATTAATGTCCGCCTCCGTAGCGTAACGGTTAGTGTTATTAGCTGCCGTCCTCGGGGGCCCGGGTTCGATTTCCAGTACTGCCAGAAATTTAAGAATGGCAGGAGGGCTGGTATGTGGTTCAAATGGTACATGCAGCTCACCTCCAATGGGGGTGTGCCTAAAAAGAGCTGCACCACCTCAGGATGAGGACACGAGTTTACTTTACCTGAAATTAATTATATTCTAGTGTGCCACTTATAATGAATCATTTTGTTACATCAATCCTGACTTGACTTGAATAAAATATAGCTCTATGTGTGCCGATTAATCCTATCATAATCCAGAATTATGACATTTATTTCTACTATAGAGGTAATCAGATGATTATGTAGTTCATTTTCATAGGTGTACTTAAGATTGAATATGTTACAATCATAATGGTATACATTTTCCCAACGACAAAAATATTACTATGCCATCTTGGACAAGCGTGATCCTATCTGGTATCAGCTAACATCTAAAATATTCCATCTTTTATTATAATTGACAATAGATTGCACCCATAATCGAATGGGCATATTAGATGCATAAATTAAATGATTGGAATTCGCGTATGTGAAGACTACAGAAGGCAAGGAAAAGCTTGCAATTTTACAAAGCGCCACCCAAAGAGACGCACTGGCTGGAAATATATCCGTAGAGTACGCTTTAAGTCACGTACAGGAAGTAGCTGGCTAAGTGATCTCTCAAATAAAGTTTTATTACACCGAAGAATGCAGACTTTCTATCTGGATTTCTCACGAGAATCGGCACGTTGGAATGTGCCCAACCCTAGTGTGGGACGGAGAAAGCAATAATACCTGTCTCCCCTCAATAGCCAAGTGGTTGTGCCCAGCCGCGAGGAAGATCTCAACCAATCAGAAAATTACAAAATTTGCCGCCTTATCCTAGCGGGAATCAGTATTCAGTATTTCGCGATTTGGTGACAGAAATAGCAGTGAAATACGGTGTCCTGATCTGTGAATAATATTTGATGAATTATTCAAGCAAATGCGTGGTTAATCATCTGTTGAATATTAAGTTTCAACTTTGTGTACAAGAGTGGTTTCGTCCAGGAAGTAAACCGTCATGGCGGGAAAGCGCCATACGCCAACAGTAAATAAGTCGGATGACGCATTTCATTTTTCTAAATAACCTACGATCATTTATGACAGCGCAGTTCAACACGTCAATCGGACCAAAAGTTGGAATATTTAGAATATATCTCCTGAACATTTGACCTACGGATAAGTGGTAAATGATCCAAGGTGCCGTAGTAATCCGCCACATCCCTTCCAGTGGAACTATTTTTGAGGTGGGGGTGTGAGTGTTTACAAAACAGATAGCAGCAGAGTGCTGAGTGTTCAGTTTCACTTGAAATTTCAGTGTACAGAGGTGACTCTTCAGAAGGCGCCAAGAGACGGCTTTGGCAGTCGAGTGAGTAAAGTCTTTAGTTATGTGAGTAAAGTCTTTAGTTAAGTGAGTAAAGTCTTTAGTCAGAAGATGAACATTTAGGCAGAACTTTTATTCAACATCGGAGTATAGGAAGATAATCAGACAATCATTTCAGTTAAAATGACAATGATAGTTACTTCTTTTTGACACTTTCATAAAAGAGCTTATAACGTTGTGACCGGCGGGAGCAGAGACGAACATTGGAAATTTTAATAACATGTAGCTGTAGAACATTCCCTTTCGTCACATGTAACTTGTACGTTAATTTCTAGTGGAGAAGATATAGTTTTGGAGGACAGTAATTTTTATAAGATTTCTCCATATTTCACTGGGAACGTTGTATTTAATTCCCACAGTCTCATAGAACTGCCATTTAAATTGAGACCTTGCGAGCAGAATATTAGTTGAGCTAATTACGCGAGGGTGACCGTGTTTACTAGTGGAATGCAACGGTACAAGGACTGGGGTCCAGTGTTAATGTCAGAGTAGGGTGAACGACCAGTAATCCCTTATACAAACAAACTGTGGGGACCGAGCAGACAGTAGAGACCGCAGAGGTGGCCAGGCCAGGTAACTTGTTCCAGACATTCAACGTCCAGACGTCAGGTGCTACACGCTGGAATTTGTATTTTCTTCACATGAGTGTGTAAAATGCGTGTGTTGGTATAAAATTTATCGTGTGCAACGCAAGTATAAAAATGGATCCAGTGCGTGTGCATAAAGTGTTGGATATCCTCATCGAGATGGAGAAGGAGCACTAAATACTTGTAACGGAGGCTGGCAGATGACCCAGCCTGTCTCCCAGCACAAAAAGGTAAAGCAATGAGCATTATTTAAAATGTAAAATAATTGAGGACTATGAACAATCAGTGGTCAAATGTAGGTTAGCAATTTAGGTAGGCTTGTAAATAATAATTTCACGTACCAGATGATATAATTAGATTTTGATATCATTTGCAGTTAGAGTTAGGAGTGAGGCCAAGACAGTTATATCTAACGATTCGGGATATAAATGCCATGGTGTCACAGTAATATGGTAATAATAAATAATAACAATATAATGAATATGGTAGTCAGATAATCTTCGTATTTTTCTCAGGAATTTTTATCACATATTATTGAATCATTTTCTAGCGTGAGCTATTGTTTTGACGTATGGGAATCCTAATATTTATCATATAATTCATGTCTAGTGCAATTCAGATTTTGATAATAATAATAATAATAATAATAATAGGAATTTTACTTGATGACATTTGATTTTATGGATGCTGCCGTGTTATTTTGATGTTTAATTAGCTGTAATTGTTGCGCATCCAATTTAGTATTTTATGTTTGCGTGATCACGCGTTAGAGGATCGTTTGCGGTATGTCTCATACCTTTTATTGCTGTGATGTAACGTTTAACCCGAAACTCGCTTTCTTTACGAGTACATTGGATTCATATTTTGGTAGCTGTCTATTTGGCAGGCAATCTTGTTATTACAGTCGATAGATAAAGACAGGGAAACCATTGACAGTCAGCTCTGATAATTCATGACATGTGACGGTGAAATGAGATCAAGAAAATGAATCAGGAGATAGTAAGGTCCCTAATGACGATAATTGTGAAATGAAAAATGTGAGATTTGAAGAACATGTGTCGTAATAACGAGTATGTGAACGACACAATGTGTTATTGAAGTTATTTCGCCCGCGTGATATGAGCGAGGCTATGTTGAGAAGCGCTACGATAAGAATAATGTGACGAATAAATAGAATTGAGAGGTAAACATTTTAACTGACAAAGTTAAGACTTCGACGACATGTGTGATAGTTGTAGGCGGAAAGCCTGCGTATTTCAAATATTTTCCAGGGACAACGTGGTGCTCGGAAACAGACAAATGAGAGTCCGAGTCCAGTCATGAACAGAGCGACCGAACAATGGGTAGTTTTGATAGTCATTGGTAATCATTGATGACATAATATTCAGAGTTATTATCCGTAAAAGATTGAGTGATGTCATGCCCAGTTACGTCTGATATTAAGAGGTTGCCGTCAAATTTACTTAGTTGTTATTTGAATCATTTTGGGAGTTATTTCCACATCACGATTTTGCATGTTGTATTTCAAATTTGATAGGCAGTGATCACGTGTATTTTGAGACTTTTTGTTATGCTTTTCTTTTCCTTGATGGATATTTTTGTCACCGTATTTTTTATAGCGTCTGATGGTACGTAAATATTGTGATGGTTTAATGATGTAAATAGGTAGAGTAGTCAGGTTATTTTGAATTTAGTTGTTTCTTCTGGAGCAGTTGTTTCTCCATTTGTCATGTTTATTTTGTACATAAATATTTCATGTGTTAGGTTAATAGATCACTGATGATGCATAGTCAAATATCAGTGTGGTAAGTATGCTCAAGCCGTAAGACAATTGTAACTAACAAGCTTTTGAAATCCACTACAAATTTAGTTAGGTAAATGAATAGACCTTTAATGATAAGTTCTGTCACGAGTGCCGCAAATTAACTAATTAATTAAGATGGAATCCGCCTCCATCAGATTTGAGATCATAATTTATTCATTCCCAATGGAAATACAGGTAGCGGCAGACTAGATAAAAAACTAATTTGTAAAAGGGTCGAACTCATTTATTAACATAAAATTTTTGGCACTTAGCCTAATTTATTTTATTTATTTAAGTGTCCAGACTATCACAGCTAATAAGATATAAATCAACTAAATAAGTGATGGTCAGTACTCTGTGTTTGGTATGATAATTTTCTTGGTTCAGCCACGAATTATTAAATGTGTGGCAAAGTTATATAAAACGGTAAGGGATACCGTGTTCATGGAACTGCCTTTATTTACACATGGTTACTGTACAACAGTATTACTTGATAGTTAGGTGGTTGCCAATTTAATATGAACTTGGATTTAACAAACTTAGGAAGCCTATAAATTAAAAGGTCAGTGTGATTGATTAGTTAATCAATTAATAATTTATATAAATTCAGTTGACTGAAAGGACGATTTAAATGTTTTTAAGAGGTGTTGTTCAAATAAGGCAGTATATTTGTTAGACCAGCAGTCTGTTGTGCTCGTGTCATGTACATGAGAGGCTTTCGTTCGATGGTGATCATCATTATTAAATCAATCGACCTTCAGTCGAAATCATTAAGGCGGATGATTAATTGTTGTAAAGAAGGTTTTTAAATTGTTTTAATTTCAATAATTCTATTTTATTTTATCTGATTTCACTCCATTTAAATTTCATTTTTTTACATTTTTCCAATTTTTGTTAATAAACTATTTTATTATTTACACTTAATTCAGTCTATGGGTACCGTCATTTACTAGTTAGTTGACCCCCCATCTTTCATTTCCTCACCCCCGACGTTGTGTGGCCTGTCAACCCCGAGGAGAGCTGAAGGACGTAACCATCCCTGAGGAGAGAAGAGTACACGAGCGGTAAGTATTATTTTACGCCATTCTTTACAGGAGCAGTCGGCGCATCAAACAAGTAAGAAGAATACCGCATCGGATGCCTTAAAAGGGCACAATATACATATACTTCCACACATTTCACATTTCCTTATATTCTTTATACAACTCTACAACTTCATAATTCATGTACTACACCGCACATCTTCTTAATACCTCTAACTATTCGCACAATTCACTTTCCTTGTCGTTATTACTGCAATTTTCATCCATAATCAACATAGGATCTCTTTCTTCTTTCATATGTTCCGAGTTATTATCCTGTGCAATGGCATTACTAAGTTCCATAACCACGTTTAACGATAGAGCGTATAATCTCTCCAATACCCTTTGAACATTTTTTTGCTATTTGCTTTACGTCGCACCGACACAGATAGGTCTTATGGCGACGATGGGACAGGAAAGGGCTAGAAGTGGGAAGGAAGCGGCCGTGGCCTTAATTAAGGTACAGCCCCAGCATTTGCTTGGTGTGAAAATGGGAAACCACTGAAAACCATTTTCAGGGCTGCCGACAGTGGGGTTCGAACCTACTATCTCCCGAATACTGGATACTGGCCGCACTAAAGCTACTTCAGCTATCGAGCTCGGTACTCTTTGAAATAACAGCTACACTAACCGTACTAATGTTCTGGGAATCTATACATATTCTAGTATGGCACTCCCGTATGGCATAAAATCTGTTGCAAGACTGAGATTCATTTACATCTAGGTCACTTCCTATTCTAACATAAATTGATTAGCACACAAGTTATTCGTCAGAATTTTCCACATGAAATAGGTTAATCTCGAAGATCATGTTTGACACATCGATTATATTTCACTTGCAGGTAAGCTACTAAATTATTTTCTACCAAATCATCTATAAGGATTTTGAAAAACAAGAAGCTTATCTCATTTCCTCCGCCTTTTGGGATGGTTCGTTCTTCTCAGCTACTCCATAGGACCCTCGCAGTTGGCAGCTGATTCTGCGGATGTCATTTCTGGTCTCAGTCGATCATCTCGCACTGGACTAAGTCATCTTGGACAGTTTATTCCCTCATCTTTTTAGCAGTATACCATGGTGACAAGCTCGTTCATGAAATAATAATATATAATTTGTACCAGACAATACATATTGGTGATGTTCATTAAATCTTAATACAATTATTTCTCTAAGTATTTGTAGTGTATATATTGAGATTTATGAAGATTGAATTTGTTTTCTTGGATATTACGAATGTTAATACGTAGTTTGAAGCTTTCTCCTCTCTCGGTGGGTTGACTTAATGTACGTATAGCACTCAGGTTTTCTTCCGACCTTGGGAAGCAATTAGTATGGAATTTTGTATTTTCTCCAGTTATTTTCCATTGTCTATTGACAATTTGATGAAAGATTATTACTAACCTTCTTTTGGGTAAATTTCCTTCTCCTGTTCCGATGATTAATTACAACAGATTAAGTACGTCTGTCTCTAGTAATGACCGATCAAGTCATCATTTTTCTCTTCTTTTGTTGTCTCAACAATCTAAATTCCATTTCGTGGTAATTTACATGGCCATCGCGATTCTGCGCATTCTGCTATCACGTCAATCTGGATTTCAGTGATGTTATATGTTCATTTACTCTGTTTAACTTTGCTGCTGGCACTTGCATTTTCCTTCGATCTCATTAAATTTCCACTTTATGGATAGTGCAATGGTACAACGTGGAAAATTATTTCAGTTTTTTAATGAAATTCATTATTGCTGTCAGGCAGGAAAATTCAAAATCACTTGCTCATATTGTAAAATTAAGGCCTAGATGCCTCAACTGACCTTATACTAATTCTGTATACAATAAATTAATTGTCTTCTGCATACTTGAAATTTTCTTAGATGGCAAGATTAGGTACAGAAATGATTTTTCTGTCATGATAAAAAGTACACAGAGAAGGATTTAAATAAACCAAATACCTACACATATACAGTATACTTGTATGTCGGTGCGACGTAAAGCAAATAGCAAATAAAGATAAGTTCAAATTTCAATTTCATATATATTTGAACAGAAATAAACGTGAATATTCCCAAATATTGAGTGTGACTTGACAGAATCTGATGTTATCCTTTTAAGAATGAAACATACCTTTCTTTGTTTAATAGTGTGTTCCTTGTTTAATAATGTGGTTTTTACACGTAAGCCTATGTTATAGTGTAATATTTATATTGAAATTGTGTGTTCAACAGACTGAAAAGCTTTTAAGTTACATTGATACAGTATGCGGCAAAACAAACAGTACTGAGAATACAAACACACCCTGAACATCAAACAGTACTAAATGTCACCAGAAAACTGCCACTGTAGCGACAGTGGATGCAGCAAGATGAAGTTATTGCCCACATAATAATGGGATCACTTGCTCTTCTACAAGAATATTTTGGAGACCGCTTAAATAGTTATACCCTTTCCAATCCCCAGATCTCACATCCCTAGATGTCTACGTATGGTGCATGTTGAAAGAATCTGTTTTTCAGTCAGATGATCTACCCAGGAATGTTCCTGAATTAAGGAAGAAAATACAGTAACTTTATATGTCCTTGCAGCAACCTGTTGTCATTTACATATTCGGCAATCTACAGGACCATAATGAACAACGCATGAGATAACGAGATGCACATTTCGTACGCTGGTGTACAGATGCAGTTAGATATGAGTTGTGTGTTATAATGAAGTATCTTGATGCTCAGAGCATGTTTGTTATTTCAGTACTGTTTGTTTTGCTATATTACTGTACATTCTTCAAACTTGTGTCACTCACATTAGAAAGCAGAAGTTATAGTTTGGAGATACAGTGATGACATGAGACTGGCCACCAAAACAAGGTCTAAGATTTCTTAGGAAAATGGTGTTAATGATGACTAAGTGCAAAAATATTGTACCTTCACATTGTCACCTTTGTTTGGTTTAGAAAACCTTGCAAATACATATCATTTTAGTTCCTATTTGGCTTCTGAAGTATAATTGTTAACTGTAAATAAGACAAAAAGCTAGAAAGAATGGTTTCTGGTACAATTATGTGAAAACAATGGCAGAAGGGCACTCATTTGTAAATAAAAATTTCAATGGGATATCGTTTTTCTTAATTAGCTATAGTTGAAGAAGGTTTTTTATTCTTATAATACATTTTCTAGATCAACTGCAAGGACTACGATTTGAATGGCTGACAAACAAGATGGGAATTGCCTGTAGTTGTGCAGCCTCCTGTGTTGAGCCAGAGTACAATATTTTGAAGTATAAAACTGATAAGTAAGTACTACTGTTTAAACCAAACAAAACCAAATCCTATGGCACCACAGCCCGAAGGTCCATGACCTACCAAGCGACCGGTACTCAGCCGAAGGCCTGCAATTACGAGGTGTGTGGCTGGCATGACGGATCCTCTCAGCCATTATCCTTGGCTTTCTAGATTAGGGCCGCCATCTCACCGTCAGATAGCTCCTCAATTGTAGTCATGTAGGCTGAGTTGACCTCGAAGCATCCATCAGATCCTGGGAAAATTCCCTGACCTGGCTGGTAATCACCCAGGCCTCCAGATAAGTGGCAGAAATGCTACCCCTATACCACGGGGCTGACATGTAATATTGTTAAGTAATTAAAAATTCAAAAGCACACAGTTGAATGATTACTGCTAATAGTATTATCATTTTCGGAATAGTAATGATATAGGTTATCAAAAGTTTCCTTCTGGAAATAATTCAAAATATTTAGGTCCAATTTATTCTTTCCTCTGGTAAAATTGGGATATAGTACCATACCTGAAAAACTTACAGTTATCCTTCATTATAACGCCATCATTTGTTTAAAGCATTTGCTGGCGCAATAAAGAGGGTGGCATTAAATCGAGATCACTATTTTAACTCAGCAAGTTGAATGACTTAAGCTTCAATATAAGGATTCTGTAGAATAGTATTAATCAAAATTTAATTTTATATGGCTGTATTTTGCATGAGAACAATCCCATGACAGATGTTACACACTCCAATACCTCCTCAGCTTATGGTTCCCCCCCCACAAAAATAAAACATTCTTTGCAATGTTATTCTGACTAATGGCAGGATACTGTTCTTTATAAGTACACACTTGTCACTTATCTTTCACACATAACATTGTTTGTTTATTCACCCTAGAAACGTGTATGCATGGGACAGAGAGACAGATCAAGATGTGCTACTGTCAAGCTCTTTATCCTCAAATTGCTTTGTCCATCCTGCCAAAGCTTTTCTCAGAAACAGTCTATTACGGTAAGCCTTAAGCAAATTCCCATACATGGCAAGACAATTCAATCCCAGAACAAGTAAATCTCTGGAACCATGCCACTCGAGATAATGAGCTGCAGATAATGTGGATCGGTAGCGCATTCAACCTACTCACATTCCTAAAGGATCAGATAAGGGCCATATTTCCATACAGAGAAAAGGTTTCTGAGATTCTTCTTATAATTTTAAACCATCGATTGGCAATATATCAAATGCATTTATAGCGTTTAGTGGCACTTCTGTACCTGTGTCCCCAATGGCGCATGGTAGTAGGCAGGGGTAGCATTATATCGAGGTATTTACTATACTATTTCTGTAAGTAATATCCGTTCATTGCTAGTCATGGACGATAACTGAGGGTGGCGGAGTATCGGTTGGCAGTATATAGGGGGCTGACTGTATCTGATTACTATTTGCAAGAGACGGCTTCACCAAAGGAGCACTTAAGTACAAAGGAAAGGGTGTCATGTAAGCTCTGGGAAAGCATGCTTTTATTCAGGAGGTCAAATCGGCTGCATCACTATTGACCTATCCAGTCAAATTACTGGTTATTCCCTGTACTATGTCTCAGGGAGAGGATAATGCAATACTCACAGCTTGTATAGTGCATGGCCTCAGCTAGTCTACAATAAGCTTCCACACAGCTTTATTGCTTCTTAAACAGCAGTATGTGATTGGTCTAATGTGTTTCATGGCTTCTGAATTAATTGTTGAACAGCCTGAGTCTGCTGGGAGAGTGAGAAGAGAATTCCATCAACAATTTCCTGGAGCAAAATTACACACACGCTACTGAATTAAAAACATTGTGAATAAATTCAATATTGTAGATTTAGTACTAAATAAAACAAATTAAACAACTGACTGCCATAACTGACAAAAAAGTTCAGAAATTTGTAAAAGATGTAAGTGATCACTCCTGAAAATCTTTAAGGAAACTAACTCAATGAAGTGAGGTTTCATATTCTTCTGGATGGTGGGCAGCAAGAAAACTGAAATTTAAGCCTTACAAAGTCACTGAATTTCAAAGTTTTAACCCAAGAGATCCAGCTGCAAAATAACATTATTGCAATTGATTTATTCAGTCTGTCAAGAGCAGGGAATTAAATCAATCGGTGCTGTTTTGTGATGAGGCATAATTTTATTTGCATGGACGTGTAAATTCATAAAATAACCAGTATTGTTTACATGAGTATCCAAGGATAATTCATGAAGACTCTTCTTCATGACCTTAAAACAGGAGTTTTAATTCTGACCGATACATAGAATTAATAATGATTTCCCCAACTGACTGAGCAGGAAAGGTTGCTCAGATATTTCCACAAGATGGGGCTACAGAACGTTCTGCTCATAATTCAATGAATGCTGTGCATGATGTTTTCAGGAACAAAATAATTAGTGCAGGTTTATAGTCAGCTCGCTATCCCATTTCAGCACATTTCAGCTTCTTTTGTGTGGTGGTTTGTAAGATAGTGTGTACAGAAGTAATCTCCACATCATAGAAGAAATGAAAATTGCAATTTGCAGCAAAATGTTGAAGATTCATGAGGCTGAGTTTGCAGAGTGTGTACTGGAATATCATCATATGCGGCAATGCTCATCTACAGGTTGAGGGAGAGCATTATCAACACCTACTGCAATGGGGTAAATGTTATAATTTTTTAATTTGATTGTTCATTCATCGAGGCTGATGGATTTTATATGAACATACAGCAATGATGTGATAGTGACCACACTCTCATTTCCCTACACACAACATACAGGAAAGATGGACAACCCTTTTAGATCATATCAAGATTGTTTGGTGTGATATGCGAGTAGAGCTAAACCATGGAACAAATTTCTCTTTTTATATACTATACTACGTGATGTACCTGGGCTCTGCAATGGAATTCTATATTGTATTAAAAGTTATAAACCTCATTATTGATCCTTATTGAAAATGGTTATAGTTCAAAAACAATGAAGGTAACTTATTAAACCACCTTTTCAATACTTTACATCCACTTATAAGTGGTTACATAAACATATTAATACTTAATATTTTCGGGACATGTTTCACCCCTAATTTAGGGCATCTTCAGCCCAAAACACAACCTTAAAAAGTTACATATAATATTCAAAAGAAGCTAAAAGGTCAGCCTTGTAGCCTAATTACTAAAAATTGGTACACTCAATGTGAATAATACATTGATGCATTAATAAGACATGTTATTGGAGCACTGTCTATGGTAATTCTAAAATTAGTGAGACCGAGACTAAAACTTCTTCTTATAAAGTTAGGTAGTTCCAACAAAATGGTTCAAATAAAAATAGGCTGTTATTTAACCTAATGTAATATTCCGTATATTGCCAACAAAATAAAGGCATAAACCCAAGTACACAAAAGTATGTCGTGCAAACAACGTGTTCAAGGCCGATGTTAATGTCGTAAACGCGAAGATATAAATAATGAGGAAACAGAAGCTTCAGTTGATTATCATAGAAAAAGTGGTCCTTCATCAAGTAATATTGCAGGTAACCTTTGCCAAGAGATACAAGTAGTATTCTGGAATAATGTTCTCTGTGAGAGAAGGAAAGAAAGTCTTAAAAAGAGTAAACACAATGAGAGAATCCATTTTCTTGATTAGAATAGATGAGGACTTACGTGTTTTTGGAAGCTGTTACAAATTATCTTCTATTGTGTAAGTGACCACCATTCCGTTGGCTCTGTTTCTCGTATTGTAGCTGTGCTGCAGAGGCGGTAGTGAACTCGGAGGGGGAAGGAATTGAGGATTGTGGAAGGGAGGAAAGGATGGGTGAAGCTAAACTCTGTCGAGGCTGACGAAGGGGTGGAGTTATCATATTTGATGGAAGTAGGCCTACTATTCAAAGATATGGAAGGAGCTTTAGATTATAAAGAATTAAATATATTAGGAATCCTAATTTTATCTGAACCATCCGTATTTAATAATTTAGGCATTAATTTATGTAATATACTTTTAATATCCGTGACGTCATTAAGATTCTGATCCCTTATTATACATCTGGTCTAAATAAATATATAAACTTTCTAGTCCATTTAACATTCTTCCTTTTTCTATATTTCTAATAATCGCTAGACCTTTCTCTATGGATTCAAGTTGGTGGCAAGTCCCTCTGATATGCAAGCTCATCGCTGAGAATTTTCCGTGTTTTTCCGTGTAAACATGTTCCATACATCTTGTCATAAAGCTTCTTCCAGTTTGTCCAACATATGAATAATTAATGTTGCCATTGATGCTTTCACAACCCATACTTATAGACATGATACTGTATAGACTTATGGGATTGTGCCGTGTCAAGAAAATAAGGTGAAATTCTATACGTTTCGCAGAGAACTGTGCTCTGCATCATCAGAAGAAATCTCGACTGTCCACAAGAAAGGCTTCTTAAACAATGACTCTGTAAATTTAGACGTTATAATAGAAGTGGAAATGGTACAAACATCTACAATTATAAACAATTTCTCGTTACACCCGAATTCACAAAAACAGGCAAATTTTTACAGTCTAATATACAGAGCGCTTAGAATTCCTCTATCTACCAAGAATTTGAAGACAGAGTTAAATTATATTAAGAACCTTACTAAACTGAATGCTTTAAAAAGTAGAAACAATCAGTCGACTGATCAATAAAATTAAGAACAGGTTATTAACGAATCTGATACCAGACACAACCAAAAAGACTGAGTTTGCTACATTTACTTATAACAAACCAGCTATTCACCAGATTGCTAACGTATTCAAAGAACATAATTTTAATGTAGCATCCATATTCTCTAATCATAATAAAGTTAATTATGACAATAATCGTTATTTGGGATCGGGAGTATATAGACTTAGATGTTCACAGTGTAATTATTCATATGTTGGACAAACTGGAAGAAGATTTATGACAAGATATATGGAACATGTTAACGTGGAAAAACATAGAAAATACTTAGCGATGAACTTGCATATGAGAGAGACTGGCAGCTAATTTGAATCCATACAGTAAGATCTAGAGATAAGTAGAAATACAGAAAAAGGGAGAATGTTAAACGAACTAGAAAGTTTATATATTTATTTAGCCCAGACATATAATAAAGGATCAGAATCTTAATGACGTCACGGGCATCAAAAATATATTACATGAATTAATGCCTAAATTATTAAATATGGATAAAGTTATGATCCCTAACATATTTATTTCTTTATACTCTGAAGCTCCTTCCATATCTTCGAATAGTAGGCCTACTTCCATCAAATATGATAACTCCGCCTCTTCATCAGCCTCGACAGAGTTAGCTCCACCCATCCTTTCCTCTTTTTCCACACTTCTCAATCCCTTCCACTCCGATTTCATTACCGCCTCTGTAGCACAAGTACAATATGTGAAACAGAGCCAACAGAATGGCGGTCACAAACACAACAGAAGATAATGTGTAACAGCTTACAAAAAACACGTAAGTCCTCATCTATTCTAATCAAGAAAATGGATTCTCTCATTGTGTTTACTCTTTTTACGACTTTCTATCCTTTTCTTACAGAGAACATTATTCCAGACTACTACTGGTATCACTTGACAAAGGTTCCCTACAATATTACTTGATAAAGGACCACTTTTTCTATGATAATCAACTGACGCTTCTGTTTCCTCATTATTTATTTCTTCACGTTTACGACATTAACAGCGGCCCTGAACACGTTGTTTGCATGACATACTTTTGTGTGCTTGTGTTAACGCCTTTATTTTGTTGGCAATGTACACAATATCAAATTAGGTGAAATAACAGCCAATTTTATCTGAATCATTTTATTAGAACTACCTAATTTTATAAGAAGAAATTTTAGTCTCGGACTCATTAATTTTGGAATTACCATAGACAGTGCTCCAATAACATGTTTTATTAATGCATCAATGTATTATTCACATTAAGTGTACCAATGTTTAGTAATTAGGTTACAAGGCTAATATTTTAGCTTCTCTTTTAATATTTTATGCAACTTTTTGAGGTTTATTTTAGGCTGAAGATGCCCTGAATTAGGGGTGAAACATGTCCCGAAAATATTAAATATTAATATGTTTATGTAACCACTTATAAGTGGTTGTAAAGTATTGGAAAGGTCGTTTAATAAATTATCTTCAATGAACTATTCTACTTTGTATACAGAATTCTAGGTGAAGCACAGTAATGTACATATTGTAAGTAAGTTTTTATTAACTTGCATGGTTATTAGTGTTAACCCCAGAAACACGACAGGAAGGTCGCCATACGCCACTTCTCATTTGAAGACTGGGTTAGGGATTTTTCATTGTAATGACAGGCCCCTTTGTTTACTGCCAGTCACAATATAGTTGGGTAGTTCTCACTATAACAGCAGACACTCGCCACCTGCCTTTCTATATCAACAGAAAGGCTTCTTTGTAGTTTTCTGAAAGTCTTAAATAATGTGCTATTAGAAAGAAAACCAATATGATAGCAATATTAACACAATAAAGCCATTTAAATATGTATCTGCATCAGTAAAAATTCAAAGGAAATATTATTAATGTTTACCTACTAGGTGGATTGAGTAGCTCAGTAGTTGCTGTTGCCGGTCTCAAGTCCGGGGAAAGGAGGAGGGTTGGCTCATCGCCGTAAAATGACAGCCAGGTAATATGGCATAAGATAAGAATGGACGGAAATCTTTTCGGTAAATTTCCGCCGCTTGGTACTAGGCAGGGAAGACTGCGCTCAGACATTGTGCGGAGTCTCTTGAAAGACGAGTCGGATGAGTCGGAGCATCTGGAAATACCCAAGACAAACCAACGACTAAACCAAAGATTAAAAGTGAAACAGATAAACTATTTAGCAACATAGAGTATCAAATCTCTCGCACAGGAGGGAAAATTAAAAATCCTAACTAATGAACTAGACAAACAAGGGATCCTTATAGCAGGACCACAAGAGATGAGGAATTCAGACCAGAAACCCATGGAATCCCAAGTGTATTGTACCAGGAAAAGTTGATTTCAAGTGCATGAGTTCTTTCTGAGGGGTGCCTAGTCCTTAGGAGATGGTACAGCGAGGGAGGATCGCAAGGCGAAATAATAGATATTATATCTTTCTTTCCTTTATTCAATCTCTGGAAGGCTACCCTATTATATCGCCGAATCATAGATATTTACTAGAAAATAAATCACAATTTCAACAACAGAATATCGAAAAAAAAGTTGATCAAGTAAAATTCAACTGAATAATGTCTTTCTCAATCAGTTATATCCATCGTAGCTTTCATTGCATAAATTAATAATAAAGCATGTTGTAAGTAAATAAGAAACCTAAAGTCTTTTCTAACGGCACTTGCGATTTCAGTTTACGCTTTCTACATAAATTAAAGAAATTAAAATCTTTAATTCCTTCTTGTAAACACATAAAATTCAAATATGAAACACTTGAAATTATATCTGATATTCTGGTATAAAGTTCTGAGTATTGTCCTATTTTTGTAACTTATTATGCACGTGACATAAATTTCGTAAATTAAGAGTTTATGATACACTTTCACTATGAATGAAACACTCAGTTGAAATCCTGAAGTTCCAATAAGGGAAAAAATACGACATTACGAGAGCGCACTGTTATTTGAAAGTCTGTCTTTACTTTTGAGTGTCGTAAAGCGTTAATTTTCCAAGTTTATGAAATATTAAGTGAGCCTTTAATGCTGGCCAGTACCCGGTCCACATCTTCAGGTGTTGGCAGCAGGATTCGAACGATATAGGTGTGTCCTGTTGAGTTCTTTATCCTGAATACCTTTTTCGCTGGGATGCCTTCGGCTTTAAGTTCGGCGAGGATGTTATCTTCTGTAATAGAGGGGTCTACACCTCGTATTACGCAGCTGAGGAGTCAATAGCGTGTAGAAGTAGGCGGAGCTTTAATCGGTGAGGGTGGGAGGAGTTGAAGGGGGGTGCTTAAACCGAGATGGTGAGGTCCTACTGTAGTGAGCAGGTTGGCAGCAGCATCCCCCTTGGCCTGGATGATGACTCCGGATGTAGTTTTCCGGATGTCTGCGATATCCTTCCGGCGCATGTTGAAGCGGAGCAGAGTGGAAAATATAGCGTGAGGTGATTGGAAAGCCGGGGAGGGATGGGAAAGTAAAAAGGAATGAGTACCTGTCAGAGTTGGTTGAAGGAAACGGGAGTGATTAATAGGACGTCTGGTGCCGGATACAGCAAAGCAATGAAGGAGAACTGGGGAAGAGTAGCTGTGGTAGTGGAGGTGATTGTAGTTGCAGTTCCAGGTGCCGTGTGCCTGGTACTTGTTCTGGAGTTGATCTTGGAGCCAGACTCGTAGAGTGGCATTGCGGTCTTGAAGTATCTAAAGGTGGAGCTGATGTGGCAGGGGTATATCTGGCTTGATAATTAGGAGCAGCGTAGCTGGACATCACAGCCGAATGGAAGGCAATTTCGGCTGTTTGGTTGAAGTTGCTAATGGTGCTGCTGGTGGTGGTGGTGACGTTGGTCATCGAAAAGTTGGTGACCGGGATATGAAACGGGTATGGAAACATGGCGACTAATGACCTGGAGTTCACTCAAAATACGGTGAATCAGAAATTTAATAGTCGTCAATGATGGGCTCGTTCCGAGGTGAAACCTCCCGGATTTTCTTCAGTCCACTTAAGCAGCACACTATTTTAATAGGGAATGCCCTACGTGACTGATGTATCTGTGTAGAAAACCATTGGACGGCGAAGGATGCTGTGGAGGCCACTGTGCAGGCTACTTGGAGCCACCAGCAGTGCCAATGCACTTTGAGAGACTTTGTCTCATTACCAAAAATTGATGCCTGCCTGGCCATCAGATGATATAGATGTTGATTCCCTTTGGGAAACTGAAATATTTGTCCCGAATGAGTAAATTTATAATACCAATATAAGTGGTCCGTTATTGGACATTATACATTTTCCAGCTAACTCATTCCTGGTTGCCAGCGTTTTGCCCCAGTGTGGTAAGTTGTGCTCTTCAGTTGGTAAATAGCACACCCACCAAGACGCATGGCTAGTGCATACCACGGAGGCCAGTGCGTAGGCTACCTGTAGCCACCGGCAGTGCCAATGCACTTTGAGACATTTTGACTCATTACTAAAAATTGATGCCTGCCTGGCCATCAGGTGATCCAGATGTTGATTCCCATTTATATTGGTATTATAAATTTACTCATTTCAGACAAATATTTCAGGTTCCCTATGGGAATCAACGTCTATATCATCTGATGGCCAGGCAGGCATCAATTTTTGGTAATGAGACAAAGTCTCTCAAAGTGCATCGGCACTACCGGTGGCCCCAAGTAGCCTGCGCAGTGGCCTCCACAGTATGCACTAGCCATGCGTCTTGGTGCGTGTGCTATTTACCAAATGATGAGCCCAATTTAGCACATTGGGGCAAAACGCTGGAGACCAGGAATGAGTTAGCTGGAAAATTTATAATGTCCAATAAAGATCCATTTATATTTGTATTATAAATTTACTCATTAGGACAAATATTTCAGGTTCCCTATGACAATCAACATCTATATCAACTATTAGAGTTGCGAACAAAATTCAAATACAGTACATTTTTCTGGTAAATCTGATTTTATGTTCACCTGTCCTACTCCAGTGTTTAATAGGACTAACCATCCAGGCAGATTGTTCTCTTTTAAGGGTCCCAGGTACACATATTCCTCTGACTTGCTTCACATTTTCTTTTACTACATGGCCCACTTATGGGATAGCATGATAATAAAATACAGAAAAGCATCTTTTTTTCTGTAATAGTGTTAGAATTAGGAAGGAAATGCTTACAAATTCTTCTCATTTACTGGCTGACTCCATTTTTTAAATTTTTATAATGTTGTTTTAAGTTACGCTGACACAGATAGGTCTCATGGCGACGATGGGATAGCAAAGACCCAGGAGTGGGATGGAAGCGGCCATGGCCTTAATTAAGGTATAGCCCCAGCATTTGCCTGGTGGAATGAGAAGCCACGGAAAGCCATCGTCAAAGCTACCGACAGTGGGGCTCCAACTCACTACCTACCGGATGCAAGTTCACAGCTGCACGCCCCTAATTGCACAGCCAACTTGCCCAGTGATGCCATTATTTAATTGGACTAATCATATAGACAGGGTGTTCACTTTTAAGGGTTACAGACATACATTCTCCTATGAATTACTTGATATTTTATTTACCTGCATGTCCCCCTTAAGATACACCTGAATAGTAAGTAACCTATGAAATGAAAAAATTAAAACCTACAACCTGTTATCCAGTCTTTGACCGGGTCATGGATGTAATGAATAAAACATATATAGGCTGTTATTACAATGGGGTCGCCACTCTCAAGGTGAGTAAGTAACCTATATGTTAAACAAATTTCAAGTTGTATGCTTGCAAAATTTGAACATGGTCGGTGAAGCAGTTTTTACATGAAAGGAAACAAGACAGAGACTAAGGCTAAATCATGCACCAAAACACAGCAATTTTTTCTCAAAAACTACAGAGACATGAAGAAAATTCATATAAACTTTTTCTGGGAAATCAGATTTCAAGTACACTTGGTGCACTTCATTGTTCAATAAGACTAACCATTCACGCAGCATATTCAATTTTAAGGGTCCCATGCGTATATTTTTCTTTGACTTGCTTCACATTTTCTTTCGCTACATAGCCCACTTAAAGGATAGCATGATAGTAAGCAGCCTATGTGTTAACCAAATATGACAGCTATATGTTTGCCAAATTTGAGCTCCATTAGTCAAGTAGCTTTTACTTGAAGAAACACAGACAGGCAAACGTACAAATTTTCAGATATATTATTGGTACCACATTTCCCGTGAATCACGGTTCTCGCAGGAACCCTTTCATACTATGGGATAATTTATAGACAATGTTACCCAGAATGGTATTATCTTTCAAATGGTGAAAAATTTCAAAATCGGTAGTCATTTCTGAGATTAGGTGTTACATACTGTATAAACAAACTCAGAGTCACTCTTCATATATTAGTATAGACTACCTGCTACCTGATAGAGTAGATATTTGAGGTCAAGGATGGCCATGGATGGCAGAGAGAAAACAGCTTTACTTTTACAGTGTGTAGACGGTAAAAGCAAAGTATTGCTACTTTTTGCTTTTGTCAAGATGCTGGTGAGAAAAACAGGAAGGCTTTAAATTTAAGATAAGGGAGGGTGATATCATGGTGAGAGAGAGAGATAGAGATATGTAGCTTGATGATGATGATGCTTGTTGTTTTAAGGGCCTAACATCGAAGGTCATCGGCCCCAAGGAGATATGTAGCAGTGAGAATCTTTGTGGGACAAGCAAGAAAATGATGTGACGAAAGGAAAGAGGAAAGAAAACAGAACAATAAATTTACATGACGTAAAGCTGTACAGTATTTCAAGTACTTGGGAGGTGTAATAAGCAAGAGCTTACGGCTGGATATGGCAGTTAATGATAATATTTTAAATGATTATATCATATCATTATTAATGGTCTTGTCTGATGCTAGGGTGTCAGAATTTTATATCACAAGAGTTTGTTGAAGTCTCTAAAGCCAGTGACACAGAGTTGTCTCATTGATTAATGTCATTAGTTTTACGTCCCACTACTTACCTTTTTGCACATATCGAGGTGCCAGAATTTTTCCCGCTGGAGTTCTTTTATGTGCTAGTAAATCTACCATAATGAGGCTGACATATTTGAGCACTTTCAAATATCACTGGATGGAGCTGGGCTCAACCCGTCAACTTGAACTCAGAAGGCCAGCACTCTACCGTCTGTACTAGTCAGCCCAGCATGTCTCACCGAAGTAGCTTGAAATGCCACCAGACTCAGGGATATAACCGGCTATCTTAGAAACAGAAGGCCAATGACTAATAAATCGTACTACTGGTATTGGCATATGGAAATTAGGAGGAGGGTACAGCATGAGAATGTGTTCTATCACAGGGTATGGAATCTACTATGGAACAAAAATATACCAATGACAGCAAAATAAATAATGAGCAAGACATATTACATATCTATTATGTTATATGCAGCTGGCAGTTGACCAATGACAACGAAGGACAAACCTCGTTTACTGGCAGCAGATGTTTAACAATGATAAAAAATGGTAAAGTTCATGGTCCTGAAAAGGACCTGTTTGAATATATCTGTTACTCTATAATCAATAACCAAGAGTCTTTCATACTGCCTGTTTTCATCTTCATACTCTTACTCACTTAGCACCACCCACAGGATAAATGTGATTTGAAGATGGATGCGAGTAGCATTGCCATTATAACACTGAAAAGCCTGTGAATATGCTCTGCTAGATTCCATCTACCCAAGCATTAGTGGAGGACTGAATCAGGATTGGTCACTGTAGATGCAATGCTTCTCAACAAATGGGAATGATGGATATCAACAAGCTGTGACTGCAGTAACCAATCACAAACTATGGATCACATAATATTCGAGTGTTCTCATCAAGCTTTCCAGGATACTATGACAGATCTTCACATTGTGACTATCGAAGCTTTTCCATATCTAGATTTGGAGCTGTAATTTTATTGCAAACTTAAGATCACTGGATCACTGTACAATTACTCAAAATAATAATGGGTGCATGGTGTTGTATGTTCCTGTATTGTACTTAATATTTTATGAGACTTAACAGTGAAAAGTGTTATGAAGGCAATAGGCAGACAGCACTCTACGTTGTAAAACTATGCATGCAACTTTCAAGATGAATAAAGAATACACTATCAAGATTGTACTGTATCTAAGTCCTAAATCTTTACCATAATGAAAATTTCCTCACCTAACTGAGCTTGATTTACATTCAAGTAAAGTGAACAATGTTCTGAGTCATTCTGAGGCTCTAAATTCTCACATTGTAAGCCTAGTCGATGCTGGGCTATGTTGATTGCAATATTCATAGGTAATCTACAAGGAGGTACATGTAACATTTTACGTTGTATACAGTAAAACCACGTTTCCAGAAAAAAACATGTTTCCATTTCTGTGTTTCACCCTCTCCCTTCCTACTAACATATATGAGGCGGTCCGTTCCAAAATTCGTCGTATCCATTTTTAAAAAATGAGTTAGATGTAGCATTGCCTTATTGGTGAGGTTTGTGATAGTTCTATCACAAAATTGAGCACCAAAACTCGCCTTTTCCCATAGAAATATGTCACCAAACTTAGGCTGTTGTTCCATAACTCGCCTTATCCATGGTGCTTTTCGTTCCAAAACTTGCCTTATACAACCAACCAACAGGAAGGGATAATTTCAACACGTGACTCACGCTACAATTTACCCACGTTTTATGCCAGTTTTTCCACTCTCTGAGTTGTTCTTGAACTGTGTTAGTCTTTCATGTAGTTTTGTGCTGTGAATAGCCTGTATTAAGGTGATGGAAAATATTGCTCTTGTTGCGGAAGGTAAGGGGGAAGAAAGAAGGGTGATTCTGATTCATGGAGAAAAATAAGGAAAAGAAAGGTATGCTATGAATGTTACATCCTAATAGTTTAGTTGAGAGCTGCTACTCTTAAAATACAGTGAAACCTCCTAACATGTTTCTGCAGGGGACAATCTTGTCTACTGGAAGTATTTTAATTTTCTCCACATAAGTTAACGATTTAACAGTTTCTCTTCTACATCTCAACTTTCTTGTCAGAACACTGAATACACAAATCCATAGGTACAAGGAGTCAGAGTACTCACAAACTCGATGAGTTTCAAGGTCAAGCTACCTGCTTGTTATCTCACAAACTTCTCCCATCCTGTGGCCTAGATAAGAGATCGAGGGGGGTTCACATTCTACAAAGGATGGTCAAAGAATGCTTTCATGGACGCATGAAATGTGATCATACTAAGCAATAAAACGTATGAGGAAGGAACGAGGCTTCACTGAAATGAGAAGTAGCATATTGTTGTATTATGAAATCTTAAACATCGGCAGTTTTGCGATATACAATATCTTGATGAGAAATCATTAATTTTCATTGCAGGCATGGGCCTACTAGTCCTCCAGACTACCCACAATGTAGTAACAATGGACCAACCTTCAAATGTCGTAAATTGTAGATGATTGACATTCAGCAGTTTCATGAAAACTTTTATGAATGTAACAATAAGATTCAACAAGATACATTCATTTTAAAGTATCTGAATGTAGAGAAGCCCAAAAGGGATGTCAAGGACGGAAATTCAAGGAAAGGTTTCAGTGTTCAGTACTATATAAAACTTGCTAATACAGAACAGTTTCCCATTCAGGTCTGCCAAAAGACATTCTTGAATGTATTGCATGTCAGCAAAGATCAGGTTCAGAGGATTGCCAGAAATCACTTCACGACAGGGACACTTCCAACAGAAAAGAGGGGAAGAGCTAGGATCAAACCAGAGTACACTCAAGAGAGGCACTCTGTGAAATGTTTCATTGAAAGTTTGCAGTGTTGTGGAAGTCACTATTGCTGCAGAAAGTCACTGGTCAGACAGTATCCACCTGGAAATTTAACCCGCGAGTGGTCGCTAGCCGAAATGTAACGAGAGGGGTCGCACGTGAGACTTTCTCTCACATTGAAATAAATGTAATTTTTCACAGTTTTGTGGAGTGTAAAGCTGAAATTTACTACTGAAATGAAACGCAAGTTCTACCTTATATGTTTTAGATAAATGAAATGAAGTGGCATATGGCTCTTAGTGTCGGGAGTGTCCGAGGACAAGTTCGGCTCGCCAGATGCGGTCTTTCGATTTGACTCCTGTAGGCGACCTGCGGTCGTGATGAGGATGAAATGATGATGGAGATGACACATACACCCAGCCCCCGCACCAGTGAAATTAACCAATGAAGGTTAAAATACCCGACCCTGCCGAAATTGAATCCAGGAACCCTGTGATCAAAGGCCAGTACGCTAACCATTTAGCCATAGAACCGGACATATTTTAGATAAAAATGAGTGATTAGCTCTTTATTAAAGACACAAATTACTACGTAAAATAACATATGCAATGTACATAAAAATAACTTCCGTCCTGAAGTTCTAAAATATAAAATCTCACACATGCATTATATGTAGCAATATTTACATACAAAGCAAGGTTTCTGAACACAATAATGTTTTCAAAAACAAGAAGTGCTCATAATACAAATACTAACGTGTACAACAAAAGTAAGTTTTCCGCTCCACTTTAATATAACACCAACGTCATTAGTCACGTGATGAGAGAAACTCTCATGCAGCACGCACGGTCACATAGGACGGGGTGCTTACCCTTCAAATGTGAATCACTCTACTCAAGGCAGTTATAAACTTAGCTAGAAGAGGGAACAGTCACCTCCCTTTCATCACTGTGAAGTAATATCGCAATAAAAAATAATGTGAGAGAAAATCTCCTATAGCGACCATTCGCGGGTTAAGCATCGCTAAGCTTTACAAAATGTATAACAACAAATCACCTGAAGAACTCAGGGTGAAACGGTGGTTCTTCTATGAGATGTTTACGCGTTGCTACAACATAGGATTCGGAACACCAGTTACTGACGCTTGCTCAAAGTGCATAGAGCTCAAGGAAAAAAAAATGAAAGTTCGAACGTATCACTGAAGAATGATTTAATCTTGGAACTTAGAGTACACAAATTAAAGGCTGCAGATTTTTTCAAAAAGCTCCAAGAAGAAAGAGACAGCATGGCAATATTTTCATTTGACCACCAAAAGAATCAAAAAGTTCCAGACAAGTTGCCTATTCCAGTCGCCAGTTTTACACCTATAATTTTACCATTGTGAGAGGTACCTCACATGCAAGGTTGACAAAAGAGAATGTTTTTACATACACATGGATTGATCATGAATTCAAGAAGGGGTCTAATGAAATGTGATCTGCAGTTTACCATCGGTTATCACAAACTTATTTGTCAAACTTCACAACTATACGACTTTGTGCGGATGGCTGCGGAGGACAGAACCGCAATTCCACAATGATTGCAATGTGCTCATATTTCTTGACACACACAGCTCCACCTAATATAGAGAGTGTTGAATTGGTCTTTCCTATGACAGGCCACTCATTTCTGCCCTCTGATAGTGAATCTTCTCAAGTCGAGGGAGAGATATGAAAATGCCCTATCATCTGTAATCCAGCAGAATATGAAGACATCTTCAGCAAACATGCAGAAGTCTTCAAGTTTGGCAGAGACTGCTCGGTGAACAATTGGAAAATGGTTGCTGAAAATATGATGAAGAAACCTGCGTCTTGGCACTTTAAATTTTCTTCAGTCAAACGATTTTTATTAGCAAAGTCTCACTGGGAAATGTCACCCTTAGCGAAGAACCTCATTACAACTCAGACATCGGTTTAGGAAAATCGGTAATGAAAAAGGGAGAAGACCTGCGAGATATGCTAATGCCCCCTGAATTATTGTCAGGAGTAAACTTGAATCCCACCATAGTAAGAGACGTATAAAGTTTGCTTGAAAAGCATTTTGGAATGGATTGGGAAAGGAATGAGTTGCTTTCTTTTTTATAAGAACCTGTTCACCACAATTTCTGTAGACGAAAACAATCTTGTTGAAGAAACATAAGTTCTTTGTGATGGATCTCAAGAGGAGGGAACAGATTTGAGAGTTTAGTGCATTATTGACTCGATTAACAACAAAGTTATGTTTTATTGTTAGATCTATTGTGAGTGCAGTGTAGCCTATAAAGGAAGATTTCTCTCCAAATACTATGGATAGGATGTAAATGTGATAAAGTGATAAATCACACTGCTATGTTTAATTTATTAGTGAATATCATTGTACTGATAGAAAAAGGTGTATTAGTGTACTAGTGAGTTTTATTACAACATTACATTCTCATTTCTTTCATTTTTCTTGTTTTTAAGATAAATTGTGTAAGGTAATATATTTTACTTTTTTGTTGCACCAGAAATTGTCTTATCAAAAATACAAATATAATTTATTGACATTCTACTAATTATACTTGTAATTCTTCAGTAAGAAGACCCTATGACATTGGACTTGAGCGTATGGTAATACATTTAAACAAGTGAGACATATATTACAAAAATTACAGGTTTTTCGCTTTTCCTGTAAAAACACTTATGGTGGATAAGACGAGTTTTGGAATGGACCGCCTCATATCATGTCATTCATTTCATCTCATCAATTCCTCTGATGAGGTTGACGTTGGGGAAAGGCATCCGGTCATAAAAACCTGCCACAACAGATTCACCTCATCTCATACCCGACCCCACAGAGAAACGGGACAAGGGTTGGACAAACATTTGAATCAGCTACTTTCTAGACACTCTGGGCTGCTACACCGGCAAATTATAATAATCTAAAACTAAACTTAAACACATAACAATAGCTCTGAAATGAAAAAAATAGTTTGCAAAATATAAATCATCACAATAAGTATCTATCTATCTAGGTATTCTGCCTTATGGCAGGTCTTGTCATGGGATGAACCTCTTCCACTGTTGCCTGTCCTGCGCCAAGTTTTTCATGTCCGAATATTTATTTCCTTGGATATTGTCCAACATTTGATATTTTTTCCTTCCTCTTCCTCGTTTGCCTTTCACCATTCCTTCTATTCCTTCTTTCAGTAAACAGTCCCTCCTCAAACAATGTCCGATCCATTTCATTTTTCTTCTTCTAATGGTTTGTAACATACTTCGTTCTTCTCCAACTCTTCGTAATACCTCCTCATTCCTTACCCGGTCTTCCCATTTCACTCGTTCTATTCTCCTCCATACCCACATCTCTAGTGCCTCCAATCTTCTCTCATCTTTCTTTCTTAATGTCCAAGTCTCTGCGCCATACAGAGCTATGCTCCAAATGTAACACTTAGCAAGTCTTTTCCTCAAATCTTTGTTTAGTGGTCCACAAAATAATTTTGATTTTTTCCTAAAGCCTTCTTTTGCTATGGCAATTCTTTTCTTAATTTCTGTTGTGCAATACATATCATCTCTGATCATACTTCCCAAATACTTGAAGTTACTGACTTGTTCTATTTCTTCTCCTCCTATACTAATATGACAACTTCTACCTTTTCCTCCAATTATCATACTTTTGGTCTTCTTCTTATTAATTCTCATTCCATATTCTTCTAGTTTCATGTTGAGTTTATCTAACATTTGTATCATTTCACGTTCGCTTTCTCCCATCACAACCATATCATCTGCAAATCTTATACATTCTACTCTCCTACCTCCAACACAAACTCCACTATTTCCATTAAAACTTTCATTGATTATTTCTTCAAGATAGATGGTGAACAGTGTCGGTGATAAAGAGCAGCCCTGTCTTACACCTCTTCCTAATTCAATTTCTTCACTCAACTCATCTCCTATTCTCACTCTTGCTCTCTGGTTTATATACAAATTCTTTATTAGCCTTCTATCCCACCAATCAACTCCATGTTTTTTCCAGGATTGTCATCAATTTGTCCCATCTGACACAGTCAAAAGCCTTCTCAAGATCAATAAATACAGCATAAACCTTCCTGTTTTTCTCTATGTACCTCTCTCCTATCACCCTCAGAAGTCCAATGGCGTCTCTTGTTCCAACTTCTCTCCTGAAACCAAACTGTTCTTCACCTATAAAGTTATTCAGCTTTCCATATATCCTTCTGATGAGCGTCCGCAGTAAGACTTTGGCTGCATGTGAAATCAGACTCAGTGTTCTATATTCACATTTTTTGCTGTTCTTTTTCTTTTCCATAGGAATTAAGATGATTTCACTGAAGTCCTTTGGCCATTTTCCTGTCATGTATATTTGATTACATAATCCAATAAACTCCTTTCTCCCTTCATTATTTAACACTTTTAACAGTTCAACAGGAATCTCATCTATTCCCATTGCTTTTCTATTTTTCATCTCGTTCAGTGATGCTTCGATCTCTCTTCTCAGTATGGTTTCCCCTTTATCATCCTCTTTAACCATATCTTCCTCCTCTAATTCAAGTTCTTCTTCATTTGGTCGATTGTCCCGATCATATAGCCATTCTATGTATTCTTCCCATCTTTTCATTATTTCTTGGGATTCATATATCATTGTGCCATCTGTAGCCTCTATTTCCTTATTGCTGTTGTTCCTTCTCTTTTCTCTGAATACTACATTTGTTGCTTCTTTGTACATCAAGTCATATTTCCCTTCTTTCTCCAGTTGCTCTATCTCATCACACTTTTCTGTCAACCATTTCTTCTTTGCCTTTTCTGTTTCTCTTCTTAATTCATTATTTAACTTCCTGTAGTTACGCTTTCCTTCTTCTGTAGTTACTGTTTTCCATTTCCTGCGTTCCTCCATTTTACTTATCATTTCTGATGTTATCCATTCCTTCTTTGCCCTTTTTCTCTCCTTGACTCCAAGCGTTTTCTTAGCTGCTTCTTTTATCCCATTTTTAAAAGTTTCCCATCTCCTTTCTACATTTTCTGTTTCATTTCCTAATGTATTATTGTTACAATACTCATCCTCTAGTTCTCTACACTTGTCTTTATCTTTCAGTTTCTCAATATTAATTTCTTCTCTCTTCTTTCCTTTCCATACTATTTTCAATTTAATCATTACCTCTGCTACAACTAATATATGGTCAGAATAAATGTCTGCTCCTGAGTAACATTTAGCATTCTTTAGGCAGTTTCTGTACCGTTGTTGTATCATTATATAATCAATTTGATATTTCTTGTCATCTAATCGCGATATCCAAGTATACCTTCTCCTTTTGTGGTTGTCAAACAAAGTGTTTCCAACCACCATGCAATTTTCATTACAGAATTCAATCAACCTTTCTCCCCTCTCATTTCTGTCTCCCAATCCAAATTTACCAATGGTCTTACCATCTGATCCTTCACCAACAACCGCATTCCAATCACCCATTACAACAATACATGCATTCTTTTCCTCTTTCTCAATGAGTTGATCTATCTTCTCATAACACTCTTCTACCTCTTCATCAGAATGATTACAGGTCGGCATATAAACTTGAATGATCACTAAGTCTTTTATTTTCCCGTTCAGTCTTATCATCATAATCCTTCCATTGATATATTCAACCTTCATAACTTTGTTCTTCAGTCGTTTTCCAATCAGCATTCCCACTCCATGCAATCCATTTTTATCTTCACCCGAATAGTACATTCGGAAGTCACCGCTTTCTAGTTCTCCACATCCAAATATTTACTTCACACATAATTAACAGACAATACAAATACTAAAAGTAAACATTGAAAAAAGTATCCAGGCAGTGCTGGGTACTACCGCTAGTCAATAAATAAAGTTCTATATACTATATCATATTGTCCATTAAAGTACTGTACAGTAGTGTATTTATAATTACGTGCAATACTTGAATTTACATTAAGATCATTATAATTAATTTATTACAGCATATTGCTATGCGCATTGTACTATTGTTGTTGGTGGTTGTGGTAGTAATAGAAGAAGACCGTCCCTCTAAAAGACCAATTTTGTGGAATTTTTCATCTGCTTGTCTTAATTAAAGGGGTTTCATTGAAGCAGAGTTATATTGCCAGTTCCATAGCGTAAAGTTAGCGTGCCTGCCTCTTACCCAAAGACACAAGGTTTTGGTTCCCAGCTAGTTCAGTGACTGAGGGCTGGAAACGACTTCACTTTACACCATGAGTTCAATCAAGGAGATGTGTGATATGAGGGGCAGTAGACGTGAGCAAGAATACCAAGCAATACAGCTGAGGAAGACATCACACTGTCCATGTGACACATATCTGCAGGTTATCTGGCTAAGCAAGAGGCACCTTGGCAGACCAAGGCCTTTCCTGGACTAAATATGTGCCACAGGGTTCATTTCATGTTTATCTATATATATAAAATAACTTGTCCTGACTGACTGACTGACTGACTGATTCATCATCGCCGAGCCAAAACTACTGGACATAAAGAGATGAAATTTTGGGGATATATTCATATTAAGACGTTGGTGCTCGCTAAGAGAGGATTTTTGGATATTCCTTCGCTAAGGGGGTGAAAACGGGGGTGAAATTTTAAAATGAGTTGCTCTATATCTCAAAACTTTAAAAGTTTACAGATGTAAAAATTGGTATTTAGAATCTTCATTAAAAATAAGGAAACACGTATTTTTTTGTTTTCAGAAAATCCCAATAGGAGGGGTGAAAAAGGGTGAAAATGGGGAAAAATGGGTTGAATGCCTTTAATCAGGATACCGGTACCTATATCTCAGAAACTGAAGATATTACAGACCTGAAAATTGATACTTTTGATCTCTTTTAAAAATAAAGAAACACGTAATTTTTTGTTTTTGGAAAATCCAATTAATGGGAGGGTGAAAAGGGGGTGAATTTTTAAAATGAGTGAATCTATATCTCCAAACTTTTAAAGTTTGCAGATGTAAAAATTGGTATTTAGAACCTTCATTAAAAATAAAGGAACACGTATTTTTTGTTTTCTGAAAATCGCAATAGGAGGAGTGAAAAGGGGCTAAAAGGTGGTTGAATGCCTTTAATGAGGCTACTTATATATCAGAAACTGAAGATATTACAGACCTGAAAATTGGTGTTTGGGATCTCCGTTAAAAATAAAGAAACACATATTTTTTTGTTTCTGGAAAATCCAATTTAGGGGGGGTGAAAAGGGAGTAATATTTTAAAATGAGTGTATCTATCTCAAAATTTTTAAAGGTTATATATGTGAAAATTGGTATTTAGAATCTCCTTTAAAAATAAATAAACACACGTATTTTTTCGTTTTTGGAAAATCCAAATATTGGGGGTAAAAAGGGGGAGGGTAAATTTTTTAAAATGAGTGTGTATACATCTTAAAACTTTAAAATTTACAGATGTAAAAATTGGTAGTTAGAATCTCCTCTAAAAATAAAGGAAAACGTATTTTTTGTTTCCTGTAAATCCCAATAGGAGGGGTGTAAAAGGGTGAAAAATGGGTTGAATGCCTTTAATGAGGATACATATATCTCAGAAACGAAAGATATTACAGAACTGAAAATTTGTATATGGGATCTCCTTTAAAAATAAAGAAACACGTATTTTTTAGTTTCGGAAAATCCAATTAATGGCGGTTAAACAGGAGTGACAAATTGGGTGAATTTTTGAAAGACTATATCTACAGAATATCTTGGAAACGTAAAATGTTACAGACGTAAAAAGTGGGTGTTTGTAATCTCCTGTAAATCTAAAGAAACATAGGTGATTTGTGTTTGGAAACTCCACTTAAGGGGAACTCAAAAGGGGTGAAATTTTAAAATGAGAATTTTTACAGTTTATCTCAAAAAACTCAACATGTTACAGAAGTGAAAAATGGTATTTTTTATCTCTATTAAACATAAAGAAACGTGTATTTTTAGCTTTCGGAAATACCACTTGGGTGGAGGGAGGGGGGGTGTAAAAGTGACTGAAAATGGTGTTGAATTCTTTTAATTAGGCTACTGATATCTCAAAAATGAAGATGTTACAGACGTGAAATTTGATATTTGCAATCTGCTTTAAAAATAAAGAAACACGTATTCTCGGAAAATCCAATGAAGGGGGGGGGGATGAAAGAATTGAAAAATTAATTGAATTAATTGAATGAGAATACATACATCTAATAAAAACTAAAGTTGTTACAGACGTGAGAATTCGTATTTGGATCTCCTTTAAAAACAAAGAAAAACGCGTTTTGGGGGGAAACCATCTTGGAGGGCGGGAGTGTAATGGAGTTGAATTCCTTTCATGAGGACACATAAATCAAAAACTGATGAAGTTAGAGTCGTGATAATTGGTATTTAGAAGATCCTTTACTATTAAAGAAACAAGTATTTTTTGCGGGAAATGAAGTGAAAAAAGTAAATTATTGTTATGGGGATACTTATATCTCAAAACTGAAGGTAATAGACGTGAACATTGGTGTTTGAAATCTTTAAACATAAGAAACAAGCCTTCTTTTAATTTTTTTTTGGGGGGGGGGTTGCCGGTAAATAAACTTAACGGCGGTGGGGTGTAGAAGGAGGTGAGACCAATTGATTTTACTGTTCTTAATGTACTTATAAGGATCCTCGGCAGCGCGCCGGCCTCTCACAGCTGGGTTCCGTGGTTCAAATCCCGTTCACTCCATGTGACATTCGTGCTGGACAAAACGGAGGCGGGACAGGTTTTTCTCCGGATACTCCGGTTTTACTGTCATCATCCATTCCAGCAACACATAATAATAATAATAATAATAATAATAATAATAATAATAATAATAATAATAATAATAATGATAATAATAATAATAATAATGATAATAATAATAATAATAATAATGTTCCGGACCGTCGTCAAATGTGCGGACCGCGCTGGAAACGGCTCCTGGACGGGTAATGACTAAGAATGCAGTCCGGCCGTGGGTTCAGTGCCTTCTAGGCACCCAATATGACACCACGCCGGATCTCCTGAAGGATTTTATCCATATTAAAAATGATTATAGGAAAAGATGGCAAAGATTTACGGACCCAACTGACCGGGAGGAATACCTGAGCCTAGCCCGGGAAGTACGAAATCGATTGCTGGAAAAGAAGATTGAAAAATGGGAGGAAACATGCCGTAATCTAATAGAAAACGAGTCAGATCGGGAATTTTGGTGGGTTCTCGCAGAAAACGAGTCAGACCGCGAATTTCGGCGGATTATATATCTAAAACAATAAGCATTCAATTATAAATTTCAGTATAATACCGTAGCGAAGCACGGGTATCTTGCTAGTCATTACATATAAGTATAGAGGGTTATTCACCTAAAACGTTACACCAAAATAACTTCTAATTCACTGAAGATATTGATATTCTGTTTTCATATTTTTAAATAGTATTAAATGGCTCATAAAACAATATTATATAAATGTTGATTGAACTCATGTTTTGCAGCCGTGAATACATTAATTTTAAGTTAAAGTTATTTCTAGCACCAGGCAAATGCTGGGATTGTACCTTAATTAAGACCACGGCCACTTCCTTCCAATTCCTAGGCATTTCCTATCCCATCGTCGCCATATAACCTATCTGTGTCGAAGCGACGTAACGCAACTAGCAAATAGAAGTTATTTCCAGACAGCTGAAGATGGCCTAATGCGGCCAAACCATGTACTGTTGTTCTAATATGATGTTTTTACAATTTTGAATTGTGAATAAACTTGTATGTATTCATTACTTAGGTGGAACCAATATAGTAGTTTGTCAACTTATATACAACAATATGCTATGTTTTTCTCTGGGATTATTATTAATAATGGAAATATCAACAGCAATGATCTTTTATTTTAATGGAACTATAGAAATTTCTGATACTAGAAGAAAAGTTTGTACAATTATGACTTCATAGATTGAACAATTACCTTTAAATACCAATACTACTTAAACTTGCGGTTAGCTCAGGGTGGACATTCATCTTGGTGCATCAGAAGGCGTTTATTGGTGTAACCTCCTTCCTTGTTTTGACCTCAGCTACAAGAGTGATACTCCACAGGATGTACAAGCATGTCTTGTAAATACAATGTGATGTATCTTTAGGTTTCCAACGTGATTTTGACAGGCATTAATGAAAATATTATTTTATAGTGATGGTAATGGAATCGTAGAGTTCATCATGCACTCACTGCCAGTTGAAAGATTCAAGAGAAGTGTCATCAGAAGCAGTCTAGACTTAGTAGGTAAGCAACAAACAAGAATGTATACTTGTTCGTCATTCAGTGTGTAAGCAGTACAAATTGTATTTACTGTATTAATTTCTTCTGTGTAAATTATATATTGTAGAAGATAACAGTTATTTGTAATTTCAAAATTGCCTACCGGTACCTCCTTGGCTGAGACATGGCATGCCAGACTTCGGTCTGAGGGACCCTGGTTTTACTTTGGCTAGGCTGTGATATTTTATAAAATAATACAAATATTGATTTGCTTTCCACCTATTCAATGTATAGCCGAATGTCCCTTTTGACTGTAGCCCTTAGCAGCTTCTAACTCTACAATGTCAACTAGTCATTTAAAGCTTATGGTTGGAAAACGACCAACAAGACATATTCGACAGTCTATATTAATTAATGACTGTAACGTATCAAAGCCACATAAGGATTAACGTGCAATACCAATCAAATTAACACACACATATATATACAAAAACTTCAGAAGTTTTAAGTTTGAGATGATTCTGTAATTTTTAACCAAGACTCTGGACTACTATGTCACAATACACTCAGTTGTTCACTCACCGTTAGAACGAAAGAAGAAATGCATGAAGCATTTTAGCCAGAATCTCATTATGTAATGTTATCATTGAGTCTTAGGTATCAGTATTAATGAATCAAGTCACTTACCCTAACCTTGGCACTACCATTTTAATCACAACTACTAAGTTCATACATTGTATATCATAAGTGCAATTCAACAAAATGTAATTGTAAATTCATCAAAATCATAACTTAACCTTGAGACATTATAATGGCTGAGGATGTTCGGTAGACGAGCGAAACATGTCTCAGCTGTAGTATTAGGTCAAGAATAAAATCCTGAAAAGAAAAACCTTTTATTGTATTGAATAGGTGGAAAGCAAATCAATATTTGTATTATTTTACAACAAATTTCAATACAGACCTAAAAATGAGAGTTTTTACAGGTAATGTGATATTTTAACCGTGAACGTTTAATTACAATGGTTCAGGGATTGGGTGTTTGTATTGCCTCAATTAGGGTCGCTAGGTTGTACGTTTTCCCCGTATTCTTAGTTTTTGTACTGTTAATTTAGCCTTATGTTTTTTATTTCACCATATAGCACTTTCTTCCTTTTTTAAATTATTTGGCGCTGCCTTATAGTAGGACCCAAACCAATTCTACTTCTTAATATATATAACAAAAATACACATTGAAGGTGGTTATTGTTATTATTACCATCCAGATATTTATTTTAGAATAGTCTATGTTTAGATTTGTACTTCTGAAGATCACTCGATTACCTACAACTGATAGTGTTGATATAGTTTGTTTCTGCTTCTGTAGTTATACTCATGTTCATAAACTTCACTACAGTGATAATTTGATGAATTCATATATTCCATAGTTTTCTTTGCTTACTTTTGTCCAAGAAACGTAATTAATCATTGGCAAACAAGAAATGCTACAAGCAACAGCAATACAGTGAAGTGTACTTAAAGAAATGGGAAAATATTTTCACGTGAGTTAGACCTGTTCAAGTGATAAAACATACTTTTTGTACATTTTCCAGGAAGGAATTCAGCATTTTGCATCTCAAGCAACATGCCCCGTATAAATGACATCAATTAAAGGAGAAAGCAAATACTCAAACCACGAAAGTATCTGAATATTTTGTGAACACTATTAAATCTGAAGTCAACGTTGTCACAGCTTGTGAGTTAGGACTTGTGTAGCACACTTTGAAAACCAAGAACAGTGATTACCCTCATTGTACATACAGTTCATAAGCAAGTTTGTATATTTCTATAAATAATTACTCCAAAATAATAGTATGCAGCTTACTGCAATCTCCTGTCTTGACCACTACTTTAGTTTTGTAACCATTTTAATTCATATTTCAAACTTGGTCATCTGTTTCAAAGTTTTGATTGTCAATCACAATCTGGTGATTGGAAATTTTCCGCTCTGCATTTAACATTTTATACATGCTTTTCACACTTTCAAGTAAGAAAGTGAGTTTTCCTGTTTTAGTTATTCTACCTCATTCTGTGAATCAGTGGTACAGCATTGGACTTCAGATAACAAGATCACAATTTCAAATCCAGCAGAGGTAGTTGGAGTTTTGAAGGGCAGAAAAAAGTCCGTCCTACACTCCACACAATATGTTATTGGCATGCTAGGGATGTCTGGTGATGCATTCAGTGTTTGTCTGACAAAATCAATAAAAAATCTGCAATGGGCTGCCCAATACAGTTCCAGTTTCTCTCTTGTCAAATTGATTTTAGAAAGGAACATAAAATTGACACACAGGCAGCCTAAATGGGGTCAAGTCAAAAATGCCTGCACACAGCAGCTGTTGAGTTATCCTGTTCAAATAGGGAAGGAAGACTTCACCACAATATGATTGCAGAGATGAGGAGCAGATAATGGATCATATTATATTTGAGTGTCCTTTACGTGCTTACAGAGACTCAATAGAAAACTTACACTGTGTTTCAAGTAAAGCTTTTCCCTGGCTCTCAAACTTTGTATGGAACTTTAGTTGTGAACTTGAGATGTTGTACATACTGTATGTAATATTAATAATACTTTATAACGGAAATACCATTTTACATAACAGTAGAGAAGAACAAACAAAACAAAACATACTAAAAAGAAAGTTCAATGGAGTATAAGTAGAAAAATATGTACAGATATATACACAGGTTATATTACAAGTAAGCACAGGAAAGTTATAGTCTATTCTGGAGATTATGTAAGTGATTTCTAAATTTTGAAAATGAGCAGTTAAATATATCAATATCCACTTTGTTTAGAGATCTTGACATTCGTTCAATTGGCCCATTGAATGCGTAGTTAGTTCTATGCCAATTTGTAGACAATGTATTCTTGAACCTTGTGCGTCTGTCTGGTACATGTACGTTAATTTTTGCAAGGAGTTGTGGACAATTTACCAAGGAATGGAGCAATTTAAAAATGAAAAGTGGATCCAATAATTCACGGCGTTGTGACAGGCTATGCAGATTTAAGGACTGTTGTAGGGATGTATAATCAATATTATCATATGAGAATCCTGCTCTAAATGAATATATACGAAGGAATTTATGTTGTACTGAATCCAATCTATGTATAGAGGTCTGATGAGAAGTGTTTCAAACAGGTGTACAGTATTCTAATATAGGGCGTACCAAAGATACATACAGCACTAGATAGGTAGCTAAGTTTGAAAATTCTCTAGAATATCTAGTAATGCAACGCAATCTTTGAAATGCTTTCTTACAAATATTTTCAATATGTTCATTAAACGATAGGTTATAACTGAATAAAACACCAAGGTCATTAACTTGTCAAACAGGAGTTAGAATGTTATTACTAAATTTGTACTGAAATGATATTTTCTGCTTGTTCTTTAAAAAAAGATTTGTTTTACATTTCTCATGATTAAGTTTCAACACATTTTGAATACAGTACTTTTCCAGATGATGTAAATCTTCTTGAAGTTTTAAACAATCAAGTGGATAATTAATTTGTATACAAACTTTTGCATCGTCAGCAAACAAAAGCAATTCAGAATACTTAAGTATATTTTTAATGTCATTTATGTAGAGAGTAAAAAGTAAGGGTGCAAGGTGAGACCCTTGAGGAACACCACTCGTAACAATAATAGGCGCAGAAAAATGATTCCTTATTTTAACAATCTGCAGGCGATTTTTAAGATACGATTCAAACCATGAGAGGAGAGGCCTATTAATTCTTTAGCCCGTTAGTTTTTGCAGCAAGATATCGTGGTCGACAGTGTCAAAAGCATTTGAGAAGTCTGTATAAATGCAGTCCACTTGGGAGTGGTTCTCTATTGCATCCAAGAGGAACTGATAGAATAAAAGAAGATTGATAGAGGTTGACCATCCTGTAAAGAATCCATGTTGCTCATCAATGATGATGTTTCTAAAGAGAGGTGTGATTTTGTCAAGAATTATTGAGTCAAAAATTTTGGAAATCTGAAAAGAAATTATAACGGGTCTGTATTGTTTTATGTCAATTTAATCACCATTTTTGGAAACTGGACTAACAAATCCTTTCTTCCATTCCACTGGAAAAACGCCTTGGTTTAATGATAAGTTGAACAGATAAAAGAGTGCTTCATATAAAAGAAATGAGCAGTACTTGAGCAGGTAAGTTGAAACACCATCAAGTCCTACAGTTTTCTTTAATTCCAGAGATATCCGTTTGTTGTAAATTTCTGCCTTACTAATGTTTATAACTGATAGATTGACAGAGAAAGGATAATCATATGACATACTACTACTATTCTGATAAGAAGAATAAACAGATGAAAAGTGGTTAGCAAAAAGGTGGACAATATTTTCTCCAGTATCTGCTGTAACTTCATTAAGATGCATTGTTGAAGGAATATTATTACATGACCGTTTAGAACTTAGATATTGCCAGAATTTCTGTGGATTGGAAGTAATACTTCGTTCACAGTTGGAGACATACATTGTATAGCAAGATTTAGATTCAGACTTGCATTCATTTCTTAATTTTGAGAAATGATGATAATTACTATTGAGACTTGATATTTTGTATCACTTGTGTGCTTTCTTCTTTTCAATAATAAGTGACTTCAATTTATGATTAAACCACTTTGGGAAATTGAGAGTCTTAAAATTCCGTATAGGGATGTAAAGTTCCATGCCATAATGTAGTACTGAATAGAAAGTTTCTACTGCTTCTATTGTACTCATCATCTGCTAAATAATTAAATAAATCTATATAAAGTAAGAGATTTGTCTGTACATTGCTCAGAATTAAAAAAGAATGGTATTTATGTATCGGATGTAACCACAGTAACAAGGAAATGCACTTTTCAATTTTCCGTAATTTCTGTCTGTATATCTGTCTGTCTGTCTGTCTGTCTCTGTGTGTGTATGTACACGCACCACGAAAAACAGCTCAAGATAATTTAATGAAAATTGGTATGTAAAGTCTGGAAATAAGTCGCTATAATCTACTGTAGGCCATAAATAATTTTATTCGCGCCGAGTGAAATGGTAGTTTAGCGGGAGGCCTAAAATTTAATTCTAATACATTTATGTTATCAGTGGTCATATTGATAAATACTACCTAACCAAAATTATATAATATTAAATTTCCAACCATTTATGTCTTGTACATTTTTATTGTACCGACTATGATAACAGAGATATTCATGAATTTAGATTTTTGTTGCTTAGTCCATATCAGTGACAAGTCACGAGAAAATGGGTAAACCGAATTTAATGAAAATCAATATATGAAGTTGGGGAATAAGAAACTACAGTCTACGCAGTAAATAATGTTATAAGATGCCGTAATATCACAGAGTCGGAAGAAAACTTAATGTGTAGGCCTACAATATAGAAAGCCCATAAAATTGGTCACCAATAACATTACATTGACCATCGTTTGTTGTGATGTGCTTTGTGGCTTCTGCTATCACTCATCTCTGATAGATGGGATTACTGCTGATTACTGAGTACAACATCCTGCCTGAATATTGGCGGGAAATAGCGGGAAGTTAAGATCTCTCTCTTCTTTAGCATGCCATTCCTCTGGTTTGTAAATTTTCTGATACTACTGGTACGTAACACACTGGTTCATCATAGCATTCCAGATATTCAATCCCTACTATGAGGCACTGACTGGAATGAGCAGTGTGCACATTTAACGGAATAATGACAGAGGAGCATTCCAGGCTGTCTGTGGCCTGGTCGTTCCAGCTCTGGGATTTTGGACTGTTAGATCGGCACCGAAGTACTGTTCATTAAAGTGAGAAAATGTGCGGTTTTCATTTGATCGGGTATTTGATATGATAACAATATTTTTAATCGCTACATTCCTACTGAAGTCATTGTAATGACCTATGTTGCCTTCAGTTGGGAAAACCACAAAGACAATCTTTCTGATAATTCCATAGCAAAACAAAAGTACATCAATTAGTAATGTAATATTATTATTATTAATTGTTTTGTTTTACTTTACATTTTATGGCCTACGTTGGACCACTCTTGTCAATTATACAAAGGATTTCTTGATTTTCTATCAGCCCAATATTTTCCTTTCTGAGAGATGCTGCCTTCCTTTGTTCTGTTGAAAATACTCTCACATTAGACCTTATATTGATCTTGGTGAGTAGCCTGATGTTGTGTATTTTGAAGTATCGTAATTTTTCTGTTTTGTTTTTGAGATCGTCTATTGTTATTTGTAGTTCTTTAATATCTTCCTTAATTTCCGTGATTCATTTAATCTTGGACTTGCTATTCCATAATTTTTCAATTATTCTTCTGCTAATTCTGGTGTTAGGTGTTCTGATAAGATATCCAAAGAATGAGATACGCTTTTTCCTAATCGTGCTCAATACTGGTTCAATTCCCTTATAAACTGTTTTATTTGATGTTATTCTCCATTAACTTGATACTGTTTATTTATGCATGCTCTAATTATTATTCTTTCTGTCTTAAGTATTTTGTCTGTTTCAGCTGTATTAGTAGTTTCAAAAATGGTTTCACTAGCATAAGTTATTTCTGGCTGTGTGACTGTTTAATAATGTCTTAATTTTGCTGCTATCAGTAAGCTTATTTTATTGTATGTAGTCTTGGTAATATAATTTGCTTTGTTTAATTAATTTATTCTGTTATGTCAAGCTGGTTTCTCATTAATATTATAAGTTATGATTTCTCCTAAATACTTAAATTTATCACCCTCTCATGCATCATTTCCACTGCAGTGGACGGCTACTATTGGCTGATATTAGAGCTCAGTAGCACTTTATCCGTATCCCCTATTGCATGAAGTCCACTCTGGTGGACGTGCTCTCTTCAGTGCTGCGTTCTTATGGCGGAAAAAGCAACTATTGGAGCAGCAGGCGCCTTTCTTCTACAAGTGTGTGACCAAAATTGCGGGGAGGAAAGATGGCTGTATACATGGTCCCACAATAAGGACAAAACCCTTCTATGGAAGAAGTAAAGATATGGAAAGAAATTATAATCTCTTTTATCATAGTATATATGGTGTTGTGAGACATTTCCTTCATTCAGAAACTTCCTCACTCTGTGTGTATTGCGCTGTATGTTCATGTCCACTGTGGTGGACGGTATGCATAAATGGTCACAACCATGTGCATGCCTGTATCCACTGTGGTGTACGTCATGCGTGCGCAGTACTCGGGATTATTCTGATTTCTGTAGTTAGTATGGTATATCCATATATTTTAACGCTTTAATACCGTACCTATACTTATTTTACAATAATAATCTAACAATAGAAAAATAATGAGCATATTTACTCACTGATTTGTAAAATCATCATTCAGTTACTTTAAACCATCTTATGATTATTACATTATGATTATGATGATGATGATGATTATTATTATTATTATTATTATTATTATTATTTTGCAATAGAGGTGATAATGGAAAAAATTCTGGATGACTCTGACTGTACAATTGCTGATGATTGTGACGCAGATGAAGACTGGGAAGCAACACCTGTGATCCTCCACAATGTCATTATTCCCGAGTCCAGAAAAAGTTGAGGAGGAGAACGAACAGCATTTTGATCCCCCTGCTACAGATACATCCCCAATGCAGGCATACACTTCTCATAAGACGAAAATAAGCCCAGTTCTACAAGGACTAGGACTAGGACAGACAATAAGTTTTGGGAGAACATAAATTGTAATAAGTGTAGTGTGTCACTTTGTCCAGACTGTTTTGCCATTTTCCACACAAGAAAATGAAAGACAGTGAATGAAATGATATGCATAGGATGAATCTATCAATGCATGAAGCCCACTCCGGTGGACATGGTGTTATTTTCATAGTACTTGGTGTAAATTAGTGAAATAAAGCTTTGGGTGATCCATTGGACCCCAAATATTACAAAAACACTGTATTTAACATTTTTATCTTCATCCCATTAATTTATACATGAGAGGGTTAAGATTTTTAGTTACGATTTCTCCTAAATACTTAAATTTATCAACAATTTTGATTTTTGCCCATCAATTGTTAATTTATTTTTCAGTGGGAATGTGTGAATGATCTCAGATTTTTCAAAGGATATTGAAAGACCTATTTTTTGTGCTATTTCCTGTATTTAATTTGGTGTTGAGTTTCCTGAATATTGTTGGACAATAGAGCAAAGTCATCAGCAAATCCTAAACAATGTAAGCTTAAATTTTGTTTGGAGCTTCCAACTTTTATGTTCTTTGGGTTGATCTTGTACCATTCCCTTATTATAAATTCTAATGCACAATTAAATAGTAATGGAGATAAACAGTCTCCTTGTCTTAAATCTGTTTTAATAAAAAATGGTTCAGAAACCTCTCCTCCAAATTTTACTTTTGATATGGTATTAGTTAAAGTAAGTTCTATTAGTTTAATTAATTTAGGATTGAGTAAAAAATTCCATAAAATTTTTAACATTGTCTGGGATTCTAAGTAGGCCATCAGTTTGCCAACTGTATTGTTGAATCTCAATGAGTCACTGTTTCTTCTGACGGAGCGCCGGTTTCATTTTCAAATTCACCATCACTCTCATCATTACCTGCCGAGAAACAAGAGGCAATAATTTATTCATCTGTCATTATGTCGTAGCCTGAATTACAGTCATTTTTCAACCAGTCATTTACATCGTTCACGTCTACTTCTGAGCATCCGGAACTCAGAACTCAGAAGAGTCCATGGTTTCCCATTCTCAATTCCAGGTGAATGCCGGGACGGTGCCTTTGATAGACTGCGGCAATTCCTGTCCTTAACTATCCTTGGCAGAAAAGTCATTCAAGAAGAATCGACCTTGTAAAGGAAATACTGTACAAGTAAAAATAAATTTTTTTTCGATCCGGATAAACCGAAGATTCGGATTAATGAGGGCCGGATAAACGAGGTTCTTGTGTATTATTACTATTTCCTGAAACATTATATAGTCTCATTGCTGGACAGAATACATTTACTCTGGCCAGAACAATGGAACCTGTGTGTTGTGACTGTATGAAAATGGCGAATTATAGTTAATATTATTTAGGAAATATGAATGAAAATGGTTACAATACTAAAGCAGTAGTCAAGAGAGGAGATTGCAGTAAATGCATACTATTATTTTGGAGTAATCATTTATAGAAATGTGCAAACTTGCTTATGAACTATACAATGGGGGTAGTGGTGCCTGTCTGACCAGGTTTCATCCTGCCACAGTAACAGAGTAGACTTTGCAGCCAGCATCTGTATGCTGAGTGTTGTGCGGTGGGAAATAACCTAGCTACCTGAAAGAGCCAACAGCTTTGGACGGAAGAGCTCCTTTAGGAGGATGGTGGTCTCTCAGTTGGAGGAAATGCCACTGAAAACCACCGTGCAGCGTCTGTACTCCATGTTAGGAGCGACTACAAAAGGCGTCTGTTCCCCACGTTAGGGGCGGCCTCAAGAAACCCTGGTAGTAGGTATAAAATGCCCTTGACGACAAGCGGAGCGACACGTCGATTGAGGTATTTTTTGTCGTATCAACATGCAGTTGACTCCTGTTCATTCGGATATAAATTCTAGGGCGTCCCCTCTAAGCGACACGCACCGCTTTCGCCCGAACGATATGGAAAATGGACAAGGGCTACGACGCGTCGTCGATGTCGGCTAAAGAAGCTAGACCAAAAGACATCATATCGTATCTGACTAGCCACTGTCAACATTGGGACAATGACAGGCCAAAGCCGAGAACTGGCTGCCTCTTTGAAGCAGCGGAATATGGACATAGCTAGCGTTCATGAAACCCGATGGCCAGGTGCAAAATCGAGAGATATCGGAGAAGGCTACAAGCTAATCTACAATGGTAAGAAAAGTGCAAATGTTGTAGGTGTGATTGTAAGCCAGTGGATTCATGACAGCGTCTCTGAAGTAGCTCGCATCAGCGACTGCATAATGTCAATAAAGATCAACTTGGGGACAAGTTTAATTCGAGTTTTGACAAATTTTGGAACGATCTCGAATCACACGTTCAAGCTGTTGATGATACTGAAATTCTTTTCATAGGTGGAGAACAGAATGGACATGTTGTTTAAATTTAAAGTCAAGAATTTCATGTTTGTTCCATATTCAATAGAGATTAAAAAACAATAAGTTAAATTGTACAAGATCCACCTTTTCAATACATGGTACTGTGTGTTATTAAAATTACAACATAATTTATTAAATGGTGCAGGTTTCAACATTCATGGACGTCTTCATCAGCCAAATAGGGTCATTATACAAAGATACACATTAAAGTTAAAACACATAAAATTGACCCTCATAATGGAAACTATCTATAACAATTTAAAATATAAAGCATATTTATGCTATGTTCAGGTTTGAATATGTAATTAGTACAAAAAATTTTCGTGACTAACAAGTGGATGACTGACCACACCCTAGATCCGTTGAAAGAACGTAGGATGGCAAAGAACAACAAAACCCTATATTGTCAAATTCAATCCCAAATTATAACAGAGCTAATGAAGACAAAGGAAAATGGGATGAAAGAAGAATGCCAAGAAATGCAGAACTTCGTTCAAAATAATGACACTTGTTAGATAGGTTCCTCGCTAAGTTTTAAGGAGCCAGTTCCCTTCTTTGTCTTGCTGAAAATCATTCCTTTGTGTTACTGATGTTAAGGCCCATCCCTTTGCCAATTGCATTTAGTTTGTTAAAAAATACAGTTCTAAGCTCTCAACATCTTCTTGTTGCCTTGACATTCCTTCATCAGATCTAGGATGTGGTCAATCATCCACTACTGTTTCTTTGTTCTTTCCTTTTGTGAAAGAAGTGACTGAAGCATTTCAAATGAAAAGACCAATTGTTGTCAAGGATAACTCAGATAAGCTAATAATAAATCATCAAGATAAGATGAAAATTTGGGAGAAATGTGTAGAAGACCTCTTTAAGGAAAATTAGTAAGTTATTACTTCAAGGGATGAGTACTGAGAGGACATAGGAGTTTGAAATCTGAAGGAAATCATGCAATAAAACTATTGAAAGACAGGGAAACTGAGATAAAATTCCTGCCAAACTCCTAAAACTTCTTAATAAAGAAAATCATGATTTTATCAATGGTATATATGATTCATGTGAAATCTCCAAGGACTGGTTTGCATCTTCCTTGATTCACTTGCATAAAATGTTATGCTCCCAAGCGATGCTGCAAATACGGTATCATCAGCTTAATAAGCCATTTACTAAAATCATTCCTGAGGGTCATTCATGTAAACAACAAATGTGAAGTGAATCTAGAAGACTTTCATATGAAGTGGATTTATACTCGAGAGGCCCTTAGTTTGATAGCCCTTTCACAAGAATGCTAGGAACAATAAAATATGTATATGCGTGTTTCATAGATGAAAAAAGCATTTTATCGTGTCAAAATGATGAGCTCATCCAGTTATTACATCAAACTGAAAATGACGGAAATGTCATACAAATTATAGAGAACTTCTATTCAAAACAGAAGGCTGTAATGAAGATGACATTCTGACAGATCCTATAGAAATCCATTGAGGAGTCAGACATGGCTGTACACTGTCCCCTTTAGTGTTGAATCTCTATTGAGATGCATTATTTAAAAGAACACTAGTAGATGTAAGTGGGAATAAAGGTTAATACGTGTAGATGACACAGTGATTCTTGCTGAAGATGTTGAGAGCTTAGAACTATTTCTTAACAATCTAAATGCAGTTGGCAAAGAGATGGGCCTTAATATAAACATCAGCAACACAAAATAAATGATTTTCAGTAATACAAAGAATGGACATTGTTCCTTAAAACTTAGCGAAGAACCAATCTAAAAAGTAAGCATATTCAAATATCTTGGATGCTGGATTACAGATAACCTTAACCCTGATCTGGAAATTAAGACTCGTGTTGAAATAGCCAGATCACTTTGTAGAAAATGAAATCACTGCTTTGCAATAATGTGCTAAATTTAAAATTTAGACAGCAAATGTTAAAATGTTACATTTGTTTATATTGCTTTATGGTGTTGAATCTTGGCCTCTAAAGCAAACTACAACTGAGTGACTGGAAGCTCTGGAAATGTAGCTGCATAGAAGAATGATTAAAATCTCTTGGGTCCAACACGTTGTCGGTGAAAGAGTATGAGCAAACACTAAAAGAGAGCTATTGGCAGTCAATGAATGCATGGACCATGTGTTGTGTGGTAAAATAATACCAGTTGTTACAATTTATACTGAAGGGAAAACTCCTCACACAACAGAGTAGAGGGAGGAGGTGAATGATCTGTCTCAAAAACATCAAAGCATGGACACGAACAATAACAACTGAACAGCTGTACCACCTGGTAGAAAATAGAGAAACACTAGCTTTAGTCTTAGCCAAGATCTGGAAGACTGGGCAAGGCAAATAGAATAAGAATAATACGAATAAAAAGAAAAGTATATTGGAATCTTATTCCAAAAATTGCTATTTTCCATCAACCCTGTGTGTGTTTTGCATGTGTGTGTGTGTGTGTGTGTGTGTGTGTGTGTGTGTGTGTGTGTGTGTGTGTGTGTGTGTGTGTTATGTATACATATATATTTAATATTTCTAATACGATGTTAATTTGTTATGTGTGATTCAACTCTGTTACTGCTAATTCTGTTAATTCTTCCTTAGTTTCCATTGGGGGTGCTGCAGGCCTATTTCTGGGTGCTAGCCTGCTAAGTATAGCAGAGCTATTCATCTACTTCTGTATACGACCTTGTTCAGCAACAATCCAGACACATTCGATGCAACATTAAGTTAACACCGTCCAGGCTAATGAACAAATATGTATAACTTACCTAAACTATTTTCCACCAGTTACCATTTCACCAATGGACAAAAAAGACGCCAATTTATCTAATGAAAAAATGAAACCACAGTTTCTGTTCACAAGTAAGATATTTCAATATGACATCACTACTTTTCGTGATATATAACTTTCATTTTCATGTTGATGTTTGACTTATATAATAAGGATCAATCGAGGGTTGTTGAATGGTGGAACATCCCTCAATTGATTCCTATTATATCATTACTTTTCTCAGGTTTCATTTGTCAAAAATTCCTACAAATGTAGCATGCATGAAGGTAGGAGAATGCTCTTTTAAGGATGTATATGGCTTGGGATATGTAGGTTGTCATTCTGTCAAAATGCAAGTATAGATATTTATGCACGTTCATTTTGTTTCTGATAAACAGAATCATGCATGTATTGCACTGGATACAAATTATCTTCAAATAAAAAAGATATTCATAATCTTTGTTTGTTCTATGACGTGGACCCCCTGCATTTAAACGACCTGCTCACACCCGTTCTGGACAATGCATTGTCGTGTTCACCTAGGAGTTCTCTTATTCGCTGCAGCAAGCGCTAACATTTGGCCATATGTCAATGTAGTATACGGATGAATTGAAGGAAGAAGCCACAGTTCATACCCTTCTTTCACAGCATTAAACTTACTATGAGTCTAGAGTATGTATGAAATAAAGATCAAAGGAGACTCAAGTGTAAAGATAAAACTCATCGAATGCAAACCAAAATGAACACCGTGAGTGAAGAAAAATGTGTCACTACCTGTAGAAAAATAGTCCTCTTAATATTTGATGAAGATTGTCATCCTTCACACACACACACACACACACACATCCACCACTGATCACCACCAATAGCAGGGTATATCCCAATCAATTCCTTTTCTTTGTGTAGCTGACCTAATAAACTTTCTGTGCAAAGGTTTACTTCTTAGGGAACATTTCCTTATTTTCAAAGTTTCTGTGAACTACTTAAAGTATTTCACAAGGTATGGTCTCAGAAACTTGTTTAGAACAGGAACATTAAGTTATTCATGTGATCCATGTTTCCCTTTGCATGCCTATAACAAATGTTAAGGTTCTTGCTGAGATGGGTCTCAATACAGTGGTTTGGAATAATGATGAATGTAAGGAATTATTGCTTAAGTTGCAACATAAATCACTGTGACTATACCAATAAAGTCATTAAAGGGATAAACATAACCATTTGGACTGATATTCTTCAGCAGAACAAGAGTAAGAATATCTTTATGTTTGGATGTGAACAATATCATGGTCATTATTATCCTTAATCATACTGATCAGATAAATAGCTATAACTACTATAGTAGACTGATAGATTTCTAGGTTAATTTTACATCCGAGTCATAACTTTTGAGTGTTCAAGATAAGAACAGCTCCAAAGTTCTGTTTTAGCTTTATCACTACTTTTTGGTTGGACGAATGAATGGCATTATTACATTAATGTCCTTACAACCGTGAACAATACTTGTGTTCAAAGAAGAGGATCTAAATACCGTAGAAAGGATTTTATGAATAATTCGCATTGTACAACGGCACTTGTCTGGTCATTATTTCCTCTCGGCCTTCTAATGGAGCTAAATGGGATATCAATTTGGACACTAGGAAATTTTTCTGAGAGTACAAAATGTAAACCAAATTTTAAGAGGTACCAAATGCATCTCAAAGTGGACATCATAGATGTCAGTCAAGACCAATGGTTTGTATGTCTCTTTGCTCAGAAATTCCATCTTTTGGTTTGTAGATGAGTTTTCCATCTATTCAAATAACTGAAGCAGTTATCCTCTCACCACTGCAATCTAGAGTCCTTGTTCTAAAGAAGTGCCTGAATGTCTTGTTGCGAGAATGGTTATGATATTTTGTGTTTTTCGCCTTGTGAATCCAGAACCATTTTATCGCGACATCCAACAACTCAATGGTGGATTCACAACCTTCAAATCCATCTTTTCCAAGATCGGTTGCTTTAATAGTGCAAAGGAAGACAATAATCCTGTCAGAGAAAATTTGTACTGCCCTTTCCATATTCATCTTTTCAAAACTGCTAAGTATAAGCTTTCTCTCTATCAAAAACAAACAAACTTCTACACTGCACCTCTCTGCATTTTGAACAATATCTGAGGTACTTTGGCTAATGGACTTTCCTTCATTGAGCAATGCACGTCTTACATCTAGAGACTTCTCACATTCCTAATAATAGAGTTACAAGCATGAAGTATCTCAGGAAGTAGCTTTCCCTGGCAACGTCTAGAAATCATTTGTAGCATGGTTGTGTGTCACCATTCTAACAAATATAAAACTACCATCTTCTATTTCAGTAATGAATTTCAATGTGAGTTTTTTAACTCAGACCCCGTTGCATTGACAGTGAAGAAGTAGTGCACAGGAATTACAAAGCGAGATACTAACCCTTGAAAGACATGGAAAGTAAGTCGTGTGGCAACATCATTCCTTTTGACAAATTTTTCTTCGATCAATCCATATCCACTATACCAATAATATAAACTCCTACACGTAAATAATGAATTTCAGGTCGAAGAGTCACATCGTCAACAATAAGAGAATCAAAGGCTCCTTCGTCACCAACTAAGCTTTGCTATTCTGATAGTCTCTATGATATAAGCTCAGTATTTTTTCTTTTGAAAAAGTAACAACAAAGCGCTCTTTAGGGTCGATTTGCTTGGAAGTTGGAGCACATTTCAGACCAACTCTTATGCAGACTGAGATTTGCCTTGGCAAAAAAGGAGTATCTTATGGCTATTTCACTCCATATGTGATCTCTCTTAGAAGATCATCAAATGAGATGGGAAGACACTTGTTTCCCTCTTCCATTAACAACCAACATTCTGTTACTAAATAATGGTATTAAGCATGACGGCACATTAGCTTATGCTGCAGCTTCGCTGCTGGCACATGGATGCTCACCCTAGCCTCTCGCTGCTGGCTATAAACAGGCTGCTCGCCATGGAGCTTTCACCCAGCAACAGTCCTGCACGCACGCTGCTGGCAGCTCTCAGGTGTAGTCGAAAATTAAAAACTGATAGTTAAGGCCGTTTGTATTTTGCATAATTTTATTATAGATATAGAGGGGATAAACACTTATACTAAGAAGACGTACTTCGAAGAGGTACCCTGTCGAGGAGAAACAACGCAGCTCCAGCTGAAGCTTTTGAGTGCGGAATAAATTCAAAGATTTTTTTAACGAGTGAGTCGCAGTTCTGTTGGCGAGTGAATCTTACAATAATTTGGTGTACCGAATATGTAATAAAAAGTGTAAAATGCCTCGCCTGGAATTTTCAGTGCATTTCTACTGTGGGAGTTGATAGAAGAAAGTTACAAATGCTTCATTTCGTATTTTAATAGTGTACTCTGGAATAATGTAAAATAAGGGGTTATGGAGTATTTCATTTTCGTTTTAGTTAGGTCTCCTAAACAAAATATGTGTACATATTTTTAAAACTTGTTTTACGTTGCACCGACGCAGATAGGTCTTATGGCAAGGATGGGACAGGAAAATGCTAGGAGTCGGAAGGAATCGGCCGTAGCCTTAATTAAGGTACAGCCCCAGCATTTGCTTTGTGTGAAAATGGGAAACCACGGAAAACAATCTCCATGGCTGCCGACAATGGGGTGAGCTTACATCCGGGAGATAGTGGGTTCAAATCCCAGAGCGAAGAGAGGAAGAGTGGGAGAGCGGGTGACCTTGAAAGAACCAATCACAGTCCAAGGTACAGGATAGCCGGCGATGTGCCAAGCTCAAAATTCAAACGTGTTTGAGATCATGGATATGCCAAGGATAGCAGCCAGCAGCGCAGCTATAAGCCGGGCTCCAGGGTAAAAGCACCAATTGAGATCCATTGGTTTGTTTCATCGTCGCCTAACATCGAGCAGCGTGGCTTGGCGATGTGCCAGCAGCGAAGCAGCAGCTTGAACGTACCCTTACAACAGCCAACTGCACCTAGGTGCTTCAAGCAGGCCGAATGCTAGTGCTTGGTGACTGAGAGAGAAGTTACTAGTGCAGACAGGTCTCTATAATAAATGTAGGTCTAGCTATGACTACTAGCTTCTGTACTCACCTTTGAGGGGCTAGTTTTTGCACAGTTGCACAAGCGATGCCATCTACTTGAGATATGTGGCTGCAGTAGAGATATAGCATACTTTAACTAACAACAGTCGAATGGTATATGGTTACTGCTGATTAGCATTAGATGCTCTGGAACACGTGCTTTAACACGTAAAAGCAAAATTTTCTGGAGAACCATCAGAGTTTCAAAGAAAATGTGTATGACATTCCTTTTTTATAGAAAACTAATTTTAAGTCCATGTGGCGGGCTTAAATTCATGATAAAACTAACAATTTGACTTTTATTTTGAGTTTTATTAGGTAAAATATGTCCAATTTCTTTAAATACCTGCATATTAATGGATGCAATTTTGAAAAGTTATTTATTAAAAAATCAGGATATGCTAAATATCTAAGATACCAGTAACCCTACACCAAATTTTAGTTCAGTAGGTCTAATAGATAATGCATGATTGTGAGAGACACAAATAGACACGCATATTTTAAACTATAGAATACTTTTTTAGAATAATTCCACCAATGATGTATTCAGCTCAATATTTTGAGATAAAACATGTTCATGTGAAAGTCCTCTCTGAGAATGTTTGTGAAAATGTTAATGAAATTCAACCCAGTGATCTAGATATGATGTCATTTCAGAAGGTAGACACATAGACAAGGCATTAATTTTACCCCCTACGCGCACTGCAGTCTCTAACTTCTATCAACACACCCATAAATTGGCAAGTTTGTAACATCAAAGAATTAGTATATGAGTTAGAACAGAAAGATCATTATATTACCCTAGTTTGGATTCCTGGTCATACCAATATTTTAGGCAATACAAAAGCAGGCCAATTGGCGAAGGAACCGATTTCGGGTACAGAATCCGTAGTTAATATTGGTACACTCTTCAGTGATTTTCTACCCTTGATTAAGCAACACAGCCATCAGCAGTGAAATGATATTTGGCAATCATCATCCAGAAGAAATGAAAAAATTATACTATTCCTGTTTACAGTAGATATCCTGCCTATACGTATTACAAGAGCCAAAGAGCTTCCTTGCTGAGGCAGAAAAGTATATTTGGATCACCTACAAAAACACATTTCAGTTTCCTGCCAGAAAAAGTTAAAAACTAGATTTCCCCTTCTGAAGTGACACATGGCCCTCATAAATCAATATCTGATTCATTCCTGTAGGGCAAGGTGGTTAGTCACTGGGCTAATTGTTTCATTCCACTTAGCATTAAGATAATGAATAGATAATAATAGTGGAAGGACTTGACCTTCTGCTCCTCCAGGGCCTTCATGGCCTGTGTGACTCCAAAAATATCTTTTGAAAGGAAGTTACAATTCCGTAGCCATATTCAACATCAAATTCAGGGTGTCAACCAGGTTTCATAAAGAGGAGTTTGATGGCTTCCTCCATACCTCCTTAATGCACCAGGAAAAGAATCAGTATATTCGACTGGATATTCTGGCTTCTTTCATTTCTTTCTCATTCTGTTGAAAGTTGCTATAAGTTAACATTTTCTTGAAATTTAAGCTTGTTTCAGTAGAAATGTCAGCAGCCATAATTTCTTCAGATAAAAAAGAATGACTTAAATTTGCACAGTTAGCTTATATGCAAACCGAAACTTTGTTAAAGGGAGGAAATATTGTGAAGAGGCCTATGTGAGTCGTAAATGTTGAATAAACTTGTAGAAAATTTGTCGTAAATACATGGAGCTACAAAAGTTAAATTCCAAATTATTGATACTTATTTTCTCCTTAATTCAAATCTGCACACTATTCATAGTTGAAAAGAATAGAAATTGATAATCTATCAAAATTTTAATTTTTTAAATTCTAATCAGACCCATTTGATGGTTTATAGCACACGCGTAACATGTTAAACTGCTGTCTTGAAATGTAAGTGGCAATTGTTGGAATGCTGTGATTTTCTCATAAAAATAAATAATATCAAACATATCTTGTGTTAGTTGTAAGAAATCTGCTCTAAGGTTATGTGTTGGTAACTCAGGTGTATTTTTCCTTGAATAAATTGAGTCGATTTGTCTACCTTGTTTTCTTATTCTTTGAACTGCTAGATGAGTGTGATTCGGCGTTGTGGACAACAGTTCGCAATAAAAGATGTGTGTGATGAATCTGGTGCTTTGTCGTAAAATTTGTTTGCCTCAACTGGTGTTATGAGCTAAAAATGAAGAGATATCAACCGGTTATGGGCCAGAACGCCGAAGTACATTCCGGACAATATAAGATGAAATGGAGTAACGAGAATTAACGGCCGAAGCGATTGTGACATTATTAACGGAAAAAATGGCGACCTAGTGGACAAGGGAAGAAACACTGAATAGGAATGTGGGTAAGCTTACAGTGGAGAACTACTTTTAGTGGGCATTGAAGGTGAAACAAGAACTGTTGTTAAAAGATGTGTGGGAATCAGTTATAGGGTGTGAGGATAAGCCAGGTTGTCAATTGCCTCAGAAAGAAACGAGACGACAAGCGCGAAACAATGTGATCGCATTAGCGGTTATTTTCAAATATGTGGGAGAAAATTTTGAAAGTGACATTGCACATACTGAATCAGCGAAAAAGGCATGGGAGAAACTGGACGAGTTGTGCAATGATGGAGGGCCAGTGAATGGTGCTAGGACCTTGAAACAGTTAACTCAATTTTTAAAGCCCAAGGACATGAATGTACAAGAATACTTCGCAAAAATAAAGCAACTGAGGAAGAGAATGAGTAAAGCCGGATACGAGTTCACAGACTAACAAGTTGAAACAATGATCATCGGAAATCTTACAGAGAAATATGCAGGTTGTATACCTTCCTTGGAAGCTGACTTGGCGAAACTGACAATCTCGAAGTTGAAGGCGAGATTACTTACTGAGGAAAGTAGAAAGAAACTTGAGAAAAATGGAGGATAAGCTTATGATACTGCATAACATGAGGAGGATGAAGCTCAAACCATGGCTGTGCAACAGAAACGATATATCAAGAAAGAAGACGTGGGACGAGGAAAACAGTATAGTTGCTACTATACGCGCACTTTTTCTTGAGCCCGGAGCCCCCTAGTGCTGAATCGGTAGACCTCGGTTATCTTCGACATCCATATCGGCAACCTTTGAAACACAAACTATGAATCGCTTATTCATCGCTGTGCGACATCTGGCGTACACTTTGCAAACTAGTACTGTTGTTGTTTACATAGCAAAGCCAAACTATATAATTCATGCTAGTAACAAGATTCGCATTGAGAAATGTTATATAATGTTAAATAATGTATGTGTGACACAATTGTTGACGTAAGATAATAAATGTTTAGAAAATTCATATCGATCGATCATATTATTGATTCAATTCGGACTTCATTTCCATCCAGTTGGCAGTATAACAGGAACTGGCAGCACTCCCTCCTTGCTCCTCACCCCGTAAAAATCGGGCTCAAGAAAAAGTGCGCGTATAGTACAATGGTGGTAAACAGGGACATGTATCTAAATATTGTCGCAGTACCCAAAAGTGCTTCAATTGCGGTAAGTTGGAACATTATTCTAAAATATGTCAGACAATAAATGGTGACGAATCATCACAGGCGAGTAAATTAGTGAATTTCGAGTGGAAAAGTGGTATGCTCGCAAATGATACATGTAGTAGATAAAGCAATGAGCTTGAAAGTTTTTGTAGGAACTGAGAAAATTAGAGATTGGCTGTTCGATTCATGTGCGTCCCATCATATGTGTCCACCAGAAGAGATGTTTATAGACATGTCAACAAATGTGACTGGGAATGTAGAAGTAGGAGGTAACGGTAAGCTGGATATTAGAGGTATACGTAAGGTGAAAGTGAAAATGTCAACAGGATGGACAATTACATTTACAGATGTGTTGTATGTGCCAAACTTGGCTGCGAATTTAATATCCGTTGGTAAGTCAACCAGCAAAGGTTTTAAATTAGGATTTGCAGGTGAGAAAGCAGCGATTGTGGATAAGAATTGAGATGAAACATTGTTTATTAAAACAGGAGGAATAATGTATATGTAGTACGGATAGAAGGAAGAAATTATATTGTGGCTGTGAGTGATTGTGACCAAATGATAGATCAAGAATACAATAATAATGTAACATTTAAATGTGTTGGGCAGGTTAGGTTGTGGCATGAGAGATATGGGCATGTACATTCTGAAGCTTTGTTTAAACTGCCTATCTTAAGGGCCCCATAGACGGTCCGTCTTAGCGTCCGTCTTACCTGCGCAGTTCTAAGACGACAGGTAAGACGGACCGTGTGTGGTAGAATTTTCATCCCTGTACCGTCTTAGGCTTGGCTCGAAGTGAATCTGGCAGCGCCTGATTTTTCTGTGCGTGTACAGGTAAGTCGGCGAGCAAGTTGGAGCGTGTGTGGGGTCTTCAGACTTAGCGTCAGTTTTAACCAATTGCTTCTACAGTGCAGTTCGCTCGTAGGACATAATGTCAGATTTAAGAATCATGCCTCGAGCGTTTCTAATGGAATTCATACAGCTATACCGTTGTAATCCGTGCTTGTGGAAAATCAAAAGTAAAGAGTACACGACACAGGGTTATTTTTACATGTTTTCCATCAACCGCACCCAGTCAATTTGGAAAATTCCATTTTCTTTCAAACTGCTGTCCAATACAAATCCATTCATCTTCTTTTGTTGGAAACTGAAACAAAATAAAATTATTATTGTTATTATTATTAAATCATGCAACTAAAATATAATTTTAACCCAATGTAATTAATTATATTTTTGTTTTTAGGTTGGTTGGACGGAGACTGTTAATTTTCACACTCCGTTATATAATTCTTTCTTATTGTACTATAAGCATACATTATACCTTGTTTTATATTAACATGAAATACATTTCCTTTTACCTTGTACAAGAAACTTATATATAAACTTTACTTACTTTGAGATACTGATTCTTGCGCACCTTATATATTGCAGAGCAAGTCTCAGGAATTATTACTCCCAAAGACTGGACTGAAATTGTAGTGGAAAATTTCAGATCTTCTTAACTTCTTCCAGTTGCTAAAAAACGAAGTGTGACGTTGAGTCGTTCATGCGGTGTTATTGCCCGTCTCATGCACTGCCATTCTTTCTGATATGGGGCGCTACCAAGTGAAGAAGGTATAAATAAGTTATTTATGGTTTGCTTTATCTCATGGTTGCAGGTATTTACATTAGATGTGCATTTATCTTGCTGCGCCTTGAATAAATGATCTGTGTAGCAAAATATATTGTTGAAGATGCACGACAAGAAGAGGAAATTAGGGTCAACTAATCTCTTAACCAGTCCCATAGCACCATTAACAGATTTGCCTTGTCATTCTTCATCTTTACCAACAATGTGTGTAAGAGCTTCTTTCAAATCTTTGAAATGGGATGCTATTGTTAGTGTTGCTCTGGAGTGGAAGTTCCAACGTGTCGTACATGCCGGAGAAAGTCTAAAGCCTTTATCTCTTAGGACTTGAGTTCTCTTTGATGACTTGCTGAAATATGTATGGAAGGCAGTCAAATCATAAGTAAAAATACGCACATTCTTTATAGCTTCTGCTCCATACAAGAGTACGAAATTAAGCTTATGTGCATAGCAATGTATAAACATTGCATGTGGGCAAACTTGCTTTACGACAGTTCGGAAGCCCCCTGTAGAACCCGCCATTACGGAAGCCCAGTCATAAGTCTGACGTATTAATTTCTTTTCTATTCCCCATTTTCTTTAGGCATCCAATATTACGGCTGATAGTCCAGTGGCACTTTTATCTTTTGAGACGTCGTAGAAACCCACAAACCGCTCGTGAACGTTATAGTCTACACAATACCGAAATATAATGTTCACCTGATTCTGACAAGGTATATCTAATGTTTCATCCACCTGAACTGTTACAAATTCACAAATAGAAAGTTCTTTCTAAATCTCTTCATTCATTACCTGAGTTACAAGGTCAATAAGTTCATTCTGAATGTCACTCGAAGTTCCTTTAAATCCTGAAGTCGCTCCCAGATGCTCTCTCATGAAATGTTCTTCATGTGCTAGCAATTCCAGGGTCTCGAGGTAGTTACTTTTATTACGGAGTCACTACTCTCGTCATCCCCACGGAATGGAAGTTCTTGTTTTCCGAGAAAACACACCACTTAAACTAACCTGCCTAGAACCCGTCTATTAATATTATTTACTAACTCATTATGCTTTAGAGCTGCAAGACGGGCCGCTTCTGATTAGGCATGCTCTATTCTACTCCTGCCGAGAAGAAGAAAACTCTCACTGTTCTGAATATGTCTTTTTGAAATCTGGTATTTACGTGCTTTTCTATGAATTTTTTTTAGGTGTTGATGCCATCCTTGTTCCATTCACTATCACCTCCAAATAATATGCAAATGTAACAATAAAGCATACTGTAAGCCACGTATAATCCTTGTAGGGTACCATTGGGGCTGGAAAGTTCTGATTTGGTTTCCATCCTTTTGCGCAATTTTCAATAATGGCTGTGGCCGTTTTTCTTTCAAGGCACATTTTTTTCGAAAGACAAAGAAGAAAATGGAACTCGAAACAGGTATGTAATAAGATCATTACTTTCATTCATTATACATATACACGGATATAAAAGATACTGGCAACTCTTTTCACAAAACACAGACCACTAATAATAATTTGTAAACTTTACAGATCAACAGATCACAACGTAAACATTAACTCGTAACACGAGACTTGGAGACTATACTCCCAGCTAGGTTTCAAAGCGAGTACTTACTACTGAATGACGTCATACGTTGTCATAGCAACCAGCACAAACCCCGCCCACTAGCAGGAAAGTAAGAGTCTGGCTGAAGCCAGACTCAAATGCTAGGCTTAGTGCTCTGTGAGTAGCGCGGCAGAGCGAAGAGCCGTGAAGTCTATTAAGTTTATTAGACATAATGTTCATGCCTTATATCAATAATTTATTATTCGTATTTCGTCTGGGGAATCTGAGATTCTTAGATTACCCCCTAGCTTCACCACTGACATTTTATAGTCCCCAGTACTATTTATTTCATAACGTCATTCAAAAAACTTATCTTAACAGTAGCAAATATTAAGAAACTAGCTTGGATAATCCTAAAGTTAAATCTTACAATCTACATAAATTAACACGCAACGCAATATAACCATCCATGTCACATCACTTCTTGACATTCAAAATATAACTTTGTACACCCTCAGATAATATCAGACAATGTTACTGATTCTCAAATTTCGACATCCCTGAAAAGGGTTAAATCCAACATCATCGTCTCATTTCTGTCCCTTCAAAAATGAACTCAAATCTCTATTAAATGAGTCTGTTCTAAATAATTAAACCTGACTCCAAACATTTTACACATGACAAATTCGAGTTACAATTCGTTTCTAGTAGCGAGCTCTGCCGATTAACAGCTGGTTGGATAACGGTACACAATTTCTTCCCTTCGCTGTTATCGCAAACGACACACACATGGCTGCTAGTCGCGTTTTAACTGGCATTAAAACGAAACAACATAACTCCGTCTCGCTGACAATTCACAACATATATAATTCTTGACCCACATAGATTATGCGAAGAATTTACTTTAAGACGTCACTCAAACATGCTTATCCATCACTGACCTACGGTTTCACGTGGAATCCTAATTATGGTCTGACCCTATACCCATCTCAATAAATTACACAATATAACTCCTCGGGTTTCCTAAACAGAACATCCCGGCATCAACATTACAGGATTCCAACAACCAGATTCACATATCTTCATTAACTCACACAACAAATCTTGACACGACATTAACATGGAATATCTCTCTCGAGTGACCCTCAACGCTGTTACTCAAATATTCTGTGATAATTAACAATATCTCCTCGCATATCTTGATCTGTTATTTCTAAAACAGGAATTCACAACCTTGACTTACAAAACAAATGTTACTGTTATTTTCTTCTCATCAATTCTAAACAGTTTTTAACGAAGATTGGAATAGCACTCCACTGTAACAAATTGTATCGATATCGCCTCGTAACTTTCCTTCATAAAAATTTACATCGCTGAAGACGATGGTGAGCCTTCACGTCAGCTCTAAATGAATAACCACGGATTACGCTTACATGAATTCGTCTTTACGTCGAACAGAATCTTACGATAAATTAATATCTTAACTTTGACAAACCACAAATATAGAAAATAAACGTACGGAAATGACACTTTACACATTAAATTCGGTTCTCAACCATCAAAACCTACTATTCTACAACACACGCTACTTTCGCGACTTTCCCGCTTACCAAGAAATTAAAAGAAATGACCTTTCGTCATATTTCTCCGACATTTTCACGAAATAAGAAAGTGACCAAAATGCGTCAAAGATATATACACAAGAGAAACGGTGACATAATGAAACAAATAAAGGCATCTTAACAAGGTAATAATTCACCTACATTTTGAGTCGTACGTCTCCTTCCATCATTACAGATGCACCAGTTTCTCAATCGTTCTATTTAGCCATCTCAACAGACTGAGGCTTTACAAACATTACTTTCCTTTTATTTAATTTTTTCTTCATTTACCTCAAAATAATGACATATACAAAAATACCCTTCACACGCAATCTTCCTTTCACGGACCGAACACGTCTGTCGAACTCTGACGTGCACACGCAATATTTTAAAATGTTAAGATTATTTACAAATTCAATTGCAGGAATTTGCAGGATCGTGGCATTAGAATGACCATCTATTACCTGTCTCTAAAAAATTACGTGATAATTCAAAACTATCCCCACTTGGAGATGATATTGCAGCCACCTCGGCCAAAACCTATCTTACCTTTGGTCTTTCAAACGCTGGTTTATAGAGTTACTCAGAAATTCGTGGTATCTCCCCGAATTCAATTGACATAATGCGTAATTTCAAGATGGTGGATCGTTCTTTTTACAGTTATCTCTCCCACTCTCATGCCGTTTTCACTTACCGCCAAGAATTTTACATACACTTTTCCTACCCCATAAAATGTATAGAAGGCAGGTTTCACTCTAACACATAATTGTTGATTTAGTAGCAATATTATTGATGAGCATTTAAAAATCTCTCACAACGAATTGAATTGTTAAATTACCTCATAAGAAGGGCACTGTATTTTGTTGATGTAACAAAATTTAAACGAACAGGCGCGTTTATTCACAAATTTCCTTCTGGAGCTATTTAGCGGTCTAAAATCTGTTTCATAAATGACCAAATTGGTTCACTTAAAATTTCCTGATATTTATTGCGGTAGCTTCGTTGCCAATTCTTTCTAAAATTTACTTTTTATTAGAACAAATAATTCAACATACCCATGTTCCCTTTACACGTGCAGGTGACGTAATTTCTTTAGCGCGAGAATTAGAACTAACACCTTTCATTCACGTGCCGTCTTTGGTCAGAGATAAGAATGTAGTTAGAGCTCCTGACTCGTAATTTATATGGGATCTCATGTAATTACTTTAGGACTCTGTTTCCTTATGGCACAAATGTTATGGGTTAAATATATAGCATCAGAGAGAAATACTGCAGAATTGTTCACAAAGAATTCATCAAGAAACAAGCTTAAGAGTTTCTGTAGGATTTTAGGATTGCAATGAAGGGATAATTGATTGAAGTGTAGCACATTATTTATTTTTTGAGGAAAGTGGGCAAAGTTGAAATGTTGTGATTTTCTAATAAAAATAATATCATACATATTATGCCGGGAAATTATTATGGGGCAAGTTCATGGAAAGGATCTCAGGTTGTGTGCGGTTACTACTGGAGCAGGTACAGAAAAGTATAATTTCGCAGGGCGAATAACAGATCGCAATTAAAATTTTTAACAATATTTATTGATAATATCAAGTAAATCATTCTGCTTCTGATTTATCAAACTTAAATTGATCACTTCAGAATGCTTTGAGAAAATGAAATTAAATGCGCCGTTATAATCCTGATGTTAATAATGTTCAAAATAAATACCAGTTTTCTGTGATCTCAATACACCTTACGGTTCATTTAGGATCTCTCATATAGTCTGAAACTCAATAAAACACTTTGAACATTGAACTTCATTCAACCACTTGTTGATTTACCAAGATTTTTAGATTATAAAGGAAAATTAAGTCCATCACTTGTGATGCAATCCTAAAGTCTTTCTAAAAGTATTAAATATAATATTAACTTGCACTTGCTTTAGCAATCTTATAGTTCAAATTAAATATTTTCAATCATTTGCTGAAAAAAGCCTACAGTTCATCTAAAATTATACAAGATTGTTAAATTGTGCACTTGTTATATGACAAGCCCTACAGTTTATCTAAGTTATTGTGAAATTAATTCAATTTCCACAATCTTCGAAGAGAAACCTACAGTTCATCTAAATAAGACTTGAAGTCTTTTTGAATGATTTGATTTCTACTGGCAGTAGGCTTAGAATTCACACAATTGAAATTACGAGGCACTTTTCATTTGATGAATGTAGCACTATGAATGATTGAGTGCTTTATTAAAAGTTCAGTTATTGTCTAAGTGTAATTACTCACTCAAGAAAATGTAAAATACATTTATATCACCTGTATTCTGTTCATGAGAATGGATGAAGTACGGATCTGCAGCTTGGTGACTGGAACTTTCCGCAGCGAACACCCTGAACTCGAACTCAGCACAAGCAGCGTAGCACGATCCATCCCACGAAGACACCATGTTTTAATTCGTAGTAGAAACCACGATTAATCCCCCGCTGGATACCATGAATATCCCTCGAAGATACTACGATTAATCCCACGCTCGATATGACGTTCTACGTAGTGCGATATCACGACACTTCGCCAAGATTTCCGGAGCCTTTAAAAAATGATGAAACACAGGAAAGTTTAAATAGCACTATACAGCGAGTTGTAAAACTATTAATTATTATTAATGAGTTGCATTTCACACTGAAATAAGTCCGAATGTACAGTTTGTACTCGCACATTTGTACTATGGCATCAAGTATGTGACTTAGAATAGCACAGTCTATGTTACAGTTCGAGTAATGAGTCACGTTGTTGTGGAAATGAAATGAAATCGTTTTTAAATCCCAAAGCACAGTCTTTCACTACACAGTTTATGAGGTATGAAGTTAGGTACTATTACAGTTTATAATAATCACCGATTATGTCTTAGTAGATAAAGTCACGGGTTCTGGCCACCGGCTCTCGGAAGAGGCCTCCACTTCCCGCGGAAAAATTGAATTTTGGCGGGAGATTTGAATTTTGGCGCGAGATTTGAATTGGTAAACAAAGTCACGTGCTTATTAGACAGCCATGTGCTTTTTGACGGCTATCCTTAAACAACAACGCATCGCTAACCTTAGTGCTGCCATCTTGACGGGCCTAAACCTCAGTGCTGCCAACTAAACATCACTAGCGCAGGATTTGAGTATTTAAACACAGCCACGTGCTCTTTTGACAGCTGTCACCTGCCAACTTGCATCGCTAACCTTAGTGCTGCCCTCTTTACGGCACTGCTGGTAATTTAAAATCCACGTGCTGTTTTGTCAGCTCTCATACGCCATCTTGCATCGCAAACCTCAGTGCTGCACTCTTTAGCTACTTACCTTGGAAATATGGTGGCGGCAATTTCTACGTGATCTTGTTTGGAAACAAACCCGCGTGCTTTTTCGACAGCTGACAGCAGCCATCTTTAATCAACAGAGTATCGTGCTGCCCTCTTTAGGTACTTACCTTTGAAATGCGGTGGGGGACAATTTGAAAAATTCTACATTCTATTTGACAAGCTGCCATCTGTAATCAAGAGAGCACCGTGTTGCTATCTTTAGCTACATACTTTTGAAACGTGGTGGCGGTAATTGTCATCCGCCATCTTGCATCCCATACCTTAGTGCTGCTATCTCTACGGTACTGCGTTTAATTTAAATTCCACGTCCTTTTTGACAGCTGTCACTCTCCATCTTGCATCGCAAACCTCAGTGCGGCACCCTTTAGCTAATACCTTTGAAATGTGGTGGCGGCAATTTGAAAAATTCCGTCAGCTGTCATCCGCAATCTTGCATCGCTTACCTCAGTGCTGCTATCTTTACGGTAATAAACCTTTTCGTGGTGGTGGTGGTGGGAAATTTAAAATCCGCATGCTTTTAGACATCTGCCATCTTGCATCGCTTACCTCAGTGCTGCTATCTTTATGGAACTAAACCTTATGGTGGTGGTGGTGGTGGTGGTTGGAAAATTAAAATCCGCATGCTTTTTGACAGCTGTCATCCGCCATCTTGCATCCATTACCTCAGTGCTGCTATCTTTACGGCACTAAAAGTAATCGTGGTGGTAGAAAATTTAAAATCTACATGCTTTTTTGACAGCTGTCATCTTTAATCAAGATAGCACCGTGCTGAAATTTTTACGGAACTGCGGGTAATTCAAAAAATTCCCTCAGCTGTCATCCGCTATCTTTAATCAAGAAAGCAACAAGCTGCTATCTTTAGCTACATACATTTAACATGTGGTGGCAGCAATTTGAAATTTTATCTAGCTGCCATTTTTAAACTACTGAGTACCGTGCTGCTATCTTCAGCTACTTCTTTCGAAATGTGGTGGCAGGTAATTTGAAAAATTCCGTTCGTTATCATCAACTTTAGTGTATACGTGAACCTAACCTCTCATCTACCATCTTGAAGGGGACTATTCTTAGTTTACGACAAGCGCAAGATGGCGGCGGCTTTTATGGCTACCTCCTCCACCTCCTCCTCCTCTAGATCCTCCGCATCCTCTACCTCCTCCTCATCCTCTATCAAGGCATGGCTTTATCGAAAATTCATCACCAAGGCAAGAGTGTGCAGCGATAACGTCATTGTGCATGTTTAGACTTGTGGATTACAAAAGAAACATAACAAGACTAGAATCGAACACTGCACTCGATGTTGTTAACTTCAACATGTGATTAGAACATTGATTGATGTGACCAAGAAACTAAAAAAAGCGATCAAGGCTAGAATCGAACACGGTACTCGATACAACATGTGTTTAGAACATTTCAGGGGATACCTTCGTTCTACGAAGATCAGATTGAAACATAAGAAGACTAGAATCGAACTCTGCACTCGATGTCGTTAACCTCAAAATGTGATCAGAACATTAATTGATATGTTCAGATCACTAAACAAGTGATCAATACTAGAAACGAACACTGTACTCGACACAACATGTGTTTAGAATATGTTAGGGGATACCATTGTTTTAAGAAGACCAGATTAAAACATAACAAGACTAGAATCGAACACTGCACTCGATGTCGTTAACCTTAACATGTGATCAGAACATTGATTGATGTGTTCAGAGCAAAAGTACAAACTTAATGATTTGCTTAGTATGAAAATCAAAAACACACTATGCACATGTCGCGTAGCTAACTCCCTCAGTAACCGATATATAACTTCAATGATTTGCCTAGTGCGAAAATAAAAAAACGTACTGCGTAGCTAACTCACTCAGTAAACGATATAGCAACACTTCAAATGGTTTGCCGTGTCTTGTGCGAAAATAAAAAACCATACTGCGTAGCTAACTCGCTCACCGCACTGCTAAGGCGCTCAGCCCAGTAATTGCTAATACACGGATAATCGACTAGAACACGAATATACGTCATGTAAAAATGAAAAACCATACTGTGTAGCCAACTCACTCGGTCACTCGCTTAGTAATTGCAAATACATCACGACACGACTAGAACACTGATATTCGCATACGCCTTACTTTTTTTTTCGAAACACACACGGACAAAATGTTGCGAGATACTACACCTGACATACTTACATGTTAAAAACTGGGAGGATGAAAAATCATAAATTATTTGCATACATGTTGTGTCCTCCAAGTTGTAAGAGCAAATGGAAGCAGTACTGTGAGTTTCTGCTACAGCTTGCGAACGGAAGTGGCATGTTATCTCAGCAAAAAGTAGGCCCTACTCATGACCTTGTTCCTGCATATACGTAAATCAGACACTTACAGAAATAAAATGATGGATACCGCGATTCAAATCCTGGCAATTTATTACCTTTCACCGTCAGGAAGGGCATCCGGCCAAATCCTTATGTTTCATGTAATTACACGTTGCCAGGAAGACAAACGATCGCGCAGGTAAGGGCAAGAAGCAGCTAGCTACCCCTAGCATTTGCTATTTTCAGGGCTGCTGACAGTAGGGGTTCGAACCCGCTATCTCTATATTTTATTCACAGACATGATAGAAGTAGTGAGAATGATTGCTGGTACAAGATGTTGATGGTGGTTCATCTGTCGGATGGTGACGCTAATCCTTGTGCAGGCTTCTTCGACAGGAGTAGCCTATGTGCCGCCACCGGGTATTACCCTCTTCCTACTGTCGTATATTACATCCTCAAGGAGGTGGTAGTATACAATTTATAATAACTAATGTGTATACAAAAAGCCTGCAATAATTTCTATAAGAGTAAGGGAATATAACGCTCATGATGCTGATTTACATGTCAGATGGGGGCGTTAAGCTTTCGGAGTAGGCTATGTGCAGGCACTGAGTTTTACTTTCTCCGTACTGTTATATATTACATCCTCGGCTATGTTGTAGTACACAATTTTAAATAACTAGAGGGTATGCTAAAAGCCTGCATTAAATTAAAAAAACGGGCGAGTTGGCCGTGCGCGTAGAGGCGCGCGGCTGTGAGCTTGCATCCGGGAGAAAGTGGGTTCGAATCCCACTTTCGGCAGCCCTGAAAATAGTTTTCCGTGGTTTCCCATTTTCACACCAGGCAAATGCTGGGGCTGTACCTTAATTAAGGCCACGGCTGCATCCTTCCAACTCCTAGGCCTTTCCTATCCCATCGTCGCCATAAGACCTATCTGTGTCGGTGCGACGTAAAGCCCATAGCAAAAAAATTCAAAAAATTGAGGGCATGTAATGCTGTTGATGGTGATTCACATGTCGGATGGGGACTTAAGCTTTGAGCAGACCCCTTCGACCGGGGGTGGGGTACGTCCCGGCTCCGGGTTTTACCCTCTCCGTACAATCATAATATTTTATCTTAGGAACTTACACGAGCTAAAGGCTAGAAAGCAATACTAAGGGAATTACCTGCACGGTCAAGAAAATGCCATTGCACTGTTATCGTTCTTTGAGTTACAGGTGTCTTATCATACACACAGTGTCCTCGCTGCTTGCTCAAGGTTACTACAGCCGGAAGGCAGTGATCAATTTCAGTCAACGCATGCATTCTTTACCTCGCTCTTACTGACTGTGTAAAACAAAGTTACAACCTCAAAGACAGTGTTCTAAAGAGATATACTTTCGGTTGGGACTGGTACTTCACCTGAGTGACTTTACCTGTTATGCAGAGCAAGGATGGAACCTGCTATGTTAACAACAAAAGACATAACCCGGTTCTGGAACTTATTTAAAACTTAGTGCCAGCACATAGCCTACTCCCGAAGCTTAACGCACGAACGACACTAAGAGGCGGCTAGCTGCTTCATAAACCTAGCCCTGGTTTACAGCCGGATGTCCTTCCTGACGTAACAAGACCGGAATTAAAAATCTGTTTTACATCCGGGTGCCCTTCTTGACGCAAAAACTAAGATTTTAAACCTCAAGAATCTCTTTTAAAACTGGTTGCCCTTCCTGATGCAAGAATCGGAGTTTTAAATCGCAAAAATCTGTTTTACAACCGGATGCACTTCTTGACGCAAGATTTTAAAAAGCAAAAATCTGTTTTACAGGCGTATGTCCTTCTTGACGCAAGAATTTAAACCGCAAGAATCTGTTTTACGACTAGTTGCTCTTCCTGACGCCAGGACCAGGATTTGCAAGTAGTGTACGTCTATTACCATTTACAGCGTTATAAAGTAGCAGGGTTCGAACTACATGGTTGTCAGCTCTGTTAATTTTACACTAGGTAAATGTAACTGTAAAAGTCACGGCTGATTCCTATTTACCTTTTCTGCTTAGCAAGAATTTATTTTACAGCTGGATGCCCTCCTTAACGCAAGGGTCGGGATCAAGGATAGGCTTTACAGCCGGATGCCCTTCTTGACGCAACAACTAAGATTTTAAATCACAAAATTCTGTTTTACAGTCGGGGGCTCTTCTTAACCCAACAACTAAGATTTTAAATCGCATAGAATCTGTTTTACGACTAGTTGCCCTTCCTGACGCAAGATTTTAAATCGCAAGAATTTGTTTTTCAGCCGGATGCCCTTCTTGAGCAACAACTAAGATTTTAAATCTCAAGAATCTGTTTTAAGACTACTTGTCCTTCCTGACGCAAGAATCGGAGTTTTAAATTACAAGAATCTGTTTTGCAGCCGCATGCCCTTCTTAACGCATGGATCGGGATCAAGAATCTGTTTTACAGTCGAATACCCGTCTTAACGCAACAACTAGAATTTTAAATCGCAGTATTTAATGTCTTACTTTACTAAAACTGCAGTAGCAAGAAACAGCCAGTTAAAGCATGTTTTTGTAGTGTTATAGCAAATGCCCTTCTGATGCAAAGACCGGGATCAAGAATCTGTTTTACAGCCGGATGCCCTTCTTAACGCAAGGATCGGGATTAAGAATCTGTTTTGCAGCCGGATGCCCTTCTTGACGCAACAACTAACATTTCGAATCGCAGTATTTAATGTCTTACTTTACGAAAAGCAGCAGTAGTAAGGAACAGACAGTTAAAGCATGGTTTAGTAGTTTGACAGCTGGATGCCCTTCCTAACGCAAAACTAGGATTTATACGCAATATGAAGTAAGATAAATCTGTTGTAGCGGGGTTTAATAACTGGATGTCCTAGTAAAAACCCGATGCCGTCACATAGGCTACTCCTGTCGAAAAAGCCTGCACAAGGCTTAACGTCCCCAACCGACAGATGAATCACCATCAACATCTTGTACCTGCAATCATTCTCCGTACTTCTATCATGTCTGTGAATAAAATATAGAGATAGAGGGTTTGAACACCTACTGTCAGCAGTTCTGAAAATAGCAAATCCTAGGGGGTAGCTAGCTGCTTCTAACCCTTTCCTGCGCGATCGTCAGTCTTCCTGGCAACGTGTAATTACATGAAACATAAGGATATGGCCGGATGCTTTTCCTGATGGCCAAAGGTAGTAAGTTGCCAGGATTTGAATCGCAGTATCCATCATTTTATTTCTGTAAGTGTCTGATTTACGTGTATACAGGAATAAGGTCATGCGTACTTTTGCTGAGATAACATGCCACTTCCTTTCGCAAGCTGTAGCAGAAACTCACAGTACTGCTTCCATTTGCTCTTACAACTTGGAGGACACAACATGTATACAAATAATTTATGATTTTTCATCCTCCCAGTTTTTAACATGTAAGTATGTCAGGTGTAGTGTCTCGCAACATTCTTGTCCGTGTGTGTTTCGAAAAAAAGAGTAAGGTATATGCGAATATTAGTGTTCTAGTCGTGTCGTGATGTATTTGCAATTACTAAGCGAGTGATCGAGCGAGTTGGCTACACAGTATGGTTTTTCATTTTTACATGACGTATATTAGTGTTCTAGTCGATACCCGTGTATTAGCAATTACTGGGCTGAGCGTCTTAGCAGTGCGGTGAGCGAGTTACCTACGCAGTATGGTTTTTTATTTTCGCACAAGACAAGGCAAACCATTTGAAGTGTTGCTATATCGTTTACTGAGCGAGTTAGCTACGCAGTATTTTTTATTTTCGCACTAGGCAAATCATTGAAGTTATATATCGATTAATGAGCGATTTAGCTACGCGACATGTGCATAGTGTGTTTTTGACTTTCATACTAAGCAAATCATTAAATTTGTACTTTTGCTCTGAACACATCAATCAATGTTCTGATCACATGTTGAGGTTAACGACATCGAGTGCAGTGTTCGATTCTAGTCTTGTTATGTTTTAATCTGGTCTTCCTAAAACAAAGGTATCCCCTAACATGTTCTAAACATATGTTGTATCGAGTACAGTGTTCGATTCTAGTTAGTGTTCTGAACACATCAACCAATGTTCTAATCACATGTTGAATTTAACAACGTCGAGTGCAGTGTTCGATTCTAGTCATAATCACTTCTTTGTAATCTGTTTTCCTAGAACAAAGGTATTCCCTGACACGTTTTAAACATATGTTGTAACGAGTACCGTGTTCTATTCTAGACTTGATCACTTATTTAGTGTTTTGAACACATCAGTCAATGTTCTAATCACATGCTGAAGATAACGACATCGATCGCAATGTTCGATTCTAGCCTTGTTACGTTTTAATCTAATCTTCTTAGAACAAAGGTATTCCCTAACATGTTCTAAACACATGTTGTATCGATTACAGTGTTCTATTCCAGCCTTAATTACGTATTTAGTGTTCTTAACACATCAGTCAATGTTCTAAACACATGTTGAAGTTAACGACATCGAGTACAGTGTTCGATTCTAGACTTGTTATGTTTTAATCTAATCTTCTTAAAACAAAGGTATCCCCTAACATGTTCTAAACACATGTTGTATCGAGTACAGTGTTCGTTTCTAGTCTTGATCTCTTGTTTAGTGATCTGAACACATCAATCAACGTTCTGATCACATGTTGAGGTTAACAACATCGAGTGCAGTGTTCGATTCTAGTCTTGTTATGTTTTAATCTAATCTTCTTAAAACAAAGGTATCCCCTAACATATTCTAAACACATGGTGTATCGAGTACAGTGTTCATTTCTGGTCTTGATCACTTGTTTAGTGATCTGAACACATCAATCAAGGTTCTAATCACATGTTGAAGTTAACAACATCGAGTGCAGGGTTCGATTCTAGTCTTGTTATGTTTCTTTTGTAATCCACATGTCTAAACATGCACAATGATGTTATCGCTGCACACTCTTGCCTTGACGATGCAGTTCGATAAAGCTATGCCTTGATTGAGGATGAAGAGGAGGTAGAGGAGGCGGAGGAGGTAGAGGAGGAGGAGGTGGAGGTGGAGGAGGTAGCCATAACAGCTGCCGCCATCATGCGCTAATTAGCGTCAGAAAGGCCATCTTGTCGTAAACTATAGTCTCCTACAAGATGGTAGAAGAGAGGTTAGGTTCACGTATACACTAAAGTTGATGATAGCGAACGGAATTTTTCAAATTACCTGCCACCACATTTCAAAAGTAGTAGCTAAAATAGCAGCACGGTACTCAGTAGAGCAAAGATGGCAGCTAGATAAAGTTTCAAATTGCCGCCACCACATGTTACGTGCATGTAGCTAAAGATAGCAGCACGATGCTTTGTTGATTAAAGATAGCGGATGACAGGTGAAGGAATTTTTTAAATTATCCGCAGTGCCGTAAAGAGAGCAGTACAATGCTCTCTTGATGAAAGCTGACAGCTGTCAAAAAAGCATGTAGATTTTAAATTATCTACCACCACCACGATGAGGTTTAGTACCGTAAAGACAGCAGAGCTGAGGTAAGCGATGCAAGATGGCAGATGTCAAAAAGGATGTGGATTTTAATTTTCCCACCACCACGACCACCACGACCACAACGACCACCACCTCCACCACGATAAGGTTTAGTACCGTAAAGATAGCAGCCCTGAGGTAAGCGATGCAAGTTTGCGAATGACAGCTGACGGAATTTTTCAAATTGCCACCACCACATTTCAAAGGTAGTAGCTAAAGAGTGCAGCACTGATGTGTGCGATGCAAGATGGTGGATGGCAGCTGTCAAAAAGCAAGTGGATTTTTAATTACCCGCAGTATCGCAAAGATAGCAGCAGAAAGGTAAGCGATGCAAGATGGCGGATGACAATTACCGCCACCATATTTCAAAAGTATGTACCTAAAGATAGCAACACGGAATTCTGTTGATTAAAGATGACAGCTTGTCAAAAAAGCATGTAGAATTTTTCAAATTGTCCGCCACCACATTTCAAAGGTAAGTAGCTACAGAGGGCAGAACGATGCTCTGTTGATTAAAGATGGCTGCTGTCAGCTGTCGAAAAAGCACGCGTGTTTGTTTCCAAACAAGATCACGTAGAAATTGCCGCCGCCATATTTCAAAGGTAAGTAGCTAAAGAGTGCGGCACTGAGGTTTGCGATGCAAGATGGCGGATGACAGCTGTCAAAAAAGCACGTGGATTTTAAATAACCAGCAGTGCCGTAAAGAGGGCAGCACTAAGGTTAGCGATGAGAGGTGGCGGATGACAGCTGTCAAAAAAGCACGTGGCTTTGTTTGCATATTCAAATCTCGTGCTAGTGATGTTTAGTTGGCAGCACTGAGGTTTAGGCCCGTCAAGATGGCAGCACTGAGGTTATCGATGCGTTGTTGTTTAAAGATAGCTATCAAAAGCACGTGGCTGTCAAAAAGCACGTGGGTTGGTTTACCAATTCAAATCCCGCGCTGGTATGGTTTAGTTGGCAGCAATGAAGTTTAGGCCCGTCAAGATGGCAGCAGTGAGGTTATCGATGCGTTGTTCACGGATGACAGCTGTCAAAAAGCACGTGGCTTTGTTTACCAATTCAAATCTCGCCCAAAATTCAAATCACCCGCCAAGATTCAAATTTCCTGCGGGAGGTGGAGGCCTCTTCCGAGAGCCGGTGGCGGTTGTGGCGCCAGAGCCAGTGACTTTATCTACTTCTCTTAAATTCAATATTAGAGTAACTATCACAGTCCGTTAAATACTCGGGAAAATGCAATTAATGTCACTTCTATACCAGTCTCTTGAATCTTAATATTCACTACTTAATGGGTTTTTATGAATGAGTAGATGTAAAACCCGGGTTCTAGCATACTCGCAACTTTTCTCAATATTTCCTGATTTTCCGCACATTTCTTTAGAATTTTACATCTTTCCTAATCCCAGGTTCTACCGCACTCGCAACTTTTCTCAATATATCACGATTTTCTGCACATTTCTTTAGAATTTTACATCTTTCCCCCAAAAAATTACAAAAGGTAAAATTTTCAAAAAATAAAAAATCAACTAAAAATCGCCTCTTTACCCCAAAAATCGCTTATTTTTAAAAAATTTGCAAAAGTTAAAATTTTATGTAAAATAGACCAAAGTTAATATTTTTAAAAGATTTAAAAATCAAAAAATCCACTAAAAATCAGCAACAATTGCTAAATATAGAGAGAAAACGGCTAAAAATGGTAAAAATGAACGAAAGTAAACGAAAATTCTCGATAATTTACTAAAATTTATGACACTTGCTAACTTCACGTGGGGAGACATGAGAGAGCTTAGAGGAAGGAAATTTTTAAAAAATGAGATGAAAAAGTATAAACGTAGTTTTATGCGCCGTCAGATTTTGCACTGAAGCTTGTATATATCCTCCATTTTTCTTTTCACCAAGAAGGTGGAGCTATTTTAAAGTAGATAACAGCTTTAACCGCAGATTCATAAAAGCCGCCGGCTGCCGGTCGACAACCCACTAGCTACTGGCATCTGGTGGATATTTCAGAAAATAATAGATTCAATTAATATAACGCGATCTATTAGCGAAAATAAATAATGTTTTGATCAGAAACCTCTTTAGGCCAAAGATCAGGACTATATCAGTCTCAATACTAAATGTAACTTAATAAACCCGCTGTTGCAAATTCGATTCTCGTCCTCTCCAATAGCTCAGTTGGTTGAGGCAGGAGTCTGTTGGCTTCCGTTCTTTAATATATGAGGCGAATCCCAAGAGTTCCAGAAAATTTGAGCACTTGTTAGGATAGGTAGATGCGAATGTTAGGATGCGAAAATGGCTGAAAGGCAGGAAAGCGAATGAATGAAGCAGTGGGCCCACTAAGCTAACAGCTCTTCGGAATAAACGTAAGTTAATTCTGGATGGATGCGAAATGTTAGCACAGCGAAACAGGCAGAATAAATGTAGAAATGTAATTGCGTGCGTGATGATTTCCGGAAATCTAATTTTTTCCTTATGCTCGCTGTTATCTCTTAGCTCTTCCGGTCAACCACTCCAGTGCTCCGCTCGCTCATCCGTTTATTATAATTGCGGAAGTTGGTGAGTTTACAATCTCCATTATCACAAAAATATGAGTATTTATTATCACTTATGTGTACTCCAATATCGGCAGTTCATCAGTTCGATTCTAAATGGACCGATTTTGATGAAACAAAGTTTATTGAACTTAATATTAATAAGCGCATTATATTAAAGAATAAAACTTTTAATATATCAGAGAATAAAAATATTATACTTAAGTGTTAACAAACAAAAGAAGAACTATTTATAAAAATTTTTTTTAAATATTTTAACAATTTATTCAGAAATTCAAAAAAAATAATTAACTCAAGAAATTCTTTCACATTTTCATTCATTTAAACCATATAAAAATTATTAAAAGTTTTCAGTTACTATACCGTACCATGTTTAACGTCGTAAGTTAAATTCTTTTTTTCCATACATAATTATATATGCAAGCGTGTTATCAGGAATATTAGCACTAATTGTGGCACAAAGTTTCATACTAGTTTTCTGTGCCGTCACCACATTTCTTCGCCGACTCATGTTGATAACATAAATAGGATAAGAATAAACAAACTCATGGGGATTAACAGAAAGATTCGATTTCAAATCAGTTACGTGCTTAAATTCTGTAAAAGCATGATAGGCTTTGTGATAAGTATTAGGGGGGTTGATATTCCACAATTCTTCTGGAAACATTTCGTTTCTTCCGTTTTTCAGGTAAATATTTTGAAGTTGAACGAGGTCAAACTTAGCAGAATTTAGATCTTGATTACCTTTTCTATTAGTTTAAAACACAACATATATAAAATACGGCATATAAAATTGCATTGAATTGTAGTAATTTGTAATATCTATTTCGAAGTCCTTTTTCCACTAATGCCTGATATTTCTTGAGTTTGTAGGTCATAGAATGATATAGGTATCTGAGGTTCTTTTAGTACTTTTTTCTCTCAGTTCGAGCTCATAATTTGGTTCGTATTTAAGAACCGGTATTCTTTTTTCCATTGATTTTACAGTAACTTTTCCTTCTGCAGGACGACTTCCAGCGATATCCTCCCCTGCTGCATTCTTACTAAACCATCTATATAAAGCATCTTTAGGATTTTGGCTCCAAGTGAAAGTAACAGTTAAGTCTCCTTCCCACATTATTTCTTTGTAATCTTTAAGAAACCCACCTAAAAGACTTAATGGGAACAAGATTTCATTCGATATTTTCCGCAGTTTACCATCGTTAATAAAATTGCCGCCATACATTAAATTATCTATATGGAGGAAGTTAAGTGATACAGAACACCTGAAGAAATATTTGAATGTTCAATTCGACATATAGTATATCCTCGCATTTTTAAAGTTACTCTTTCCCATAATTGAGTGGAGAAAATATCAGTTACCTTCACATTTGTTTTTCCTTCATAATTAGTATAATCAGTTCCATCTGCATGAGTTGCATCGAAAGTAAGATACAAATAGGCTTTATAATCAAGCCATCCATCACCAACTTTAATATCTATTTCTACGTCCTTGTTAGGCAAATTTAAATAATGTAAATTTTTTCGTTTACAAGAAATGACTGCCACTGATAACTTCTTTGTTCATTTATAAGAAAGAAAAATAAGTAAATAAAATTATTAAATTATGTCATCTCTAAAATTAGTTACTTTTGCGCCATCAAAATCTATGATTCCATCTTCTTCATTAGTTACAATAATTTTTATGTTTTGTATTTTATAGAAAACTCAACAAAATATAGGATATTTTGGTTCATAAATTATAGGCGCTTCAAACATCAAATCAGGTTTAAAAGACGCAATAATATTTGTTTCCATCAGCATAGTAGTTAAAGTGGATTTTAATAACTTCGAAAATAATTATTTTTGGTAAATTGCGTGCAAGTTTTTAATTTTTTGTTCGACAATTGATTATTGAAACCTAAAACTGATCCAATGCTATATCCTTTATCAAAACATAATTTATAGTCACTGATGATTTCAACTCTGTTTGTTCAATTATTATACTAGGTTCTTGATTTTGAATAAATTTCCCTAAATTTTCTAGAGTATATTGGCCTGGAGTTATAAACATTACAGTTGCCTTATGTGGCCCATCTTCACTTGTTATAATATTATGGGTTAAGAAACTTGAATGAAATCCAATTAATCCTACTTTTTAAATTCACCTCTCAACGGAATAGTTAATATTTTTTTCTAAAAAAGATGATCTATCACTTAATTCAAATATTTTACTCATTTATTTAGTAATAAATAGATAAAAATGAGTAAAATTAAAAGGTAGATTGGGAACCAAAATTAAGGCTTCCGGAGAAAAAATAAATCATAGATATGGACAACTTTTGCCAAATTGTATTCGTTGTGCCATCATTGGCCCAAGTGGTTTTGGAAAAATTACACTTGTTAGCTTATTACCTTCTGGCTCCAGGATGGCTCAATTGGGAAAAAGTCAAACATTGTACGTTTATTCAAAGAACTTGGACCAATCAAAGTATCAGAACCTCATCAGCAGATGTAAGAAAATTGAAAATAAATGCGGCTGTTCGAAAGCTTCTTTTATCGACAATAATGAAGATCCTATACATTTAGATGAGTGTGAAGACAATTCAGTGGTTGTTTTCGACGATTTTATTCTTGAAAATCAAGACATTGTTCGAGAATATTTTACAAGAGGAAGACATAAAGGTATTGATTGTTTTTATTTAGCCCAAACATATTCGAAAATACCAAAATAATTGGTAAGAGATAACATGAACTTTTTAAATATATTCAGACAAGATGATACCAATTTAAATCATATTTATAAAGAATTTGTGGGTGGGGATATGAAGTTTGAAGATTTTAAGGCTATTTGTAGCAATGGTGGGAATGAAGAATTTGGCTTTATTACTGTTGATATGCAAACGGCCGTAGCGTGTTGAAACACCGGATCCCGTGAGATCTCCGAAGTTAAGCAACAGTGGGCGTGGTCAGATTTGGATGGGTTGTCACGCGTTGTTGGTGGGGTATATGGGAATGGAGGAGCGGAAAGGAACCGGCCAACCTACCGTACGTAAACTCCAGCTCAGACACACCTCTGCGGAGTTTCGGACCTGCTTTCGGGCAGAATACACCCTTACCTTATCTTACTGTTGATATGACTCGGAAAACTAATGATGGGAAATATCGTAACAAAATTAAAACGTTTCTACAAACAACATAAACAAACATTAACGTAAACTTCAAAACCGTTATCACATTTTTTCTCTTTATAGATGTTTGAAAAATATGATGCTGACGTTGTTAAAAAAGCGAAAAGAAATGGGAAGAAATATGAAGATATGAAGAATGAATTTCGAAAATGGAAGAAGCAGCCTATAACAGAATACGAGAAATATAAAAAAGAAGATCAACCTGTTATTGATGCTGTCGGTGTTTTAGGAGATAAGTTAGATACTATTAGAGAAAATGTTATTAAAGCTATAGAAGAAAATGGAGAGGTTGAGAAGCAATCAATTCCTTATAAAAATGAATATAAAGATGAATTCCCATCAGATTCTGAAGACTCATATTTTTTAGATGAATACGATGTTAGTGATGAGCAAAAGAAGCCTTAAAAATCAACAAGAAAAGCCAGAAAATATTTAGAAGTTCAAACAGAAAAATTAAAGAGAAGAAATATATATGAAGATAATGAAGAAGATATCAATAGAAAGGAAATAACAGATTATTCTACAACGTACCTGGGGCCTATGATTTCAAAATATTTGCCTTGATTTAATGATCCTAAATTTGGGATAAGATATGATGAGAATTTCCATAACCATTTTATAGGTGATTCAAAAGTTAAGTTCCATAATGATGATATTATAATTAATGGTAAGAAGTTTAGAGCTACAGAAGGTTTAATGCTATTTTTAACCTCAAATGATTTACCAAATGATGATGAGTATACTGAGGAAGATTTAAACAATTATAAGGATATTTTAAAAATAAAAAACGCGATACATCAAAATAATGACCCAAATAATCCAAAACCTAAATGTAGTGTGGGTAAGAAGTATAATATGTTGATAAGTGATATATGGCAGTCAGAGAAAGCAAGTAGACAACAAAGATCTGCATCTCTAACCACTCCCCCAAAATCAGGATTAGGTTTTTTTAAGTATTCAAAAGCTCCGATTGAATATGTTTAGATGAATGAAGTTAGAGATATAATAGATAGATTAATAGTTATTCGCGGTGAAGATGCTGGAAATAACAACCATTACAACGAAAAAGTTGGAATAACAAGGATGCTTATAAGTTTAATGATTTTATTCTTAACAATCCTAAAGGGATACCATATTTAATTAGATTTTTAAATAACATTCCTCATACATTCTGGAAATCAGAAAAATATGGGAAAGGATTAGTCAACTGGGCTTTAAATAATTTACCAATACCTGAGATGCATATGCCAGGATATATTGTAATTATTGTGGTCCATTTACAAAACTGATGGAAGATTAGCTAGAGGAAATAAAGGAATAAATCCATTAGACGAATCTTGTAAACAACATGATATTGCTTATAGAGATTATAATGATCTACAACATAGGCATGAAGCTGATCAAAAATTACAACAGTCTGCAAAAGAGAGAATGTTTGGTAAAGACGCAGATTTTAAAGAAAGATTAGCAGCAACAGCAGTTACCGGCATTATGTTTGGAAAAAGAAAATTAGGAATGGGTTTAGATCTTGATGAAAATGGTTGGTGTCTTTAAATTCACTTATATTTTTTTCTTTATATAAATGAAAGGATTTAGCATTGATTATAATATTTCTCCAAAAGGGGATGCAAAACCTCAAGCTGCTAAAATGAAAGTCTCAAACGAAGATATGCAAACTAACAACTTTCTGAACGAATATTTGACAGATGCACAAAAGAAACAGAAAGCAACAAAAATCAAAAAGGTGGAAGTTGGCTATTAACATTGGCTATTCCAATTGTGAAACAAATATATGATTATCTAAAAGAGAAAAAAGGACGTTCTGGATTAACAAAACACGAAGGAGGATTTTTACCAATTCTAATTGCCGCATTAAGTGCTATTGGAGCATTAGCCGGTGGAGCAGCAGGAATCGCAACTTCTGTTCATAATAAACAAAAACATGATGCTGAACTAGCAAAACAAAAAGGGATAATTTGCAAATGGAAAAGAATGTAGTTGAGTTAGAAGACAAACTTGTAAAAAAATTAGAGAAAATAATTAAAATTATAATAAACCTCTGAGTAATTTCGATTTAGAAAAATTAGTTTAAGAATTAAAAATAAAATATTTTAGAAATGTTTTTATGATTGATGAATTACCAACTAAACCAAAAAGATTTGAATCAGGAATTGTTAATTTAGATACTTCTGATCATGTTGGTGCTCATTGGATTCTTTATTTTAAAATAAATAATGAAAAATTTGTGGTGCTCATTAATTTTTTATTTTAAAATAAATAATGAAAAATTTGTTTTTGATTAATTTGGAGGTAATATAACTACACAAGTAGTTAATTATCTAGGTTCAAATAATTTGTTTTATAATACAAAAAGATTCAAAATTTTGATGAATATGTATGTGGCCATTTATGTATTTTTGTTTTAAAATTGTTTTCCGTTGGTTATACCTTTAATGTTATTTTAAATGAAATAAATGGATATATTCGGAAATAAAATTAAAAACGATGATAATATAACAAAAGAGGAATTTGACATTCTCTATAAAAAGACAGATATAGATGATAAATTTAAGCCTTTGTTATCTAAAGAAAATTTTGAAAATAATCCAAAAAGATATCAAAATTAATAAATAATATTGATGATAATGTTTATAAAAAGACAGATATAGATAATAAAATTAAAGTTATGATATCTAAAGAATATTTTGATGAAGAATTCAAAACTAAAATATAGTATACTGATAACTACTTTGGATTCAAGAAAAAGATATTAAGAAATACTGGTGATGGTGTTTAAGATAGTGATGCAATCAACTTGTGACAATTAAGTGATAATGTTTATAAAAAGCAGATATAGATGATAAAATTAAAGATTTGCTATCTAAAGAAAAATTTGATGATGAATCCAAAAAGATATCAAAATTAATTAAATCTACTGATGATAATGTCTATAAAAACAAGGATATTGACAAAAAATAAAAACTTTAACATCTAGAGAACATTTTGATCAAGAAACTAAAAGAATATCAAAAATAATGTATAATATTGATGATAGTATGTATAAAAAGAAGGATATTGATAATAAAGTTAAAATTTAATATCTAAAGCAATTTTTATAAAGAATCCAAAAATATATCAAAATTAATAAATAATATTTATTTATTTATTTATTTATTTATTTATTTATTTATTTATTTATTTATTTATTTATTTATTTATTTATTTATTTATTTATTTCATACCACCAACAGAGATGTTACCCCAATTACAGGTGGCTTAGTCACTAGACAGTAATTATGAAAAATAACAGATGTCAGAAAGAAATGAATATCTAAAAATAAAAGTGTGCAACAGTATTAATAATAAGAAAACGGGATTTACAGCACACTAATACATTTTCAAGTTCGAAGTGCACTTATGACCTAAAATACGGAATATCTAAAAATGAATAAAATATAGGTAGAAATACAGAAACATAAAATAAACTAAGAACTAGTATCTGCAAAAGAAATAACTCTGATCATAAACTGACACCAGGTAAAGCAACCGACATATAAAAAGAAAATCATGGAAACTAAGACATGAAATATATGTTTGGTAAGAGATGAGTTGTGGCAATCAGTATGAATAGCACACTAAATCTTAAGTACAAATAGACGCTAGTATTGACAATTTGTTTGCAGTTTTACTTCCATTTTGTTTATCTACAGTTACATTATATAAATTGTAATAAAATAAAAAACTAAAATGAAACACAAACTAACCAAGAAATAAGTATAAATATAGTAAATATGTACAACTTCAGAAATAGTGCTTTAACTGAAATCAAAGTGCCCAGCATAGTGCAACCATTACTTTAACTGTGTACTTCTTCAATACTTTTTTGCCATTTGCTTCACGTCGCACCGACACAGATAGGTATAATGGCTACGGTGGGATAGGAAAGGCCTAGGAAGGGGAAGGAAAAGGTCGTGGCCTTAATTAAGGTACAGCCCCAGCATTTGCCTGGTGTGAAAATGGGAAACCACGGAGAACCATCCTCAGGGCTGTCGACAGTGGAATTTGAACCCACTATCTCCCAGATGCAAGCTCACTGCTGCGCGCTCCTGATCGCACGGCCAACTCGCCCGGTCCTTCTTCAATAATTTCACATAATAATTGTATCTAACAGCAAAGTCTAAATCAAGATCAGGAAATTTATGAACTGAGACGTTATATGTAATGCATATTCTGAACAGCGGTGAGCTTCTATAAAACACTGTTTTAGAAATCGGAAGAAACAAGAGATATCTGTGTCTTAAACTGCCTTTCCGGGTATTGAACGAGAATTGTTGTAGAAAATAACTGTTATCTACCAATTGATAACTCTATAGAGGTATTTTTGATAACTTATTATACGTCTATTTAATAATGAAGTGAAGTGAAATTCTTTCAGGAGATCTTTATAGTGAATTATGCCGCTAGGGACAAACCTGTTATATCTTTTAAAGTAAAGATAACGTAAGAAACGTTTTTGAACGTTCTCCACATTGTTTTGATAGGATGTATTAAGGGGAGACCAAATTACCCACGCGTACTCAAGTTTGGACCTCACAAGTTTGTTGAAGAAAAGTGTGACGGCTTGGATATTCGTGTGTCGGATTAAAAAGCTCAGTTTTTTGTAGACATCATTAATTGTGTCATAAATGTGTGGGTTAAACGACTCCTAGATCATTAATTGAATTAAACTGCGTCATTAAATCATTGTTGATAGAGTGCGCCTGTTCTTTAGGTGATTTGCCGTGTGTAATTTTTAAGAAGCAACATTTCTTTATATTGAAATAAATTATTTTCTATACTCCATTCGTAAAATTGATTCAAGTCGCGCTGAAGTTTGTCGATGTCTACACCACATTATATTTCTTTGTAAAGCCTTACATCATCCGCATGTAAAAGGCAGTTTGAAAATTTTACCTTAGAAGCAGATCGTTGATATAAAAATTAAATAACAATGGAACCAGGTTTGAACCCTGTGGAACACCAGGATATACCGAAAAAATGTCTGAATTACAATTGCGATATGCTACAAACTGTTTTCTGTCTCTAAGGTAGGATGAAATCAGTGTTAACATTGGCGAAGTCATTCCAAATTCAGAGAGATTTTTCAATAAAATGTCGTGATCAATTTTGTCAAAAGCTTTTGAAAAATCCAAGTTAATTACATCAACATTTCCTCGCCTATAAAGAACATTAAAATAAAACTGCGGAAAATTATAACAAAATTGCTTATTGTAGATCTACTAGACATATAACCATGCTGATATTCACTTATAGCCCTCTTTACATGAGCGAAAACACAACAATATAAAATCTGTTCTAAGATTTTGCACGGAGCGCATAAAATACAGACAGGTCGATAAATCTCAATCATCTTACTGTCCCCAGATTGAAAGATTGGACAAACTCTCCATATTTTCCAGGCTTTGGAAATGTATGCTTCTTAAGGCCCGGTTTCACAGTTTGAGTTTAAGCCGAAGCTTTAGTAAGCCACGCACGCCGCTTAAGCAAGGCTTACTCTTTGGCTTAAACACTACTAGTTTCACAGTAGGGGGACCATGTGCAGCTTTACTAAGCTGAACATCTCCGAAGTTGGTAATGCTTGCGCATGCGCAATTATTCAATTCTCATCTTTGTTTACATCCGTAGCCTATGATTGATTGACTTGTAGGTTATACATCGTTTATCAGCCAAGATAATCTAGAAAAATGAAAGGAAAATGTGATTCCAATAATAGTAACAAAAACAAAGTTTAAAAAAAGGTCACTCGCCCGTCCTGCTGACACGTATTACCACTACAGTCTAAAATGGCCATAACTTCTGAACCATTCATGCAAATAATGTACTGACAAGGTTATTGTAATCCTTATAAAATACTGGAGGAGGTCAAACAATTTATTTCGATGAGGATTTCGAGGATAATATCGAAATATTTATTTAATGTTAAGGAGTTATATTTTTTACCGCTGAGTATAGCATAAAATCACTTCTAGAGGGCAAAAGGTTGGAAATAGGTATATACCATCGCGGACTTTTTTGTAGAGGTTTCTATGCTCTACAATTCGTACACTTACACTTGGGGTCTATCGTTGATGGTTCGCGCAGCGTAAGCCAAGAAAGCAAGTGACCGACCGACATTTTTGTCTCTTTACTGTATATCGGAACACGGAAACTATTATTTCACGAGCTTCGAAATATATTCGGAAATATAAGTTATTTAATGTTAATGTTATTGGTTTTACGTCCCACTAACTATGAATTTGAGCACCTTCACCACAGGACTGAGACAGGATCGAACCTGCCAAGTTGGGCTATAAGAAGGCCAGCGCTCTACCATCTGAACAGAATCCTTAGCTTAAACCTCAGTTTCATACAGCTTAAGCCAGTCACAGATAAGCTCGGCTTACCACTTGCACTCCCCACTGTGAAACTCGTCCAGAGTTTAAGCTCCCGCTTAAGCCCGATCCAAGGCTTAAGCGTATACTGTGAAACCGGGCCTAAGTATCAAATTATACGCTGTCAGAAGAGGAATGAGTAACCATTTGGAACATGCTTTTAGGATCTAGGAAGGTATCCCATCAGGTCCACATGATTTTTTGGACTTTAATTTCGTAATAGCTGCTTTATATTCGATTGTGGTTATGAATTCAACTCCTAGGGAATCGTTTACCAGTAAACGCGGTGTGTCCGGAATAGAGTAAGAAGGTGGAGAAGAAGAGTATACAGATTCAAAGGACGTTGCAAAACCATTGGAAATAATTTGACTATTATTTAACGTAATATTATTAAATTTCATACTCTGTAAGGGTGGATCATTTGAGTTCGCTAATTTTTAATAAAATTCCAGAATGATTTAGTGTCTTTCGTGATGTTGTTTTGAATTTCAGAGATATAACGATTGTATGCTTTGTTGATTAAAGTTTGAACGTATTTCCTGAGTTGTTTATATACATTTTTACTGTGATCAGAATTTTTTGAAATCTTCTATGCAATTCTTTCAACTTAATGTTATGGATTATTTCCGAAGTAAACCAAACCGGGTATTTACTTCTCGAAAAATATGCCCTTTTGGGGACCATGGCTTCAAATACAAAATTTGCTTTTACGTAAAAATGTTCTACTGCTTCATCTACATCTTCAATTTTCCCTAACTCAGACCAGTCTGTTTCTCGAAACATGTTGTATATACGAAGAAAATTTTCTTTCTGAAAATCACACGCTATAGTACGATTTTGCTTTATTCTGTCACGTTCACCTCTTGGTTCTAGAATAATTTTCAGTGCAGGATGGTGTGCATCTTCTGGGACTATCGGATATTGATCTCTGCTCACAGTTACACCACTTACATTAGTTAAAACGAGATCAAGAGTTCTATCATTAACGTTCAAAACATTATTCAGAGATTTCAATTGATACAGAGACACAAAATTAGCTAGGGAATTGTGTGCGATTCCACCATTTAACATATCATAATTTGAACTAACTATTAACGGAAGGTTGAAATCGCTTACAAGTATGACATCCTGGCTTTGAAGTTTTTCATCAGTTTCAAATAAATTATAAAATATTAAGTATGTTTCTAGATAACTGGCAGGTGGAAAGCATACATATACAAGGTAGTATGTATGATGGTGCAAGACTATTTTAACACATACTGCCTTAATATCCTTAAATTTTAAATCTAGTTGCTGTGACATAATTTCCTGATTAACTGCAATAAGTACCACTCTTCCCCTCTTTGTACCCATTATATCTTTACGATATACATTATACCTATTATCTAAGAGTTCTCTATTGCTGACGTCACTACTTAAACATGTCTCGGAGATTAACTATACATCATGTACCGAATCGGTGCTATTTACTGAAAATTCATTTAGTTTGGTATTGATTCCTCTCACATTCTCATAATAAAAATAAACTTTATTAGAATCCATTATGAGTTTGAAAGATAAGTCATTTTAGTCATTTTTGACGTCTTCAAGTGTTTTTAGGTTATTAACGTACTGGTCCTCTCCCGCTTGTGAAATTTATGTTGCCTGAAGGATCAACCCACAAATACGCGTAGTTCTTCTCATTCTTCAATCTGCGCGCATGCCAAATAATTTTCTTACGATAAGGAGTTAATTTCTGGTTTATGTAGATTATTCCATTACTTGGAAACACAAGCTGGGATGCGTTCAGATTCCTCTTCACCTTACGTCTCCGAATAAAGCTTTCTTTATCTATTCTCCGCACAAACTTCACAATGATTCCGGCTGAAGACTGATGGGTTTGTTTCTTTAATCTGTGACAGGTGTCGATCATTTCGTTGTTCACGTTAATGTCCAATGCTCGACCTAACACCTTCACTAATTCCAGCGTGTCTTCTGTTTTCGTTTCAGGAATTCCATGAGTTTCAGTGGAATTCCTCCTACCATACTGGTCTATATCGTCAAGCTGCTAAGTTACATCAAGCTGGGTTTTAAGTTGAAGGTTCCCATCTGCCAGTTTGTCAATGTTTTCTAAGCACAGCGCTATTTCTTTTGATTGTAGCTTAATTAGCTCCGCGGCGGTGACAAGTTTCTCATGAGTTAATTCTAAACTCTTGCCTAGTTCCCGTTCGGTTTCCATGTTCTTTATTTTCACGTTTTCTAGTTCAGTCTTTACACTTTTCATCTGTTTTAACTTTCGCTACTTCATTCCTCAACTCAGTTAGTAGTTGGTAGATATCACTAATAGATGGCGCCTGCGCTTTATCACCACTGGCTACAATATGATATGTCTTACACTTCCATAACCGTCCCTCAGATTCTATTATGTCCACGTCCTGTTCTGTTAAATCAACACATTTAATATGATACCAACCCTGGCATGCTCTGCATTTAATTTCCTGCGAACTATTCAGTTAGCCAATAGTTTTACCACATTTTGCACATGAATTCACAGCGGAGAATTTGCGAAACGGTGAATCGATAGTTCAACGGCGATAGTACTCCCTTACTTTGAAATTGTCTCTTGGTAACAGTGAATTCACTACACTTTGTTTACATCTAACCTACACATTTCGTACTCACTTTATTTGGAATTTTACTGTTCTTTCAGAATTTCGATGCACACCTATTTCTCAGTCTGATAGTAAAATGCTAATTGTTAAAAGTACATGCATTTCTAGCTGCATGCACACTGTACAACACACTGAAATTACACAATTTGGGGGAGCTTCACCGCCACACAACTAACTAACACCATGCCATTAGTTAATGTTTATAATTGATAATGTTTATAAAATGTTGATAATGTTTATAAAAAGACAGAGGTAGATAATAAAATTAAAGATTTTATATCTAAAGTAAATTTCGATGAAGAATTCAAAACTAAAATATGGTATAATGATGAATATTTTGGATTTAGGAATAAGATATTCAGAAATATTGGTGATGCTGTTGAGGATAATGATGCAATTAATTTGAAACATTTGAATGTAGCATTAGAAAAGTCAGCAGTTCAAAAGATATTTCTAAAGATGAGATTAAAAATATTATACAAAAGAAGAAACTGAAATAATATTTCGAGATTATACAACAAAATCGGATATTGCTCCCATAACAAATGATATACATAATCTAACACGAAGAACAAATAATATAGAAAGGAAGGTGTTTGATAAAATTGAAACAAATAAGACCTTTACAACAAAGGAAGATACTGAAATGGTGCACACATTTTTGTATGAAGTATATATAAGAAAATTATTATTGTTTCATTTTCTAATTCCTTATATCCCGTTCCTATGACATATACAGGAGATAATATTCCTGAATTTTGTTCTGTATATAAAAGTACATTAAAAGATGTAGATTATAGTAAATCATTAAAAATTGGTCCTTTACATAAATTAATTTTCAAAATTGGTGATTGTCTTAAGATCTTATCTACTCAAGTGAAAATAACTAAGTTTGGCGAAATAACACTTGACGATCGTATCGAAACAGAAATTGATCCTGATGAAGGCGTAGTTTAAAAATTATCTTATATTTTTTCATTTAATAAATGAATGATCATATTTGATGTTTGAAGTGCAAAAAATATACTGAAACAGTTCATCCCCACATGATTGAGACTAAAAATGGGCGAAAGAGACTTGAAGGTTTATGTTCAGAATGTGGAAGTAAAAAAATAAATTTTAAATAATTGATGACAAAACAATTCGGGAAGGAATTATAAACGAAATCCATAAACATATGAGAAAAGTTTTTCCAAGAAGACAATTTACAAAATATAGAATTGACGACATATGGCAAGTTGATTTATTTGAAATGGATTCTGGAAATTTAAAAGGTATATCTAAGAATAATAAAGGTTATAAATATTTGTTAACAGTTATTGATGTGTTTTCAAAATATGCTTGGCGTATACCAATTAAAGATAAAACAGGCCGAAATATTGCAGGAGCATTTGAAAAAATTTAAGGATAGGAAACCAAAGAATATTCAAACAGATAATAGTAAAATAATTCACAATAAAGATTTTTCAAAACTGATGACTAAATTTGATACAATCATTATTCTACTTTTACGGAATTAATAGCTTCAGTTGTAGAACGATTCAATAGAACATTAAAAGAGAATATGTGGAAACAGTTCGATATTCAAGGCAACTATAAGTGGATTGATATTTTGCAAAAATTATCCAATAATTACAAAAATATGAAACATAGGACAACAAATATGAAGGCAATTGATGTAAATAAAAATAATGAAAATATATTGTTGAAGACTGTTTTCTCTTCAGTTATAAGTACTAAAATGGTTATATTTAAAACTGGTGATAAGTAAAAATCAGTAAATGAAAAGGTATTTTCGAAGAGGGATATACGGCAAATTGCTCAACAGAAATATTTGAAATATTAGAAATTATATATTCTGAACCAATTACATGTAAGTTAAAGGATATAAATAATGAAGAAATAAAAAGGTAAGTTGTATGAACAATAATTGCAGAAAACAAAATATCCAGATATATATCTTGTTAAAAAGTTTTAAAAAAGAAAGATAATAACGTTTATGTTAAATGGTTAGGATTTGATAATACACACAATAGTTGGATAAATAAAGATAATGTTGTATTATAATTTTTCTATATAAAAGGAGCTGTTCAATATTTGAAAAGAATTAGATAATTGTAGTATAAGTTATAACGTATCAGAAACTTCAGATGTAAAACATCATAAAATAGATGAAACCGTATTTTATACATGTTCTTTATATAAACAATTATGATGAAGATAAATTTGATAATTTTAGAAATGTTATAAGAAATCTTGATAATTATGATGCTTGGGGTATTAATATTGGATCAGAGAAAGGTATTATAGGTTTATTTCTTTGCGGAGATAATTAATATATAAGCTCTGAATTTGTCAATAAAATAGATTATTGCCCTATATCAATATTCATTATTTAAAGAATATTATCTCTCAATTAGCGTATTAATTACATTCATTATTTCTACATCTGTGTAGTAATAACTACTGTTATTATCTACTATATTATCAAATATCAGTTTTATAGTACGTCGACATATTGGGCTAGAATCGTGGGCTTTTAACCATTCGTCAACGCATTCTTTAAAAAAAATATGATCACATTTTGTTTTTACAAACATAAAATATGATCACATTTTGTTTTTAGAAACATAAGACTGCTCGTTTAAACATATACAACATTCTAGTTCTGAAGTGGCATCTAACGATAAAATGTTATATGGAGATTTTATCTCTTCTATAAACTCGTTGGATAATGTCTGACTTGCCAAATCGACTTCCAATTAACTTTAAGTTTAAATTCACGAATGAATTTTTCTTATAATTTTTGATATTTAGAAATAAATTTCCAATTATCTTTATCTTTATTTTCACGAATGCAATTTTCTGATAATTTATATGCTAGAGATATATAATCCCAATTAACTTTATCTTCAAATTCTCTTAAAAATATTCTGATAATTTTTGATATTCTGTAATATCACGCCAAATACGTTTATCTTTAAATTCACGCATAAAATCTTCGGATAAGTTTTGATATGTAGAAATATAATCCCAACTAATCTTGTCTTTGAACTCACGCATAAAATGTTCTGATAATTTCTGATGTTCTGAATTGTGACACCAATCAGGTATATCTTGAAATACTCTCATAAAATCTTCTGACACTTTATTTTTACCAGAAATATATTTGTGGTTGCGTATTTTTATTTCATTTCTACCAACCTTGCGAATCTGTGGGTCATCGTATAAATGTATTCTATTTCGAATTGGTATAGTTCTAACTAATTTTGCAATGAACCCTTCCATTTATTAGGAACGAACATTTTTAAATCCTGCAATTTTTTACACTATTTTTTCTTTCTTTTTCGAGTTATGTTGATTAAAATTTTATATATAAATGGAAGCTGAACTGAAGAAAAAGACAGTCTTAGAATTACAAGAAATCTGTAAAGAAAGGAAACACAAAAGTTATTCAAAGTTGAGAAAGGATGAATTATTAATATGATATTACAAAAATCTAATCAAACAGAATACAAATTAGGTGATTGGAAAATAGGAGTTAGGAAGTCAGTATAAAGTTAAAAATGACTATAATAGGAAAAAATCTGATCTCGCTAACGCAATAGAACCAAAATGAGAAAACACCACAAATAGAACAAGAAGATCAAGATGAACATCCGGAAATTCTAGAATTATGTAATATCTGTGGAAAAATACCAAGATAAATAACGGATGTTACATCTGTGATCCGGATATAAAGAATAGTAAGCTTAATACAAATTCATACCGAATAAATCGTTTTCGTAAAATTTTATTAAATTTAATAGAAGATGTTAATGATAAAGGCGGAATTGAAAATTTAATTTCATCGTTTATTCATGATAATAAAGGAAAATCCGTACCTTATCAATTTGTGATTTTAGATCGCTGATTATTTAAAAATAACGAATAATATTGAAATTAAGGAAAATAAAACAAATGTTAATATGGAATGATTTTATACAAAAAATTGAAAGGGAAAGGCATTTTCCTGAAAATATTTTGAGACAGATGGGACGGATGAAAATAATTGCAGGATAAGTAAAAGTCCATTCTTAATAAATGGATAGGGATTTAGAATATTGTCAGCTCTGCGGAAACTTATAAATATTAGATAAACGATGTTATAATTGTTATCCACCGCAGATGGATTCTCCTAACAAATATAACTATAGACAGAAACGCTTCCACAAATACTTATGATAGAATTGTAATTGAAGAAGTATTAACATTTTTAATGATACTTACAGGAAAAATCCTTACCTTATACATTTTTATTGCAATGATAGCTGATTTATTAGATATTAAGCATAATGTTAATGTCGTTAACTTTCAAAGAAAGATTAAATTATGGAATGAATTTTAGAGATAACACCTTTAGAGATAATTAAAGAAAGAAAAAACAGTTTAAGGAATATATTTTGAATCAGTTCTAAGGTGATGTAAAAAATTATAATTTTTAGAAATTTGTTTTTTTTTTAAATTTTGTAGTGGAAAAATTTGCAGGATTTTAAAAAACTCATCTTTAATAAATGGAAACTAAGCTGAGAAATAAACTTTACAAGCAACTCCTAGAAGAATACCAAAACGCTTATATGAAAAGGTATTTTAAAGTTAAGAAAGCTGAATTGATTAACGTCATTTTATGTTTAAAAATGCTTTAGATATTATACAGGATAAGTCTAAAAAAATGGAGAGAGGTGGGTAAAAATGAGAGAATATTGTAAAAAATCTTATAAAAATACATTCTAATTTCAAGAAAGCTGTTTTGATCAAAGCAATTTTATATAATATCCTAAAAATAGATAATAGTGTTAAAAGTGTTTTAGATAAAATTAAAACAAAACCTGCATTTCTGAAAATTAATAACGAACTATATAATTTAAAAGCTAAAAAAGAGCAGGATAGATTAATTACAAATTTTGAGAATTATGATTTCAATCCAAATATAAATATTAACAGAAAGGCGACAGCATTTAAATCAAGAATACAAATGTATGAAATTAATAATGTTGATAATATTGTAGAACCAGGATTATTTTAAAATAAAATTAAATATGTTGTTATTAAAAAATTAAAAATCTCTTAATACCAGAAACTTTAAAACTGAATATTAGATTTTATTGTAGCTTCATAAGGCACGAAGAAATACACGTCTTTAATTTTAAAAAAGTAAACTAAGTTATATTACGATCAACTGATTTGGAAGAATATTATCAGAGATCTGCAGATAAATTATTAACAGAAATGCAAGAATTTGAAAGACAACAATCTGGATGGGTTTTATATTCTATAAATCATTTACAATTTTGTATTCATAAACAGAACCCAATTAATGGTTCTTCGTCTTGTCCCGTAATAGGTCTGCCGGCGAAAAAGAGACACCCCAGGAGTGCTCAGTTCACAGGACCGCTGACTTAAAAAATGCAAGTGGCAGTTTTGACATAAGGTTAGGAAAATAACAATGTTTTAAATATAGAGAACGTATCACACTTTTATTCAAATAAAATAAAATATTAGCCATCCTGACATCGATGATAATTAAAATGATCGCTACTTTACGTTAATTACTATTGCTCTTGATGTGACAAAAAATACTAACAAATGGGATGGTACACGTAACTTAGTTTCCCTACATTCTAACAGTGTTGAATATAACATTACTTTTTCTTCGTTTGAAAACATTCATTTAGTAATTTAAAGTTTAATTGATTAGAAAAATGAGGTCTTGCGTAAAATTCCTCGAACAATCTGGAAAAATGCATTAATTTTAATAAAGTGTATAACAGAAAATACCCCAGATTAGGTAATTTTACTACCTTGACAAAATATGAGTGAAATTCTGTTCATCAAAAATTTTGTTTACATTGAAATGAAAATTTGAATTTGACTTTGTTTGCTAAAAGTTAATTCGAGACGTCGAGTATATCTGTTCACGTCTTCCCACTTATCTCCTCGTGAGAACTAATAACAAAACTTATTATCGCTTGGTCATTAAATGAACAAAAATTAGCATTATGACCCTTCGGAAAAATCAATAAATAAGGAAAAATATGTCCACAACGTGGAAATCCTGTCCACATAATGAATTAACACCATAAAAGTGTCACACATCACCACAACACAAATGCACAGAAAATAAATGTCTTGACACTAGAAAATCTCTAAATCTAATACTAGGTAATGAAAAATGCCAAAGGAAGAAATATCTACAATATTTACACATCGTCATCGGGTGTTAACCAATCTCATCATTCTCCCATTAGCTCGTTCATCATGTTAAAAAGATAAAGTCTTCACGTGGGTACGAAAAAAGACATCGAAAAGTGAGCACGTCTGGTTCCGAACTGTAACATTATCAGGATATTCAATTCAGGATCTATTCTCCCGACCTAAGGTCCTCCAGTAAAATTTACACGTACCTTAAACTTAGAATTACTGACTTTCATGAGCACTATAAGGATATTATCCTGAATTATGGAGTACATCGATCAACATGGGCTTGTCCTTATCATCAAAAGACATTACTATATTAACTACATCTCGTAAAATCTCGAAGAATCCGTATTTCCATCACATCATGATCAATAACATGTATAAAAATATCACTACATTAACATGTGAAAATTCAATTTCACAAAGATTCATATCATACGTACAAATTCCTCATAAATTACACGTACGGTACAACATCCAAACGACGACCATAACTCATCGTAACCAATTATCACGCATGTGTAGTCATGAAAATTATAAGGACCTGTCATCATCCCAAAACAAGTCTTTTTCTCATTAAATTTGTCTCGATGATTAACTAATCCATTAGTTATCATATACCACAGTGCATGTACTCTAAATAAATTCATACACTCGATTCGGAATTAATATCCTGACGACATGCTATCGTAAATATGAGGTACGAGTAAAAGTCCAATTTCCTATGAAAATGTTAAAAATATTGGGAAAATATCAACTCGATAAATTCATCGGACATACATTAACTCACTATCATAATGAAATTCGTACAATAAGAAAGGATGGTTCCGATAACACATGGATAACTTCAAATGATCCATCATGTTCAATCTCGCCAGCACGTGGTCATGAATCAAGCAATTGTGCAAATTAAGTTACAAGTCCTATCTCACATCTAGGAAATAACCAGTGAAATTCCGTGAGAAATAAATCAACTAGATATTATAGAACAAATCTAAGGAAAGATTAAGAGTAGAAATAAAGAGCTACATAGAACAGATATAAATAAGACGTAGTCGACTTAACTTATTTTGTTGTCTTCACATCTCGAAGTTCGGGGGCCTCAATCACCCATTCTAAGGCGAATGTCCCTGCATTTCGCCGCGGCCGACGCTGGTCAATGGGCTTAGAACTTCATGATGAAATGTCTGGGGTCCCTGGCACGAACTTCCACCTTCTGGCGATGATAACGTAGAGGTCCTCTTCCACGTTTACACTCGTGAGGTTGCTAAAACTTGTACCAAATGTATTAAAAGAAATCCTGAGCACACATGTAATTTAGGATGAAAAGAACACGTACTTTTAAAATTTATCTGCTATCTCAACGTCTGTTTATTGCACTAAATCAGGTCGTAGATTTGCACAATTGTAGAAAGCGTCGAACACAGGAATGAGTCCACTACCCCTGATGATAGTATTCCACTGACGTTCTGCGTTGAAGTCCAGCTAGCGAACTACACGAAGTGACTGCAGAGAGTAAACCAGGAATATGTGAGAGCTTGTACTCTTACAACTTGCCTTAAATATCGTTGCGTAGCGTTCGTTGCAGGAAGTAAAGTCAACTCAAGTACTGTATTCTTCTGGGTTTGATTAAATAATTTCACCTAGCCGAAATACCCTGGAAATCAAGTAAACAGTTATTAATTTTCATAATTCACAAGTGACATTATTAACACGATTCAAACACATATGATTCATGTGCACATTCTTAATTATGCATATCACGCCACCAAAGATATTATAAATATTACATTTATTACAATTCGACGTGACTGCAGAAGAACATATTCTGGTTATTTTTATCTCTCGCCCGCTTTCATTTTTATTATTTTTTCCCAGTCAACCAGCTACCCCCCTTCAAGTCAGAAACAGGTTCTCTATCACCTGGCCAAGGCCACACGCACCGTTGACGACAAAGCGAAACCCAGTAACACACTGACCCATATTCAGTCAGCCGAGACCTGGATACGGTCACAGTATATTGATTTACCTAAAATATTAAGGATAAGAAAGCTATTATTAATGTTAAAATAATGATCAAAAATGTGTTCTATATGCAATAAAATCGGAATTATATAAAGCAGATCGTGTTACGGAAAGAGTATCAAAATATATAAATAAAGGATTAGAACTAGACGAAATAATTGAAAAATTAAAAATTGAGCTTCCTGTAGAAATAACAAATTTGAGAAGATGTCAAATATATCAATCAACGTTTGTGCCTACGATGAAAAATTTGTTGGATATCTACATTATCGTACTACAAATATACAAGAAAAACATGTTAATTTACTTTTGATTAAAAACGAAAACAATAACCATTATTGTTGGATTAAAAATTTATCTAGATTAATTTCAAGTCAAACAAATAAATCTAAATTTAAAATGTATACTTGTGAAAGATGTTTGAGATTTTATTATTCACAAGAAAAATTATATGAACATGAAACCGATTGTAGAGAACAAAAAGAAGTAAAAATAGATATGCCTAGAACAGATGAACAAATAAGATTTAAAATAGTAAACCATTCGCTTAGAGTACAATTTGTAATTATTGCTGATTTTGAGTGTTTATTAAAAAATATTAGTACTTGTCAACCAAATCCTGAAAAGTTATTTACTAATAAATATCAAAAACATTATCCCATATCTTTTAGTTATCATATAAAATATGCTAATGGTGATTATAAACAACCGGTTGAATATGTTGGTGCAGATGCTCCTAAAAATTTTTTAAAAATGCTTATAAAGGAGTCACAAGAAATTTATAAATTATACAAAGAATATAAACCATTAATAATGACAAAAGAAGATGAGATAAATTTTAAAATTCGAAAACTTGTTTTATCTGTGAAGAAAAATTTGAAGTTAAAGAAAGGTACGAGATCATGATCACTTAACTGGAAAATTTAGAGGAGCCACTCATGAAAGTTGTAATATTAATTATAAAAATCCATATTTTCTCCTTGTTTATTTACATAATTTAGCCAATTATGATGTTCAATTATTCATAAATGTATTAGGAATTGATAAAAATGATATTGATGCAATACCAAATAATGAAGAAAAATATATATCATTTAGTAAAAGTGTAGACAATGAATATTGCGATTCTTATATACATTTAAATTTATCGCTTCTAGTGTAGATAAATTAGAATCTAATCTAACAAAGGAACAATTTAGGGAAACAGGTAAACACTTTAAAAGTGAACAATTAGATTTAATGATTAAAAAGGGTGTTTATCCTTATGATTATATGAACGGTGATGAAAAATTAAAAAACACATCTACCTCAGAAGGAATATTTTTATTCCAACCTAAATAAATCTGACATATCTACTAAAGAATATCTTCATGCAAAACTAGTTTGGGAAGAATTTAATATTAAAACATGGAAGAATATACAAGATTATACAATAAATCTGATGTTTTAATATTAGCTGACATATTTGAAAATTTTAGAGATACTTGTATTAAAGTATATAAATGAGATCCTGCTTGGGATTTTTCTGCAACAGGTTTAGCTTGGGATGCTATGTTAAAAATGACTAAAGTAGAACTAGATTTATTAAACGATTATATGGTATTAAGGGTTGAGAAAGGAATTAGAGGTGGAATTTCTCAAATTATTAACCGATATGCAAAAGCTAATAATAAATATTTAGAAAATTATGATCCAGAAAAAATGATAAAAACTATTTAATATATTTAGATGCTAATAATTTATAATAATTTATTTTAGTAGTGAAAAATATGTAAAATACTGGATAATTATAAGTATGGTTATATATTTCAAGTTGATTTAGAATATGAAGAAAAATTACATAATTTACATGAAGATTTACCTTTAGCACTGGAAGGTGGAAATAAATTATTAACAACTTTAAAGAATAAAAAAAATATTTTTTACATTATAGAAATTTAAAACATTATCTAAATCTCGGAATAAAATTAACCAAAATTCATAGAGTTTTAGCTTTTAAACAATCAAATTCGTTACAAAAATATATTGACTTGAATACAGAAACGACAACAAATTCAACTAATGATTTTGAGAAAGATTTCTATAAATCAATGAATAATTCCGTCTTCCTTTACTCAATGGAAAACATTAGAAATAGACAAAATATTAAAATAATTACTGATCCAAATATTATTCAAAATAAGTTTCTAAACCGAATTATGATCATTCAACAATATTTTCTGAAAATTTGGCTGATGTTCATATGAAGAAAATAAAACTAAATTTGATAAACCAATTTATATTGGAATGGCTATTTTAGATATTTTAGAAATAAAAAATGTATAATTTTCGCTATAATATTATGAAACCAAAATATGGAAACAATATAGATTTGTGTTATATGGATACCGATTCATTTATATATGATATAAGAAATGATAATATTTATAGCGATATGAAAACAATGTTAAATTAATTTGATACAAGAGAATATAAAATATATCATCAATTTGGAATACCACAAGTAAACATAAAAGTCTTAGGAAAAATGAAAGATGAAAATTATAGTAAAATAATGACAGAACACGTTACTTTAAAATAAAAATATATGCTTATAAAATAGAAGATAAGGAATGTAAAAATCAAAAGGTGTTAAAAAATCCGTTGTTAAGAATGAAATTAGTTTCGATAATTATAAACAATGTTTGAACGAAAAAATAAAACAATATAGAACCATGAATTTAATTTGATCCTATAAACACGAATTATATTCTTTTGAATGTAATAAAATTGTTTTAAGTCCTGATGATGATAAAAGATATATATTAGAAAATGGAATTAATACATTACCTTGAGGCCATTACAAATTAAATCTAAGGATTAAGCAATAGACTTTTTATCTATGTAAATGGACCGCCAGGATGTTGAAGATCTAAAAGATAAACTTAATAATTTAAAATAAAATCATTCTACATCGTTTACTAAATTAACAGAATTAAAAAATAAAACCTACGATATTTCAAATGCCGAAATTCTAGAAACTAAATATGGTCAAAAATGGCGATAATGCTAGACAACAAATTTAAAATAATACTACCAGATCGATATACAAAAGTATTTTAGAAGATGAAGATAAAATGGAAAGTCTTACTAGTTTGAAAATGATCTATAGAGGAAATACAACAATTAAAGATAATTTCATTCACAACATTGAGTTTGTTTGAATTTCAGTACCATGAGTTTTTCATTTTATTTTATAAATATCTTCCTCTAAGCTCTCTCTCTTGTTTCCCCACGTGAAGTTAGTATGTGTCATAAATTTTAGTAAATTATCGTGAATTTTCGTGTATTTTCGTTAATTTTTAGTTTTTAGCCATTTCCCCACGATTTTTAACAATTTTTGCTGATTTTTAGGGGATTTTGTGATTTTTTAAATTTTATAGGAATCATATTTGGTCTATTTTACGTAAATTGTTAACTTTTGTTATTTTTGCTAAAATACGCGATTTTGGGGGAAAAGAGGCGATTTTAGTTGTTTTTTATTTTTTGGAAATTTTATCTTTTGTAATTTTGGGGGAAGATATATAAATTTTTTACACATTGCGGACCGGGTGCCCTTCACCCCATGCACAGCCCTGTTCCCGGCCACTTTCTAACTACCTCCAAACTGGAGTGCATGCATTCAAATAAACTGCCAAAACTTCACTAGCCTTTGGAGGACTACTGTGTTTTATTCTGGAGGCATTCGTGATTAGTAGTTGAAATGCAGTTAGGTAAGTATTTGCTGAAATCTATTTCGGCTCAATGTTTTCCGAAATATATGGTTTGCTATTAGGGGATCGGTTGGCCAGTAATCTTTCAGATATGGTTTCTTAACCTGCCCTATCAATATACACAAAACAATTTTTTAATTTCCCTCCTAGGGACGTTAGTCCACTTTGGGTTTTACGGGATACGTTATGAGAATGTGAATTCTGGTCATAGCATAAGTTTGTCTGCTCAGCTACATAATGAAAAAGTCCTCTCAAACATAAGTACTGATAGTTGTCCTACGTTTCCAGGTTCATTAGGCCATACCTTTATATCAGGAGCACGTTCAAAATCCTCTACCCTTAGTTTACTGTTGTCCATAACCTAGTTGTCAGAAAACACTATATTCTTTACAATATTTAGAATATTTACACCCGTAACACAATTATGAGACTCGTCCTGCGCCACGGGAGTTCCACACTTTGAAGATAAGGATATCTACTCGTCATCACTTGAAACATTTCCGTTAGAATGTATTTCATCATCGAACTCTAAATATTCAGCATCACTTCGACATTCTGAGCCTGTATCAGCACATAATACGCGAATAATTTCATCCCTGTCTAAACACGTGCGATCCCTGAGCGCTGCCATCTTGCATGGCTCTTCAAACTTTGTAAACATGTTGTCAGGAAATGCAAAGAAAAGCTATGATATGAAGAATAATCGAAAAGAAATGCGACTATCGATTGTGTAGAACCATACATAAGAGTTCTGGCACTCTTGACCTCCAAATAGTTCCGGTATATATCAAAAGATAGCACTAAACTTCAGTCTGCTGCTAACACGAGATAACTCGGGACCGGTCCGCAACGTTCGGCCAGGCATGCACAAGTTTTCTCGGGACCGGTCCGCAATGTGTTAAAGTAATATGCGGAAAATCGTGATATATTGGGGAAAAGTAGCTATTGCGCTAGAACCCGGGATTAGGAAAAATGTAAAATTCTAAAGAAATGTGCGGAAAATCATGAACTAATGCGAGTGCGCTAGAACCAGGGTTTTATATCTACTTGAACGAGTTTGCATAATAAGGGTTCGTGTGACCTAATATCACCGTATAATGTCCTTAACATTCAGTTCTTTCCTTATGACACTAATCGAACGTTCGAGAAAATTCGTGAAATACAGTCACATTCAGTCCAATTAATTACTGAATATTCGAGTGGAATAGTATTTCAAATAGTGCGCAATCGTAATTGTATACGAGAAATGCGCCTCAAAATTAATGAAATTGTCATTAATTGAAAGTTCAGTTTATCACGCACAATTTCCTAATATGATTTTCACTGTCAATGATCACGACAAAGTTCAAATATATGAGGAATGACCAAGTCCATAATACTGTCGAATGGTGAATTAAACACTGGTATTCTCAATTCTACCTCAATGCACAGTTTATGTCGCAAGATCACTTGTTCAAGAAATTCGTAACTCTTATACGGCGAAAACTCAGTTTCATGGAACTTTATGTCACCTCACACGTCCACGACGCGGTTGAATTTTCACTTACTACGATCTCGCACAAATTCAAAGTTCTAGAATATGACTGTCACACCTCTCGCGAAGCGTGACGGAACAGTATGCTGTCTAGCCATGATCAAGTTGTAGATTTCATCTGACTGTACCATTGAGTCGTTGACCTACTTATATTTCGCTGGAAGCGAGCTCACTGGGACAGGCGACAGAGGGGTGGTTATGCATTACCAAATTCTACTCGTCATATCTTTTAAACTACTAGGCGGACTGAACTCAAATTTTCAACTATGTACAATTTAAATGTGAGCTACAAGTTGGTGTTTGTCTCATATTTATCTTTCAAGCCGTTGAGAAGTTATAATTAGTTCTAGATGTTTCCAAGGGGAGGTGAAATACATGTGGCGCTGACGTCACTTGACCTTCATTCCCTCTCTAGCTGCCTCTCTCAAACTTACACGTGGCAGTAGAGACGAGAACGTTCCCTCGTACAGCTGTTTCAGATGCAACACTTCAGCCTTTCTATCATGATTAAATGTTTTATAATACAGATGCGTCAGGGCCTGTGATTTCCTGGTACAATATACATTATATAGGCTATCTTGTGTTAGTTGTAAGAAATCTACATTAAGGTTGTGTGTTGGTAAATCAGGTGTACAGTTCCTTGAAGAAATCGAGTCAATTTGTCAACCGTATATTTTTATTCTCTGAACTGCTAAATGTGTGTGATTTGTAGTTGTGGGCAACAGTTCGCAATAAGAGATGTGTGTGATGACCCTGGTGTTTTTGTTGTAAAATGTGTTTGCCTGAACTGGTGTTATGAGCTAAAATGAAGAGATATCAGCAGCAATAGTACACGTAATTCTAAATAAGGCTTTCCCCACCAGTTTGAGAAGATACGCTCAAGTTAGACATTTGTAAGTGTTCCAACCTCCCTGGGTGGAGATAAGTTACAGCACACATTGTTTGATATCAATGCATATGTCTCTTAAGTATAATGGATTCGGAAGATGCAGATTCAAGTTCTGAGATGTGGTACCATACACTTTAAGTTTTTGTTAAAAGGTTATGTTCATCTCAAAATTCACTATGAAACAGGCTGTAACATTTGTCAGTTTTATTGTTAATGGTAATTAGCATATATTCACACTTGTTAAGAAATGCTCTTATCATGTAGCAAGTTGTAAACTTTTCTCAATAAAGTACCTATTTTAAATAAAATTTAGTAAAGGCTCTGTCAGTGAATTTCAGACTCAAACACCTGAGAAAAGATTAAGTAATATGCTAATGTAAGTCATCCTTATACCCAAATTTTATATAAAATGTCCAATTTCTGAAATCTTATCTCATAGTCGCAAGATGTGAATGACACATCAAACACTAAGGTTTTAATATTGAATTTGTTTTCCCTTTTGTCATTTTGTATTAAGAAATACAAATTTATCAGTGTGAAAATGCAGTGTTTTGCTTCAATGTGCTAGAGGGATCATTATCCTTAATATACTATCAATGCATCATGCTTGAAAAATGCTATTGGTGGTAACTCAATGGAGTGCTAGAAAGCAAATTCTCTCCTTTCTTTTCTTTGTATATTTATCTAACAAATATTTTGGGAAGGAGTGCCGTTCCAACAGATGAGACAAGTGCACTGGTGTCAATGTTGCTGGATTTTCAGATTCCGAAACCTATACCGGGTGGTCCACCAGCCCTTTGCGATCCAGCTTTATGCATCCCTTCACATTTACTACAATTCTGAAAGACATCGGTCCTTCCCCCTAAACCGGGATTGTATTTAGCTTAAAGCCACGGCCGCTTCCTTCCCTCTTCCCTCTTCCTTCTCTTTCCCTTCCAATCTTCCCTTCCCACCAAAAGGCCCCTGTTCAGCACAACAGTTGAGGCCGCCTGGGCGATGTACTCGTCCTCCTTCTCAGTTTTATCTCTCACCTAAATCTCACACTCCAGGATACTTCCCTTGATGCGGTATATGAGGGGTCCTCTGTGAGTCCCAGGGAAAAAACAACCCTGGACGATAAATGGATTAAGAAACAAAGAAAGAAAGAAAGAAAAAAAGAAAGAAAGACAGAAAGTTATTCAGTATTGTACATATAATCTACATTGGCATTTCTCTCCACAGGTGGTGGGTGTGATTATTGTTTTACGAGGAAGTACAGCTCTGCAACTCTACTCTATTACCACTAATCAGACGGAAAAATTGAAGGGAACCAACACTTCGAAAAGTTAATATATTGGGGAAAGAAAGACAAGAGCCACGAAAGGCGTGAACATGAAAGACTGCGTAGACCTCGCAACCTAATAACGTCGGGGCTGGAAAAGAACAAGAGTTGACCATGGGAGGTCAGCATGACGCATACTCTCGGTCATTATTCTGGGCTTTCGAGTCCGGGCAAGTTAGTGGACGCAATGCCAGAATTCGACTAAGTGGCCCGTGGTAGCAAACCCAGGCTCTCAAGTTAAGAGGCAATAGCGCCCCGTTTATTAGCCTTTTACGAAGGCAGGAGATACCGTGGGTGTATTTATACCGCCCCACCCACAGTGGGTGTTTTTCTGCACAGTGTTATTTAATAATAATATTAATGTTATTAAACACTGCACATCTAGCTTAAATCGACGTGTTTCCCTGCAGTGTGCTGAATTCAATGAATGTCTGGCTCTATGGTTAAATGGTTAGCGTGCTGGCCTTTGGTCCATAGGGTCAGGGGTTCGATTCCCGTCTGGATTAGGGATTTTAACTTTCATTGTTTAAGTCCGATGGTTCGAGGTCTCTGTGTGTGTGTGCTATCTTGATAATTAGAAATCAGGTAGGGCTCCATTTCATTGATACGCAGATCATCTATCAAGTGTTAAATCAAAAGTCTTTCACCAGGCCTCTCCGAAGACCTCACGCCAGTTATTTATTTGTTTATTTATTTATTTCAATGAATGATATTATTAAATACTGTCACAACTAGCTTAAGGGACGTGTTTCTGTACAGTGTTCTTATTTTAATGAATGTTGTTAGTATTATTACAAACTCTATTGGTACAAAGAAAATAACGTTAGGTGTATCACTCACACAAAATATGTGCACTAACTGCAAAAAAGTATAAACAATTTATACTGTTCAATGAAGTGTTCCGAACACGATTTTTATAAAATTTGATTACCATGCATAGTTTAGAACAATTTTGTTGTATAAAGCAAGGAAATACACGATTCCATGTCTTTATCACGGTGAGTTTTATAAGTACACGGCTAGAAAACAACTGTTAAAAGACACGCCCCTTACCGCGATTACACAACTGAAGAAGGAAGTTCTCCGCAAGATGTCGTGGCGATCGGAGCCGTCCTGTCCATATCGCTTCGTGGGTTGGAGCAGGCTCTTTGCTGATCTTTTCTTCCTCTTGTTTAGTTTCGGGAAATCGTATTAAAACGCTACTCCCATTCACTGGTTTGCGGGTTAATTATATTCTACTGGAGGTGCCAACTTAAAAAAGATATATACACAACATAAGGGAAAGGATGTCTTTTTAGTGGGACTATTTCATAGCAGGAAATGACTAAATTAGTTAATTACTATTTTAATAGGGTTATCTTATTCCGACATTACACAGAACACTGGGGAACAATGTTCTAAGTCTTAACGACTATGTGATACGTCACGACGGCTTACTACAAACGAACTAGACCGGACCACAAATAAGGAGTGGGATGTTGATGTATTAATACACATTACCTTGACTGAAAGGAAAAAATTACAATTAAATATTACATTAACTTTTAAAAAATTGGATTATTAATCCTGCAATGTGAACTGTCGGATGGTACACCAAACACGAAACATTTAAAGGCAGTTGGTAGCCAGATTTGAGGAGACTGGATATGAACTCACACCGTTGATGGTCGTTATGTCTGGCATTGAAGGAAGATGCGATTTATACTACCAAGTGCATGTCCACATGGGCATATATTACTTTCAATAATATTGAGTCGATAGAGATATTCCAGCGTACATATATGATTTAAAGGGATCCGTTTAATTGTAGAAATATAACGGTGTGTGTATTTTCCGAAAGCGAACCGCGGTTTATTAGGAATGTCATTAATAATCGTAAATAGGTGTTTACCTGAGTTCCTGCTTGACAGCGGTCCAAGCCGGTCATATACCCTAGTGCGTGCAGTGCTACCCGTGTCTGAGCGTCGTGTGTGGTGTGGTGCACGCAAGTCTGTGTGTATATCTTATTGCACTTGTGGTGTGTAGCAAGTAGTATGGAGGCTAATAGCGGGGCTGAGGAGGCGCCCGACCCTCCACAACTTTCAGTCGTACGTGACGAGATCGCCCTAATGGAGGAGGACGCAAATTCCAAATTAAACCAAATGCCTAATATTGAGCTTCAAACGCCTGGTGGCTCGTGTGATGTTAATCGTACTACACCTCATAACTCAGTTGAACAGGAGACATATCCCAGAACCCATTATGGGCCCTATACAATTTATGTCAAATCTGATACTGCTCAAACCATTGGACATCTTCATCCTACGGCCTTGGGGCGAATCTTTAACGAACAAAATATTGCGGGAGTCAAATCTGTTGCCCATCGAGGGCGCAATCGAGTTCAAGTAGCGTTTAATTATGCGGTCCAAGATAATAACTTTCTACGTCACCCAAGTTCGAAAACCCTAAATATTAAAACTTTTAATTCTACCTTGCATGTGCTGCGAGTATGTATTATTCGAGGTGTAGAAAAGTCTTTATCAGATACTCAAATTCTCCATAACCTAAAAATCTCCTGTGCTGATCAAATCAATCCAACGGTTAAATTGCAAAGTCTCTATTCAAGATCGTATCGACTATGTGTCCTTGGGCTCTATAAAAGTTGTCTTTCGAGCTCAAAGCTTGCCACAACAAGTCTCATTATATCGAGTGTTTTTAGATGTTCAACCATTTATAATCTCACCTCTCATATGTAAAAAATGCCAACGATATGGACATACCGACAAGAACTGTCGAGCTAAGGCTCCTCGGCGTTGGCGCTGTTCGTTGCAGCATCTCACAGGGGAGTGCTCCGAAAACTTTTATCAATGTGTGCATTGCCAAGGGCGCCACAAAACTAGTTCACAAACTTCCCTGGCACAACAACACCAATCTTTAATAAAGAAAATAGTGAGTAACAATAATGTGACATATCAGGAAGCCACTAATAAGCTGAATCCCCCTGAATTCCTCCCGCATATGCATCCCCAACAATTCCCTCGACTTCCTCCGGATACGTCCCATTCTTCAACTGAAAACCTGCGGAAACGAATATTTACACAGGTTGTGATGGAGGGTCCACGGCCTGCTCCTTCTCCCGGCTATGATCAGGACGGTTACCTCTTTTTATTAAAGACACCACAAATGCATGTCACTACCACTTGTCCTTATCAGTCGCATTCATCTACATCTGTCAACCTTCCTCCTTAAACTCCGGGAGCACTTTTCATGTCTGGTGGGGTTATACATGCACCAGCAGCTAGTAATATACACCGACAATGGACCTACTTACAAGGTGAAATCCAACAAATTCTAGTGCAATTCACCCAACTTTTGAGTGACAACACATATTTGTCGAGCGTAATTTAGCAGTTACGCGATAGTGTGTACAATATTCTATCCTTATATGAACAGTATAATCCAGTGGAACGCCAAGAGCGACTTAAATAAATAAAAACGTGAATTAAATTTACTTATCAATGAAACTATTCCGCATATCGTCACGTTACAGGAAACATGGTTTTATCCTCACCAATATGTTCAATTCAAAGGTTATAACGTAGACAGAGACGATGGACAGGTGCATGGTGGGGTCGCTTTCCTTGTTCATCACAAAATATCATACAGAACACTGAGTATCCTTCATCCGATCCCTAATATCTTTGCCATCGTATTTCTTATCACGAAATTCTCATTATTAATATGTGTTGCCCCCTGACGTATTTATTACGCAAAGCCAATGGTCTCAGTTTTTTCCGACAATTTGATACTTAGCAGCATGTCCTATTAGGGGACAATAATACCCACCATACAACTTGGGGTAGTAGTTCTGATACGATTAAGGGCTCTCACCTCCTTACTGCGACACATGAACACGACCTCCTCATACTTAACGACGGATCACCCACTAGACAAACTCCGCCTGGGGCACTCCCAAGTGCTGTGGACTTCACTCTTTGCAGGAGAAACATGGTACCCATTACTACACGGCATACATTAGCGGACACTAATTTAAGTGATCACTTCCCTATCATAATTACTTACGGCGTGGGTAAGCCTAACCCGTCTTCAATAGCATCGGCATGTATGAGTAAAGTTAGTTCATTTCGACTCCCTCATGCCCAAACCTACAGTAGTTATATAACCACCCAACTTAGACTAATACCCACGTTAACGTATTATTCCATACTTACTATTCTACACGATTACATTAACATATACCATCCCCTTAAAGAATCTACTGCCCCTTCATCTGGCCTCAACAAATACGTTGGTGGGATGGCGAATATCATCGGTTAATTCAAACTCGACGACGACTGTTCCAAATTTATCGAAAAATCAAATTCCACACAACTATTTCCGACTTAAAACATATCGCCTTCTCCCGGCAAATTTTTAATAACAAGCGGAGAGCAGCCTGGAAGTGTTTGTCACATCTCTAAACACCTACATACCCGCCACACATCTTTGGAATGTCATACGAGACCTAACAAGAAGTTTGCAAGATGCATCGCCTGCATCGCCCGTACCAGTCTGTCTAACTTTCTCAACTGAATAACTCCAGATTATGTGTTACACAATTTCGTCTCTAAACAAGTAAATTCAAATCCACAATTATCCGTCTTACTACAACTCTTTTATTCCAGGGAACTGGAGGCGGTTTTAACTTCATCTTCAAATTCTGCTCCGGGATCAGATTATATCACATATGAGATGATCAGTTCTACAAGAATGTGGCAAAAAATACTAATACACTTCTGTAATAGCATTTTGACAACCTTAAAAATGCCTAAACAATGGAATGACTTTTTCCTAATTCCTATTTTAAAGGCCCGCAGGATATCCACTGACCCAAATTGCTATCGTGGAATAGTATTAGGACCCTGTCTTCGAAAAACTGTTCTTAAATTACTCTTACAGCGGTTGAGGTGGGCTTGAGAATATTATCATCTAGTTCCTAAACACCAATACGCATTCATTAAATGGCGCAGCTCATATGACGCATTTAACATTTTTATTATTGATGTCCTCCTGGCTAAATACCGAAAACAAAGTACGGTTGCTATATTTTTCGATATCAAAGGCGCGTATGATTCCGTCCCGCTTCACATTCTTTGGGAAAAGGTCTCTTTGAAACAAATCCCAGACGGATTTATAATATTTTACATCAATTACTCTCTCATCGGACGCTCATATTTAAAGTGACAGAACACCAAATATCCAGTCGACAAACATCTCACGGACTACCACAGGGGGATATTTTCAGTGTCATCTTATTTGATTTATATATGCATGATTTCGAACAGTTAATTCTACGTTCAGCACGCTTGCTTGCCTACGCAGATGATTCCGTTGTCTATTATTCGCATGATAGATTAGACACATATCGACAACACCTGTCAAGGGTAATGAGCGAGACAGCTTCGTGGTTAGATGTCCAGACCCACTTTGCTTGTCTCTCCAGCTATCGAAGCACTCCTCACTCATTACTTCCTAAGTACAGAAGTTGTAAGCACTGATCACCATTTGACACGATCCTTCCCGAGCAGCCCGCGAGCGTATAAACAAACGACAATCGTTTCGCGGGTGTGAAAATCTTGACCACCTGCCTGAAGTAATAATCAATGTTATTCACTTCTCTGGGTGGTTTTCACTTCAGCTTGCCCCGAGCAATGTTTCTCTGGTGTTTCTTGAGTTCATCACAAAACGTGAAGAAAAAGCAAAATCGTTTTTAAAACAACCCATCCTCTCTTCACTATAAAGAAACGCTTCAATATTAATTATCTTTAAAAGTAAGTTAAAAGTAAACTAATTATACGTATGGATTAACTACAATTAAACCGCAATATTTATGTGCAAAATTGTTTCTTTTGATGGAGATATATTATTATCCTGATGTGTATGCAGAAGAGCCAATGCATTCAATCTGTTTTCATTCAATGTTCGCTTCTCAGAACAGCATCGGGAAACACTGGCTTTACAGACTCTGGTAACAACTTACGGTTCAATCCAAGCTTCTGGTACTGAAAACAATATGGCTGTCATGAAGGGTAAAGGGAACTCGCTGGATCTAAGAGATCCTCTGAGGGATGCAACAGATAAATGGAAAACTTACTAGAATTATAAACCAGACAGCGACAAACAAGACACGCCTGTTGACTCTTTCTCTTTAGTTGGAAATGGATACTATTCGACATATATGTCTTCTGAAATTAGTTGCTATTGGGCCTATGACAACATGTTCTGTTGAAAGATCATTTGATACTCTTAGAAGAGTGAAGATTCGCATTTGTACTACGATGAATATGCCATTTCGGATCACGTTGTATCAAAGTTGACCGAACGCTAATATCCCAATATACACTCGGTACGTATTTATAACACACACATACAAGCAAAGGATCACATAATTATCTCTACAACCCTATTCATGTAAATAGACTACTCAAAAATATATGTATATATATATACAAATTGGAAATTTCCTCTGTAATATCTTAAGTTACTCCAGGTTGGAAACCATTTTTTAACATGTTGGATGACCCTTACACTCGTTCCTCCTAATTGGAAGTTAACTTGACGTTGTTTTCCACAGACAATATAACTCTACCTAATAAGCTTACGGGACAAAAAAATAGTAACCCCGGGAGAAATCCCCCTGTTGGTGGGAGCGGTAGAATAACACCCACGGTATCCTCTACTTGCCGTAAGGGGCGATTAAAAGGGCCCCAGAGGCTCTGAACTTTGGAACGTGGGTTGGCGACCACGGGGCTCTTAGCTGAGTCGCGGCATTGCTTCCACTTACTTGTGCCAGGCTCTTCACTTTCATGTATCTTATCCGACCTGTCTTGGTCAATTCTTGTTCTTTTCCGACCACGACGCTATTAGGTTTTCGAGGGCTAGGGAGTCCTTCATTTTCATGCCCTTCATGGCCCTTGTCTTCCTTTGGCCGATACCTTCATTTTTCGAAGTGTCGGATCCCTTCCATTTTTCTCACCGATTAATGTTATACAGAGGATGGTTGCCTAGTTGTACTTCCTGTTAAAACAACAACAACCACCACCACCACCTGGAGAAACTATTACAAGCATCCAGTGGCGAAGCGTGCTAGTATCCACTGTTATCACTCGCAACAGTTTGAAAACATACAAATCGAATATTCTTTAATATTAATATTTCTGTTTCTTCGCCTGAACGTGTCGCGAGTACTCTATTGTAGCAGTTTGCCACTGTCTAACAAAGCACATATCTCGACTGTATTTAGATATGTTAATCCCGAAGGCGAAATTCAAGAGTGATTTTTGAGATTCAGTGATGTAAACGGTGACCATTCTGCTGTATCTCTCTCTAAACATCTCTTCGGAGTGTTACAAGAATTTCAGTGTGGTAAAAATTCAGTAGCAGAAACATTTCATAGCGCACCAGTGATGGCAGGAAAGTGGGTTGCAGAAGTTAGTCAGGAATAAATATGATCAGGCTATACTTGTTCACGGCTATAGTCATAGGCTCAACTTCGATTGCAGCAATCTGTTAACCACATCAAGGAATACAAAGTGTTTTTTCAGACCTTGTCCGGATTAGCAGGGATTTTTCATCATCCCTGTTCTATACAATAACAAATCATTTACTTTAGCACAATTACAATTTTATTAATACAACTCAACACCATCCTCACAACTACAACCAAGGAAACTACATAACAACATAGAACAAGAAACTGTCTTTCTTATGCTCAAAATCGATTACTCGCAAAAGATATAACTTGCGTTCTCCAAATTCTCCCACCTTACAAAAAGCTGTTTTGCAACACATTGACAACTGAAAATTATACCCTTACACTGCACTCATAGATATGAGCCACTGGGAGTCTAGTTTCTTGAGTGGTCGAACGGCTCTATCACAGCGAGTCTTGAATTCACTCTTGTTTTCACTCCTGGAGTCACTACTGGTAACATCTTTGTTGATTAATGCCGCACCTGGGGAACCATAGGGAGTCTTGCAGTCACTCCCCTTTTCAGCTCCGGAGTCGCCACTAGGAAAATCTTCATTGATTGCTGCTTCTCCAGTTCGGTGTTGTGAAGCATTGGCTAAATTCCTTCTTCTCAAGACAGTTTATCTCTAGAGGATAGAGGCGTTGTTCTGGACGAAGCAAGACACCAGTTGCTGTCTTAATCCTACCCAGACGCGTCACATTGTATCTTCCAGGTAACAGCTACACCACTCTTCCTAAGGACCAGTTGATTCGATTCTTGTCGTCACTCTCCACCAATATGATGTCTCCAACTTGGGGGGATCCCCGTTGCTTTTGGTTCTGTGATTGAAGAAATCCAAAGTATTCTTGTTTGAAGCGCGTCCTAAGGCTCTCTAAAACAGCTTGTAGATAACGCCATCTATCGTTCAAACTGCAAGATTGAACATGGTCAATGTCGGTTACATCATTACCCTCTAGATTTTGTAGGAACATGGAGGGGCATAGTGGCTTGAGTCCATCTTCTTCAGAAACATAAGTTAGAGGTCGGTTGTTCATCAGATTCTCACAAACGCACAAGAGAGTGCATATTTCTTCATAATTTAGACAAGCCTTGCCCAAATTACGGCGTAGCAAATTCTTTAAATTCCGAATAAGTCTTTCCCAGAATCCTCCCCACCAGGCTGCCGTGGGAGGGTTCAGCTTCCAGGTAATTTTCAGAAGACCGCATGTCTTCTATATTTCAGTGCAATACAATTGTTCCAGGCCCCTACAAAGTCATGTGAAATGTGTCCCATTGTCAGAATAAATGATATTCACCCTTCCTCTTCTTGCCACAAATCTGCGTAGAGCTTGGACATAAGCTACCGTACTAAGTGAAGTAATCAACTCTAGATGCACAGCCCGATAGACTGCACAAGTGAAAATAACAATCCAGCCCTTTTCTGTACCTCGTAGAAATCCAGGGTATGTTAGGTCTGTACCAGTGATCTGGCAAGTACTCGATGACTTAATTCGATCCTGTGGTAAAGGAGGGAAAGGTACTTCCAAAGCTTTAGCAGAGTTACGACGACAGATAACACATGTCCAAAAACTGCTGCCACCGTTCTTATTCCTCTAAGAACTTTTGGCGCGAGAAAACAAGTAGCGTGTATGTCCCAGCATTATTATGAAAATAATGAAATTGTTCAATCATTCTTTCAACCATTACAAGTCTTGATGAAAGTACAATTGGATGGGAATATTCTGGAGTGTCATCAAAATCAACAACTCCTGATTTCATGCAAAGAATTCCTTCGTTATCTGTGAACACCTACAGATTCTTCAATTGCTCCTTTCATTTTTTTCATGAAGAGTTTCACTCTGGATAAGGGAGAACAGTTTCTTCTCAGCATAGAGAAATTCTTCGCTACCAATTTCTGTAGATACACGATCCCTACGATTACACTGTCTGAATCTCAAAATCCAAACAATAGTCCTAAGATTTTAGTGTATCCAGAGAATCGTGAGTCTAGTTGCAGTAAGATCGTTTTCACAACAGTGGTCCTGGCAGTTACAACGGTTTTTCTTCCTTCCCTGTTGACTTCTTCCAATACTGGTTCAGGACGGTTAGAGACCCTTCTTCCTCTTTACTTTTAAGCCAAGAGGGCCCATCCCATCATCGGGATCTCCAAAGCTGTGCAGGTGAACATCCACTAGACAGCAGGTCTGCTGGGTTGAGACTGCCCGGAACGTGCCTCCATGAATCAGCCGTACTGTACTCGTGAATCTCCTTTACCCGAATCTCTACAAACAAAGACCAATGTCCTTTGTTTTCTATCCAGGATAAGACTACTGTTGAATCGGACCAAAACACTGTGTGTATATTGTCCCTATGTAGGCATCGCAGGCTCAACCTATACATCCTAACTCCAAGGAGCGCACACATCAGTTCGAGACGAGGTAGTGTTAGCTCCTTGAGAGATGCCACTCTAGATTTAGCTATCAGAAGGCTCAGTTTGATTTCGTTTTCATCTTCTATCCTCAGAAATATACAACAACCAAACGCCCTTTTGCTGGAGTCGACAAATAGATGCAACGAGCTGTTGTCACTCAGGAAACCCTTCTAGGTATCCGGCAGATATGTAGGTATTGTAGCTGGTGGTTCCATGGAAGCAATTCTTCACAAATATCTTCTGGTAAAACCTCATCCCATCGTATCTTCCTCTGCCACGTCTTTTTAGAATGAGTTTGGGAATAAGTGTTACTGGGACCGAAAATCCAACTAGATCAAATATTTTCTGCACACCGGAGAGTACCACCTTTCGGGTTACCAAACTTGTAGCTGAGCTGAAGTTGCATCCAAGTTAATCTACGTCACAATACCATCGAAGTCTAAGACGTTTTCAGTTGTGCCAACATTACAATCTGAGGAATTCACCCATCCTCTCAAACTGAAACCTGCAGAGGACATCAACTCTTATGCCCTATAGGTCTCACTCGAATGTAAGCTGATGTTATATACGTGACCCGAATTGCACAGAAACTTAATCGGTTATAAGTTTGTATCAAGAGCCCACTTTTACAGTGTATAGAAACATATCATTCTCAATCACTACGTAAGCTTATGGTATTTACAGAGATAAAAATAATGACTGGTGTCCATAAGTTTTATTTTTATCAACATTTTACATTTTCCTGCTTAATTTTCGTATGTACAAATATAATATTTACATTTTACTGCTATATCTCTTGGGGGAACCTATGGATGTAATTCACTCCTAACGTCAATTGCTTTACTTCCCTACAAGTAACAATTTCCCCAAGCAGTATAATCCTGTGTCAATTGACGGGGATCACCCATTTATCCAATAATCTCAATTTTCACACAAAAATTGCTCTACAGATGTACATTCACGCCTAACCTCAATTATAAGTAGCAAAATCCAGTGTCAATTCACAAGGACCACTAATTTATCCAATAATCTCAATTTTCACACAAAAATACTCTACAGATTTAGGGATGCATTTACTCCAGGCTTAATTTTTTACTTTCCGTCAAGTTGCACATTTCACAAGCAGTATAACCCAGTGTCAATTCAGAGAGACCACACATTTATCCAAAATTTGAATATTCGCACAAAAACCATACGTTATTTTGTTTAGTATATATCGAATAATATTTCCAGATAGAGTAGCATTCAACTTTAAACTCGATGCTGCTTCAAGAAAATAGCAGTTTATCCCATTCTTAATGCAAAGGAAGAGGAGACAAGACTATTGACAGTTCATGGTTACTGGATGAAAAATTTGAATTCTGCTCCCACTACCATACATTTTGGCCCGTCCTTCGCAAACGGATCCCGCCAACTCTTCTTAAAACATAAAGCGCCACAACCACCAATAACGGTCTCAAGCCTCCTTAGTTATATAGGACTGCACCACAGAACGTAAATTGCTCAAGAGCCAAGGAGCGTCACATAACATCCACTACACAAACTTTAGTTTTCCGAGTGGCCGCGAGGAACGCTAGTGTCCTCCATCCGCAGAAAGTTCACGCGAACTCACTAGATACGGTTACTTGTCACATTCTATAGTACTTACAAATATATCAAACAGCGATAAATGAATTAAATGGAAATACGGATAATAATCAAGAAAAGAGGGAAGCTGAAGGCTTCGTTCGAAATGAGCTCAAAACTGCTGACAGACAACTAATAGGAATTAAATTAAGAAGTTTGGGATACCTCCTTGAAGAATTTAAATTGGAACAGACAAAATTATAAATAAACGACGATGAAGAACACGACGTCGAAAAATTTTACGACTTACTGGAGGCAAAAATGTTAATCTCCATAAACTACTGATACCTAATAATAACGGAACTGAAGACAGGCGATCATTTAACACAGAGAAGACGGTCGGTAAGAAGAATATCAGGCTTCTGAACATAACACATTTGAGAACACATTTGAAAATATTATCACTAGAATGAGGACCTAACTGGAATAGAAATATTTCATTATCTCACATCATCCCTGAAAGGCGAAGCAAAGGACACCGTAAAAACGCCGTGACCTAAGCCACTTTTGCCGTAGCGTATATCTTACGTCATAGTCGCTATCACTGCCCTAAGCTGTTCTCGATAAACTGTGCTCCACTGGAACAGAATATATCATTCCATTTAGTAAACAAAGTTCAGAGAGTTGTTTATGCTCTGCGGATACTGAAAAACAAGGTAGAGTAACATAGCAAGGTGGAAGTGCTGCCTGGCTTAAGCTAATTGAAAGAACGTCCGCCATACTTCCGTTGATCACATAAGCAAGGAGGCGTTGCTGTCGAATAACGAAAAATTGAAAATACGCATTTAGAATCTTTGGTGCGAAAGTAAAGACGGTTAGCTGAAAGCAGGACGAATAGAAATGTATAGTATGTTGACTTGTGCTGGTTGATATGTTCCTTTACTGCACGGTGATAGTGTAGATAGATAGGGATCAGCTGTATCCGAACACGGGTTTCTAACTGAGAATTGATGTGATTTAATTTAATTCGGAGTTAATAGTTCAAATAAACGATTTATTCATTCATTAGTGTGGTGCTTCAGGACTGTGAATTGTGTTTACTGACTGATGGCTGTGTTTATGGGCTATATATGTTTGTAAATTCTGTTGCAATAAAGAGAGAATTACAAGTACATTATCTCCACCCTCCAAGGAATGACACGCCGTGTATATGTAGTGCTGGTTTTGCTAAAAATGAAGATACTTGGACTTGTGTTAGCTGTGGCGAGAGCAATATGAATAGCGGTAACAAACCTAGGCCTAGGGATGGTAAAAAATTTAAAAATGAACACTTTAATAATCATCATAATTAATAAAGCTACAGCACACAAATTGTGCATTGTATAAACAAAGTTTGTCATATGTAGTGTCACTTCTCACTATTACAAACGTTCACAGTAGATAATCCCCGGTTTTTGCACGTGATTACGTGATATCAACTGCAATGCTCATTGCACAGCTTTCAAACACAGGTTTCGTCGGGGTCATCGAAGTACTCGGTGTTGCACAGTTTATGGTGATACCCATGGACCGCCATCGAGTTAACGAAATGCCGCATGTCTTGATTGGTTTTGTCCATGTTCTATTCATCATCGCCTCCGTTGAGTAGAAATCGAGCTAGGTTTCTTCCCTCTTCTTCACTCTGTCCTGCATTAATTTTTCCCAAGCATCTGTTGATGGAAACCCTCGCTTCATTCGGAGGTCCTCGATGAAGAAGGTTTCCTTTGCAAGCGCATATGCAAGCCTTGATTTAGTGTATTTTGATATTCCCAGTGTAGCTTTCAGGAAGCGCGGCTTGACTGCTTCAATTGCCTTCAGCTCAGCTAGACCCAATTTATTCCATATAATGTCCAGTCCATATGTGGCAATTGGAGCAATTTTCGCATCGAATAGTTTCATAGCAGTTTCTAGTGAAAGCTTTGTAATTGTTTTAATATCATATATTGCTTTGGTGGCCGCCGTTGCTCTAGACTTTACGTGAATCCTATAGGTTGTTGCTGTTGTTTGCATGGTCAGTCCTAGATAAATAAATGTATTAACAGTCTTGAGGACTGTAGATCCTAGGTATATCCTGTCACTTGCGGCCTCTCGGCCACCTTTCCGAAATGTCATTTTCACTGTTTTCTCTGTGTTAATTTTCATCTTGTTATCTTTTGCCCACCTGTCTAGATTGTGTACAGCTTTTTGCACATCATGTAGGGAACTTGATCCAATGACCATATCGTCTGCATATAAGTACATTTTCAAATCTTCTATTCCTTGCTGAGTAACCTTTACCACATCGTACGTCGCAATGTTAAACAGCAACGGGCTTAGTGGGTCTCCTTGGAGTACTCCGTTGGTCTGCATGAGCAGTTTCGAAGTAGCGACTTCGTCATCAATTTGTATGTAATTTGTCGTCAGTATGTTACTTATCAGAGTCGTGAGCTTGTCTTTTCCCATTATTGCTTCCAGCTTCGCGATTATTAATGGTCTGCTTAACGTGTCGAAAGCTTTTGCATAATCAACAAATACTGCATGGAATTTGCCTATTGGATGTCTGAGGGCTTCTTCAATGTCATTGATGAGGTTGTTAATGGCATGGAGGGTGCTCCTTCCTTTACGGAATCCAACCTGTTCCTCTGGGAGTTTGTGCTCTACTGCGTCTGCAACTCTTTTTGTGAGAAATTTTGTCATTATTTTCAGCATGCATTTTTCTATAGCTATTCTTCTATATGAGTTAGGGTCTGACCGGTCGCCTTTTCCCTTGTACAACATTTCCATAGTCGAGGTTCTGCAAGATGTTGGTAAGTTGCATACTTGTAGACAGAGGTTCATTAGGTTTGAAATCACCGGTAATAGTGTTTCTGATGAGTCTTTTATGTGTTCGATGTATATGCCATCGGGTCCTATGGACTTCCTATTTTTAAGTGACATAATAGCTTCGTACACCTCTTCCTTTGTGAACGGGTCAGTTACTTCTTGGTATGATCCTGTTATCGCAGCCTCAGTATTGACGTCCTCATCAATATTTAGTATATTCCTAAAGTGATCTTCCCATGTATCCATTTCAATCATTCCACTGCTTTGCATTTTCCTAGGCTTTAATGCTACAAACGGGTCGTTGATGGCATCTTTCACGATTTTTATCGCTTCCTTTTCCATATGTTCATTTCGTTTTACTGACAGCAGTTTCTTGCATTCTTTCCTGATGATGATATATTTCCTTATTGTCTCAATGCTCTTGTTGTTCTTTGCCGCATGCATGGCCTTAATAGTGCTCTTTCTCTTCTTATAGCAAACTTTATCGAACCATATTCGCGATCTTCTCTTACGCTTATACACAAGTGCTGATTTGATTGTCTTCTCCAGGGATAGTGCAACTGCATCTATGTCATTATTCTTTATGTTCTTTTCAAGTTCTTTCCGTTCTTTTGTTTGTTGTTTGAGTACATTTTTATTTATCTGTCTTGAGGGTTTGGCATCAGCATAGTTCCCTCTCTTCTCTATTCTTGAGACATTAAAATGCGTCGAGACAGGACAGTGTTTCCTTATCATCGCCTGTTCTGTAGTGAAACACACGGAGTAATTTATTAGCTTAATGTTTTGACCTTTGTAAAAGATTAAGTCTATAGTACTACTCCCTGTATATGTAAAGTACGTTCTATCTTCGAAGTTGTTAACAAGGTTGAAACCTTCCTCAGTCATCATTTCCAGGAGCTCTTTCGCTCTATGATTGTTGTTGTCAAGTCTGGAGTTTAGGTCTCCGGCAAGTATTATATCTCTGCCCGGAGCTATTTGCTTTATGGAGGACATGATGATTGCTATTAGTTCTTCAATGGGTGTTAGTAGCCCTGCGTATATTGCTATCACGGAGATCCATTTAAAGTTTATTATCATTGTATCCTGTTCTTGGTATGTACTTAAAATTTTACCTAGTCTTCGTTTGTAGTAGCATGAAATACCGCGCATTGGTCTCCCTCTTGGTCCTTGCGTTGCTGGTAAATGTTGCGCATAGAAATGCTTTAGTTCAATCGGGTTGGTAGATAGAGTCTCAAGTAGTATGAGAATATCATGTGATTGTAGAAGGTTATTGTTTGTCAACTGTATGGCGCTCTTTAGACCTTCTACGTTCCATAACAAGATGCGAAGAAGGTTAGGCTGGGAGTTTGACTCCTGTTTCTCTGGAGCGAAAAAGACGGTATCGTCTCACGACAACGCCTTTAGGCCACGCTTCTGGAGCGTACACCTTCCCCATTTCATGTAAAGGTGCTCTTAGTGCTTTAAATGAATTATTAGTTTGTAATTCTTCACATTCAATAATATTTGTCACATTTAACTTGGTTAGGTGTCGCTTTAGCTTTTCTACGGTGGTATTATGGTGTAGTCGCCCTATGTATATCCAAGCTCTGGGTTCTGCTGCTTGTAATTCTGTTTCATTCATCGTGAGGTCCTTTTCGGAGTTGATTAATCGTGCATCTGCTGTTGTCAAGTTTGTCGGCTGTATGTTGGAAGCCGTTGGTGTCTTTCGTGTGGATCGTGACTCTTCCATGATTTCTTTGTATGTGCGGCTGAGGTGCGTTGTGATTTCCATGGATGACATGTTTGAGGAAGTTGCTTGATCCGCTTCTGTGTTCGTTATGAATGAATTATTACCTCGAATATTGTTCAAACTCTTTCGATTGATGAGTTGACCCTTAGGGATTGTAATTCTCGTGTTAATTTCCTCACGTAGCATACTTGTTAATTTGGCAGTTAAAGTATCCATCATGGCATGTAAGTCCTGTGTAATTTTTCTTGTGATTCTTTCTTACATTTCATGTTCTGAGGAACTGACTAGGTTGCCCTGCTGGAGGTTGTCCTGCTGACCTCTCGATGGCATCTGGCCCTGTTGGCGCTGTTCTAGATTCGATATCTCATCTCTCTGATCATTGGTTGTTCTCTCTGTGCCATCGCTGCTGTTCCTAAAGCTGTTCCGCGGATGTCCGCTAGATAGAACCTGTACCTCACAATTTTGGTCATTATTCATAACTTAGACTCGTTGCTCGGAGAATGATATCTTTACGTTATCTCCGTTATTCTCTTGACTGCTCTGTGGCCAATCGGGATGTTGCGTGCTACTAGTTGTTCCTTGCGAGTTCCCAAGAGATGGCGCCACCTGTCCTGCAGTTAAACTATCTGACGTTGCTGTCATATCATTTTGTTTAACCTCATTGTCCTCATATCGAGGAGTCTGTTTCCTTGCACTGTTATTTCCAAGCATAGTTTTCATTTCATCAAAACAGCTTATGATGACACTCACCATTTTATGAATATCTTCTTTAATTTCTTTCTTCATATATCCTCCTGCATCTGCAGTATTCTGTATAAAGCTTAGAGCAATGTGTAACCGGCTTTTTTTATATTGCGATATATTGAAAACTTATTTTCGATAATCGATATTTATTGCATATAATATATCGGTATATTCAAACGATATCGATGTATCGTTAATAATAACACAAGAATGAATGAATGAATACTGATCTGCATTTAGGGCAGTCGCCCAGGTGGCAGATTCCGTATCTGTTGTTTTCCTAACCTTTTCCTACATGATTTCAAAGAAATTGGAAATTTATTGAACGTCTCCCTCGGTAAGTTATTCCAATCCCTAACTCCCCTTCCTATAAATGAATATTTGCCCCAGTTTGTCCTCTTGAATTCCAACTTTATCTTCATATTGTGATCTTTCCTACTTTTATAGACGCCACTCAAACTTATTCGTCTACTAATGTCATTCTACGCCATCTCTCCGCTGACAGCTCGGAACATACCACTTAGTCGAGCAGCTCTTCTTCTTTCTCTCAATTCTTCCCAACCCAAACTTTTCAACATTTTTGTAACGCTACCGGTACTCTTTTTTCGGAAATCACCCAGAACAAATCGAGCTGCTTTTCTTTGAATTTTTTCCAGTTCTTGAATCAGGTAATCCTGGTGAGAGTCCCATACACTGGAACCATACTCTAGTTGGGGTCTTACCAGAGACTTATATGCCCTCTGCATGCACGGTCTCTTCAAGTACTAAATTGACAGAGTAGCAGCAGTGGCGCCCAATACCAGCAATGTTATGTGCAGTTCCTGCAAAGTGTCGCTCAAGGAGAACGGGAATTATGTACAGTGTGACGGGAAGTGTAGTGAAACGTTCTATTTAAACTGTGCGCGTGTTTCAAATGCTGTTTTTAAGGCAATGATGTCAAATCCGGGGGAGATTTTGTGGCATTGTAAACCATGCAAACATAACCCAACTTCGTGTAAACCGTTTTCAATCTCTTTTCAGCAGAATAAAGTCAAAGCTGACAATACAAGCCTATGTGAAGCTGTGAACAACATGCAGCAAATCCTGAAAGATGTCTGCAGCTCACTGGAGTTTCAGTCCAGAAAATTTGATGAACTGCTACAGCAAAACAATGAACTTGAAAAGTGCATAGACCATTTAACCAACGAAGTGAACAACAGCAAGGCTGGAAATAGTGCTCTCAAAGAACAAAATAATCATTTGAAAGATCAAATCAATGATCTTGAACAGTATTCTAAGAATTATAATTTAGAAATCACCGGCATACCAGTCTCTAAGGATGAGAATATGTATGAGATTGTGTCTCAAGTTGCAGGTGCAGTTGGAGTGGAAATTCAACCTGAACGGGACATTGAATATTGCCACCGAGTCCCAGCGGCTACAGATAAGGACGGAAGGAAGAAGATTCCTCTCATAATAGCAAAATTCTATTCGCGTAAAACAAAAAACATGATCATGGACAAGAAAAGAAAGCATGGGAAACTTCTCTGTGCAGATATTAAAATCAGTGGGGACACAACTGTATATCTAAATGAACACCTAACAAAACAGAACCAAAATCTCTATTGGCTAGCCAGAAGCATGAAACACTCCATGAACTACAAATTTGCTTGGACCAAGAATGGGAGGATCTTCATGAGGAAAAATGAGGACAGCCCCATACTGCAAATCAAGACTGCAGCTGACTTACCAGCAGCTCCTACGAAGCTGAGAGACTGAGGATTCAAGTTAGGGTACGTATACCTGAGCCAAGTGATTCATAAATATACTTACATTGAAGTTCTCTCTCGAAGTGTGCACCAAGCAATTACAAATAGTAATACTACACATTAGGCTAAGGATATGAAACCAGATCATGAGTTAGGGATTACCTTACAAGATGATAACACCACAGGCATTGTAAACACCCCTCAAGACTTGAACAAATTAATCCACTATACTGCAGGAATGAGAATTATGCACCTGAATATAAGTGGCATGATAACAAATTTTGAAAGCATGCTAGTTATGTTAAATCAACTGGACCATAAACCAGAGATTATAATACTATCTGAAACCCAACTCATTAGGGATATACCGTTCTCTATTTTAGGATATAATGAGTACTTCATACACACACAAAATTCTACACATGACAGTCTAAAAATATACACACATGTCACCATAAAAAATGTTGCAATATCTACAGTGAAAACCCTAAAAGCAGCCAATGGTAGCCTACTCAACTTACAATATAATAAAGAAAGCTATTTGATACTTGCTATATACAGATCACCCTCCACAAGCCCAAAGATATTCATAGAAGAACTAGGAAATACACTTCAGCAGCTACCTGCAGCCACACATTATATAATAATAGGAGATATTAACATAGACATTTTAAACCCAACTGGTCAGTATGCTCAAAGAATTAAAAATGAATACATAAACACCTTAAGTGCTAATGGTTTCATTTCATATATCAACTCTGCAACAAGGATAACCCCACAATCTAGAACATGTATAGATCACATACATGTTAAATCGCATAGAAATAACAATTTTGAGTCATATGTTCTACATACTAGTATCACAATCCTATTTTTCTGATACATAAACAAACCCAGAAACGTCAAATACCACAAATGGAAGGAAAAATACTGAACAATGCCAGAATAGATTATGAAGCTTTAAATAAAGCCTTAAAAAAGGAAAATTGGGAATCTGTCCTGAATGAACATGATGTCAACAAAGCGACCAGTAGTTTTATGCAGCTATTAACTCAACATATCTCTGAACACTCTACTAACACAAGACATGTAAGATCAAAATTCAGAAAGATAACACCATGGATCACAACTGGAATCCTAACTTCCATTAGAATAAGGGAAAAATTACACCAGACAATTGTAAAGCAAAAGATGAGGTCCTCAAATAATGTCGAGATCACAAACACTATTAAGAAACATAAAACATACCGAAATTGGATAAACAGGCTCATTAAAGTAGCAAAACAGAAGTACTATTCTAATAAAATTATGTCAAGCTCAAACAATACTAAAATCCTATGGAAAAACATAAATGATATAACATGTAGAAAGGAGAAAAGAAATTCAGATATAGACAGCATAAATCTTACAGACTCACAAGAAACAACCCAACCAACTATCATTGCAGACAAATTTGTAGATTATTTCAGTGGTATAGGTTTAGAACTTGCTGACAAAATAATGAATAGCAGCAAAGAACCTAATGACACATGTGCATATGATATTCATGCATTACCTCAACCACAATCAATGTTTTTTCTTCCCATAACAGAAACAGAAATAATGAATCACATAGCTGCACTAAAAGGTGACTCAGCCAATGGCTATGACAATATCTCAAGTAAAACACTTAAAACAATTAGTTCACATATTTTACACCCTCTGCAATATATTTCTAATCTTTCACTAATGAAAGGACAATTTCCAGACCCATTCAAAATTGCTATCATAGTCCCAATCCATAAATCAGGCGATAAGAGAGAATTAAACAATTATCGCCCAATTTCTCTCACAACCCACATTTCAAAATTACTAGAGAAATGCATTAAAACCAGATTACTTAATTACCTCAATAAGTATAACATATTGTCTCCAAATCAGTTTGGGTTTAGACCAAAAATTAGTGCTCAAGATGCAATATTCTCCTTAACTGATTATTTGTATAAAACCATTGAAAACTCCAAAAGGACTATTTTTATATTTTTGGATTTAACAAAGGCATTTTATACCGCAGATCACAATATACTCCTCAGAAAACTTGAAAAAGTAGGCATTCGTGGAATTCCTCAAAATATAATTAAAAGCTTTCTTTCTAACAGAATACAAAAGGTAAGAATCAAGGATACTCTAAGTAAATGTGCTCAAGTAAAAATTCGGAGTACCCCAAGGAACAGTGTTAGGACCAATTCTTTTTCTGTTATATATCAATGATCTGTGTGAGCTAAACTGTAATGCAAAAATTAACTCATATGCTGATGACACGGTAGTCACAGTCACGGGTAAAACTTGGGAGGACACCTTCAACAGAGCTCAAGAAACCTTAGTCATAGCTCAGAAATGGCTAAACAACCACCTACTTACTTTAAATGAAAATAAAACAAAATTCCTCTGTTTCTCGCATAATAAAACAATGCAACCCTCAGACAACTTAACACTAAAACTCCACATACCAACTTGCAAAAATACTGAAAGCTGCAACTGTTATACTTTACAGAAATCAATACATGTTTCATACCTAGGGATAATTATAGATAGTTATCTGAAATGGAATTTTCATGCATCAAATTTGATCAATAAACTTCAGAAACTTATTTATATATTTTACAGAATTAGAAATGTCATTTCAACAAAAGCCTTGAAGTCTGTATACTTTGCCTTAGTTCAATCGCAACTGCAATATGGAATTAACAGTTGGGGTGGAATACTTGATTCACACTTGGCTCAGGTAAATACATGCCAGAACTACATACTGAAAGTCATGTACAAAAAGCCACTGATGTTTCCAACATACGAACTGTTCCAGCAAAGCATGGTACTTAACATACGGCAGCTATTTGTGCAGTCAGTGACCCTATACATGCATAAAAAATTAAAGCTCTTCTGCAAAGAACACAAGCCAAAAATTTGCACTAGGCTGCAAGACAGAACTGGAGTAAGTATACCACGCCGGAACACTTTACTTGGACAAAGAAATCTATGTTGTCTAGGACCACGGATATACAATGAAAAGGCAATTCGCATGGCTCATTGACAATTATTACAAAGTAGATCAACTTATAAATTTCCATTATAATATTTAAATCAACTTGCACACTATTCCTCTCTACTAAGAAACCAACCTTCTCCTTAACCCATGCCCCTCCTTTCCAGCTTCCTGTTTAGGCCTATTACACCAAATGCAGAAAAACAGTTCATCAAATTACTCTAATTAAATATCACCAAATGATAATGGAGTAAATGATATTCACTAGATGCCATGATGTACATAATCTAGCTATTGTATTTTTGAAGCCCACACACAAGTTTACCTTATGTGGGATTCACACTGTATCTTATACTACCTCTGTATGTATATGTAAGATACTGATTGTGAATAAAAATGTATAAAATGTAAATGTAGTTCAAATAGCGCCGCTGGATGTCAGGTTTTCCCTCCATTCCTCAGCACGATTCCAATTGGCATTACGAGAATAACTTGCATATAAAAGCGCATTCAAGACCAACAACAATATCATCAGACATCAATGCATATATATCAATATTGGTATTCTGCCTGTGCACGCGACTGGTTGGTTGAGGTTATCTTGCTACTGGAATTCGCGGTTTAATTATCCATGGAGTATATCCATCAACTACTGCTAATTTCAGATGAGCACCAGCCTGCACGGTTGCTAGGGCTATACTTCCGAAACACAAATTTTCATTGACCTTCAGCCACAAGATATACTTATGTCAATAGGCCAGCAGTCGAGGCATAGATCCTGAATAATTAGCTTTTTGAAAGACCTAAGTACACCTGGGAAAGAGAGTGAAAAAATAGTGTCAGTAATGCTTGATGAAGTCCATTTATAAACCTCGTAAATTAGTAGGAATGGCCAAAAATAGTTAAGAATATGATGCAGAATCTACCGTGCAAGTATTTATGGCTTTATCATTGCATTCTGGGAATAAAGATGTCATTGGTCTTTTTTTTCTGGTGAATAACATTAACTCAGACACTTAAAGTGTTAGAATTCATGGTTGAATTAGGTTTTGATGTTTTGTACTTTACTGCTGATATAATTTTACACAAAATATTTTGCTCATTATATTTGATTCTCTTAATTATTTTATTATTATTATTGATATATACAGTCGTATCAGCACACACGTTTTTAAAACATAACCGGTTTTCGGACACTAAGGTCCATCATCAGTGTTAATATTTAAATTTAATTTCACATAAGTGTGTCGTCAAAATGAGTTAAAAATGAGTAAATTTGTAGCCCTGTTGACATCAACATGTTAAGGCTGGCTTTCCTTCGTGCTCAGGCTTGTTTTTCTTGGAACTGCCATGGTCCCCGTTTTATAGAACTTCAATATAATTTCAAATCCTTGTATTTTGAAAAATATATAATTTGATATCGAGATATATCGATATTTTGTTTTGATAATAGAATAATATTGGCATGTCGATATCGAAGGAAATATCAATATTTTAGTACAGTATATCGGAACGTCCCTAGGTGTTATCGTTGCCTACCAGATAAGTAAAGACCTCTGCATGCACGGTCTCTTCAAGTACTAAATTGACAGAGTAGCAGCAGTTCAAATAGCGCCGCTGGATGTCAGGTTTTCCCTCCATTCCTCAGCACGATTCCAATTGGCATTACGAGAATAACTTGCATATAGAAGCGCATTACAAATATAAAACATTGCGTTTTGAGTAGGAAAGTGATATTTCTATGACGTTTAATGAAGAAAAATAAATGTATCACCCAGTATATTCAAGATGAGGTCATACGAATCAGGTAGTATCATTGCAACCGGAAAGTTCACGTCCTAATAAAAATGAAAATACTGCATAGTATATTTTAAAACGCTGTAGTATTCACATAGCCTACGTCGATGAATGCAGAGTGGGTCTCGGTCCACAAGTGGCCACGGCTGGTCCGTGGTCCCACAGATCTGCACTGCGACCGGCCAATCGAACAGAGGAGGGGTGGCCAGGTCTCTACAGTGGCTCTTCACCTCTGTATTCGGAAGACGGGACAGGGCTGAACCTCACGGCTGGTCCCCACTGTCGACTGTCCTGAGAATGGTTTTCAGTGGTTTTCCATTCTCCCGCACTAAGGCGAATGCCGTAACAATTCCTAGTAGGGCCTATAGGCTACGGCCACCAACCCCCTCACCTTCTCCGAGCATCTCCTTCAACGTGACAAATCTCCCGGCCTGAGAGACGGCGTCACCGTCTAATGGCCCGCCTCCTCCTTCAGGTGAAGAATGAGAACATTTAGTAGTAGGTAGTACATAGCCTAGTTTTGCCATACAAATATGATGGATACCCTGAAAAAAGTGTTGGCATTGATTGCGGCCAGTTTAAGTAGAAGTGCTAAAATATGTGCTTTCAAAATGTTCACTACATACTACAGACTTCGAGGAATGTAGGATGCTAAAAGGTTTGTTTTTTCCACCTATTCAATACATATAAATTTTATAAATTAGGAATTTATTATTGATTCCACTTGAGACATGTTTCGCCCTTCATTGAGGGCATCATCAGTCAAAATATCACCTCAAGGTAAAAAATCAGGTAACTGGTTAGTAGTTGATATGTACAAATTAATACATATTATTAATACAATTACAAAAATTAAGTATGGGAAATAGTTGTACAAAAATGATGGTTGAACATATAGGTTTATAGATGAAAAGTCAGCATCAATGCCTAAAGTTAACATAGTAGAGTTCGGCAGTGGTGCTCTGGAGAAACAGTTGACGCAATCATAGGAAAAAAAAGTTTAAAAATATTTACATTATAACAATTAAGGGAGAAAAGGTGTAGTGTTCGGCGTCAATGTTTGTAACCAAAAATTAATGTCAAAGGTTGGTAACTATACAGTATTTACATTGTTCAATTGAACAGTTGAGATAAAGTTTTAAAATATTTACATTATAACATTCAGCGTAAATGCTTGTAATAAAAACTAATGTCAATAGTTGGTAACTATATAGTAATTACATTATCTAATTGAATAGTTGAGAATTAAAATTATATACATAATTACACAAGAGCAGCTGGTGTGCAAGGATAAAAAAAATTCAGTACCAAGTGCGTCCTGATGTTTTAGAGGTTGGAAGAAGGATTTAGCATTGACATTTCTGAAATATGTAGAGCAGTTTATTTTAGTTAAAATCACCAGGGGTAGGGAAATATTTCATAGCCAAATGAGGTTTTATAGGCATCAAGCTGAAAGTTTTCCAGTTGCAGCGCCGAGATCGGTACGGAGACTGGTCAGTGTGGATGGAGATTCATGGGTATTCGGTGCGTTTGAACGGCAACAATGGTGACAGTTATTAGTGGGTAATTGCTACTTTTGTACAACTATTTCCCATACTTAATTTTTGTAATTGTATTAATAATATGTATTAATTTGTACATGTCAACTACTAACCAGTTACCTGATTTTTTACCTTGAGGTGATATTTTGACTGATGATGCCCTCAATGAAGGGCGAAACATGTCTCAAGTGGAATCAATAATAAATTCCTAATTTATAAAATTTATATGTATTGAATAGGTGGAAAAACAAACCTTTTAGCATCCTACATTCAGTATCTTCAATACGGATAACAATGATTTTTATCACTTGCGACTTCGAGGAAGGTTGCCACATGCTATTCTTCTCGTCACCCCGATATGATATAATTTTGACCCAATTTTCTCGTAGTTCTACATTTGCTCGTAGAAAGAAATGCCAGTACTTTTCTGGAGTATACTTTGGCAGAATGGTACACAGCAATAAACCATTGTTTATCACGCGCAATGAACATTCTGTGAATATAATGTTTACAATAAACTCTCTCTCTCGGATCTTGTATACTTATCAATATCCACAAAACATTTTCTTAATGTAAATCCTCAGCTTGTTTAGTCATTTGACCTGGTCAGGAATGGAACGAATGAGGCCCCATCTAGCGGTGAGGATGAGAACTGTGTCGGCTGCCGAAGCCTGTCGCACTTCTCTGGGGCAATGATTAATGACTGACAGATGAAATGAAATGATAGTGGAGAGTGTTGCTGGAATGAAAGATGACAGGAAAAACCGGAGTACCAGGAGAAAAACCTGTCCTGCCTCCGCTTTGTCCAGCATAAATCTCACATGGAGTGACCGGGATTTGAACCACGAAACGCAGCGGTGAGAGGCTGGCGCGCTGCCACCTGAGTCACAGAGGCTTCTATTTTCTTAATCTTACGTTTAAATATAAACCATATACCGGTAATCACCCCAAGCTGAATACACAAATCAACGCCTAAAAACTCACTAAACTTTTTGCTTCACAGTTTCCTTATACGTCAGTGTTGTTAAACAATGGAGGGCTAACACGAAGTCTAGCGGCGACTCTGGAACTAGGACGTATTTCGCGCTGTGTAAACTGCCATGCGGAGGACTTATTACTACTCACTAGAGCTGGGACTTCTAAGTAATTACATATTTTGTTCCTTGCTATTTAGGTGCTGGGAAAAGTCATATGTTCACAAAACACTATACTAGGGTTATTATTACTGAATTTCATTTTATATATTTTTTATATTTGTGGGTATTCTACATATTCTTTGTGATATTACATAAAATTACATACACTTACTGACAGAGCAAATGCAACACCAAGGAGGAGTGGTTCGAAAGGGATGAAAGTTGGGGAAAAAACAGAGTCGGCACGGAAGATTAATTGATGTTTATTTCAAACCGATATGCAGGTTACACAATGCGCACGGCATCGACTCAGTAGGATGTAGGACCACCGCGAGCGGCGATGCACGCAGAAACACGTCGAGGTACAGAGTCAATACGAGTGCGGATGGTGTCCTGAGGGATGGTTCTCCATTCCCTGTCAACCATTTGCCACAGTTGGTCGTCCGTACGAGGCTGGGGCAGAGTTTGCAAACGGCGTCCAATGAGATCCCACACGTGTTCGATTGGTGAGAGATCCGGAGAGTACGCTGGCCACGGAAGCATCTGTACACCTCGTAGAGCCTGTTGGGAGATGCGAGCAGTGTGTGGGCGGGCATTATCCTGCTGAAACAGAGCATTGGGCAGCCCCTGAAGGTACGGGAGTGCCACCGGCCGCAGCACATGCTGCACATGCTGCACGTAGCGGTGGGCATTTAACGTGCCTTGAATACGCAGTAGAGGTGACGTGGAATCATACGCAATAGCGCCCCAAACCATGATGCCACGTTGTCTAGCGGTAGGGCGCTCCACAGTTACTGCCGGATTTGACCTTTCTCCACGCCGACGCCACACTCGTCTGCGGTGACTATCACTGACAGAACAGAAGCGTGACTCATCGGAGAACACGACGTTCCGCCATTCCCTCATCCAAGTCGCTCTAGCCCGGCACCATGCCAGGCGTGCACGTCTATGCTGTGGAGTCAATGGTAGTCTTGTGAGCGGACGCCGGGAGTGCAGGCCTCCTTCAACCAATCGACGGGAAATTGTTCTGGTCGATATTGGAACAGCCAGGGTGTCTTGCACATGCTGAAGAATGGCGGTTGACGTGACGTGGCGTGCGGGGCTGCCACCGCTTGGCGGCGGATGCGCCGATCCTCGCGTGCTGACGTCACTCGGGCTGCGCCTGGACCCCTCGCACGTGCCACATGTCCCTGCGCCAACCATCTTCGCCACAGGCGCTGCACCGTGGACACATCCCTTTGGGTATCGGCTGCGATTTGGCGAAGCGACCAACCTGCCCTTCTCAGCCCGATCACCATACCCCTCGTAAAGTCGTCTGTCTGCTGGAAATGCCTCCGTTGACGGCGGCCTGGCATTCTTAGCTATACACGTGTCCTGTGGCACACGACAACACGTTCTACAATGACTGTCGGCTGAGAAATCACGGTACGAAGTGGGCCATTCGCCAACGCCGTGTCCCATTTATCGTTCGCTACGTGCGCAGCACAGCGGCGCATTTCACATCATGAGCATACCTCAGTGACGTCAGTCTACCCTGCAATTGGCATAAAGTTCTGACCACTCCTTCTTGGTGTTGCATTTGCTCTGTCAGTCAGTGTATTTTACCGTTTTCCTGCTTTCATATAAATAAATTGCTGAATTAAAGTTTCACACTTAATGTGGGGCTGTTGTCTGTTCTCTCAACAGGGGGATTAAGGCAATTATGAGTGGCAGGTATTTGAGAGGATGATAAGTGCAGGTAGAGACCCTTGTGAAATAGGTTAATCTAAAGGTTCCAATTAGCTGCAGGAAAACTGTTACTTTACATGTACCAGTCTTAAACCTTTCATCCCTTTTAGAGTTAATTGCTTTACAACTAGCCACCTTCATGTTGAAGTTTCCAGGAATATTTTTCTAAGCGTATTTCTGTGACCTCTTTTTTATGTACTTAGGAATTTCCAAATCTGTTGTTAGAGCTGTCTTCCTTTGAAATGTCTCAATTAGGTTTTAGTTTCTTTTGAACAGCTGAAGAACATAGTTCATGAACATCAGTTTCCTCTAGAGTCAATATGGCACCAGAAGCGTCCTCGCAGGCTTCAAAGTTAAAATCATGGATTGCAATTGACGAGTCATTTGCAACTGATGGCAAAGTAGTGATTTGCCAAGCATGCAACAAATATATCGCATGATCCATGAAATCTCAACTTGAGCAACATGCATGAAGCGCTCTGCATAGAAAAAACCAACAGTTAGGTCTACACAAGAAACAAATCCTTTTAACACAGATGCAGCCTTCACCTTCAAGTAACCCTTTTTATAAAGACTTATGCAGTGCAATGATTGCAGCCAATATTCCATGGTATAAACTTCAAGTGCCTCAATTCACATCTTTTCTGGAAAAATACTGCAAGCAACATGTTCCTAACCAATCAACACTACGCAAGAATTTTCTTCAAGTCGTCTACGACGAGGTAATGCACAACATAAGACAGCATATAGGAAATTCTTTCATATGGGTTGCTGTTGATGAAACAAAAGATGCTAAGGGTATATTTATTGCAAATCTTTTGGTGGGGATGCTACAACCTGACAGCACCTCAAAACCATGTTTGATCTACTGTAAAGAGCTAGACTATACAAATCACTCAACTATTGCGAGATTTGTGAATGATGGATTAAGAGCTCTGTAGCTGACTGAGATGAAAGAGGAAAAGGTATTAGTAATGTACCGGTATTCTGATGCTGCAGCATATATGCTTAAGGCTGCAACTGCTTTGAGGGGTTTTTATCCTAATATGCTCCATTTTACATGCTTGGCTCATGGACTGCAACGTGTTGCCGAAGATATTAGAGCTACGTTTCCACAAATGAATAGATTAATTTCAGCAACAAAAAAGGTTTTTCTAAAAGCTCCACAACGAGTGCTATCTTACAAACAGCAATTGCTAGAGATACCACTGCCGCCGGAACCAGTGTTAACGAGGTGGTGGACATGGATAGAAGCAGTTAAATTCTATAGTGAACATCTAGATGCTATACAGACTGTGGTAGATTCTTTTGATCCTGAAAATGCTGTATCTATTAGTGAATCACAAACTGCCTTTAGTGACTCCAAAGTGGTCTCCTCAATCACCTACATCAGGGACAGCTTCTGCTGGCTTTCAGAAACCATCAAACGTCTAGAAACGTCACTGCAAGATTCTATTGCCATCATAGAGGACGCTATTGAAAAACTAAGTGTTGTGCATGGGGAAACTGGTGCAAGTGTATTGAGTAAATTGCAAAAAGTGTTGAACAGAAATCCTCGTTATTCAACATTTCACAGTGTGTGCCGAATTCTAAATGGAGATGACGTTGATCCTCCCGAGGACAATTCTCCAGCGAAAATTCCTCTCCTAAAATTTGCCCCAGTTACATCATGTGAAGTTGAATGATCTTTCTCTGCATATAAGAATATCTTAAGTGACAAGCGCCTTTCCATGACCCCAGAGAACACCGAAAAATACTTAATAGTTGACTGTGCTACAAAATTTAAGGAATGAACGTGCTTTGAGTGTTGAAAATAATAAGTTTCTATTGAATATGTGTATGATATATTCATATAATATGACTCCAAAGAACATTGAAAAATACTTAATTGTTCACTGTGCTGCAAAATGTAATATAAAGCGTGTTTAGTATGTTGTAACTGACAAAATAGTAAGTTTATATTAATTATATGATATTACATATTTTGCCCATTCTACATATTTTGCTACATATTTTGGTGCTTTTTGTTACATATTTATGTACATATTATGCCATTTGATACTACATAAAAATCCTAGCTCTACTAATCACGTAGGCAATGGTGTTAAATATTCCACCGTTTGTATTCGAATTATAGTCCAGCCTATCAGAGGCTCAGAGCAATGTATTGATTAGATTGGACATTTCCAGGTTGCAATTCCACCTTCACTAGCACCATCTCGTGAAGAATAAAAATTATCGGCGTTCTCTAGGGCGGATGTATTTATGAAAATAATAATTCAGAGAAAAAAGATACATTTATGGAAAAACCGATATATTATGCGATAAATTGAATCAAAATTTCGGTATCGATATACCGATAAATCGAAAGGAAAATATCGGTATTTCGTAAAGACCGATATATCGTTGCCATCCCTACCTAGGCCTACAACGGTCAACGAATCGCTGCGTCTCATTCCTTGGAGGATGGAGGTAATGATAAAGTACTTGTAATTCTCTCTTTATTGCAACAGGATTTACAAGCATTAAAAGCGGAGAATGAGATTTTAAAGGAGAAGGTACGTTTACTGGAATCGAAAGTACCGGTACCAGTAAACACTCAGAACACAGGTGGCTCCGTGAATTCTAGCGCGTGGTGTCAAGTTGCTTCAGATTCTAGGAGGAAAAGTGTACAGTTAAATAAGGACAACTTTGTAATTGACACCAAAAATAGATTGTCAGCCCTGAGGGAAGTAAGCGATACACAAAGTATCCGTATAGTAAGCAGTCAAACGTATAGCGCAAAATCCGTTACGAGAAGCGGCAAAGTTAGGCCTAAAATCCCATACAGTGCACCGGCGAAAGTGTCGAACATTCTTATATTTGGTGATAGCCAGGCGAGGGGAATTGTGGAGAATATGGTCAATGGAGATATTGCAGCATCGGCAGTCATCTATCCTGGGGCCCCAATGAAGAAGGTATTGGAAAACACGGAGCAGGCGGCAAGAAATCTCGGAAGTCGTGATGCAGTAGTGATCATCGGCGGGACGAACGACGTAGCTCACAACGACGCTAAGAATGTTATTTCTGAACTTAAATGTACACTAGGTAAGCTGACTCACACTAACATCTTTGTAGTGAACGTGCCCCACAGGTATGATTTGATTAGAGACTCGTGTGTGAACATTGAAGTGGACAAAGTTAATACAGATATGGTTAAAATTTGTAAACATTTTCGTAATACACAGGTAATTGATAGCAGCAGTTTCGAGAGACACTGTTACACAAAGCATGGCCTTCATCTAAACAATTCAGGTAAACGAAAGATAGCAAATATTGTTCTAGATTTTATTAATCACAAGATATGTACTGTAAAAAAGGCAACTCCCTTGAGTTATAATACTGACCAGGAAAACTAGTAGAAAGAGAACAGCAAGTTTTAGGGATGAAGGGAGTCTGAGATTGCTCTTGGTAAACTGTCAGAGTGTAGTAAATAAGCAATTAAAATTCGGTACATTGATGGAATCTTATGAGACTGATGTGGTGATAGGAGTGGAATCGTGGTTGAGAGAAGGGGTGGGTGATAGAGAAGTATTTCCTGTAGGGTACACAGTCTATCGTAGAGACCGAGGCGATAAAAAGGGAGGGGGGTGTTTATTCTTGTGAAGGAAACTTATTGTTCACATGAATGGTTTACCGATGAAAGGGATGAAATATGGGATAAAATAAATTTGTGATAATATGAAGGAGGTGGGAATTATAGGAACATACAGGCCTGGAAGAGAGGAAAGTGACATGGAAATATTTGAGAAAATAATAGATTATACTCATAAAAACAATAATAATGATGTGGTAATAATTGCGGGAGATCTAAACTTGCCTGAGGTTGAATGGAATGGGGCTGCAAGTGAAGCCCATGAACAGAAACTGGCAAATAAGTTAATTTGGGAGGGAGGATTTACACAAGTAGTACAAGAAACTACTCGTCTCAATAACTTACTAGATGTATTCTTGGTTAAACCATGGGAAATTGTTGATAAAACTGAGGTAATTGAAGGAATAGGTGACCATAAGGCTGTAATAATGGATGTAGGACTGGTACCAAAAAGGCTTAATGAGAAGGTCACACAAAACAAGAAATTGTACAGAGAAACTAAAGTTGATGAATTTGGGACTTACCTTAAATCACAATTCAGTTGTTGGATAAGTGAAGGGAGTAATGTAGATACACTTTGGGGTAAATTCAAAGGAATCGTTTGGGAAGGAGAGAAGAGATTTGTACCTGTTAAGAAGGGTAAAATGACCTCAGACCCTGTTTATTACACAAGGGAAATAAGAAAATTAAAAAGAAAATGTAGAATAGTAAACAGGAAAATCAAAGAAGGTAGGGAGAGTAGAGAAAGTAGAAAACAGCTAATGAGGGAACTGAATAGAGTGAAAACGGAAGCAAAAGAGAATTATATGAATGGCATTCTTCAAGAGCGTAATGACCACAAAGAGAAATGGAAAACGCTGTATTCTGTACCCGCTCAAAGCCTGAGTCCTAACCAGCATTTATCTCAGGGGGTGTTACGGTCCGAATCTATCGCAACTAATAAACAATAAAAAAATTCATGAAGATATAAGTTCTCCAATTAAATGTATGGGCGCCACCCAATCAGTACTACAGGGTTGAACGGGACACTCTAATCATTAACTTTAAAGCTCATCATCAAAACACCAAAAAAAACCAACAATATATTAAATCAGATCTAAGGGAAAAATATGAAGGCTCCGCCCTAGGAATGGGGACGGATATTTAAACGGTCACCAACGGTTTACTATTCTACAAGAACAAGAACCTGGAACTGTTTCCTTGCAAATGCTAAAGGAGCATTTTATTTAAGTAAACAAAATATTTTTTTTACACACAACCAAAATCTGTTGATCCTTAATTTGCCGGTATTGGCAAATTATTCCTGAAATTTTTTACACAATATTTGACACTTTTGACCACCCATCCATTTGGGTGGTGGAACCGTTGATATCTGAAGGTATCAGATTTACCCTCGTTAACACAATGACCATTGATGGTCACGGACCAATTACCTGTTGGCCAAGTGGGCGCGATCACATGACCCCTGTCATCGCCTCCACTTTTATTGAGATGAGACCAACCCGGGAAACTACAAACTCTCCCCGGGTTCCTAACCAAGATATGCTAATCGTTAACTGAAGGAAACAACAAAGCGACTCTAACCTAATGGTCCAGATGTAGGGATTTGCCTTCATATTACAAATATTAACTTAACTTATTATTTACAACAACGTGACATATTTCGTTATTTCGCCAGCTGACTTCCCTAGTATCACTCACCATCACCATCCGAAATAAAAATAAAAAATAAAATAATAAAAAATATTATTATTATTAATATTATTATTAACATTATTATTAATAGTGGAGATCGTGATTATCGTAACCCGTAATCATCCTCGCTCTAATACTTCAACTTCTCGCTCTTATTATTCTCATCTGAAATAAAAAAGTAGCTTTTTCTTCTTCTGATACATCAAATATTATTATTATTATTATTATTATTATTATTATTATTATTATTATTATTTAAGTAGTTTGAAAATTGCAATATTTTCATTTCAACTCCCACCATCATTATTATGTTCAGAAGTTTTAAAAATTCTTCTTCTTCTGGCTCTTCAAATATTTATTATGATTATATTATTATTATTATTATTATTATTATTATTATTATTATTATTATTATTATTATTATTATTATTATTATTGTACTGGGTGGTACACCTCCATGCCGCTAATTCAAACTTTGCGCCAGTTGAAACTCCTCTACTGGAGGAAGTCTGAACTTTATCTACTGCGTAAATTCTCAAGTTTCTCAGAAGATGTCACTACTTGTAAATTTTGAAGTTTCTGAACTGGGTCGTTTTCGATGTATTTTTGTTTTGCCTGTAGTAAGAAGTGTAGACATTCTCTTCCAGATGGCACTACTGAAGAAATACAATTATGCACCCTAGTGCGAAGTGAAAGAACTATGTTTTTGAAGAATTTTTGTGTTCATAAGTTTGTTCTTTGTTATATTTCTTTCAGTTATTGTTTATGTTGGCAATATTAACCCCTTCCTTCCGCCAGGTTTGAATTTAGCCAATCCCGAATTTCTTTAATTAATTTATGACCAATCAGGTGTATCTTCTCCAACTTGGATATGTTGCTTAACCCTAACCAATAAAATTCTTGTGGGAGGGTGTTCTCATTCCTGAAACGCCTCGAACTTTCCGCGAGTGTATATAAACTGCTGATTTTCGGGTCTCCGCGCCACTTCAGTAACATCTTTCAGTGTGTAAAGTACGTAGCAGGGGACGGGAAGCGCCTCTTTCTTCGGGCAGCAGTTCAACCACAAGGTAATGGCCTGTTAATAACTTCTTTTCTTGCTAGCTCAGCAGTTTAACTCTCGGGGCAGGTCCGAAGCGTTTTACCATGTAACTTTCCCCTAAAATGTGAAAACACTTGGTATCTATTCTATCTTTTTAAACTACAAATTGGGATAGAGAGTGCTTAAACCTCTCGAGCTCCCACTCATATTGCTTTGAGGTGAACTTACTTTCACAACCGTTTCTTCCCTTCTAATGTAATGTAAATCATTTTTTTTATATAAGTCACCTCTTTAGTATGGGATTAGCCCTTGCAGTAACGGCCTAGTGCCAAGTAGGTTTTATATAAAGTGTATTAGGAGTGCAAAAACGCCTCCTCTCAAGTTGGTATTTTAGAGGCCATGTAATTAACCTTTCCTTACTTAATAGGCCTCAGTAGGTTGGATATTTTACCCCTGTTTTCATGTCCTTGGTGGACAACTTGAAAGTGGAGTTTGGTGTGGCCTTGGATAGGCTCGTACTTAAGAGCAGGTTGCTCTTTCTAAAAATTTTGTTTTCTGCGCGCCTCGAGGAGGCTTTACTGTGTAATTGGAAGCAAGTGCTCCTGGACATGATAGGGGTCTTCTGCCCCTTTGTTGAATTGTGTATATCGTAAAGTTGGGCTTATAGCTCAAGAATTGTGTGTCTGGCTCTCGGAGCCCAAATCCTGTAATCATTGTAATTGTACATTTTCGAATTGTGTTTCGGCTACTGAGTACCTGTTCTATTTGCTATTTCTTAATCTTTAAAAGAAAATATAACCTTGTTAAATTTTATCTTAACTTTAATTTTGTATTTTTGGACCTGTTCACCCCCGCACCTTCTTTCACCTCTGCCATTCCACAGATACCTCGGAACAAGTGGTAGAAGAGCGTGGTTGAATGGGTCTCAATTTAGCCCCTTTTGACGGCTAAACATTGCTTTGATCCGAACTCTAACAATTTTCTCTGTTGCTGGAATTTTTGATTTTCCCTTTATCAAAAGTGTTCTGTCATCATGCCCGGCCCTCGCGATGTTCTCCATCTTAACTATTTGCGCAAGGAGGAGTTGATCTATGAATTAACTATCAGAAATGTGCAATCTGGAGGCACGGTTGCGGTAGACACAAGTAAGCTTAGAGAGTCCCTTGATTTGCCTATTTCCATCCCCACTTTGGGAGAGAAAGAAATTGACGACTCTCTTTCCATGATCACTGACAATACTATCGAGCTAGCGTCTGTAGTTAGTTTTTTTGAAGAAAATGACCCTTCTCCTAATCAAATTAAACGTGTGCAAGCCAGGTTATTTCATTTTTCTAATAGAGTCAACGACCTGTTGTCTCTGAAGTTGAATGACGTTCAGAGGAAGGAAGCTAGTATGGTTCTTGAAAATCTTTCTGAATTGTCTAGTAAGGTTACCCAATTGTTAACTGGGGAAGTTCCTCCCAATATTGATCAACCCACTACGGTGAATGTAGGTAGCGAGGAAGAGCCTCCTAAGGGAGAAGTCAATAGGAAAACCGTTGGAGCTCAAACAACCTCTGCCCCATTGGACAACGAGTCTGAACGCCGTACCTCGTTGAATAATGTACGTTCTGAATTAACTTCTTTGCCACTTAAACCTTTACCTACTATGTCACCTGGGTTCAGCAGCTTGCCTCATCCATTAGCAATGTTGCTCAGAGGTATCTCTAAGTTTTCCGTTAATACCACCAGTGAAGTAATTTCATTCTTAAGGTTTTTAGTTGAGTTTCAGGACCATGCTCTTGTTTTTTCTCTTTCTCCATGTCAAATTTTGCAGATAATTTATCCTTATTCAATTGGTGTTCTCTCAGACAAAATAGTAAGAGCCAATGCCGAACAATCATCTATTGAAGACTTCCACGCCCACTTGCTAGCTAACTTCATTCCGGCTAGGGCAAGGTCCTCACTTATTCAGAAGTACTAATATCGTGTACAGCGGTTGGATGAAAACTTGGCAGATTTCATCCAAGATATTAAATTCTATACTAGGGTGTTTGCTCTTCACTTCACTGAAGATCAGATTGTACAGGCTATTGTGGAAGGTATTTCACCATCATATAGGTCATATTTGTGTTTCGCGGCGTGCCCGCAAACCTTCTCTGAACTTGAAGCATTGGCCGTCTCAGCGGAAGGAGTTCGATACGCCGATTCCTTGCGTGTCGCGAAAGAACCCCCTCCTTCTTTTAGTAATCCTCGGCCTCCACCTCGCCGACCAGTCCCACCCCGTAAATGTTACGCTTGCGGGTCGCCTGACCATCTTCGAAATAAATGTCCATTGGTCAAATCTAGTAGGGCAAATAATGGAGCTGGTTCATCACAAGGTTGTTTTAAATGTGGGGCTTTCTCACATAAGTAGAGTATCTAGAAGAAAGCTGGACCAGATTTTCGATAGAAGAATTCTGGACCAGCGGCAGCCACTGCGCATGCCCCGTGCGCTTCACTCCCTGAAGGGGCCTCTCACTTGGCAAGGCGTGTGTGGAATGTTAACTACACATACTGCAAGGTCTTAATGTGAGAGGTAATTAATTCTTGAAAGGTGTGGGGGGCAAGGTGCTGTGACTGGATTTTGCTGGAGTAGCTTTCACTGGCTAAGGGGGTCAACCACATGTAGAATGAGGACAACACACTCAGAGGTCTTTATGTAAGAGGTAATTAATTTTCTTGAAAGGTTACTCTTGTGCGCAAGGTACAGTAACTATGTGGCAACTGGATTTGCTTTAATAGGTCACTTGCTGGTGAAAGCTGAACAGGATGTTAGTTTATGTAAAAAAAATGATCCCTCACTCCTCTCTTACTAGAGGGGTGAGGGGGAAACACTAAGGAGTGCTACAGTGCAGCTGTTACTAGGCAAGATCCGCTTTCTAACTTGTTGAAGGTTATCTCTGTCACGAACAGGATGTTTATTGTAGGTTGTAATTTTGAGTGAAGGTGAACTAGTGACAAGTCCACCCTACTGGTGAGGAGTGAAGGTGGTGGCAGGGAGTATTTAAGGAGCAGAGCACAACATGAAAACTATCATCTAGTGGGAAGAGTTCTCTACTACTACTACTTTTCTTTCCTCTTCAGTAAGTGTAAGTTTATTTAGTTTGTTAATTTTAAAAAAGATATAGCAGTTTCAACAAAATGGATATGTTAATGAAATTAAACAAAATTGCCAAGGCACCACAATTTCATAATAGAAAGTTAGGTGAGTTGTAACTTAACCATCCATTTAAGGTTAAAGCGCTGAGAGCGGTAGAAACAAGATTTGGGAGGAAAATAATCGTTGATATAGAAGGGGAAGATGAGGAGACTGTGAGTGTTTTCCTGCCGGCGCAATTCTCAAAACTTACAGCAGAAGAAATAGAAGAAATAAATTCTTTAAAAAACAACTTGAAAATGATGTACAGAGGCATGGAGAGGGGCTACCATCAAGTGTGCTTCCTACAGTAGAATGTCATCAGTTACGACATCTATTTTAACTAAGTAAGTATGCAGAGAGTATTTTCGTTCTTAATGTAATTTTTTTTAGCCGTATTCGCATAATTGTTTTGTTAATTGAAAATAGTATGTGGTGTTTCTTTTCAGGTCCGAGGTGGTAATATGATGAAGTGGAAGAAAGTTGAGATTAAACCAGGAACTGAACATCAAGCATATCCAAGCATACAGAGTCGTCGTCTTCAAGTACATCGAGAGGAGGATGTGGTCGCTACTTCACAGCCTGTTGAAGATGAAGCGGGACAACTGAGCGCACAACAAGAACAAGAAGTGAGTGCTAATTGTATTGAACTATGGAACAGAGGGGGTTCTCTTTTTAATTATACAGTATATGTGACGAACCTGAGTAAAGCTTATGAAAGCCAGCAAGAAGTGACAGCTGCTGTAGTGCGATTTCTTTTGAGTGAACTTTCAAGTAATGAACATTTTCTACTATTTCTTGGCTATAATACATTCGAAGAAATTTATAAAATTGAATTTTCCTTTTCGTCACAAAATTCAAATAACATTTCCTATTACCGTAATACATTGCTAGGGAAGCTTCAGGAGGAGTTTCCTAGCGAAGCTGTACACTGTTCACGCGATGCAGAAGGTAGTGACCTAGCTCGATGGTTATACTGTGTAATGACGGATTGTACATTCTTGATAAGTCGTTGCTACAGCAACTGCTGGACTTGTCTTGAGATTGCTGAAAAATTTAGCACCAAATCGTAATTTTTTTTTGTAGTCATGGAGTATCCTTCGAGCAGCAAACGTAGGAAACTAGACATTAATTTACAGACAGATGAAGATGCGGGTAGAATGCAAACTCATTTTGATAGAGCGTTTGAACGCATTCGCGCGTTTATGAGGGAGGTAAATGGATCAATACTAATTTCATATCGGTTCGAACCTAGCGACGAGCGAGAAGAAGCTCAGTTCAAGCTGATTGAAAATCTTAACGAGCTAGAGGAAATGCGTAATCAGATGTTAGAAATTTATTTTCACGCTCGCGCTGTTAATGGACTAACTTTTCAGATAGAAGATTTGTCTGCTTTCCAGTGTAAACAAATCGAGGAAGCTTTTCGGCGCAGAGTGTACACACTAGCGGTGGTAAATGTTAACAATGATTTCTTACTCCCCGAAGAGTTCCTAGATAAATCTTACGTGTGGTTTAATAAATACGTGAAGGAAGCACTCAAGACACAAGCATTAAAAGTAAATACCGTTCTCTGCACACAACATGTCCTTCACGATAAAATCGATAACAATTATTTTCATTCAAGGAACGCTGAAATTACTGAAGGTACTAATTTAAGAGAATGGTACAACGAACATGTAACGAGACCGATTCTGAAAAAATTATCAGAGTTCGAGGCTCGTGATTCGGGATGGTCTCTGTTACGAATTCGCGAATTGCGGATAAACATTAATAAAAATGTAGGTTTTCACGTGGGCAAGTCGCCAACTAGTCTAACGTTGCCTACAGCAATTCGAAACAAGAAAGCAGTTATTAATCTGCGGAACACACGAGATGCTTGCTTTGCGTGGAGTGTAGTTGCTGGCTTAGTTCCAGCTAAACATCATGTAGATCGCATTTCTTCTTATCCACATTATAATGCAATTTTAAATTTAAAAGACATACCAATCCCGATGGAAATGAGATACATGAGAAAATTTGAAGATCAAAACGAAATCTCCGTGAATGTATTCGGAGCGCAGTATGACGAGAACAACTGGGTGTGCATAGGACGGAATGATGACAAAAAAGAGTTTACTCTTGTACCTTTGTACATTTCACATAAAACGTGTGAAAAGATCGTAGATCTTCTAATGCTTCAGATTGGCGACAGTGAGAAGTATCACTTTTGTTTGATTAAGAATCTTCCACGTCTTGTGCGCTCATCTCTTACGAAGAACCATAATAGAATTTATATTTGCAGACGGTGTTTGTCTTACTTTTCTAATAAGGAAAAATTAGCTTTGCATACTAATAACTGTATACAATTTCCGGTGGGCAAAAGTATAATGCCTTCGGATAGCGAACGGCTAGTGTACTTTACCGAGTATAAGGTTAAAGAGCCAGTGCCTTTTATTGTGTATGCTGACACAGAATGCATACTGAAACCTGTGTCTACTTGTTTTCCAAGTGATGACACCTCACATTCAACTCCAATTCACGAACATGTGCCATACAGCGTAGCATATTATTTACACTGTAGTTTTGACAGAGATTTGTGCTCTTTCAAACTCTATCGAGGTAGTGATTGTGTAAAATGGTTCGTAGATGAGATGTATAACTTGGTGGACACGCTTGCGCCCTATTATTTTGATACGAAACCAATGTTAGCATTAACTGTTGAGCAAGAAAATGAATTTCTTTCGTCTACATTATGTCACATATGTGAGAAGGAAATTGCAGATAATGAAATTAAAGTTCGCGATCATTGTCATTTAACGGGTGTTTACAGGGGATCAGCACATCAATTGTGTAACTTACAGTATCGTAAAATTTCTATCTTGCCGGTAGCATTCCATAATTTGACAGCCTATGATGGTCATTTCATAATTAGAGAACTGCATAGGAAGGGAGGGGATGTTGTGACAAATCTCAGAACGAACATTAAACTATTAGCAGTGAACATGGAACGATACAAAGGATTTTCAAACTTTATACGTTATAACCAAAGACAGTGTGTTGAACTAAGATTTATAGGCACTTACAACTTTATTCCTTTTTCGCTGGACAAAATGTCGCTATTACTTAGTGACGAGTCAAAGCTTGTAACGAGACGGTATTTCACCGATGATTTACAGTTTAAACTCGCTTCTCGGAAAGGGATATTTCCATACGAATATGTTACTAGTATGGAGGTGTTAGACGACACTAGTTTACCGTCAAGGAGTTCATTCTTTAGCTCTTTAAAGGGTGAAACTGTTTCGGAAGAAAACTACGCGTTTGCTCAACTTATTTGGAATAAGTTTAACTGTAAATCTTTGGGTGAATATTCTGATCTTTACTTGAAAATCGATACTTTACTCTTGGCCGATGTATTTGAAAACTTTAGATTGAGTGGAAAAGAGACATATGGTATTGATGCCGCTCATTTCTACACGGTACCGTCTATGGCATGGAGTGCTATGAAGAAAATAACAGCTGTCCAGCTAGAATTACTTCAGGATATCGACATGCTGCAGTTTATCGAACGCTCCATACGCGGTGGTAATGTGCAATGCGTTACGCGGCATGCAGTAGCAAATAACAAGTACATGTTAACATACGATGAGTCCAAACCGGAATCATACATAATGTACTTTGACGTGAACAATTTGTATGGATTCGCTATGCAACAGTTTCTTCCAACGGGCGGCTTTCAATGGGTCGAAAACGTTGAGAATTTAGACATTATGAATGTAGGAGATGAAGCAGATGTTGGGTTTATGGTAGAAGTTGATTTAATCTACCCGCTAGAACTTCATGATAAACATGCCGATTATCCATTGTGTCCTGAAAAATCTACGAAACTAATGAGCACTCTTTACAACAAGGAACGGTATGTTCTTCATTATAGGCTATTAAAACAGTGTGTAGAATTAGGTATGAAAGTAGCTCACATTTACAGAGCGATTCAGTTTAATCAGAGCGCATGGTTAAAATGCTACATTGATTTGAACACAGAGAAACGAAAGTTAGCAAAAAATGAGTTCGAGAAAAGTTTCTATAAATTAATGAATAACGCAATTTTTGGTCGTTCATTAATGAACGTAAGGAAGCTGCGCGACGTCAGATGGGTCACACAGTGGAAGGGACGTTATGGTGCTGGTACGTTGATCTCAAGAGCAAACTTCAAACGTCGTATTATAGTAGACGAACAGTGTATGGTTATCGAAATGAAGAAACTTCAAATTCATCACAATCAACCGGTTTACCTCGGTGCTACAATTTTAGATTTGTCAAAAATGAAAATGAACGATTTTCACTACAACGTTATTTTGAGAAACACAGAATCAAACTCACAACTACTCTACACTGACACCGACAGTTTAATATACAATTTTTCATTTGATATATATGAGTTTATGAAGGAAAATTCAGTTTTGTTTGATACAGGAAATTATGATGAAAATAATCCTTTCCAAATTGAAAGAAAAAATTCAGGTGAAATAGGTTTGATGAAGGATGAAAACGGTGGAAGTATTGTTGAAGAATTTGTAGGTTTGAGACCAAAGATGTATGCTATTAAGTTGTGTGAAAAAGAGAAACCTACATGTAAAGCTAAGGGTGTCAAAAAAAATGTTGTCGATCACCTTACAATTGATCAGTATAGACGTTGTCTGTATGAAGGTGAACAAGTGACCAAACTACAAGTGTGCATTACTTCCAATTCTCATTCTGTGTTCACGGTTCGTCAATACAAACTAGCACTCACAGCTAATGATGACAAAAGGTACATCACAGATAACAAAATTAATACATTACCATTTGGACATTACAGTCTTGCAGAGAAAAGAAGTATAACTAATGTATAGCTATCTTGCAAAGTAGGTTTGCTTTTTTTGTGAACACCTCCTCCACTTTGTCATCAGTTTACCCCTCTGTATGTAAAATAATGTAATTTTCTCTGAAGGTGAATATTAAGTAATAAGAGGAGAAGCTCCTATGATTACTTTAATCATTTTTTATTTTAGAGAAACTTTTGTTTCATTCTGTAATTAATGAAAAAAATGTAAGCTTATAGAATTTCAAACTAGATAAACATTTCACTCGCTGTTTCTTTTATTCAATGTATTGTACTGTATTTATACTTTTAAAGTACATTGCATACTATTATATTTATTTAATTATGAAAAAAAAGGAATCTTATAGAATTACACTCGCTGTTTAAGTACATTGTATACTATTGTACTAACTAGTATTGTACTGTAAGTTAATTATCTATCATTTATATATTAAAGTGCATTGTAAACCTTTATTTAATCTTTTTTCTTTTTCGAAAAAAATAAAAACTCTACACTAGATGATCAAAAAGTTTGATTTTCTTTCAAACTATCCTGCGCAGCCTCTCCTTTTATTCCTTGTACTCTTAACTAAAGTAGGAGTAGGAGAATGAAAAAAAAAGAGAACATATTTCTTTTTTACAATCAAGTTTATTGAATAGGAAACTACAGAGGTTTTTCAAAATATAAACTTCTGATTGAATTTGTAACTGCAACCACGAGGAGAGATCTGCAGAGACTGAATCTTCTACCGCCACCAGAGGAGAGTCCTGCAGAGGGGAAAAAAAGAAAGAAAAATTAGTTGATAGCAGCATAAAACAGAAAAAGCAAGCAAGAAAAAAAAAGGAAACTATTTTTTTTCTTTACCTTAATAATTGATGAAATAGTAACTAATATCAAGCTCAGACGTCGTTGTTGTTGTTGTTGTTGTTGATCCCACTATGAGGAGACACCTGCAGAGGAGAAAAAATAAATAAATTAGTTAGAAGCAGAATAAAACCGAAAAAAAACAACCAAGGAAAAAAGGATGGTATTATATCTATATTTTTTTTCACCTTAATAATTGATGTATTAGTAGCTGATATCAAGCTCGGACGATGTCGTTGTTGTTAGCTCCTGAATCCTGACAAGCCTGGTGTAAGTTCGCCTTCAGATGATCTGGTAGATACTGCCAGAGCGCACTTAACTGATGTTGTTCGTAAATAGATAATATGTTTTCAGGGAAGAAAGCCCACTCAAATTTATTGAATCTGCTCACACCTTCTTTCTTAAATTTGTTTATCACTGAACACACTATTCTCATCACACCATCTGTCGATTTTAGCCAACTATGAACTGCGTGAACGTTGAACATAGCACAGCTGCCTGAATGTCTTGCAACATGTGGTAAATGGCGCGGACAGTCAACAGGGAAACACTCGTTACGCATTGTTCTTAAATCAGGTACACCTTCTATAGTGTTCAAGTCAATTATGCATGTACGAGGATACTCTTGCAGTGCTAATAGACGTAACTCATTAACACAGTTGCACACAACCAGATATTGGTATTGTTGTTCACTGAGAAGATTGAAAAACGACGTAAGCGTGAAATCTAAATTAGGTACACTCATACCTAATACAGCAGTAGATAACACATTTGTAGACGAATCTATATTACAACAGGCTATCTCGTAACCTCCAGTAGGTAACCTCTGAATGTCAACTATCACTCCTCTGGGTTTTGCACTCATGGTGTGCTTGATATCGAAGAACTGAAGCAGAGAATCTTCACTCTCTCGTTTATATACACTATTAGCAAGGAAAAAAAGGAAGAAAAACTCGCGCAAGATTATTGGAAGAAAAATACTTCATTCGTTAGTGGTTTATAATTTATTATGCGATCATGAATAATAATGCAATGCAGAGTAGTGTTGGCTGGAATAGGTTCGTTCGTTTCAATTTCAACGCGAACATCTACAGAAGAAGATATTATCGATTCAACCTGTTCCATGCAATTAACAACAACAATAGGACAATGCGAGTGAAATTCACTTCGTGATATGTTCGGTTCGGAACGATTATCATCAAGCTGATAGTACGCATTACGAAACTTGATGAACATATCATACAATTCACTGTAGTCACCATTGTTAAAATTAGCTACAGCCTTTTCATAGGGATAAAAGTTTGAATTTAAGAATACGCCAACGGATCGAATATTACAGTGATCGAACAGAGAAGAAGAAACATTAATTTTCTTACGATCGGTTTGGAAAGCAAGCATAAAAACTCTCGGTTTTTCTATTTGTGACGTAGTCATAACAGTCCAATTAATTTTCGTTGAATTTGGAATAGTAGGTAACTCGTGATAACTCCACGATCGAAATGCTACAGGAATAGAAGGATTTTTTTGGATTAACTTTATGCGTTTAACTTCTTCCTCGTCGGACAGTATTAGAGTTGGTAGCTTTATATACATTTTTCGTACTTTGACCTTAGCTGTATCTTCCGCGTTGGCTGAAAACAGTGCACATTTGTCATCTCTAGAACGAATAAAGATAAATTCAAGTTTACAGTTTATGAATGGTTTCCTGTAGTCTTCAAATAATCCACAAAGAAGACTCAGTGGGATAATTGCGTGGAACAGCTTTGTAGTTGCGTGGGCAATATTAGCTTCGTTTGGTGGTGTAGAAATTGATAGAAAATAGCCAGCATTTTGCAGCGCTAACATTTCATTTTTAGAATAAGAGGCGAAAGTTTTTATAGCACTAGTTGTGCCTACACGTCGTGTTCTTTCAATCTCTTTCCCATTCAATTCAATACGCATTTCATCGAAGAGATTTGCTGCAAAGTTTTGATCGGGAACGGCTGTAGCTGATGGTGTATTATCTGCGCTTGATCTAACTATTTCACCTTCGATGTGAACATCAGCTTCAGAGGGTAAAAATATATGTTCTTGGTTGTGTACAGGAACTCGAATTTCATCGTTGTTTTCATATTTCGTGCCAGCATATGGATGATAGCTCCTTACTTCCCGCCTAGCAACTCTGTTGTCAAATATAACTTTGTCCGTTACGTTGAACATATTTCTCCTTGATGTTAGCGTGATTGTACACAAAAAGAGACTAAAGTAGTTTTTGGTAGAGAATTAGAATTTATATGCTTTATCCTAGGGGGGTAGTCGGTAGCATTGTAAAGTGAATTCACACAAAAAGAGAGTGATGTTACCTTGATTACGCACACGAAAAGAGAGTAAAGTAGTTTCTGTAGGAGAAATAGAACTTATAGTAGTCGGTAGCCTAGCGATTGTAAAAAGTCTTTATTGTTTGTGGTTAATTTTTTCTTGTCGCGTACACGATGAGATTGTTTTTTTAGCTTTACTCTATATTTTACTACTCTAGCTGCTTCCTCTTTTAATCCTCGGTTTTTTGACTGGTTGTTGTAAATTACTACCATGATGTTGTTGTTCAACTGTTCCTTACTCGAATGATAGTACATAAGTGTACGCTTTATGTTATATATGATTACTGTATTTTTACTGGACGAATAATTAACTCTACTGTTACATCCTCATTTTGTAAGTCGATTGGGTTTTCGAACTGATCTTCGAGTACAACGGATATATGTTGAATAACACTAGTGTTTACCGGTAAGAAGCTTATAGTTGACGGTTGAACTACGATAGGATAGCCTGCTGGAACAAGCGGTTTAAAATTGTATAACGAATGTGTTTGTTTACCGTTGAGGTAGGAACCGGAACCTAACACGAGATTACAACATACACGAATCGAGTTCACGTTATTAATTTTAATAATCTCTCCTGAAATATGTAATTTATTAGCATCATATTTTCGGCGTGAAAATCCTAACAAATCAGCAATTGAATCGGAAACATCAAAGTCTACGTCTAGGTTAGAGGACATTTTACAGCGAAGATAGGTCTTTTCGTAAGTAATAGTAATAAGTTTACTATCTCCATCTAGAGGGTCATTCTCCTCTTCGAGAATAGGAAAGTTGTTAATTATTGCTTCTTGAACTAGAGCTCCTATTTCCGAAAAAGTGTAACTACCTTCCGGTAATGTGAGTACAGTTGTTTTGTCTCCCTTCATTTTAATACCAATCTGGTTATTTGTGCTATTAACGATTACGTTACCTATTTCATTCAGCTGTGATTCATGGTTAGCATATTTCTCATATACATTTAACAGATAACCTAAGCTAGTGCCAACACTGTTCGGTACATTGAAATCAATGTCAAACGGAGAATGCATAGTAGGTTTGTTGTTACTAGTCGAGATAAAAAAACTAAGTTTTGGAGTGTACTCCCGCAGAAATAGTTTCACATTTTTAATAGTTAGCAAACTTTCTATTTTTGCAACAAGATCTTCGAATTCATAAATGCCTTCTGCTACACTCAAAAGAATTTTTTTACCATTCAAATATATAGCAAACTTATTATTTTTACTAGTGACATTTCGAATACTATTAGATGTAAATAGTGCGGCAAGACCTATTTCATAGAAAGAAGGTCTATTCAAATAAATCGGAGTTTCTAATACTACATCAATCTTCGAGCCTCTACCCTCGAGTGTAATCCGTCTTTCATACGGCATCGTGCACACTGAACACAAATACTAAGGTCTTGCTTTATTTATACAGTATAAAAATAGTAAACACAGATGACCACAAATTGATGAATTAAAAGTTTGATAAGAATGAAAATTATATCGAATGTAACAGTTTCTTAAATATTCTAATACCTCTTTAGGGGGACGTAAATTACCAAAACTATCGAAGTAGTAGACATACGCACCTCGTTTACTGAACGCAACCCAGTGCGAACCAGATTTACTTATCGGATCTAAATTCAAAATACAACTCTCATTTTTACGAGAAATTTTCGGTAACGTATCTCGCATAAACACACCTCTGAAGTAGGGAATTTTTAAACGATATGCATAACGATACAGATCTATGTTAGTTAATGCTCTATTCGGCAGACCTTCCATTATCTTTTGTATGCTGGAGGATTTAAGTAAATGCCCTTTCCTTTGTTTCGAGTAGAAAGCCCTTTCCCACGCATCGCTTCTAGCATTCGATTGTGGCGCTTCATTTCTTTTAATTCTTCCTGTGCGGCTTTCGCCTTGTTTACAGCCGATGCTATGCCCGCAGCTCCACTTGCTAGACCGCCCAAGCCCGACAAGGCTGCAAATATCGGAAGGAGTGGAAGAAAACCACCTTTCTTTTTTTTTACAGCATGTTGTCTTTTTTTTGGTTTTACTCGTTCTCTTCGATGTTTTGATTTTCTTCTTCGTCTACCACCACCTACTTTAGTTTTCGCTTTCATAATACCCGTAACTGCTAGTGCAGCTGCTCTTTCTCCTAATGATGCGTCCTGAGAGTTTACACGAGACCAAGCCTTAGAGGCTAAGATTTCATCTGCTTCTTTCCTTCTGTTCTGGTCTTTGTATGTAGCGTAAGCGATATCGTGTTCTTTACATGCCTTATCTAATGGATTTATTCCTTGATCACCACGCTTAAGTCGTTTTTCTAACTTTGTCCCAGGTCCACAGAATTCATAACCTGGTATGTGCAATTCTACTGGTAAATAATCTATAGCTTTATTAAAAACTTTGCCTATTATTCCTCCTTTCCCTACTCGTTTACATGGAGCTGCTACAACGTTGCGTCTTCGACGCAGCATACTCAAATAAGAGCTCCTGCTATCAAGTGTGTTGTTATATACGAATTACATTTTTACACGATGTGCAACTGTTGAGTACTAAAAATGTATGTAAGTTTATTTTTTTTCTTTTTTTTCTGAAAGGTAGAAAGATATATATATATATATATATATATATATATATATAAGAGAGATATTTTTCTGCTCTCCTCATTTTACAGCGACATGGCGTACATTCCTCGTCCGTTAAATTTAAAATCTGAGGTAGATCGGATAAGGACTTTCGCTAGATGGCGTGTACCGTGGATAGACCCCTTAAGTTTAGCTAAAGCTGGATTTTACTTCACGGGATACCTAGACGCAGTTAAATGTATTTTTTGCGGAATCGAATTATTTTCGTGGGATAAAGATGATGATCCGTTAACAGAACATAGAAAATGGTCGCCTTCTTGTCGGTATATGAGAGGTTGTGAAGTTGGCAACATAGTATTAGATCACTATAACAGGACAGCTCTTCCAGCACTTCTTAATACTACGTGTAGTATGATGCACGAACCATTTTGGAACTAGATAAGTAAAACAGAAGGTAAAAAAAAAGGTCGTGTTTATTTAGTAATCAACAATAACTTTGAGAGAAAAGAAATCCACTGTGCACTCGATCGTTGAAAATTATCATCATCAAAAGAAAGTGATGGTGAAGACAATAAAACAATCGATATCTTTACCTGTTGCAAATCTGAACGACACAAAACGTTCAGTAGGAAAGAAAAATAAACATAGTAAACTGTTGCCGGACACAATACGCTGTCTCATATGCGGACCATCGAATGCAGGGAAGACTAATGTAATGATTAATTTGTTATTGCAACCGAACGGGTTACGTTTTGAGAATGTGTATGTTTACTCAAAATCATTGTCGCAGAAGAAATATATTGAGCTAGAGAAGCTTTTAAAATCTATTAAAGAAATAAAATGCGAGTTTTACTCTGATCGTGAGCAAGTAATACCGCCAGAAAAAGCTCAAAGAAATTCCGTGTTTATTTTTGACGATGTAGCAAGCGACAAACAGCAGCACATGAAAGACTACTTTAGTAGAGGTCGACACCATATCGTGGATGTTTTTTACTTATGTCAGACCTATTCCTGCATTCCCAAACAACTTATTAGAGACAACGCTAATTTCATTATTCTGTTTAAACAAGATGCAAGAAATCTTCGGCATGTCTACGACGATCACGTGAACACCGATATGAGTTACAACCAGTTCACTGATTTATGTTATCGTTGTTGTTCACAGTCGAAATTCAGCTTTCTCGTTATCGATAAGGATAGCGAAATAAGCAAAGGTCGATATCGAAATGGATTCGATATATTTTATGTGATATAAATACGAGAGTGTATACATTAACGAACTCATTTTCGAATTGTTGAGTAGAGAAAGAACATCACGATGGCATCAAACAACAGAACCAGTAACGTGTATGTAACGCGACCATCATCACGTCATGATATTGCTACTAAATCATATGTAGATGAAAAAATGATGGTTAATACAAATTACGTAACATCAACATCTGACGGAAACTTAAGTATTCATGGTAAACGTTTAAAGAACGTCGGCAATCCTATAAACATGGAGGATGCTTGTAATAAAAATTATGTGTTAAAAACCGTTAAGGACAGTATTAATAAAGAAGAAATACAACGTGACATTTTAGATCTTAAAAATGAAATACATGACATATGTGAACTAGAAGAGGATGCAGTTGATTTTAAGAACAAAAGGCTGAAAGGAATAGCTCCAGCGATGAATGGAAACGAAGCAGTTTCGCTTGACACAATGCGTACGCACACTAACCATGTGCAGAGAAATTTAGAGAAACGAGTTAACGACGTTTCTGCACGCATAGAATATGTTGATTCTCTTTTACGTGATATTGTGGATGATCACCTTCCTGTAACTGACAATATCCTCAACATGAACAACAAGAGAATATCGGGTGTGGCAGATCCTGAAGAGGAACAAGATGCAATTTCGCTTTTATTTTTAGAAAAGCATACAAAAGGTAGACTACTACAAGTGAATGACGATGGATCGATAGATATGCAAAATAAACGAGTAACAAACATCGGCAAACCTATTCATTCGACGGATGCGATTAATAAAGCATACCTGGAAAAACATTCAGCAGCGCGTGAAGAACTCGAAAAACTGAAGAATGAAATAAGCAATCAACAGAAACTAAACGTTGATGGGGGTGGTACTTTGAGTATGGAAAATAAGCGAATTACTAACGTACATAATCCGTTAAATGAGAAAGATGTTGCAAATAAAGTCTTTGTAGAACAGTATGCAGCTGCACGGAGAGAAGTTGACGAGTTAAAACTTGTCGTATCTAAACTTCAGAAAAATTCTCTACCAGTAGAATCTAACGGAGAATTAAATATGAAGAACAAACGAATTACAAATGTTGATTCACCTATCCACGAGCAAGATGTTGTTAACAAACAGTATTTAGAAACGTTTGCAACTGCGAAAGAAGAGTTTGAAGTGATGAAAAAGGAACTGCACAAAAAACCAAGAAAAGCTCTTTTTCAAATTAACAGTCTACCGTCAAATCAGTCACCAATATATATGCTACAAAACTGTCGTCTTATGTATAAGCTTCCCTACACGGGTACACTTACACCGTTAACAAGTACACGTGGTTCTCTGGTATATGCGATGATTAATCACGTGAACAATCCAATCGAATTAGAAGTAGGTACACCAATTGCTGTAAAGGAAGGTGATGAAATTCAATTCCGCCTAAAAGACCCAGAACAATGGAATACTAACGATCTTCCGCTCCATATACTCTTTGAATATACTATATATGAGTAAAACAATAGACGTTACGCTTCAGTTTAAAAAATGCAGGCGAACATAGTGGAAAAAAGTCGTGTAAAGGATAGACTAGCAAAATTAAGAAAAGATGTAAAAAAAATATAACTCTCTTAAAGCAGATATGGCTTTAAACCAACTAAAGTTAGAAGAAACATTTAAACCAATAACTGCACCATTAAATAAACTACAGCATCTTACAGTTAACTCGAATGGATTAATTGCAAAGAAAAATCGAAAATTAAATAGTTATATAAGTGATGAGGCAGAAGAAGAATCGGAAGAAGAAGAAGAAGAAACTCTGGACAGAAAGGTTACAACTCTCCTGCAAAATTATCTTAACCCACAATTGAGACACAAAGTTGATAGAATATTCGGGGTTCGAGTAGTTCATGGAGAACACTATTTAGGGAGAAAAAAAGTACTGTTTCGCGATAACAATCTTATAATTGACAATTTTAACTATCCTTTAACTGAAGGTCTCCTTGAATTAATATTTCAGAAAGATCCGGACGCACAGTTGTATGATGATAAGGATCTGTCAGCTTACAGTCATATATTAAATTACACTAACGTGCACAGGAAACAGTATGACGCAGGCAAGCCAATGAGAGGCACGAAATCGCTCAAATTTCAAAAGATTATCAAGCCATTAGTAGAAGATGCAAAAGTGAAAAAAGGAAGGAGCACACCAAAATTTGTAAGTGTACACAAATACAAACGTACAGGAAGAGGATCAAAAGTAGCCAAGTGGAAAAATGAACAAAGAAAGAAGATCGAATTAGTTCACTGGAATGATCTAAACAGTCTAGTGGAGAGATTGAAAAAGTTAATAGCATCTAGAAGTGCTGGTCATTCGTCACACGAAAACGAAATCTTGTCAATCGAAGAAGAACTTCGAAAGTCGAGGTACATCGAATAAATGAACACTGCGCGGTGGGACGAACTTCCGTTCGCAAATATATTTAAAGCGGTTAGATTCTCAAAGGATATTTCAGTAATCTATGAAATTGGATGTGAAGACAGAAGAAGCAACTGGCAACAACTGGCTATAGATCGACTGCGATTCAAGAAACGAATAGACGACACAGAACGAATTCTTTTACCTATACTTTATGAACAATATCAGAGAAGAAATAGCGAAAGAACTCCACGCTCCAGTGCGAAAGAATTTTGAAAGACGGAGCGTTATTAGCCGGGGGAGAGATGATTTACATCAAGCGGATCTTGTTGATATGTCTCTGTTTTCGAAAGTTAATAGTGGATATAAATACATGTTAACTGTTATTGATGTTTATTCAAAGTATGCCTGGGCAGTTCCACTTAAAACAAAAACAGGAAACGAAGTAGTGGAGAATATGGAACGCATCTATTCAAAATGTAAACGCTATCCAAAACATCTGCAAACTGACAGGGGAAAAGAATTTTATAATAAGATTTTTCAACAGTGGATTACAATAAGAAAAATTAAGCACTATTCGACAGGGAGCAGCTTGAAGGCAAGCGTAGTTGAACGCTTCAATCGAACACTGAAGCAGTGGATGTGGAGGAAATTCTCGGCGTGCGGATCATACCACTGGCTTCGCATGCTACCAAAACTATTAGATGAATATAATAATCGAAAACATCGTACGATTGGTATGAAACCTATAGACGTCACAAACAATCTACAACAACTTGCTACTGTGTACAAATTACGGGAAATGAAGAAAAAGAAGTCACCTTATCCACCAAAATTTAAAGTAGGTGACACAGTACGAATAAGTAAAATTAAGCGATATTTTACAAAGGGCTATACTCCTAATTGGAGTAATGAATTATTTACTGTAAGAAAAGTAAAAGAAACATCACCGAGAACTTACTTGCTTCACGACTATCAAAATAAACCAATATTTGGTGCGTTCTATGAACAAGAACTGCAGAAGACAAAACATCCTAAAATATACCTCATTGATAAAATTTTAAAAAGAAAGAACGACAAAGTTTTCGTATCGTGGCTAGGATTCGACGCCACGCATAATTCATGGATTCCGAAGGAATATGTATTCTAAAAAAAATCAATAGTAAGTACGCTAGTATAATATATTTTTAATTTTTTACTCTAATGTCTGATAGATTTACCATCTTATAGTGTCCTCTCTCTATTGTTGCAGACTTCCCTTGCCCAAGAAACTGTGCTGTTTGTTTTGTTGATGACAACGTTGGACATTACCTCAAGCAAGAAGATATTTCCACCTCAACTCTGCATAATTAATTCGAAACATTTGTGTAACATGTATCTTAATAAATTATAATAAACAAAATTTAACTAAAGATAACCTCTTGTAATTTTTTAATATTAAATTCCATCCTTTTTCCTACTCCTTTACGTATCTGTGTTAGTGCGACGTAAAAAAAATTATATTTAATTAGTTTATCTTCCTAAGAGCAGAAAAGAAAGCAAGATAAATAAAATATATTTTTGCACTCACCTATAACAGTTCAAATAAATTAAATTCTCCTCCTCCTCCAGGATCACTTCTTAATCTTCTCCTATATAGAAAGAAAAAGTTAATGTAAGATTAAAATCTTTCGCAATCCGACAATAGACGAAGTCTTGAAATTTAGAAAAAAGTTAAAACTCACAAAAAATATCGCCATCACTTCCGTGATCGTCCATTAGCTCTCTTAGTTCTGCTAACATCGCGTTGCAGGAAAAGAAACTAAATTTGTGGATAAATAATATATTGAAGTTCGGGCTTTCGCGCCGTAACAAAATACGTGTATGCAGCCTAACGAGAAGCCGAAACTCTTCGTTAGTCATATGTCGGATTCTGTTGACAATCGCTCTTTCAAATGAGCCCTGTACTTCTACTATATTATTTATCTCACACATTTCCATTAATCTAACTATTTCCCGCAGCGCGAGAAGCTTTTCAAAGAGAGTTTCTTGGACGGACGGCATTTCGAAGGCAGTTTGAAACTGTAACGTACCTACAGCAAGCGATCGCAGTATATATACCTGTTCTAACGGTGATATGTAATTTGAAAAAAAAAACAACTAGTTTCAAAAAACCTGCCTGGATACAACATCTGCTAGTAAGCTGCGTAGCGATCCGCACTTGAGTTCACGCATCCTCTTTTTTTGTAGCCTTGATGAAACCGTGGTCAAAGCACGACCATGACCAGCAATGACCGCGAAAGAAGTAAGGCGTTAACCGGTTTATGCGAAAGCTGCTTGCAGAAAACATCCGGGATAGATATACACTACAAAGGAATGTTCTGCTTCAAACATATGTCTACAAAATAATAATTTTACACACAATAAAGTTGCGTCTGGTAATATAATGTGTGATTATCTTACACCTAGCATTAAAATTTTTATATAAAGCAAGTGAATTCGCTCACATCTAGATGAGTACAAGTTCGATCCTCCTCGTTGGCAATCATAAAATTATTCTCTCTAGTTCGCTATTTTAACACTAGGTAACTGCTAAGAGAAGTGTACTTTAAAGCTAACTGGAGTATACACCATGTCAGTGTGACGTAACGTAAACTGTAGCACACTATTTAAAAAAGTGTGTGAATAAATATTAAGGTATTGTCTTTGTTGGCAACAGTGTGTGCGTGTCATCAGTCATGGAGCGACAAGTAAAGAATGAGTTTGGTGAGAAGAGAAACCGTAACATCCAGTGTAAATGTGAACTTTGTACACCAAGTATTAAACCTGATCCTTTACGTACAATATATTTCTCATTAGTAAGTGAGGCTATTACATCATACTATACACATGGCAGTTTACTTCGAATGCCACAACATCTAATTCGCTATTTACCATCTGGGTTTCTCTCAACATATGCCGCTAAAGATTTAGATGAAGCATGGGAGAAACTACCCTACTATGTAAAAGCAAAACTAGAAATAGCAGTCTGCAGCCCATGTGTCAAACATTATTGCTACAGAGGACAAGACGAGGTTGATGGTTTTGACGGAGCGAATCCAATGATTAAAGACTGTGAAGCATGTAAGAAAGAATTTAATCATGTATTTTGAACTAACAGGTAAATAAAACAGTGTGATGTTCCACTTATTATTCGAGTTGCTTGAATAATTCATCCTAACCTATATATGCATACACATATTTTTTTTGTTTTTACACCATCCAAATGCTATAACCTTGAATCCTTTACCAGATTTTATTTTTTCTATCCTCAAATCACCAACCTGTGTAGGTGTGACAAATTATAGCTTTCACTCACACACTGTCTCAATTCAGAGGTTGATTAAGAAATAATTCGTAATATTTTATTTAAAAAGAAACCATGCTTTACAGTTTTTCAACCAATATTTCAGCTACGTGGCAGCACGTTCTTTTGTTTTGTTAAAACACTGTCGTGTTTGATGTCTTTGTTCACTGAAGTTCTTTGCTGTTGTTCTTTGCGGTGAATTCACGCGCCCCTAACCGATTCATTAGACGATTTATTATTTCATCTTCCGTGCTAAACATATATATTCGATATAATTTTTGATGAGATAGCACATCATGTGTTTGCCTAACTAATTTATTAGTTCAGAGATCATAATGCATTTTTTTTTGTGTTAGCCATCTTGGACAAAGATAATAAGAAATCACAGACATGACACTCTCATGTATGAGCTGTTTGACCTCGATGAGTATACACAGTTGCCGACGTATCCAACAAAAATGGCGAGATGTTTTTGTTTTATTCCGTATGTAAAATTCATACTATCGCGTTCGTAACAACGGAATGTCTTAATCAACGTCTGATTTCAGACTTTATCCGAGTTTTTTTAAAAAATTTGTTTTTTACCTAGTACAATGATATTTCATAGATGACATTTATTGATGTAAGGTTAGTAAACAATGCGTGTATCTATCGTCAAGAATTACAGCTAGATGTGCATCCTGTTGAAAAAATAATTAAAGGTAAGTAGTCATGAAAAATATTTTTATTATTTAATTAAACTAAGCACTTTTGTGTTGTCCTTCACTCATCACCAGCCAGTTAGCTAGAGTTGTTACTCGCTAACCTTCAACAGACCAAAGCTGGAGGAGAGGAGCGATTCTTTTTTACAAAAAAAAATCTCATATCCTGTTCACCTTTTGGGCAACAAGTAACCTTGTCAAGCAAATCCAGTTGCTGCAATTATTTAACATGTAGCTGTCTCACCTTGAGCAGTGAGAGGAACTCCACCAAGTAACTTTTAGAAACAAATCTACTCACAGAACCTTGCCTTTCAAGAAATATTTACCTCTTACATAAAGACCTCTGGGTAAGTGTAGTTAACATTTCCTACATGCACCCTAACAAGTAAAAAGAACTCTGCAAAAAAAATATATATATAAATTTAGTACCATATCTAACATGATGATTTTTGTCAAAATGTCTTTCCTGTCACCAACATAAACATTTCAAGAGGTAATCACATAGGCAAGTAGGGTAGAATATTTTTTTTTTTGATAATTGAGCTAAGCACTTTTATTACACTCAATAGAGAATCTGTTTTTTTTTAAATCTCTACTAGAAGAGTGAGGTTAATAGTGAACTTGTTTTGCTCTTACAATACCTTTCAGTAAAAAGATACTCAATTACGCACCAAAACAAGTGATGTCACCTATCACGCCCACGCATAGCAGTAGTAAGCTACCGCAAGGAGCGACATTCCACACATGTGTGTAGCCTTGACAGCGAGAGGCGCCCCCCGCACGTGCCTTGCCAAGTGAGAGGCCCCTTCAGGGAGTGAAGCGCACGGGGCATGCGCAGTGGCTGCCGCTGGTCCAGAATTCTTCTATCGAAAATCTGGTCCAGCTTTCTTCTAGATACTCTACTCACATATCGCCAAGAATTGCCCAAATTCAAATATGAAGGTTATATTTTGTTTGAGGGGTTTCAATTTTAAGGCCTTCTGCCCTTGGAATCTGTTCCTGTTTATCTGTTTATTGTAAACCTCCCCCGATCAGTTAAACTGCCGTCCTGTCCTTACCATGGCCATTACCACGCTCCCGTCTCCTGCTAACATAACACACAGTGGCTTATATATGAAATGAATATCTTCACGCCGCTGGCCCCTCAACCTCTCCACAAAGCCTGTGCCCTCAAAAAATGATGATGGTCCAACAGAATTCTGCCGCCGAGCTTTAATGTTTCAGTGCCCCCGCAGCAGCGCGGCGCCGTACCGCTACTGAGGGAGGGTAAGGGCCCGCCCTTCTCCAGTGAGGCCAACCAGTGTACGGCGAGCCGGAGTCCTCCTCCTGGCCAAGGCTGATGTGCGGCGCACAACCTGTAACTGGCCCGCGACCTGCATGTTCGCCGCGGGCGCGGCGTGCTCCAACTTCACTACTCCTCTCATAGCGCGGGCGAGCGGTATCTCAGGGTACTTGAGGGGTCCGAGCGGCCTCCTCTGGACATAAGCAGCAGCGGCCGGTCTGGCCGTCTAACTTAATCAACCTTGCATATATGTAATCAGCTACATGGACATTTAATATCAACATTACTACAAGTTTTGAATCCAACTGCAATATCTGGTGGACTTAGAAAATTTTTCCTCAACTTTAAAAACTAAAAGTTTCCGTCTGAATTCAACACCTACAAGCATAAAGACTTTACATCTAAAGTTACTAGAAAGAATTCTGAAACTGAATAAAACCAAATTTGGAAATTTTTTTCTGCAATTAACTTCTATATCAACATCATAACTTGGACCTTATTTCGAAACAGAAGTTTATTGTCTTCTGTGTTTCCCCTTGGAGGAACTTTTTTGGGGGGGAGGTCTCTACCGGGTGGTACACGTCCATGCCGCTAATTCAAACTTTGCGCCAGTTGAAACTCCTCTACTGGAGGAAGTCTGAACTTTATCTACTGCGTAAATTTTCAAGTTTCTCAGAAGATGTCACTACTTGTAAATTTTGAAGTTTCTGAACTGGGTCGTTTTCGATGTATTTTTGTTTTGCCTGTAGTAAGAAGTGTAGACATTCTCTTCCAGATGGCACTACTGAAGAAATACAATTATGCACCCTAGTGCGAAGTGAAAGAACTATGTTTTTGAAGAATTTTTGTGTTCATAAGTTTGTTCTTTGTTATATTTCTTTCAGTTATTGTTTATGTTGGCAATATTAACCCCTTCCTTCCGCCAGGTTTGAATTTAGCCAATCCCGAATTTCTTTAATTAATTTATGACCAATCAGGTGTATCTTCTCCAACTTGGATATGTTGCTTAACCCTAACCAATAAAATTCTTGTGGGAGGGTGTTCTCATTCCTGAAACGCCTCGAACTTTCCGCGAGTGTATATAAACTGCTGATTTTCGGGTCTCCGCGCCACTTCAGTAACATCTTTCAGTGTGTAAAGTACGTAGCAGGGGACGGGAAGCGCCTCTTTCTTCGGGCAGCAGTTCAACCACAAGGTAATGGCCTGTTAATAACTTCTTTTCTTGCTAGCTCAGCAGTTTAACTCTCGGGGCAGGTCCGAAGCGTTTTACCATGTAACTTTCCCCTAAAATGTGAAAACACTTGGTATCTATTCTATCTTTTTAAACTACAAATTGGGATAGAGAGTGCTTAAACCTCTCGAGCTCCCACTCATATTGCTTTGAGGTGAACTTACTTTCACAACCGTTTCTTCCCTTCTAATGTAATGCAAATCATTTTTTTTATATAAGTCACCTCTTTAGTATGGGATTAGCCCTTGCAGTAACGGCCTAGTGCCAAGTAGGTTTTATATAAAGTGTATTAGGAGTGCAAAAACGCCTCCTCTCAAGTTGGTATTTTAGAGGCCATGTAATTAACCTTTCCTTACTTAATAGGCCTCAGTAGGTTGGATATTTTACCCCTGTTTTCATGTCCTTGGTGGACAACTTGAAAGTGGAGTTTGGTGTGGCCTTGGATAGGCTCGTACTTAAGAGCAGGTTACTCTTTCTAAAAATTTTGTTTTCTGCGCGCCTCGAGGAGGCTTTACTGTGTAATTGGGAGTAAGTGCTCCTGGGCATGATAGGGGTCTTCTGCCCCTTTGTTGAATTGTGTATATCGTAAAGTTGGGCTCATAGCTCAAGAATTGTGTGTCTGGCTCTCGGAGCCCAAATCCTGTAATCATTGTAATTGTACATTTTCGAATTGTGTTTCGGCTACTGAGTACCTGTTCTATTTGCTATTTCTTAATCTTTAAAAGAAAATATAACCTTGTTAAATTTTATCTTAACTTTAATTTTGTATTTTTGGACCTGTTCACCCCCGCATCTTCTTTCACCTCTGCCATTCCACAGATACCTCGGAACAATTATTATTATTATTATTTCGAAAATGTGTATTTTAATTTCGATTGATAAGTGGCAGTTAACTATTATTACGTTTAACGCATAACTCCTTTTACAATTCGGTCTAGTTTGGCACTTAATCAATTAAGACATGATATACTTGAAATATTATTATTATTATTATTATTATTATTATTATTATTATTATTATTATTATTATTATTTCGAAATTTTACATTTTATTTTCCCATCTTTAGAACTTAGTCACATATGTTAACTCCCAAATAAGAACCACCCAGATACGATTTCACATCGGTCGGGACATAATAACGGTATTCGAACCCGTAACCTTATTTTCGTACTGTCGTTAATTCAGGGGAACACCATGTCCTCTCAGGACAAATATCAAATCCTATGGCACCTCGCAGTTGGGCAAATACATCCAATCTCTGCAAGTGCTAAATTATTCTTTCCATTTTCGTTTTTAAGTCCATTTTTTTAGTGGAACTCTTCAAACATTTAATTCATTCATTAATCTTCGGTGGTTGGACTCCTGTCACTCATGACACCGAATCTTCATATTATATCGACGTAGGCATTGAAATATATCTATTTCATCATCAAAACAGTACGGCTCAATTCTCACCTTATGCCGGATTTTCGTCCCGCACGACTTCCGATCTCAAAAATGGTCTCAAACCACTATGGGCTTTCAACATATCGTGACCACCCTACAAATGTGCCTCTATCACTTTGAAACAAATATTTATGATTATTATGGAGTCAAAAACGTTAAATAAACAATTAGGGTTAAAATCCTATTTACTGCCCGAATCAAAATATTCACGCTACATATTATCTCCACATTGAAATTACTTTAACTTGCAATGATTACATTAACTTAGGCCCTTGCCATTATTCCCAAAGCATTGCAAAAAACACGCATTTACACATTACCCATGTTCATTTATCACTCCGATACTTTTACTGATTATTATGTTTCTGTCCACTGGCGTACTTCGCTGCACGAATAATCATCGATATTTACAGAGAATTCAATGGACTTCATTCCGTCCCACAAGAAAAAAAATCACTCGGCCACTCTCTACCTCTGGATACTCTTACAACATGCCTTAATATCTATAAAGTTTCCGATAACAGAAAACACATTTGTGCACTTATGAATATTAAGCTTATCTTTACGTGAAACGTGCTCCATATAATTTCAAACAATTCAAGCACTTGAATAAACAAATCAACCCTACTCTACCCTATTAAATAGTCAAAATTATGAGTGCTTGATCTAATTATGTACATATTAATTTGTCCCTTTGTCTATCTATCTTCGAATTTATACGAGCCGGAAACGGCTCGTTTCACAATCAAGTTACCATAATGAAGGAATATGATTTCCTCCCGCTAACGATAGCAATCTACAAATGTATGTCAATGGGTACTCACCTCAGCTGGTAGTTTGCTAAACTGGACGAGGAGCATAACCCCGTTCCAGCCTAGCCCTGCATTCTACTGGTTTTCATGGCAGCTTGAAGATGTAATCCAATGCACTTTTCAGATTTACACATATTAATATTCAAGTTTTAAAATTTTAACATTTTAATAAATTTACACACACTAATATTGAACTGAAACTGTACACTTATGGCCCTTTATCTAGCCCACTTAATGTAAATATACATTCTTCATCCCTTTTCCGGACACTAGGAACATGGGATACCTCGGGATCCCCTTTTACAACGGCCCGCACGCGCACTCGATTTCCCGTCGCATGTTCGCGCAGCTGACCAGGTATCAGTTGATGATTGACTGTTTACTGGGTGAAATACGTCGAACACCCGTGATCGTTTTCACACCACGTACTCCCTAATTTATTTTGTAGAATCTCACACTCCTATCCGTAGGTTTTACATTAATGAGTTCTAGACTGTTCAACCCTGTAATATGAACTACTTAACGTCACGAGTCACTCTGCTACGTAACATTCTAACACTTCGAACACTACTGCACGAGTAAATACACACATGCTCCCAGGCGTAGTAACGGCACGGAATCTTCACAAGTAAGTTACGCACCCCTGGCGTGGTAACAGCTCGAACACATTAACAGAAGTAAGTCACGCACCCCTGGCGTGGCAACAGTTCCAACACTTTATCAGAAGTAAGTAAGTCCGTCTCCACGACTCTATATTTATATTTGACTCCCCTCTCCTCCGAGTTCACAGGAGGTCATCTTAGCACGCGCAGCCCCGATAACCTCATGCGACTATTTGCGCCTTTGCCAGTGGCTTAAATATGGGATCTAATGATGTAATTATGTTCTCAAAGCTCCATGCCAATTCTCAACTAATATCGTTCGCTGGTAATTGATATAATTGTGAATTTAGCTCTTGTAACCCAGCCTGGGATTTCGCGCTCTTATCCAGCGTCTTTGCCTGCAGCCAATCAACGGATAGCATCCATGAATTCTCAGAATTACGCCAATCAATCTCCCTTAGTTAGTGAATTTTAATAACTTTTAATACTTGGTTAGGCTTCTAAATTCCACCTTATTCCGAATTTATGACTCACACCCTTCTATAAATTTAATCCGTGGAGTTAATGTTGACGGTGCTTCTTACAATACGAAGTTGGCGTACCTACCACTGGTCTATGAATTTTACGATTGGTCCATGCTAGCGCGGGACAGAGAAGTTTCATATTTTTTCCTTCAAGTGCCAACCTTGCGCTCAGCTTCTGCTAGTAACTTGGAACTCCTTTGACATCTTTTCTAGGAATTTTGCACACGACTCTATACGCTGTTGCCACTACCACTTTCGCTCGGGGCGATAAATGTGTCCCCTAACTTGTCAACAATTCTCGCCACCCTCTTTCCCCATTCGTCACCATTTCTCAGAATTCTAATTCTGGTGTCTATTGTATTTCTTAATCTTAGAGGAGACAACAGTCTGTGGCAGGTTGCATAATACCATCTCGGCCTGTTCTGTACTTACTATATGTCAAGTAGGATATTCTTGCTTCTAAAACTGAATGATATATTCCTCAATAATTAATTACAATTGAATGACGCCTATCACCCCCCCACCAGGGCGCAATTCATATATCAGGAATCTAAAAGGAGAAGGAATCCTAATTCCTATAATGGTGGGAGAAGGGGGTGAACACTATTTAACAGATAATGAGAAAGCAAACCTCTTTAGTAGGGAATTCAGAGATTCAGTAGATGATTGTCAGGAGTTGGAAACCTAAACAGAAGATACAGAGGGAGAGACACAGAGGGAAACAAGAAGCTTCTCATTCACAAATGAAGATATTTTCAGAGAAATCCAACTGCTTCAGCAAGGAAAAGCAGCAGGAAGTGATCAAATTACTGGGGAGTTGATAAAGACAATGGGGTGGTACATAGTGCCTTATTTACAATTTCTCTTTTTCTATGGCATAAATAATAGTGTAATACCAAAGGAATGGAAGGAATCTATAATAATACCAATTTATAAAGGAAAGGGTGATGAAAGGAAACCAGAGAACTACAGACCAATCAGCCTGACCAGTATAGTTTGTAAAATACTGGAGAGTTTAATATCAAAGTACATCAGAGGGATATGTGATGATGAAAAAAAGACCAGAAACTGTTTACGCACTTCCGCTTTAAGCCGAAAAAGAGCGCTCCTATTTGGCCTTTATATCGACAGCAGCTCTGCGGGCGGCTAACATGTACACTATGTCTGTTAACATATGATTTAAAGCGAATCATCACACTTTTCATTTCTATTCGTTCTGCCGAAAGCTTAGAACATTAAAAATCATAGAGTGCGAATAGCGCCACTTCATGCATGTTGGGGCGTGAGACCAACACCACGAACAACTGATTGTAGGGTTGTTCGAAAAGGATATAAGGAAAATCGCCATTCAGTGACAGGGTTATTATGAATTATGATACACGTTAATAATCCGATGATATGCGCGAATTTATGTGTGTGTCAGTGTATCTGATATTGCTGAATTTAATTTAATTTCTGTTGCAAATTACCATCGAAACATTTCATGGGATATTTTGGACTTCATACGTTCTGATCGTGGTGGAAGATTCCAGATCTATGTGATAGGTAATTATCAGAGAATAGGACAATTTTGAAGTGAATTTGATACCACTATGTTGCAGTGAAATTGAAGGAACTTGCAATTTTATAGAAGTGAAGATCATTTAATGATTTGCGAGAATGATTGGAGTATAGGAAAGGGAAAGGAAAATGAAAGATAGATTTATTATTAATTGTATAAATATCTGTGTGATTTAAATTTGGCAAATGGATGAATAACATCACTTTGTGTACAATAGGGAAAGTGAAGAAAGAAACTCATATATTCGACGTTGTAGAGAAGAAGAAACTACGCACAGTGGTATAACAATCAACATGAAATATGAGGCAGAAATAAGATGACAAGCTCGTATTTTAAGATTAGATAACCCAAACATAAAGTTGAAGTATTTCCAAGATAATTAATATTAATCAAGCATGTTAAATTAATATAATACTCAATACTTTAATTTAGACAAATTATAGTTTGATGATTGAAGAGTTCCCTAATTAAATAATTAGTTAATTAAACAACTCAAAATAAATAATTCATATTATTATTGGCCAGATAAAAATATAAAATTCAACAAAATAGGATGAGATAAACTCGTAAATCATAAGTAATGAGATTACCTCGAATTAATTAACTCGTTGATTAATTGCAATAGCGAATATACAATTGGGAATTGAACACAATGAAGGAACAAAAGCATACTCAAAGATAATAGGAGAAGATAATTGAAAATTATTTTAAATAAAATCACTTAGGATAATATTCTGTAAAATATGGAAGTTAGAATATCGAATAACGAAATACTACATATGTAAAGACACATAGGGATGGATATTAATTTATTAACTGACACGAAGGCAATCAAAAATACTGAAACCAGTTTAGAAAGATTTATGTGGGTTATTTTTTGAATTTAGACACAATTGAGAATACTCTAATTTAAGGGAAATTTAAGGGCGTGCTTTTCATAATTTAGTTGAGAACGTATCTTGATTATTACACTAATGCCTGAATAATTTGGTTTATCAGTTACGCACTATTCATGGCGAATTTCCAGTGGAAACTCGGTTCATTCAATCATAAAATAGTAAATTTCTATAAAAGTGAGATTTGTCAAGAAGAAGAAATAGTAGCTTCATTGTAAGTTTGCAAAGACGTTTTATTTTGACTTTTTGATCTATCAATATATGTACATTTGATTTGTATTATGTGTCATTTTCCAGAAGCCTATCATTTTAACCCCTAATGCTAATGTTTTAAATTTTATAAAAATGCCTCTGAAAATCAGATATCGGTTCACATGGTCAATCCATGCCTGGATAGTCTCATGTCTAATGGCTGAGCCCTGGAAAAGGGGGCAGTAATGTAACGCTTCGCCAATAATACATTAAATTCATGCGGGAATAAAAGTCCCTTGGCCACAGGAAAGAAATTACTGTGAAATCTTCGGAGGAAGAAATTCACTATTATATCCCACATCACGCTGTCATACAGTACTCGAGTCCAACAACACAAAACGTGTTGTTTTCGACGCTCCGGTCAAGACCGACATCGGCGTACGTCTCAGCGATATCCTTCTTGTAGGGCAAACTATTCAAGAAGATCTCTTCTCTGTAACCATCCGATTCCGGATTCGACAAGTAGCATTCACAGTGTAATTATAAATAATTTCACGTCCGGTGAACATCAAGCCTAATAATTAAAAATTGCAATGTATACTCTGGGGAGAAAGGCCATAAGCACTAAAAATGTACCCTCTCGCCACTGTAACCTACGGAATTGCATACTCAGCACACCTCACATGGAGAAGCTCGACTATAAACGAGTTACGATATATACGGATGCGCTGAGCGCTTTGCAGTCCCTGACTTCCTATGCTCTATCTCATAACTGGTATGTATTGTCCCCGACGTAGTCAGTCAGCGAACACGAGACACCCCAGGGGTGCTCAGTTCGATGGCTGAAGGCTTATAAGAATAAATGAATGTGGCAGGATTAACATAGGGTTCATCGAATAAGCATGTTCAAAGTATAGAACAAATATGACACTTTTATTGAATTAAATGAAATATTAGCCATCCTGAAGTCTGTGATTATGACTATGACCACTATTTTAGGTAATTTAATATAGCTCTTGATGTAACAAACTCAAATGCAAACAAATGGGATGGTACACGGCAGTTGTTTTCCCTAATATTCTAACAGAGTATTTTACATTGTTAATTTTCTTCATCGTCTTTTAAGTCATTAAATTATTAATTTAAAGTTGAATCAAAAATTGTTATTCAAAAAATGAGGTCTGGGCCAAGCCTTCCTCGAACAATCTGGAAAACAAATGCAGTAATTGTAAGAACGAGTATAATAAAGAAACATCAAAGATTCATTATTTCGACTGTTATGGCAAAATAAAATTTACATTCGTTATAGCAACAATTTGTAGTTATAAAATGAAAAGTTGAATTTGCCTTTGTTTTCTCTAAGTTAATCCGAGACGTCGGATATATCTGTTCACGTCGTCTCACATCTCTTTTCGTGAGAATTAATACTGAATTTTAAGCATCTGATCAATAATTGAACAAAATAAAACGCCTTCTGAGCTTACGAACATTCATAAATGGAGAGAATATCATCCATGTGGAAATCCCATCCACTATCCATCGATAATATCAAAGTGTCACACATTATCAGAACAAAACACATAGAAAATAATTCTCTGACTACTAGCAAATTACTACATCTACAGCTAACTACTGAAATTATCAAGAAGACTGTGATTATCAAGAAGAAAATATCTACAATATTTACATGTCGACGAGTGTCGATCAACTATATCACTCTCCTGTTAACAGATTTATTACGTTCCAACAAGATCGAGTTACCACATGAGAGCGAAATATTGCATTAACGAATGAACTTGCCTAGTCACGAATCAAATATTATTGAGATATTTCATCTAAGATCTGTTCTTCAGACCTAAGGCCTTCGCGAACATTCACCTGTACATTCAACTTGAAATTATTAAATTACTTGAGCAAAATTGGGATATTCTCACGAGTTAAGAAGTGCATCGATTAACATGGACTTTCATTTTCTTCATCTGAAGACACTAATATTAGACTACACTGCGTTCGTCTCGAATAATCCATATTCACATTACAACCTAATCAATATCAGGCTTAATAATATTCCAACATTAACATGTGAAAAACTCAGTTTCACGAAGATTCATATCATGCGCAATTATTCCACATACTCTACATGTACAGTGTAACACCATGACGACTCTAACTTGTCGCATCCTAATATCAAATATGTGTAGCCACGAAATATAAGAACCTACCATCGTCCTACAAATACATAATATCCACTTAAATGTGTCTCGATGATTAATTAATCCAATTAATTATCACATGCCACAATGCACATATTCTCATTAAATTCATACATAGAATTCAGACTTAATATCCCGATGACACGTTATCTCAAACACGAGGTACAAGTAGAAGTTCCATTTCAAGGAAAATATTGAAAATATTGACAATATATCTTTCCTCAAATCCATCGGACGTAAATTAACTCATATTCGTAACGAAATTCACTCAATAAGCAAAGATGGTTTCGATAACACATGGATAACTCTATCAGAACCCTCGCTGTCAAATTCATAGCCACATGGTCATTAAGCAATCGCATGTGCTAATTTTACGACATATCCGAGCGAAAGATACAACCATAAAAATGTGTCAAAATAAATTACTAAGAAGAAAGAAAGAATAGATCAAAACTACCTAGAACAGATATAAATAAGACGTAATCGACTTAAGGAGATATCTTCACGTCTGGAAGTCTGGATTCTCAATCAGCCATTCTAGGATGAAAGAATCTGCATCCCGACGCCGCCGACGGTGGTCGATGGTTTAGAACTTCATGGTGAAGCACAGGTAATCCATAATACGAAGTTCCCTCCTCTTCTGGAAATGATCAAGTCCAGGTCCTCCACGTTCACTCGTGCGAAAGCTGAAACTTACACAAAGTGCTTTAGAATAAACTCCAAACACACACGTAACTGTATTTTGGAAATGACACGTACTTAAGGGATTAATATCTGCACATTCGACGTCTGATCACAACACTGTTCTACGTTGTAGACAATTATCAAAAGTGTAGAGCACAGGAGTGAAGTCACTATTCCTGACGACAATATTCACGATGTTCTACGTTGAAAATCTTGCTGACCAGGACTCTGAGCGACTGAAGATGATAGTTCGGGAACACGTCAGTATGTGAGAGTGAGTACTCTTATCACATGACTTAAATATCGTGTCTGGTGCTCATGCACGGAAGTAAAGTCAATTTAGATACTGAATTCTTCTACCGTATGAATATATAATTTTATCACCATTTTAGCCAAAAGTTCGTGTAAATTAGTTCCAAAATGTTAGTTTTTAATTTATATCATCCAAACGTGCTATTATTCATCCAGTTTATTTTAATTTAATCCATGAGCATTCCGTAATTGTGCATGTCACTCCACCAAAGATATTATAAATATTTCATTCTATCGTTCCTCGCAATTACAAGTGACACGCGCTAGCAAATTTTTTTCTCTCGCCAACCTTCATTTTTTAATTTTATTTTGTTAGTCGACCAGTCACCCTCTCTACGTCAAAAAACTTGTTCTCGTCCACGAGCCAAGGTCGCTCACACTCCCTCTCGCCGACAAACGAACACAAGCCACACACCAACACCTGTACAGTCAGCTTGTGACCTAATTACGGCCACAGTATATAAAGTCAAAAGCCTTCTTTACATGCTTGATAATATTCCGGTATTTATATAACATTCGTCTGGGTGCCCAGACGTATGGGTATTTTGGGTAATGAACAATCGGATTTTTTTAGCAAAATAAGCACCTCGCCTCCCTGTTCCGCTTTCGAATAATATCGTTCCTTCGTCAAATTATTTAGCTGTGATTAAACACTCTGTCCGTAATGAATGGCAACACGAATGGCACCAGACTGCACAAGTCAAAGGTACCTTTTATTATCAACTACAAACAACTATCCTGGTGAAGCCACGGTATATGAGAGGATCATATTCCAAAAGACATATTACAAATATCATAAGGTTACGTTTTAATCATGCCCTTGCGCCCCAATATAAATTTCGATTCCATTTAACACAGGAGCCAAACTGTTTATGTGGTTCTAGTGATCGAGATGCGAATCACCTACAATCCTACAATCCTGCTTACTTAGTATACAGAGGACTACAAATGAAGTAATAATAAACAAAACACTTTGGTGGCATGGTCCTAAATTGTTGAGTCAAGATCCCTCGAGGTTATCACAATCAATCAGTGTCCTATATATATTCCTCCTCGTGGAAAGCTTATTAGTAGTCTAACGCGGCTTAAGTATGTTTTTCCAACCAATGTTCCTTGTTTGCTATTTAATCCTTCTGCTGATATAATCAAAGTCGTAAATACGTTCTTGGATGAAGCAAATATCGTGTTATGAAATTCTAAGTGGTGTCTGTTGGATCGTGTTCATATACTTCTGATTCCATTGGGGTGGTTTTGGAGTATTCGATGACAGTGACATAGTGGAATTCAGTGGGGTGATTTCCTTCAAAACGAAGACTTTTCATGGATTGATGTGTTCAATTGTATTAGTGTTATTCAGCAAGTAAGGGATTGTAGACTGGGTGAAATTACCTCGATAAAAGCAGAAAAATCATCACAACAACAACAACAACTCGCATGGAGAAACTCACCGAAGGAGAAACGACCGAGTTCACCCATGGACAAAGGTCATAAAATCAAGACTTTTACGTAGACGACTGTATTTCTGGTACGGATGTATTACAAGAAGCAATAGGAATTTGTGAAGCACTACAAATTCTTCTCAGTCTTGGAGGTTTCAGCCAAAGGAAATGAAGCTCTAAATGCCGAGACTTGTTGAATTCAATTCCAGCTCACCTCAGAGTGTCTCAACCAAATTAACTCATAGATTGTGACGTTAATTACGTATTAAAATATTAGAGCTGACACGGACATCAACTCAGGATCATTTTCAAGACATCTGTAGCCTGAGAAAAGAACATGAACATAAGGTCACTTTAACCAAACGCAAGTTTTTATTAATTATTTAATTCATCTTCGAACCGTTAGGACTTCTAGCTCCAGTTGTAATACTATGCGAGATAATCATATAATAACTATGGCAATCAAGTCATTCATGGGATGATCCATTGGACACAGACCTCACCAGTCTATGCTAGGCTCTGTATTCTCAAATTATTTCTATAAATACGAAAATGAGTATATTGTGGCTTGTTAACGGTGAATGTATACCATCGAACATCCAAATCCATGGCTGTGTGATGCTTCTGTGAAGGCCTATTGTGAATGTGTATATTTCAGTAATTTGTAGCAATGAAGGCCGAGTGACGATAATTATGCTCTGTGCCAAATCCAAGGTAGCACTGCTAAAACAAATCTCTCTCCCACGTCTGGAGCTTAGCGGGGCCCCTCTCTTAACAAGACGACCCAAGAAAACATTAAGCACTCTTGAGTTTGAACACGTGTCGTTCTATGGACAGTCTCCACATTCGTATTGTCGTGGTTATGTTCCTGTCCTACCAAGTGGGAAACATTCATTGCCAACTGGTTATCTAAAATTCAGGATGCTGCACCTATTACCAAGTGGCGCCATGTGCCGTCCAAGGACAATCCTGCTTACTTAGTATACAGAGGACTACAAATGAAGTAATAATCAACAAAACACTTTGGTGGAATGGTCCTAAATTGTTGAGTCAAGATCCCTCTAGGTTATCACAATCAAATATGGTGTTCAACTAATCTTCCAGAACAAGTAACCCTGGTAACTCTTCTTACCGCCATGGATGATGATCAGTTCATAACAAAACGTTCGAGATTACACAAACTACAAAGAGTAGTTGTTTATTGTTTGCGATTTATCTCAAATTGTCGTAAACAATCCACTGAGCGAAATTCAGGTCTTCTATCTGTATTAGAGTTGAATTCCGCCTTAAATGGTGCATTAAAATGATGCAAGAATTTGCATACACTCAAGAACATCCATCGCTCAAGAGAAATATACAGTAAATAAGAACTTGTCAACTCATATAAAGGCATTAAACCCAATCATAGATCAAGGGGACATTCTTCGCGTGGGCATAAGTATGCACAGCGTGAAAATTTCGGAAGTGACACAGCACCAGATCATTCTGCATCCAGATCATATTCTGACAAAGTTAATAATCATAGCAGAACACCTTTGATACTTCATGCTGGCACTCAGCTCTTAATCGTATCTCCGGGAGAAATATTTTGGAACCCAACAGCAAGACTAACCGTAAAGAAGCACATTCATTCATGTCATACGTGTTGCAAGATGAATGTTGATGCTGCCAAGAAATTAATGCGAAATATGCCAAGGGTTCGCGTAACCCCAACACGCCCATTCCTTAACATTGTACTAAACTATGCTGGTCCACTTCTCGTAAAAACTGGTGTTAGATAGAACAAAACTAGAATATAGGCATTGTTGTTGTTTGAGACATCAGTCCATAGACTGGTTTGATGCGGCTCTCAATGCCACCCGATACTATGCTAAAATTGTCATTTCTGCATAACTACGACATCTTACATCTACACTAATCTTCTTGTCATATTCGTATCTTAGTCTACCCCTACCATTCTTACCACCCATACTTCCCTCAAAAACCAACTGTACAAGCCCTGGGTGTCTTAAGATGTTCCCTATCATTATATCCCTTCTTCGTGTCAAATTTAGCCGAATCGATCTCCTCTCACAAATTCGATTCAGTAACTTCATCCGTGATTCTATCTACCCATCTCACTTTCAGCATTCTTCTGTAACACCACGTTTCAAAAGCTTCTATTATCTTTATTTCTGACCTAGTTATCGTCCATGTTTCCCTCCCATACAATGCCACCCTCCAGATCTACTCCTTGGACTTTGATACCCTTCCTAATTTCCTCTTTGATTTTCTTTACCGCCTGTTCTTTGTAAACACTAAAACGAAAGGGGACAAACTGCAGCTTTGCCTCACTCCTTTCTGGATTGCTGAGAGTTTTATTTTCATAGACCTCGATTCTTATCAATACGGACTGATTTTTGTATAGATTGTAGATAATTCTCCTTCCCAGGTATCTGATCCCGATCACCTACAGAATCTCAAACAGCTTCGTCCAATCAACATTATCGAATGCCTTTTTCAGATATACGAAACGCCATGTACGTAGGCTTGTCTGTCTTAATTCGGTTCCTGAAATCATATTTCTAATTCCTATATCAATGTTCGAGGTGAACAAATTTATTTACTTAAGAAAGGCCTTCCTGGCTTGTTAGTCTGCATTTTATTTTCCCCTTACTTCTATCATCATTAATTATTTTACTAGCCAAGTAACAATAGTCAACTACTTCCTTTAAGTCTTTATTTTCTAACCTAATATTTCCTACATCACCTGAATTTGCTCGACCGTACTCCATTACTTTTGTTTCTGCCTTATTTCTTTTCATCTTGTGTTACTTCTCCAAGACGCTGTCCACACCATTCAGCAATTTTCCCAGATCATTTGCTGAGTCAGATAAAACAATAATATCATCGGCAAATGTCAGGGATTTTGATTTTCTCTAATTGGAATCTGATACCCTTTCCACTCTTTGATTTACTTTATCGCCTGTTCTATGTAAACACTGAAAATGAGAGAGAGGACAAACTGCAATCAATCAATCAATCAATACTGATCTGCATTTAGGGCAGTCGCCCAGGTGGCAGATTCCCTATCTGTTGCTTTCCTAGCCTTTTCCGAAATGATTTCAAAGAAATTGGAAGTTTATTGAACATCTCCCTTGGTAAGTTATTCCAATCCCTAACTCCCCTTCCTATAAATGAATATTTGCCCCAGTTTGTCCTCTTGAATTCCAACATTATCTTCATATTGTGATCTTTCCTACTTTTATAAACGCCATTCAAACCTATTCGTCTACTAATGTCATTCCACGCCATCTCTCCGCTGACAGCTCGGAACATACCACTTAGTCGAACAGCTCTTCTTCTTTCTCTCAATTCTTTCTCTCAATTCTCTCATGCTGGCACTCAGCTCTTAATCGTATCTCCGGGAGGAATATTTTGGAACCCAACAGCAAGACTAACCGTAAAGAAGCACATTCATTCATGTCATACGTGTTGCAAGTTGAATGTTGATGCTGCCAAGAAATTAATGTGAAATATGCCAAGGGTTCGTGTAACCCCAACACGCCCATTCCTTAACATTGTAATAAACTATGCTGGTCCACTTCTCGTAAAAACTGGTGCAGCCTTGCCTCACTCCATTCTGGATTGCTGCCTCTTTCCATAACCCTCGATTATTATCACTGCAGACTGATTTCTGTGTAGATTGTAGATAATTCTCCTTTCTCGTTATCTGATCCCGATCACCTACAGAATCTCAAACAGCTTGGCCCAATCAGAATTATCGAATGCCTTTTCTAGATATACGGAACGCCATGTTCATGGGCTTGTCTTTCTTACTTCGATCCTCTGAAATCAGACGCAAAGTCTAGATCGCTTCACATGTTCCCACATTTCTTCTGAAGCCAAATTGATCTTCTCCCAACTCAGTTTCAACCTGTCTTTCCATTCTGTTGTAAGTAATACGTGATAAAATTTTGCAGGTGAGAAATACTAAACCAAAGTTGTGGTAGTTTTCACACTTGTCAGCTCCGGCTTTCTTGGGAATATGTACAACAACATTCTGCCGAACATCGGGTGGCATTTCTCCTGTATCATACATCTTATACTCTAAACGGCATAACCTCTCCATGCAGGTTTCTCCTAAGGCAGTCTATCACTCACACCCTGCTACCATAACACATCAACTCAATACACGACATACACATGCAGATACCTACCTAGCTTACCTCTGTTCATAAATTGCTGTGGATAGACTGGAACGAACTAAAACAGTTCGGAGCTGGATCCGTGCGTAGACAAAAGGGGAGCGAAAGGACAGAAAGGCAAGAACCCGTAACCCCCATGAATAAAAGAATGGATCGAAAGAAAAAGGGGTTTACTACCAACACACATAATGTAAAATGAGAGCAAAATGGGAAGCTGCATTAAAAATTACTTACATAACTGCAGAAAAATAGAACATGAAGTAGAATTCCATTCAGTGACATAGTAAGTTTGTGTTACACGGTGACAGCTCATACGATCGCAGTATTTACTTCCGTACGACCACATAAAAATACAATCTCGTATCAGAAAAAGAATGTGACGTGGAACACGTTATCGAAGGAATCAGAAAATGGTACCACGAAAGGGATAATGCAGTCGTACAAATGTGGACCGCGCACATATCAACAGTTAGCATAACTGCGTTCCAAACGAGCGTCCAATCGATGATAGCGTGTCACAACAACAATGTCAAAGCGCAGCCTCCCAGAGTAGCAGAAGCAAATGAACAAAAAGATGCCACAGTTAAAAAAACAAAAACTAATCGCCGACAATGGAGTAGATAACGACTAAGAAATATAAAATAGCACACCACACATGGCCCAAACGGACCAACAAAAACGAAAACGGAAAATGAAAAATTAAAATTACGAGACACGGAGAGTACTATAAACCATACACAGGCAGGCAGTGCAGGCACGCGCACACACGTATGAACAAGAAGAGAGACCCAGTACAAAATCGACCCAGACCAGGCCGGTGTGTCAAGGCACGCGACGTATACTTACGCGCAGGATAGCGACGGATAAAATGGACTCATGAGCTTGGTTCGAACACCAGAGATACAATGCTGGACTGCCGCAAAAGTAGTCAAGGCTGATCCAAATATAATCGTAGCAATCACAACTTTCGTCGGCCCACCACGCGGGACATCCAAATTGCCTCACTTGGACAAACATGGATTAAACTCCGTAGCATCAAATCATACAATATACCAATGCTCAGCCATGATTCAAAACGATGAAGAAACAGACAAAAGAGTAGCGTTACAAAAATGTTGCAAAGTTTGGGTTGGGAGGAATTGAGAGAAAGAAGAAGAGCTGCTCGACTAAGTGGTATGTTCCGAGCTGTCAGCGGAGAGATGGCGTGGAATGACATTAGTAGACGAATAAGTTTGAGTGGCGTTTATAAAAGTAGGAAAGATCACAATATGAAGATAAAGTTGGATTTAAAGAGGTCAAATTTGGGCAAATATTCATTTATAGGAAGGGGAGTTAGGGATTGGAATAACTTACCAAGGGAGACGTTCAATAAACTTCCAATTTCTTTGAAATCATTTAGGAAAAGTCTAGGAAAACAACAGATAGGGAATCTGCCTCCTGGGCGACTGCCCTAAATGCAGATCAGTATTGATTGATTGACTGATTGATTGAGAAGAGCAACGTCTCAAAACTCACAAACACACAGGCCCAAACGAACAGATAGGTAAATACCACTCTCCGCTCTCGCGCGTGTGCATAAAACAAAGAATGAAAATTTTAAAATACACACAAAATGAATTAACTAAGAGCTGAACTACAGAAAGCCGCCCTCCTGAGCACCTGCCACATTGTGAGAAAGTATCTAGGAACGACTTTTCCTCTGACTCACGCCAAACAGCATGGAGTTCCAGGCTGCAGTTCCAGTAATACTGAAGAACAGATTTCCAAAACGGGGAGATAAGAAGTTGTTTAGTGACATCATCTGTGCATGTTTATTGTATAAATGTATATGTTGTAATTATTTCTGTTGTAAATATTTGTAGATGTATGTACCTATAGTTTCATAATCGAGAGGGTGACTCCTTGCTTAGGCCGAGTCAGCCCATTATGTCACCGGCACAAGCCGAGCCTTCCTAAATTGATATAATAATAATAATATTAATAATAATAATAATAATAATAATAATAATAATAATAATAATAATAATAATAATAATAATATTTATTTCAGTCTGTTTCACTTACCAAATGTGTTATTATAATGATATTCTTCATCCGATGATGGCTGTATGGAATAATGGCTTAAGAATACTTCAATGCACAGAATATGCAGTTTTGTGCGATTCATTTTGTCACATATGTAACATAAACGTCATCTACATATATATTTTCAGAATTTGGTATTCCTGCATGATGAAATAGTTGAAAAATATGTAAAGATAAACTTTCAACCTCAATATCCCAGAACCATGTTTTTGCAGTTAAGTCGTTATTTCACCCAGCTCCTCAATTCGTATTTAACCTAAACTCATGGTCGACTCTAGTAGAAGGTCGAAAGGTTAGACTTAACAACCCTGTAGCTATTGCTGTTGTCACTCATATTTTGCCGTGAGAACTGAACAGCTGTTTGCAAGGAAAGGGACAAGTAATAATACTATGGAATTATTAATGGAAAACATATATACATGTTTAGCATAAGTAAAGAGAAATTCGATGTTTCAGTATCATTATGTACATGTGAAATTCCTATAATCGGCAATTATGAAAAACGTGCAAATGCCCGTGAAAATATTATGTGATAAGAGCCAAGCAGGACTGACGAGCATGAAAGGAATATGTGATCAAGATAAATGTCTTCATCAAATTAAAGACAAATTCGCAAGTTTCTTTTGATACTTTACTCTCAAGTAATAAAGGCTACTAGCTAAATAAACAATATACCCTGTACGTAATCATATTCACACAGGCATCTGTAAAGAAAACCAGGATCGGTGATATTATGGAATTAATATTCTCACGCACACATGTTTAACATACTGTGTAATATGTAACCTATATTATTTTTGTTTCATATATTGCTGCTGTCGAGTATTAAAATGTATTATAAAGAAAGCGAGCTGCTCGAATAAGTGGTATGTTCCGAGCTGTAAGTGGAGAGATGGGGTGGAATGACATCAGTAGACAAAATAAATTTGAGTGGTGTCTTTAAAAGTAGGAAAGACCACAATATGAAGATAAAGCTGGAATTCAAGAGGACAAATTTGGGAAAATATTCGTTTATAATAAGGGGAGTTATGGATTGGAATAACTTATCGGTACCAAGGGAGATGTTCAATAAATTTCCAATTTCTTTGCAATAATTTAAGAAAAGCCTAGGAAAACAACAGATGGGGAATCTGCCACCTAGGCAACTGCCGTAAATACAGATCAGTAGTCATTGATTGATTGATAAAAATAAGCAGTGTATTATGATCTGTGTAGGTCGAATTGTGGAGGTTTATGTGATTCGTATGTTCATTACATTGTTATAGGGTTGGCCTTAAACCCTCGAAGTCATCACACATCCACTACATGTATGTAATTTACTAGCAGTATAACAATTTCCCATTGTTACTGGTAGCCTTTAATAAATGAAATGATATTTATTTATCTTGCTGACCTTGTTTCCGACTTTCTCATCCCATACACAAATTTTCCAATATCAACAGCATCATTCCTTGCCATTGAATATTATTTAACAAAACCTCTGCAATCATTGACAGTATTTTTTCACATAATATAGCCTAAAAATTTGTACTCCACACAGGCACACATAATTTGAGTTTCCTGTATCACCAAACATCATCGTTTTATAGACAACAAGTATTAACTCTTCTGATCTTTGCACTTAAAAACATGTGTTGTTTAACATTATTGGATTCTTTTGCTAGTGGCTTTACGTCGCACCGACACACAGAGGTCTTATGGCGACGATGTAATAGGAAAGGCCTAGGAATGGGAAGGAAGCGGCCGTGGCCTTCATACAAAGGATTTTAACATCAACAAGATTTAAATTTGACGATAAGATAGTTGATTTTTAATAGGCCTACGCTTAAATGTCAACAACAATTCACATAGTGACAAGAATCAGTTTATCTGTGGCCGACTCGGTTAGTAAATCCATCTAAGGTTATGATACATATTTTAAGAGTTGTACAATATAGTAGGAATTTTCGAACTTTTCACGAGTGTTTTAAAGTGTTCTAGTATGTGTGAATGTGTTACATTGCAGCATACATTAACAAGAAATGAACAGTATATATATATATGGGTTCGAGTTAATATTATAGATAGCAATATTTAATGTAAAACAGAGTGATGTTAGATCTTGGGATTTGGGGAAGATTGATCTTGCTGTAGAAAGCACTGATGAAGGGAGTTAAGGCTTCCGAAATATGTGCGTGTGAAACATTGCAGAAAATCAAATATTGATAATATATTGACAGGGCGCACTAAACAATCACCAGTCGTACATTAATGTTGCCAAGTCTCAGCCTTCCGACTTTCCACTAGAGTCGACCGTGCCACGATCCATATATTCACTTATTGCTGTTACTTGTTGTGGACCCATTCTATTCGTCACGGTGTGGATAAATGAAATGTTACACACGCCAGGCCATTCGGCTACATAAGGCGAGCCCTTTCCCTCCACAGCACGATTCAGACTGACGGCTCGTCAAGGGAGCGCCCCTGATTAATAACAAATCCTTGTCCGCGTGTAACGAATTGAGCACTTCCCTGGATGGGGCGTCAGCCGGGTTGGCTGCAGAGGCAATGGGTTGCCACGAGAGGGTAACACCCCTCTCCATTGCTTTATTAACAAGATCAATATACAGAGCAATCATATAACCATGAGCTTGCAGTGCCGGGCCTATCTTCCTTCCTGTCTTCCGTGAGTATCCTAATTATCTCGCTAAAACTTTCCATCTCCTCCCTCATACCCCTCAATGCCTCACCACACCCCCAGTCCCTACACTTGCACTCCTAATCCATTCTTAGGGGGGAAAATCAAAATAAAAGGAAAATATAAAATAACTTATGTGCAAAAAATGAACGGAGGGATAGTACCGTACTCAAAGATCGCACGACAATAAGGTTATTAGTATATGACTACACTACAGTACTACTTAGTCGAACTCTATTTTTATCCTGCAACACCTGTTAATTGCCGAATACCGAAAGGAACACAGAAGAATTACACAAATCTAAAATGCAATTAAGCTTATCCTAATTACAACAACGGAGTTTTAGTAAAAAGAGTTTCTACAGATACCTCTACTATATCGGTACTACACAAATATTTTACAATGATAAAATAAGCACGCTAAATTCTAATAAGATATTACTCGTATATTACTGTACAATACACTACAATAAGTTTAAACTACGTTCAGACGTATCCTAATTACAATACCGGTATCGTGTGTCACTACTAAGCACAAACAGAAATGAAAATTGCAAGTTTGAAATTTGCAAGAACTGCTGTACTCAAAGATTACGAACAAAGCCAAATACTTAGACAGGTTATTATTAGTACTATGTTCTAATACATTCACACGAAATATACACACGAATATAGCAGGCATGATACGGTACTATCTAAATATACTCTATCTACACTACAATTCTCAGCTGAAATGTGGTTATATGAATCTTTTACCGCTGGTGGATTACTATTATTTTGCCTACTACGCGGGACGGAGAATAAAAGTGTCCTTAGATGCTGAAAAATATGAGATTTTCTACAATAATTTCTGACAAAACTAAGCCGGGGGTTGAACTTCAATATTATTGGGATATAGGAATTTGATTATTAACTTTTACTCGATTAATAAACGAAGGTGGAAAGTACAATGTTTGCAGGGAACTAAGACTACAAAATTATCGGAATATAGTAATCAGCTGATTTTGTATTTACACAACTACCATGTGCATGTAGCAACAATCGTCAATAATTCTAATAGAATCTTCAACAATCCAAAAATTGTTAAGTACCGTAATTATCCAGTGAAATTACCGTGTATTCTCTTTAACTTATTTTTAAATCGAAGTTTACAGGCGAATCGTGTTATTTAATTTAATAAATTATAACTATCGTGATAGTTTGAACGGATATCTATACGAAATATCGAAATTGTTGTGGCGGAATTTACAATGAGTTACAACTGCTTATGATAATTTGCCTTTGTAAGTATTATACCAACGAACCTACATATATTTAAAAATATTGTTTTAAAAGTTAATATTACCTAAAGTATTTCCTAAACCTAAAATTCGAACAAGGTACACCTAGCTAGCCTAAGTTAACCTAGAAAACGTAAACTACTGCACACCAAATAAATTACTTGTTATAAAATTCAAATAAATATCACTACTCCCAATTTCTACCAACAAGCACTAAACACCAATATGTAAATAGCACTAAATGGAACACACACACACATAAAATTTAAACAATTTCAATAGGTTTTAACAACTTTATCACTACAAAAATGCAAGAGCTCTCAGAACAGCTGTCAGGTGATTTTGATGTAGCAAGCGATAATAGTGGTTAGTATGCCAGTTACTTTCCGAATAAAGTGCCCAACCCTCCACTATACAGCAATTCAGCAGAGTTAATCACGCGCAGTGGGCCGTGCTGTGGGGCAAACCCAAAAAGCAAAGTCGTGATAGGTACATGGACATTGGAAAGAACAGGGGAAATAAAATATCCCCTTTTCTTTTGGAAACAACCGAAGGGTTTGATGCTATGTATTTTCAAAATTGGCAACAAGATAAAGGTAAAAATGTTACAGTTTTTTTGGTGATACTCAAAAGAAGCAGAAATTTTTACAAGATACAAGACCAACAAGCCCATTCAATGGGAATTCCAACTAATGTCTAAGCACAATAGTGATCCTGACTAGAATTTCCACAAGCTCTGTTATTATTATTATTATTATTATTATTATTATTATTATTATTATTATTATTATTATTATTATCTTTTTGATAGGAAATAACATGCTTGCATCACAAATACTGGAGGGTACCTTCCTATGGTGATTTCTCTCACTGATAACCTTAATTGAATTATATACACATCGTAGTTGATAATAAAACGCTGAATGCACTAACTCAATTCATTTTATACTATGGATATAACATTACACAAACACAGTACAGAATTAAAACACTGCAGAGCGATATTCTTAACCTATAGCCTCACAAGCATACACGCTCCCACTAAGTTTTCTTCACTAAGTTAGGACTTTTCACTTAATAATGCAGTCGATAATGACTCAGAATAACATATATCTGAGTAAACATGCGGCCAACGTTAAAGATTTCAATAAAACAGCGAAGAAATTCACATGTAACTCAACTAACTCGTGCTAAACATTTCCCCCTAACGATCAGCTGATTGTTACCTGCGCTTTCTACAGTACGGCCTGTACTTCACGAAGGCAGTAGTAGAGCACTGTCACCGGACTTAACTATCTGAGCTGCAGGCATCTCGTTGTATTCTTTACTCCCTGGCCGATCTTTATAGAATGAAATTGATTGCTTTTAATTTCCTCCGAAGTTGAATTTTATTTACTACTTTTCGACTATCTTTATACACACTCGTGTGCACATGAACTAGAGTTTATTTTACTATACATGATAATAGCCATGTTGAATTCAAACACTAGAGTTATAATTTCGCTTTGACTGGTTTGATATCTGCATTTCAATTTGAAGTTGTTTGGTTGGGTATGGTGTGAACTTCTGTTACAAATGACTATCGGCAAATCATATGATATGTAACATCTTTGGTAACCTTTTGTATTTGTAGAAGTTTGTGTCATAAGTTGTGTGCATTGGTGTTTATCATAGGTTAATTGATCATTGCGAGTGATTTTCGTTAAATTTTCAAAATGGGCAAGGGATTTAATAATTATATGTGCAAGAAATTCTTCCATCCAGCGTCGAGGGACAATCTTAAACGAGTATGGATGGCTGAACAGAAAGCAGAATCATATAAGAAGAAACAAGAAGAGTTGCGCGTACAGTATGAGAAAGAACAAGATCTATATACTAACAAGGCTATGCTCAGCAAAGAGAGCAAAGATAAATTAAGCGTTAATTTCATGTATGAACCCCCTCCTGGGACGAAGAAAGAGCGCGAACGCGAAGATGATGAACCAGAGTACAAGTTTGAGTGGCAAAGAAAGTTCAACGCACCGCGGGAGGATTATTGTAAGGGTGACTCTGAGATTAGAGATCAACCTTTCGGCATTCAGGTTCGCAATGTGAGATGCATTAAATGTCATAAATGGGGACATATTAATACTGATAAAGAGTGCCCAATGTATAACCAATCCTCAAGTACAGACCAGGGTGGTTGTTCTATGGACCCTTCGTTGCTCGTCCAGCAGATGCGCGAAGATGGTCTTGCTATGAAACAGAGCGCTCTTGGTCTTCATTTAGCTGTTTCAGAGCAGCTGCCCGAGAGTGATGAAGATAATGGTAAATTAAAAGAATGTGAAATTGAACTTCTTAAATCTCTTTCAAAAAAGCAGAAACAAAAGCTACTCAAGAAGTTTAAAAAACTTGAGAAAAGTTCCAGAAAGCAGAAGAAGAAGAAGAAGGCTAAGAAGGAAAGCAAGCGAGTGTCTAGGGAATTTATCAGTGGTAGAGACAGTTTGTCGGATGAAAGAAGAAATCATCAAAGTAAACATAAGAATAAAGAAGAGAAGGAGTCCAGAAAGAAGATTAAGCGTGAGGAGTCCTGCAGTTCATCAGATAGTGATTCAGAATCAGAGGGCAGTTCTGAGGATGACAAAAGTAAACGTCATAGTAAACTTAAGAAACGAGTGAAGGAGGATTCAAGAAGTATTAAAATAAAACGTGAGAAGTTCTCTAGTTCATCGTCTGATAATGAATCAGAAGCTAACAACAGAGTTGGGAAAGATGGAAAAGTACATCACAGCAGATGCAAAAACAATGAGGAGGATTGTATTAAGAGAAAAATTAAACGTGAAAGGTTGTCTGTCTCGCCTGATAGTAATTCAGAAATTGAGCATAAAAAGACTGAAAGGTCCTCTTATTCAAGAGAAAAGCATGGTAAAATCGATAAAATGGCTGAATTGGAACTCAAGATAAGACGTGAAAATGGAGAGTGTAACGGTAAACTACGTGAAGTTAATGATAGTAATAACTTGCATAATAACAAAAGCAAAGATAGGAGGGCAGGCAATAGCTTTGAAGACAGAGGTCGTAAAGCATACGAGCATTCAGAGAGCAGGGATAGTAGAAAGAGACACTCTAGTGAAAGTTCAGAAGGTAAAAACCACAAAAGCAAAAGAATAAGTTCAGAGAACAGCAAATACAAGAAATTATCTGATGAAAAACCGTACAAGAGATCGAACTATAGTGACAGCTCAAGTAGATACAACTGTAGGTAGGAGGAGGATCATAGAACCAATTGTACAGAAGAAAGGTAAGTTTGATGTAGGCTCAACTTAAGTTTCTTCTTTGAATTTGCTAATAGTAATTAAATTATTTGTCTGTGAAAGCCAAACTTTTAGTGAAGAAATATTGGTTTTCTATTAGGCCTAAAGGCTGTGTAGTGTAGCCTATATATAGAAGATCAAAACTACTTTATTGTACTGTGCGATGCATTCAGTTGAATTAGTTACTAATTTCTTTCTCTCTAACCATGTTAATAGTGATATAAAATGACCATTTTAGTGCCTGTTAATAGATCTGTGTTCATCTTTTCTGACTAACGGTTCTCCATACTTTTTACTAGGTGCCTAAAGGAAGATACCGGTAAAGAGATTCTTTTTTAAGAACTAATGTGTTGCAATAACAGTCCAGCTCCTGGGTTAAATGGTCAAAGTTGAGGCCTTCGCTTCAGAGCATCCTGGGTTCAATTTCTGATTGAGTTGGGGATTTTAATCTTGTCTGATTCCTCTGACATGGAGACTGTGTATGTGTTAATGCCAATGCACTCCTCTTCATTCATATAACACACCACACTGTCAACTACCACAGGAACATACAATAGTAAATACATCCCTGTACATAAGTTTAGCATAAGGAAGAGCATCTGGCTGGGAAAAGAAAAATATATATATATATATATATAAAAAAATATGTCAGATCCACTTGTGCGACACAGTTCGTACCTACACCCCTACTAGGGAGTGGGAAAAGCAGTAGAAGAGGAATGTGTTGCAGTGGCAAGTACTGTAGGTCTAGCACACTTTGCCAAGTCTTTTAGTTACCAACTTTAGTCAAGTTGATCTATAATAAAAATATCACACTGCTCTTTTTTGCATGAAACAAGGTCAGGATATGTTGGCATAGTTATGAAAAACATAGAATACATACAAGATGAGCCTGGAAAGAAAGGGGTGAAGAATGCGTGGAGTAACATTGAAGGCAATATTTTCACTGTTCCCTTTCTCCATTTTCATGCTTCACTTCTTTTCGTATTTTCCCACATCTTCAAACTAGCAGTCTTGGCATTTTTGTCAAAAAGTGTATCTTTAATGCTAATATTTTAGTTGGATGTTTGATGTATGTAAACTCGTGTCCTCGACCCAAGGTTGTGCAGCTCTTTTCAGGCACACCCCCAATGGAGGTGAGCTGCATGTACCATTTTAACCACGTACCAGCCTTCCTGCCATTATTACATTTCTGGCAGTACCAGGAATTGAACCCAGACCCTTGAGGACGGCAGCTAATAGTGCTAACAGTTATGCTACGGAGGCGGACATTTGATGTATGAAAGTTATTAACGTTATATTTCGTATAATGACCATGATCTGCATCAGTTGAGGAACTGTTAAGTAATTTAAGTCATTCTGTCAAGTATTTTTGCTGATCCTCTGGACTTCCATTTGGAAAACCAAGTTATTCCTTTTAGCAGATTCCTAAAAGGTAGGAGATGCAAGCAGTTCATCTGGCTGGCTCTGCAAGCTTGTTTATTGCATAGAGTAGCTGACAGTCTAATTGTAACCAAACCCCATGGTTCAATAGCCTCAAGGGGCCTTGGCCTACCTAACGACCACTGCCCAGCCTGAAGGCCTGCAGATTACAAGGTATCATGTTGTTGGCATGATGAATCACTTCCCATGGCCAAGGATTGACCTCTCTCAATCTCACCCTTGGCTATGACAAGATGAAAGTGACTGAGTATGAGCAATGCAAGTAATGCAATTTCTTATGCAGCCAGTGCCTGTTATGATGTGAAAATATTGCTCATAGAGTCAGTTGGTGTGTATATTTCAGTGGGCTTGGCAGACTGATATGTAATAGCAACTTCCGGCCTGTCAAGGAAAGCAACGGGAAACTACCTCATTTCCTTGTATGCCTCTTCAGTGATGCGTAGGCCATCCGTGGCAGTTGATGGCTGAACTGTTGAGGATCTGACCAGCCTTCGGGCTGACTACTCAATATCCGCTCGCCTGTCTGCAGTGTATCAGCTATATCACTGGTTTGCTCATCTGACAACAGCACTTCAGTTCTCACGACAGATCCCTTATTCTTGAATAGTCCAAAAGTGTGAACTCCCACTTTTTGCTTCAGTTGGTCTGTGAAAGTGTGCCGTGGCCTTCTTCGCTGTGCCTTCCGTCCTAGCCCTCCAGTCTATGTTCCATTATATCTCGTAAGTCAGCCTCCATCATATAATTTGAAAGGAAATGGTTCTGGATCAACCTTTTGAGGTCATTGTATGATATTGGTGTCAATATGGAACAGCAAATATGAGATTTATAAACTGCAGTATGCCCAATCCATGCGAGTTGTCATTGTCTTTTGCAGACGTATCCAAGAAGTACTCTTACTTCAACTATTCAATTGAGTACATCCACATTTCTTACTCGATCCGTCCAGGGTATCTGGAACAGGCATCTTCAACACCACATTTCAGACACCTGAATAGGACTTGTTAGGTTGGAGTTAAGTTTCTGCATTTCTCCAAGTACAACCTCAATGACCAGTACCTTGACAAAGCTCTTTCTGAGCTCTAGGCTCAGTGTGCTGTTGGTCAGCATTTTCTGGAATTTGTGGAACACTGCTCTTGCCATTCGAAGCCAAACTTGAACATCTTGTTGACAGTAGCCATTCTCGGATGTTGTTTTTCCCAGATATTTGAAGGAAGATATCTCTTCAAGTGTCTCACTGTGAATGGAAATGTTGACATCTTTCTTTGATTTACTGATTTTCATCCTATATTTATCAGACACTTTGCATATAGGCCTATTTGGAGGATTATCCTTTTGACCGTACTAGGGCTACTGCTAGAATTGCTTGAAGGGCTGCAGTGTTCATTAGTATGACGAATAAATATGTGTTGACAAAGCTAAGAAATATGTTTAAATTCCACAGGAATACCTTACTTGGCATTAATTGCAGTGAATTGGACATACCAACCAGAATTTCCAAATATGATGTACAGAAAATATCAGAGCACTCAAGCAAAGCATAAAATCTGCAGACACTAAACACTGGGTTATACCATGCATATATATTGAAGCAAGCATGGAAACTCTTCTCATAAGCCCTGAAAGACACATCTGTAACACTTATGATTGGTATTACTACACACAGATATGCAATATCTCAAAGTACTCCATTCTCATTGAATAGACTCAATTGAATTGAATTGTTCTGTAATATGAGATCACATCATACAGAGATACCTTTCTAACCATAATGTTGGTAATGGACACATTATATTAACCCTCGAAGTGGCGGCCATTTATCCTGTAGTGGCAGCGATATTTTACCGGTGTTGCAGACTCTTAATATAAATTGTGTTAAAAATCGTTGACATGTTATACATATATAAACAGCACACCCTTTTATCCTCAAAAGTACAAGAAATAAGATGTTGATGATACTAAAGCTGTTATTTATCATCCAAAAAGTGTAAGACAAAAATATATTGAATTTGATTATATTATTTATTTTTGCAAAAGTTTTGTTATATATAACATATTTATATTTAGGTAAATTTATAAAAATGACATATAGGCCTACAAAAGGAGCACCAGTTCATAGTAAATATTTGCGTACCGGTATATAGCTTATAACACTGTTCTTAGATGGAAAAATTATACAACAATGTATACAACAATTGTATGCTACCACTTGTACATTTCACTCAGAGTCACTTGGGTGGGTCTTTCTTTTTACTCCACGATAGTCAGGCCTCTAAAAGTGCACTAGTTTATGATAACACCCCTGGTGAATACCACCATTACACCTTGGACACTAGAATGTGGACTTCTTCTTTTCTTGCAAGCACACAACACATAGGCAATTGTTGTTATGCGTCAATTTTTCGAGAGCATGAGAGGGGCATCCTGCATGACCTGTTGGCCTCACAACTGGAATTGGGAACATTTCATTTAGCAATTCCCTGACCATGAAGTCTCGTCTTGCTTATCACTTATCAGTGATCCTTATCAGGATGTAGGCCTATGCATCAAATAATGTCATATCCAGAAGATTTGAGAAAATTTGCTCCGAGTACTTTCTGGTCGTCTGGAACAAGTGGTATGGTAAATGCATTTTTCTTTATTATCTACACCTCCCATGAAGATATTGTACTTATGAATCAGTAGTGGTTTCAACCCTTCATTTCCCTTTCGACTCCTTACAACATTGTCCTCAGCGTGACATCCAGTTGTGAGACAGTAAACTGGTCATAGTGTTTTCTTCTCTTTATAAGCAACCAGTAGAACATCACCTTGCCTAAAGTAAACAAACAGTTTGCCTTGGTTCAAGTTTTGTACCTAAAACAATCTGACATATCCCTTTGAAGATTTATTCACTGTTCCTTGAGGAAATGATTCAGTATTGCTGACATGAGTGCATATCAAAATTTCAGATGGATATCAGAAGGAAAACTGGCTACTAAATATAGCTGGCTCAGCTGAGACATACGTCTGCCCGGCCACTGAGTATGTAGCAGCTAGCACAAGGCAGCGGGATTTTGATGCTACTTTGGCAAAGATTTACACTAGATTAGTGCAACATGCTATTATATAAACTATTTCATTATTATGACCGCACATTTCTCCTTCGATTGATTTGTAATTAGCACATTTCGATAAATAATAATTCAATTACCGAAATAAAATAAAGAGCATGTCAAAACGTGTGATATCAGGCGTTGCCACTGGGTAAACGCATAAAATGCCTGATGTCAGGCGTTTGCCACTGGGAGGGTTAAGTGTTTCTAACCTGGGACACAGTTGTTCAGGATGACTGTTCACATACCATGAAAAACCTGCAATTAAATAGTATATTTATCATTTTAAAAAGTATAGTAAAATTAAATTCTGAATAATATTAAATGTAACTATGTTTCATGTAGGCCTTGTCCATGACTGTGAGTTAATGCTAATAATACCTTTTAATTATGTCCGACTCATTGGCTGAATGGTCAGCGTTGAGGCCTTCGGTTCAGAGGGTCCCGGGTTCGATTTCCGTCCAGGTCAGGGATTTTAATCGCCTCTGATTAATTCTTCTGGCCCGGGGACTGGGTGTTTGTGTTTGTCCCTATACTTCCCTCTTCATATTCACACAACACAACACACTACACTACCAACCACCACAGAAACACACAATAGTGATTACATCCCTCCATATATGGTTGGCATCAGGAAGGGCATTCACCCATAAAACAGGGCCAACCCACAGTGGCCTTTTGCAGTTTTGTCTTTTTTGTTGTTGTTGTGTATTATTGCTGATCTTGATTTGAACTCTTCCTTCTGGTGTAAAAGAAAGCTAAGTAAGTAATCAGGTTAATATTGAAAAGAAATACTGACAGATGCACAAACCCTTTAAAATGTTATGAGAATGATCTCCATAACAATTCTCTGTACAGTCTATAGAGTTAGTTACTGGCTCTTGGACTTCAGCTTTCACACAGCTGTCACTGAATCAGTATCCCATCTGTATCAGAAGAAGGTATAGAACAAAAATTAGCCATGAGCTATTTTGGTTTAAAATTAACCATAACAGAAAGACATAGTTTAATGCTTTAGGACTTCTAAAGCACCCTTTCCTACTGAATTTTTTTGAATAACTTATAGAACTAAAATGCTACTCAGCCTTACTCTAGAAACATCAAGTTTTGTTAAAATCCACCCATCCATTTTCTGGTGGTACTGTAACGGACATAGACAAATACTAAACTAAAACTTGACATACAGTAGGTCATTACAGTGGCATCTGTATAGTAAATTCTTGTCAGAATTCAATATTAACCAAGTAAAATGTCGTGGTTAAAAGTAGTGCTATCATATGAAATGCTTGATCCAATAAAAGACGGTACGGTTTCTTGCTTTTCATGAACAGTACTACGCCGTGTTCTAACAGTGCTGAGAGCTGGAATGACCCGGCCACAGACTGCGTTGTACGCTGCTCTGCCATTTCTCATTAAATGTGCACTCTTTCCATTCCTATCGGCGCGTCATAGCAGGGATTGATTAGCTGGGATATTATGATGAACCAGTGTCTCATGTACCAGTAGTTATCAGAACATGTATGAACCAGAGAAATAGCATGCTAAAGAATGAAGTTATCTAACTTCCCAGCTACTTCCTGCCAATCTTCAGGCAGTATGCTCTACTCGGGCAGTTATCTCCCTAAGTTCACTTTGCACGCAGCAGTAATGCCATCTATCGGATATGAGTGGCTGGTGGTGGTGGTGGTGGTGATGATGATTATTCTTTTAAGAGGAAGTACAACTAGGCAATCATTCTCTATTAACACTAATCAGAGGGAAAAAATGGAAGGGATCCAACACTTCAAAATATGAAGTTATCAGCCAAAGAAACACAAGGGGTATGAAGGGAGTGAAAATGAAGGACTCCCTAGGCCTCGAAACCTAATATCATCAGGGTTAGGAGAGAATAAGAGCTGACCAAGGGAGGTTGGATACAATAGATAAAAGTTACAAGCCTGGCGCAAGTAAGTGGAAGCAATGTCAGGACTCAGCTAAGGGCTCCGTGGTCACCAACCCATGCTCCTAAGTTAAGAGCAGTGGTATACCAACAACGTTTGCCAAACTGAACGAGTTTGCTGTGCGGTTAGGATCGCGCAGTTGTGAGGCTTGCGTTCGGAAGAGAGTGGGTTTGAACCCCACTGTCAGCAGCCCTGGAGATGTTTTTCCATGATTTCCCATTTTCACATCAGGCAAATGTGGGTGTGACGTAAAGCAAATTGGAAAAGAAAAAAAAAAGTTCGCCGATTGGACTGGCCCTACTGGAGTCCCCATCTCAATCCAGTAGAACATCTTTGGGATGAATTGGAGTGCCGGGTGAGGTCCTGAGAGGAGTGATCAAAATCTGTGGTCGACTCTTGGAATGGTTGCAAGAGGAATGGCAGTGAATAACAGTGGATGTCCTACACACACACACACACACACACACCACTGAGGAGAGCATGCTGGACAGGGTGCCTGCTGTTATAATTGCAAGAGGTGGCACTATGAGGTACTAACTGGGTGACAAACAAATATTGTGGACAAGTGCCCAAGAGCTTTAATTTCTGTAAATCTATATAGAATGCCTACAAGACTAGGCATAGCGCAAGATTTTCTGTTTTCAATGTTGGGGGAGAAGATGAGTTCACTCTCATGCACAATGCCTGAATCTCTTACCTGAGAAGCTGTTTTCTGTGCAGTTTAGTGTATTTTATAAAATGTATCTATCCCGGATTTCAGTAATGAAAGAGACACAGTGAAACACTTTAGTGTTACGAGATAGTTTCCATTTTATGAACCAGTTAGCACACAACTTTCTGTAGTATAGCACTATCACTGGCACTGGAAACTTGTCCGAAAATCTTGAAATCATCAGTGTACAGAAGGGAACACAAGGTATCTTGGGTACAAATATTAATATAGTACATGTAGAGTACAAAGGGAAGATAGGTCCAAGAATGCTGCCTTGGGATACTTCTGATAGGGCCTAATACATAAAGCCAGGTCGATATAGATCCTGGCAGCACCACTCGCTGTTATGTATTGGACAGGAAGAGAGGACAGCTGTGTATGTTAAATTTGGCCAAGCTGATGTAGATTACATCCAGTTGTGATGTATCTCCCTGCTATTGCAAAGATTATGTGCTTGTTTAGAACAGTTAGATTTGTTTAACAAGACTTACCTGGGATGAATATGAGGGACAGGATGAATCAGAGTCATCTTGGAGACTAATGCAGACTGTTTACAGATTTTTTCTCCTATTTGCCTCTAAATGGTGTTCCAGGAAAAATGGTAGTTTGTAACTATTCATGGACAGAATAGGTATATCTATAATACAGAAAAAAAAAAAAAAAAAAGCTTTTCCTTCACAACCAGAGCCTTTTCATGGCTATACTTTTAACATGAAAAGGTCCTGATGGAAGCTGCACTCTCAGGTCTGACTGTTTGGGCTTGTTTATGTCTTAATACTTAGGGTGTGTCCTTCTCTCCATGCTGTATAATCGTAGGTTAAATAGAAAGAAAGAAAGAAAGAAAGAAAAGGACACGCAAGAAGTAAATGTGATTTCCTTAGAATTCCTGCTGGGCCAATGACCTTTGATGTTAGGCCCGTTAAAACAACAAGCAAGCAATAATTCCTGCTCTAACGTAAGTTTACTGTAGAAACATTGATAGCTCAAGAATCCCTTGACATTGAGCTGTGGTTCTTGGACAGTTCTCTTCAGAATAAAATTATCTCCCTATTCCAGTTTCTCTTTTTTGTGCATGCCTAAATTTTATGAGTGCAAATGAAAATGAATTCTTACCTCCACAGCATGTCTGCTGCCTGACTGCTCATACATTAATTTGCCAGCCTTGTTAGATGGAGCTAGTTTCTTATTGGCCTGTACATTTTGTGAACTCTGTCTTATGTTCCTTTACATTCTTTGTTCTCTTCGATTGGGAATTTATGTTTCTGGTGCCTATATTTGATTTACATCCTCGTTTGTCTCTGGCTGGGTTTCTGCCTCCATTGTCTTGCTGTAATAGGTTCATTGATTCACTTCCTAAGTATTTGAAGTTCTCCCCTATTTTGAGACGATGACGATAATTAAGAGACCTAACTTGGAGGTCATTGAACCCTCCTATTTTCAGATATTTGCCTCCTTTTCCTTCTCTCATTTCTCTTGTCAGCAATGTCTTACTTTTATCTTCCAGTCTTTTATCACTGTGTCATCAGCTAATAGCATTATGTTCATTCTTGTACCTTTTTAGACTGCCCTTTTTTTGCTTTCTTGATATCTGTAACTACAAAAGCAGTGAAAGTGCCAATTCTTGTCTTATTTTAGTTTTAATTTCTATTATTGTTTTCACCCATTTGCATCCTGACAGCTCTACTGTCTTCAGATACATTGTTTCTGCCATTTTTATTCCTTAAAATACCTTTGTTAAACTGAGTAAATAGGCCTATATGCTCTCTTGACCATCTCCTTCCCTAACTCTTCGTAGTAAAAATGGTCTTCACTGTTGATCTTCTGTTCTAAAACCAATCAGTTCTGTTTGTGATATCACTTTTATTCTCTTTCCAGTGTAAGTAACAGAAAAGAGCAAACAAGTATCAAATCAAATATAAGAGGAACACATACTAAGATAAACACAGTGGCAGGTCATTGTGGAAAGAGAGAGCAAGCAATAGAGGTAGGAGACAAGGACAAACATGAAAACACAAAAGGACATTGACAATCCTCTACATCTTCATACACTGCTATCTTCAAATAGATGGGCTCTCTTGTCGTAATTCCCTGTTCTTCTGCTCTTCTTCTTAAAACAAAAATCACCACCACTACATTTTATTTTTTCTTAGCTCCCTGCTAGCTTGTTTCTGCTTCCCAGCTTTGTCTAGAGGGTGGACATCAACTCTCACTTAACCCTTTGAGCCCCATGAAAAGAAGTTAAAGTTGAAAATTTATTTTATTCTCAAGATGACTATACAATAGGTACACAGAATCATAAAGCACACTCAGTTTGTTCGTCACAAATATAGGGTGTCCATACCAGGTGTGGTTTCATCAGGAAACCACTGGGAAGATAGTACACTTTTGCACTTCTTGTGGTACTCGCCAAAACAGTTTCTTTCATTGTTCAGGCACAAACCTACGTCACATACAAGACATGCCCATTTGGTTCGGTGGGGATTTGATGTAGTACTGCAATGGGCACAGCGTCGTGATTAACATTTAGTTGGCATGTGGTTAGCTTTGTCAAATCGCATTTCTGGTGCCACGTACTTCTTGAATTTGTTCTCCATGCGTGGGGTTTTCTTGCCTCTAGTTGGAGTTGATCCGGCCCCAATCATTCCCGCAACCACTGACATTTGGAAATTTTTCAGAGTTAGTGTGGTACCACCTTTACTTCTCTCCTTGAACAGGATGTAAGCATTCACAATGCATACATCAACGAAGTGCCAGAATATGCGCAACCTCCATCTCTTACCTTTACGGTTTACTTCATATACCGACGTCAGCATGTCAGCCTTGTCCACAAACCCCATGTTCGAGTTATAATCTGAAACCATTACCGGACAATTGACAGTAACTGTTGTTCCGTCTTTCATTTTTCGTGAAACGGCAGTTTGCTGCGACGGGTCGTGAAAGTTTGAAAGAAAAAGGATTCCTTTCTTGTCCTTCCAAATACGTGTCACAATGCCACTACTAGTATATCTAAAATCAGAAGCACCACGTTCCAGTTGTTTCTCGTTTACTAAATCTTTTGACATTTGTACTCTGCCCTTCTTCACCATACCACAAACATAAAATGTTCTCCTTGCAGAGTTTGCATTAGTGGTACGGAGGTGAAATAATTGTCAAAGTAGACCTGGTGGTTACGTCCCTCGAGCTTGGCAGTGACCCACTGGTTTCAGGTTGAAACCACGTATATTTCACATAGAAATAGAAAATATTTCTATAATTATAAACTGAAATACCCACAAACTTGTTAATTCGGCTTTTAGTAATAAGAAAATGAACAAATACTTACGGTTCACTAGCACACAAGTTGTTATTTATAATCGTAATGAAGAGCAAGTAGGCAAGACGCCATTACATGAATACCTCCATGAACTAAACACTGTGCCCCAACTGCAAAACAACTTCAACTCCCTTAGATACGTGAAACAGCCAGCAGATGGCTCCAGTTAACAGAGAGGCAACCCGGTTTCTTATGAAAACCAGCAGGAAGCCAGGCAAGTGAACTTCTAAACATGGTTTCACTGCGAAACCACTAGTACAGAAAGGGTTAACAGATCTTCAGTCTTGATGCAAGAAGTTGAGGATAAAAAGATACAAAGCCAGATTAACGCATGAGTAGCGAAGAAACATTTCCATTACGGCATCTTGACTTGGTAGGTTATAAATTGTGATTCCTCTGTAATTATTACATTCTTTCTTGAAAATGTAAATTTCATTCTGTTTTGCCAATCTTCTGGGGCCTTTTTTTTTTTCCCTTTTTTTTCCTTATACTCTTTATCAGTCTGCATGATACTACTACTATTCGCACAACTTTTCCCTCTTTCATCTCTCTACCTTAGGAATGTCTATTTCAGCTTCTCGCGATTGGATATCCTTGTTTGTTCAAGTAACGCTTGTTCTTAAATTTAACAAGTTATGAAATTATTCTTCTAATTTGCATTTATTTCTGCTCGTATTGTCAGTATTAAGAAAGAAGTGAATATGTTGGGAGGAAGATTTTGGAGATGTGAGTTGTCAGATTTTTCAAAATAAGAGGAAGAGCACTCTATGGGACATTCAACATTTATTTATTTATTTATTTATTTATTTATTTATTTATTTATTTATTTTATTTATTTATTTATTTTATTTATTTAGGCCCTATTTATTTATTTATTTATTTATTTATTTATTTATTTATTTATTTATTTATTTATTTATTTATTTATATCATGTCAGAAGCAACATTTACATGATGCACACTCAAATTGGTTTAAATAATATACGAGGCATGGCTTTTACGTAAGTAGGTTACCAACATTTTTTCTTTTCAACGAAACATTATTTTCTTAGGTTTCAACACACTTAAATTATTTCTCCTCATAGTCACCACCATTATGAAGGCATTTGTCATACAGGGTCCCCAGTTTTTGTGTGCTTTCATCGTAGAATGTCGCCACCTGTTCAGCACGTCTTCCATTAGATACTGTTCGTTCACAGTCACTAATACATCTTTTTATGTTACAGAACATACACACTAAGGAGTTCAGTAGTGTTTAAAGGGCTCTAGTCATCTTACCATGGTATGATAGGGTAGAGCACAGTCAGTCAATTGCTCATGAAACTGCATGACACTCCCGTGCATTGCATTTTCAGAGAATGTCTATCTTGACATAAAATTATGTTCAACTTTGGTTCTTCAGTCGAAGGAGGTCTCGCTGACTGAAACATGTACTACCATTTGTATTTATAGTAAATCTGTAAGTGTTGAACAGGTGGAAATATAAAACATTCCATTTAAAAGAATAATTACTTTACAAGATAAAAAATAGTTGCCATGACTTATGAATCAACCTATGTAGGCCTATACTGACTTGTATTTCAAGTTGGGTTGTGTTCATATAGCTAGCATACTATTCTTGGTTGTGTTTCTGTAGCTAGCATATTATCATTAGTTTTGATTTTTCTTTTCAAAAACTGAAAGAAACTGAAGCAATTGCTTTTCCCTTTAGGGATATTATACTTTACTACAATAACCAGTCCCGCAGTGTGTGGGTAGCGTGCCTAACTCCAACCTGGAGACCCTGGGTTTGATTGCTGGTCATATCAGGGATTTTTAACTGAATCTGAGGGCTGGTTCAAGGTCCACTCAGCCTATGTTATGACAATTGAGGAGCTATCTGATAGTGAGATAGCGGCACTGGTCTAGAAATCCAAGAATAATGTCCAAGAGGATTTGTCATGCTGGCTTCACAACACCTTGTAGTCTGCAAGCCTTTGGGCTGAGCAAAAGTCACTTGGTAGGCTAACGTCCTTCGAGTCTGTTGTGCCGTGGGTTCTTTTATACACCAGGCAAATGCTGGGGCTCTACCTTAATTAAGGCCACAGCCGCTTCCTTCCTAGGCCTTTCCTATCCCATCATCGCCATAGGACCTATCTGTGTCGGTGCGACGTAAAACAAACAAATAGCTTTTATACTATACTACTAGCAAATGTACCCTGCTTCGCTACGGTATTCTACATGGTGTACGGATTTCTACATACATTATTGTACACACAGTGAATAAGATTTTATTACATTGCATGTCTCGTAGTATTATCCGAGAAACACCATGGTGAGGTCCCCGTATGTTGTTTCCCCATGTAAGGTGCCAGTTGTGGAGTTGTGATGATAATGGCAGACCTCTTTTCTACTGCAATTTACAATTGAGTTCAGGAGTTTCTACTATAATGGCAGGCTCTCTTGTCTACTGCCATTCACATTCGTGTTGGGTAGTTTTCATTATAATGGCAGGCCCCCTTGTCCATGTCTTGTCGCAATCTATTTGGGTTCATTACAATGGCAGGCTGCCTATCCTACTGCCAGTCAGAATTGTGTTGTGGTGTTATCATTATAATGACAGGCCTCTTTTCCTTTGGCACTCGCAGTTGAGTTGGAGAGTTTTAGTTATAATGGCAGGCCTCCTTGCATACTGCCAGTCGCAATCGAGTTGCGGTGCTTTTGTTATAATAGCAGGCACCCTTGCGTACTACAAGTTACAATCAAATTGGAGTGTCTTCATTATAATGAAAGCACACTTTCCTACTGCCAGCCATAGTCGCGTTGGGGAGTACTCATTGTAACGGCAGATCATCTTTCCTACTGCCAGCAATTTTCTGTTATATAGCGGGCCTCTTTGACTACTCCCAGTCACAATCTAGTTGGGGAATGTTGTGTATAACGGCGGGCACCCTACCTACTGCCAATCACAAATGAGTAGGGGAGTTTTGACCAAAATTGCATGCTCCCGTGCCTTCTGCCAGTCAAACAGAGAAGGGAAACTTTCATTACAATGACAGGTCCCCTTTCCTACTGCCAGTCACACTTGGTATGGGGAGTTTCGATTACAATTGCAGGCGCTTCTACTAACAGTCACTATCAATTTGTAGAGTTTTAATTATGTCAGGCCCCTCCCCCTTTCTAGATCGCTACAAATCAACTTCAATGTAATATATATACACGAAAGTATGTGCACATCTATAATTGTAGACCTTCATTTCAAGATTAACTGCTGCTGCTAAACTGTATGTTGTATCGACAAACTGATTGCACCATAAGACTCTCTTAGTGATATACATGGTTGGTCCTAGGACATTTTTCTCATATCTCCTATATTTATGGGTTATATTGAGTTAGAAACTTTGAATACATCATCACTTAAAAAAATATACCCCACTGGGTGACACTGGCATTCTTATGCTGAGGCCCAAGTTTTAAGTTTCTAAGATGCCTCAAAGTGCCTCATTAATTCATGTCTTTTTTGTTTTTATACCTTTATAGATCACTCCAAACAGACTTCCATTTTGTATACTGTATATAGATTACAATTTTCCCTTTCCATTTTGGCTGGATTTTTCAATGAGAAATATTATAAATTTTTAAAAGTACATGGTGCTTAACCGGTATGGTAATAGAATGCTGTTTTCTGATCAGTAGTGACTGAAATGAAACTCTTACTGGATGGGATGACTATAGCAACTTGTCGTCTGAATAGAAACTGAATGTCTTTTGCTGCAGATGGGATGGAGCTACAACTGGTACCCATTAGATGTGAAAATATGAAATTTCAAAGATGATAGGAAAGACAAGAAAGGGCAGAGTGAGAAGGAACTTGGGAGTGGAAAAGCTTTATGACAGAATGGAGGAAAATAAAATTAAATGGTTTGGACATGTTAAGAGAATGGAAGAAAGAAATATATTGAAGCAGATGATGGAGACCCAGATAGAATGAAGGAGGGTGAGAGGGAAATCCAGACCAAGGTGGCTGAAAACTATCAAGAATAGTATAGGCCTACTTAGAAGAAACTTGGATTGGAACACAGTTAAGAAGGCACAGTGGTGGTTGGATAGAGGAAGATGGAAAGGTGCCATAAACATCCCAACCCGGCAGGAGCTGGGTGAGGGAAGTTGATGATTTATGTGTAGGTATTGGTACATTTCAGTTGTTTCAAATTTATTTTTTAATATTTAATACTTCTTCAACATAGACCATGTCTCCTTATTAACATCATTTACTCTGTCACTTGTTTCACCCATACAATGGTGTGGTGTTATCTGAGACTAGGATCTGTGAATGTATGTGTGAAACTTGTTACACAGTAAATACTATTATTAAACTGACATGGTTCTTGCTGGAAGATCAATTAATTATTAATAATATTGGCCACATGTGACTACAAATTTTCTGTTTATCTGATCAAAATGAGTGCCTTCCACTACTTCTCTATATCCAAAAACTAGAATTCTCCGATTGTTTGTGTTTTTCATTCTTTGCCATTTTAGTTTAAATATTATTGATGATGATGATGATGATGATAATAATAATAATAATAATAATAATAAAAAAATTCTTTTCTTGCCTGCAGAAAGCATCGTTGACAGGTGACTCCAGAGAAGTGCAGAATTCTTGCTCTTGAAGTACTCATGCTTAGTCTACCAGTCGTCATTCATCATATTCTCCATTAATCCAGGAAATTTAGTTTTTGAAGCAGCTCAGAAGTTCACTGCACCAAATTGTTCAATCTGTTCAGAAGGATTATGCCATTACTGTTAGTATTCCTGAAGACTATTATTTTTATCTTTTACTATTAGTAATTTACAGCATAAACTTGTATAAATATTTCTTTAGTTATAAGTAAGGAGCAAATTTTTATGTAATTATAATTACATTTTTTTGGCGTTTTAATGCAAGTTACGAAGTTCATTATTCCTATTGTGCATCCCCAAGTGTAAAAACTTAAACACATATTTTCACATTTAAAAAATGTAAATACATAATGTATTTTACGAAAATCTATAATAAGCACATAAATCGGCAAAATTTAAAATGCTCATATTTTCATTTTACGATTACGGTATTGTTTTTAACGGTGTATTTAACATCATGTACCTATCTGAATGTTTCGGCTATTTATAGACTTCCCTCCAGAAGTTCTAAGACTTGCTGGTCACTGGCGATGTTGTTACATTTAGACAGCGATTTGATTAGCTGCACAAGATGTTTCCTTGCATGATATCATTCCAACTCGCTTTTATGAGTCAGCCCACTCAGGTTTTGTTTATAGAATATCAGCTAAAGGCAATTATGGAGAGATAATGTGATGTAATACTGTTACGACATGGGAGACTGGGAAGAATATTGCCCCACCATTAGATAGTGGGATTTCATCACTCGTAAGAGTAAGGTTAGCTGTTCGGGTCCATATATCATTCCCGCGGTCGTGTGATTTTGTGTGGATGTCTAAGAAATATTTCCTTCAGTGTCCGCTGCTATTCTTTTTACTGAAACAGTGATTCACCGTAAATGCGTGTGTCGTAACCTGCAAAATTATGTCAAAAGAGAAGTCGAGTACAAGGTCGCGTCTTCAACAGTATGTAGTGGAATTTAAAAGCATTTTCAGTACCGATGGAAAAGTATTATTTTGCCAACCGTGTGGTAAAACAGTAAATGCAGATCAACGTTCTCAAGTAACCCAACATTTGTCTGGAAATAAGAATACTGCGTCTGCTTCGCGTGTGTGTTCGCGACAGTTACTAATAGCTGAACCAGCTACTTCAAATGCAGGCCCATCTAAATATTCCCAGTAATATTTACAGTAGTGTGCAAATTAATTGGGACAAGACGATTTATTACTATATGTATAATACAGTTAGGAGCTTACTGAATATTAATAACTAATGTGTCCTCCTTTTGCTTTACTGACCACCTGAACACGTTGTGGCATAGATTCGATCAGGTTAGAGCAGATATTTCGTAGTTCCTCGTCATGGAACCACACTTTTACCACATTTACTAACATGCGTTCCTTTGTTGAACAGTTCATTTTAGCATGGCGCTTTTTCACAATACTCCACAAATTCTCTATGGGGTTTAAGTCTGGTGAATTACCAGGCCACTGAAGCACATTAATGTTGTTTTCTTCCACGAATGTCTTGACTGCTTTAGAAGTATGACACGGGGCCAGATCATGTTGAAATGTTCCTCCACCATCTGCAAAGGTCTGTAGGAATGGCACAATCCTGCTCGTAAGGATTTTCATGTATTTGGTTGAATTCATCATGCCATCAACTGGAACTAGAGCCCCAGGACCATTTGCAGTGAAGAAACCCCAAAACATTTGGGGGGGGGGGGGTGATGTTTTACAGTCTGTTCAAGATGCTCAGCTCGCACCCGTGCTCTGTAACCTTGAAGAATAAAATGTGATTCGTCACTGAAAATTACACGTTTCCAGACATTGGAGGTTCAAGATTGATATATTTTGGCCCATGCCAACTGTTTTTTCTTCCTGGCAGGCGTTAACAACTGCTGCTTTATTGGCTTTCGTGCCTTCCGCCCACAATCAAGAAGCCTACGCCGTACCGTTGAAGAATCAGTTTCAACCCCAGTAGCCAATAAATCTCTCTGAAGGTCTTTGCTTGTCTTGTGAGGATAAATTCTACTGTTTCTAAGTATAATTTTTTCAGTTCTAGGGGTGGTTTTTCGTTTCCAACCACATCTGCCTTTTCTCTTTGGAGACAATGAGGCAGTGTCATGATATGCCCTAAGAAGTCTTGAAACACTAGATTTTCCCACACCAACAACAGAGGAAATGTCTCTTATAGTCATAGATGTTTCACGAAGAGCAACTATTTTTGCCCGCTTCATTGGTGAAATGTCCATTTTAAAACAAACGCAAAGTTTTCCTCTCGAGAACACATAAATAACACACACTGTTGTTATACAATACAAGCGCTCAACTGAATTGGAGGGGATCAGCAATTGTTGTTCATGGTCAAGGCAACAATAGTCCACCAACAGTACAACAGTTGGGCAGATAAAATCGGTTACAGCTAACCAACTTATATTCTTTGTAAAATATGAGCTTCTCCCAATTAATTTGCACACTACTGTAGATGTGTGCAGAGCATTTGTTAGTGCCAACATTCCTCTTTGCAAAATAAATAATCTGGGACTTACAAATTTCCTAACAAAGTACATTCATTTTGAGCCCCCAGATGAATCCACATTAAGGAGAAACTATCTCCCAAAATGTTACAAAGAAACTTTACAGAGAATTCGGGCAGAATGTGATGGCGAAAAACTGTTGGTGAGCATTGACAAAACCACTGATTCAAGTGGCAGAAAAGTAGGAAATGTTGTAGTTGGTGTGTTGAAGAATGATAAAACTGCTTGTGAACATTCTTATTTGCTAGCATGTAAAGAAATGCTTGCTGCAAACCATGTCACTGTAGCTAGGTTATTCAATGAAGCCATGCACTTACTTTGGCCAAAAGGTATAAAATACAACCATGTATTGCTTTTCCTTACTGAAGTGCAGCTAACATGAAAAAGGCAGCTGAAGGCCTTTCTGTGAGCTTTCCGAAAATGATAGACGTAACTTGCGTTGTTCATGCTCTAAACAGGTTATATGAAACTGTGTGGGCTCAGTATCCTCAAGTGGATAAATTAGTGTCTAATGGCAAAAAAGTCTTCGTAAAAGCACCCTCAAGAATCGATCTGTTTAAAGAGAATAACGCGGATCTTGCGCTTCGTCCTCTGCCTATTGTTACACTGTGGGGTACCTGGCTTAGCACTGTGGTATACTACACAGACAATTTCGTAAGTTTTGCATCCGTTGTGAATGCACTAGATAAAAACGACGTGTCGTCAATTGAGATTCTTCAAGAGATACTGAAAGACAGCTCTTTGAAAAACGATTTGGCATTTATATCTGCCAATCTAAGCTTCTTGTGTAAAACTATAGACGTATTTGAAAAATCCACTAACGTGTTTTCTGAAACAGTGAAGGAAGTGCGCGCTGTTGAAAATAAATTAGATTCACCCCCGGCTTCGCAGGTACAGGGACTCTTAAAGGTCAAATATCAAAATTTGTTCAGGAAAAACAGAGAATTTCAAACAAGGTGCCAAATTTCTAATGTATTAGAGGGTGCTCATGTTGGCGAAATTGATGGCGTTCTAGTATTGGTGACATTCCTCTCTTTTACTATGCACATCTGACTTCCTGTGATATGGAGCGATCGTTTTTGCAGTATAAGGCGTTCTTTGGAGATAATCGGCTTGCATTTGTGATGGACAATTTGGAGATGACCTTTGTTGTTCACTGCAATACTTTTTTTTTTTTTTTTTTTTTTTTGCTAGTTGCTTTACGTTGCACCGACACGGATAGGTCTCATAGTGACAATGGGACAGGGAAGGGCTAGGAGTGGGAAGGAAGCAGCCGCGGCCTTAATTAAGGTACAGCCCCAGCATTTGCCTGGTGTGAAAATGGGAAACCACGGAAAACCATCTTCAGGGCTGTCGCCAGTGGGGTTCGAACCTACTATCTCCCAAATACTGGATACTGGCCGCACTTAAGCGACTACAGCTATCGAGCTTGGTCACTGCAATTCTGAGACTACTTCTAGCAACTAATATTCCAACATGTGATGGGTGAGTATGAACTGGTACCAGTTTTTCAAAGATGATAGGTTGCTTTTGCCATATTTAAACAAAACATTACCTTTAAAAAAAATAACCATTCATATCATCTACTCTGGCATATCAAAAAATATACCATACTGCACGTTTCCATACACAGACACCAATTTGCCTTAAGAAGCACGTTTGGTAGCACCATGTTCTAATACAAAACGTTATACTTATTTACTTCTTGAGCGTGAGTAGTTATGTGATATTCAAAGGAAAATAATTTTAATTTGTTATCACATATTTTAAAGTTCTTCAGCACATAAAAAATAAATTTTTTTTACATTTTGAGCACATAAAAATCTGCTCCCTAGTTATAAGAGTGGCTTTCTTGAAGTTTTTAGAACCCTGCCTTCCTTGATTAGAGTGACTGGCAGACTTGGCTCTCGCAAGCTGGCTTTTACTTGCCTTTCTTTATAGAACATAGTTTTGGGGGATCTTAACATGTAGTGCCAGTAGTGTAAAATACTGACATGTTATTTTTATAGAGAAACATAGTATACTTTACAGTGATAGAACTCGTGTATTATCAAAAGTGTCATATTTGGCTTCTAATAAAATTGAACTTACTGCAGTATTGACCCTAGCTGATGTATTGTTAATAGCAATCAGATCTAGAAGTTGTTCTTTGATTTCAAGATCTTTATTTTCTACATAAAAAATGCAAATTGCATTGTGTTACACTAATCAGTATTTTCATCCAGAGCCAGGAAATTTACCATGAAGTTGCAACATTTCTCAGACAGATAAAGACCTTGAATATGGTGGTACTGATACCACAGGAATAAATTTGGATAAAGTTTTCAGTCAACATTATGACATCCTTATTAGCAGAATTCTTCAGTGTCACTACTAAATGCATTGAGATTCAGTAATATAGGTAATATTTAACTAGATATTAGGTTACAGTTTCACAATCTTCCTCAAATAGTTCAATCCCTTCTGGTTAGGATGGATCTAAGTAACGAGCTTTTATAGTTAATTTCATTGTTGTAATAGTTCATGTAATAGTTAAACAAAGTGATAATTTTTAGCTTAGTGGTTTCCTTCTTTTGACTTGATTTGTTATTGTTATATGATAGTCATTTACACATTTGTCACACTATTTCCTGTACTTCCTCGTGTATTAGACCCCCCACCCCCTTTTCCTCCTCCCGCAACTATAGCCTCAAAAAGTAACGGGGATAGGGTCCAGTACGTGATAGCCTCCTGTTTTGTTCAGTGAACACATGACTTCTGGCTATAAAGAACTATAAATTGTACATTTATGTATTCTACACTATTCTTTAACAAATTTATGATTGTATTCTGAGTCTTACAGGCTACCTTTGTTGAAAAACAGTATTTCTAAATTTAAAAAATAAAGAAAACACAATAAATGGTGAACACATGACTTTTAGGCCTACATATTGTACCATTTCCTATCTAATTCGGCCTAGCTAAATGTTTTGTCATATGTTATGTTAACAAAAAAAAAACAAGGCATCACTGGCATATGTGTTTAATTGACTGTACAGTTGAAGGTGTGCTGTAAAACTACCTCTGTCCACAATCTGTATCCATTTTTACAGGACCGGGTGAGTTGGCCGTGCGATTAGGAGCGCGCTGCTGTGAGCTTGCATCTGGGAAATAGTGGGTTCGAATCCCACTGTCGACAGCCCTGAAGAGGGTTTTCCATGGTTTCCCATTTTCACACCAGGCAAATGCTGGGGCTGTACCTTAATTAAGGCCACGGCCGCTTCCTTCCAACTCTTAGGCTTTTCCTATCCCATCCTCGCCATACGACCTTTCTGTGTCAGTGCGACGTAAAGCCACTAGCATTTATACAGGTGAAAAGTTATATGTTGCCTATGTTGTAACTACTGCTACCCCTACTATTGCTATTAGTTTCCTTCACACAGTATACTATAACTTGGTTGAGCGCCAGTTGCTGTAATACGCAACAAAATTCGGAGAGCATGCCTTATCTAGGCGTGAGGTGATAACTCACATTTGGCAATATACAGGAATATTGATCAGGAGAATTGTAGATTATGATTGTACTTCCACAATTGAGGATTGTACTTTGAAATAGAATCACTTATTATTATTGAAAGAAAACTGTATTCATGACTGTACTGTAGTTTACATCACAATGAACTTGCATTGCCATACTTTAATTTAATATTATGAAAAATACCCTGTGAGAATTGTTGTTACATAAAACTTGATCTAAATTTAAAAGAGCTATAGGCATTCAGTGTGAATTAATTGTGAGATCGCTGCTGATTAAATTCTTCATGTTATTTATGCATAACATGTCTGATGCTGTAATTACCTGATGTCTGCACACACCACTGTTTTGAAATTCCTGGATAAACTGTTGGGTCGAAGTCGGCAGTAGTCTTCTGTTATCTAATCTTATGTAACCTGGAGTTGACCTACTTTCCCTGGCCGAGTCTGGTAACCTCCGATGCAGCTACATCCACTCAGTATTTCTTGTAAGAAATTTTACCGAAGAACCTGTAATATTCAGGCATGATATCTAGTCTAGTTTCACACGTCCTGATAGCTAATATAGGGACTGTTGAAATAAACACAACAGTTCTATGCAATGTTAGATGTATCTACGTTTAATTCAATTCTCGAACAAAGTTTGTGAATTGCATAATCGAATTCAATAAAGAATTTGAAGTACACTGACGACTGTTAACTGCATATATCGGTTAAATTCGATATATATACTGCCTATAAATCTACAGACTACATCACCAAGTGTCCGGTGAATCTACTGAAATAAACTTGCATAAAGACGTTCTACCTTGCAAATAGATGCTGCAGCTTCTCCATGAGAGCTTGTACAAATTACCACACGTCTCAGACCAGTACTAATCACCACTCCTCTTAGACCACTTAGAACTCTTCGACCATCTCTTAGACGACACAACTATCCTTACATCAACTTATATATACTCATGACGGCCACTCATCTCCCTACTGCTTGGTCATCACTTCCATATCAACACACGGTAGCTAGCAAATATGGACACTCGATTGAAACCATGTGGCCACCCACTTTACAAAATCAGTCATGTGTCTAAATAGCTTCCCCACGGGCACAAATGGTTACCACTTAGATGCGTCTGCGGAAAATTCTCTTGCCTAATGCAACCTCAGTTAAACATAGCCTTGGTTGCACAATGTCATGCCAGCCCATCTGCCCGCAGTTACAAGTTAAAGTATGACTACTTCAAATCAACAAATCTCATTTATATACAGAATAATTACAGACAAAATTCCCTTATCCAATGATTAAATGAATATGCATGATACCTAATTATATTACAGTCTAAATGATGAAAATCAGAATATAAAATCTAAAGAATCAGGTTAATTAATGATAGTAATAATAAATGCTGAGTGAAATCTGTAACCCTGTGGTACGGTTACAATGTACTGCTCGTCAAGTCAAGTTAAAACTGCACATGGCCTATGCCCTAGTTTATAAACCATCCAAATTACATGAGAATATAGCTAGATTCAACACTGGTCTCTATTTCTCTATTTATAAGTATCCAAAACATATGTTACACAAATATAAACACTTGTTTGGGCCCTGAGGCCCAAAATATTCCTTCCAAAATACACTGAATTTAATACTAGGCTCATGTCAATTGCAAATAAAGAGGTGTAAAAGCCTCGCAACCAATAACGTAGCAGTCGGGCTACAGATCCTTTTTAAAACACACAGATAAATGGCAGTGTAAACACACAGCATATGGGACATCACTGCTCACAAGAAAAATCAAATACCGTCACTTCAAAGAAATAATACAATAAATACAGTAGAAACTTGATAATTCAAAATCGGTTAATTCAAAATCACGCCTAATTTGAAGTAGTTCTCTTTCCCGGAAACAGGTGCGGTTTTGTACATTATTTAAGTTGTTTAATTCAAAATACGGATAATTCGTAATTCGAAGAACAATGTCGGTCCCATTACCGAAATTCAGACTTAATTCAAAACTGCCTTTCAGTTTTTAAAAAGTAGTATTTTACAGAGTAATTTAAATTCAAAATTTATCCGCGTCCTGATAGAATGCGTCTTCCGAAATGTAGTGGTAACTAACTGCATTTTCACTCACTTCAGTGTGTCTAAAATGTGCTTTACACGATATTAAAACCATTCCGTATTGACGGTTTTCTCCTTACAAGGAAAGAATTAAATGTATCATCCTAATTCATTACGTATGTATTCAATACATAGTACAGCGTGCTTCATATTTGTTAAGTTCAAGTGAAATTGTAAGTCTGTTGTATTCAGCATTTTAAGGAGTGCCATAGTATCACGTAGCAGACTGTACGGAGAAGCAGAATCTGCGAACACAGGCGATGCCGACAGTTGGCGAAAAAGAGTGGCTCATGTAATCAATTCGTACGCACCGAACTATATCGTCATTGTCGATGAAACTGCGCTTTCTTTAAATACCGAACCCAAATGGACTTGAGGTTTTAAACAAGAGAAGTGCCAGCTGGAAAATCGAACAAGGGTGGGGGTCATTGTACTGTGTTGAAAATTGTAATGCACATGGAAGTGAGAGACTTCCTCCCCTTGTCATAGGAAAGTTTGATAAGCCACGATGTTTTAAGGGCATCGGGCACTTTCTATGCAAGTACAAGGCATCTAAAAACTGCAAACAGTAAAGTAATTTAAAAAAAAAGCATTTGCACAGGGGAGCCAGCAATATTTGTCGTCTTTGAATCGTGTGGATTTTTTTTTCGTTGCGTGAGGTTTTGTTTGCCAGTGATTTATCCTAGTGCATAATATTTGAATAGTACTACCGTCAGTTCACTTTGTTGGATACTTTCCGGAAATAGTTTTCTCCATGGCACTTGAGAGGTTTAAACTGTGAATCAAAGTGATTGCATGCATTAATGGGTCTTAGAATACTTTGTGACACGGCAAGGGCTTATTATTACAAGATATTAGAATCATTCCGTATTGACTGTTCTCACCTTACAAAGGATCAACAACAAACCATTAAACCTAACACAGAACACATACCTAACGTCCACAAACTAAAGAAAAAACGTCAAACACAATGACTTAATAATAACAAAAACCGACAGAGACATCATTTAACACTTGTAAAAGGGAATGCTACCGTAATCATGGACAAAAGCAATTATTCCATAAAGCACAAACGGTTTTTACAGAAAACAACTTCATAACCTCTAAAAATGATCCACCTAATAAAATACAGAGACCTAAAAACCATAATTAAGAACGTTTCGTTTTTGTTTAATGACCTTGAAAAATTCAAAATGATTGTTATGAATCTGAAGCTTCCCACAGTGAAAGTGCTTCCCAAGATCCATAAAGCTGACATCCTCATCAGACCCATTATCAATTTCAGAAATACTCCGACCTATGAGGTATCTCGGTTCAATCACGAATTCCTCATGTCACACTATCGTTTTCAAGCCAATGCATCAGTAAAGAATTCTATAGAATTTTGCAATAAAATTATACACTTTAATTTATCCAAACACCACATTCTTCATTCATTTGATATTACTAACATGTATGCTAATGTGCCCGTAAACAACACCATACAATTAATCAAGAACGGTCTTTCCAAATTCAGCAATTTAAGTACAGGCGAAATAGATGAATTTATTTGGATTGTGAAGTTTACATTGAATAACAATTTCTTCACTTTCAGTAATATCATTTACCAACAGATAGGTCTTCCCATGGGGTCACCAGCTTCAGGGATCCTTGTGGATATTTACATCGATCATTTGGAACATTCTCACATCATTGGTAAGATTAATGGCATTCGACACGCTTTGTAGATGACACGTTTGTTATTTTAGACTCCCGTGTTACTAACAGCAACACAGTACTTGAATTTCTCAACTCCATTGACCCACTTATAAAATTCACCATAGAGTCAGAAAACAATAAAGCCCTCAATTACCTGGACTTAACCATTATGTGCAACTGCAACAACACTTTATCCTTTAATATATACAGGAAACCCACCCATACCATCAATACCATCCAACAAACTTCTGTGCACCCAGACATAGATAAGAAAGTTTTTGTTATTTGCTTTATGTCACACCGACACGGATAGGTCTTATGGCGACGATGAGGAAGGAAGGGGCTAGGAGTAGAAAGGAAGCGTCCGTGGCCTTAATTAAGGTACAGTGCCTGGTGTCAAAATGGGAAACCACGGAAAACCATCTTCAGGGCTGTTGACAGTGGGGTTCGAACCCATGATCTCCCGAATACTGGATACTTAGATAAGAAAGCAGCTTACCATAGCATGGTACTCTGAGCATTAATTGTTCCTTTATCTCGCAAGAATTACAATATTGCAGAACACAATGGTTTCAGTAGAACCTTCATCAGGAGAATCATCAGTAGATATAAGAATAGACCCAAGAATACCCTAGAAAAAGATTCTGCTCCTAAAGAAAAGTTTTCCACATTCACTTTCAACAGTAGTAGCATTGACCAAATTTCTAATATTTTTAAGAAACACAACATCAAAATAGCGTTTAGAACCTCCCACACCAACTCCAAACTCAATTTTCAATCCACACACTGTCAACAATAACAATAATAACATTAATAATAGATATTTGAACTCTGGAGTTTACAAATTAGAATGCCAATCCTGTAATTCCAGCTATGTAGGTCAAACAGGCAGGAATTTTGTCATAAGATACGCCGAACATCACAGTGCTCTCAAGTACAATCATTTTTCAGCTATAAGTGAATATGGTAATATGGTATTTACATATTTGTCGTCATCCAGCTATCCTCAGTTATAATCCATTTTCTATCAATGTCAGCTTTCTTAGATGTATTATTTTGATTCCTTAATTACTCCGTATGTATGTGAGTGCTAATCCCAAAAGCTGGACACTCTTTTCTTTGAGGAAATATTCTAAGCTATGCAGATGTATAACTTTTGGCCCTGGAAAATATCGAAATATGGATGCAATTTTAACGATGGTGCAGACCTTCGTTACGGGATAATTGGTGGCTAATCGGTAAGTCGTATCACAAATCAGAAAGTACAATCGCCTTTCATTTTGGAGAGATCTACAACATTGGTCCTATGACTTTTTGTCGTATTTCTATCCCTTATATGTTAAATCGAGCTGTGTTTCTCGATTTCAAGTTAATTTTGTACTTTTACACGTATGTTATCATTTGGCACACTTATAGGAAAGGTAAAATCATGACATTCGGCTTGCATATTAACATGACCAGTAGCCATATGATAGCCAAATTTTATGATTCTGTCACATGAGTATCAAAAATATAAAGTAGTATGTGAAAACTGTACAAAATTTCACCCCATTCAATGACTCTTAACTCAATCAAACCATAAATATAGGAGATACGAGAAGACATCATGGGACCAGCCATGTAAAACACTGATGGTGAAGTCCGTTTGTAGATATGTTGTCCAGTTTCAAAGCAGTAACTCTCGAAATAAAGGTCTGCACTGCTAGACGTGTCCATGCTTATCTATATAAATAAAGTTGTAGGGGGTCCGCTGTCTGTAATTTCGTTAATTTTGCCAATTTTTCAGATATTTATCCGTTTTAGGTCAACTCAAGACCGAATTGGTGGTTTTTATTTTTCGTGTCTGTTTGTTTGTTTGTCTGTTTCTTCCACCATCACAGCGAAACAGCTGGATAGAACTCGAGCAAACGTCATATTTAGTATATACTCATCCCGGCAACGGTTTTGATATGCGTATCGTTTTAAAATCTTTGAATAAACGGGGGTGGGATTACAGGAAAACTGTTAAACCAGAACGGTTTTCCTCTATTTTCTCTTACACGATTGATTTTCTGTAAACTCCGTGAATTTTATGTGAAACGCCCCTTCATTATAAACAACTTTTGTCATGTTCAAAATTTACTTTACTCTTCAAGTGACGGAGAAATTTTTAATTTTCTGCAGGTATCATGCTCTGCATTGAGTGACTGACAGATCGAATATGAACTTACTGGTTACCATGGCAAATTCTGTGAAGCATGCCACCAGGGAAGTAACGTATTGCCATTTTCGTCGTAATTCCTGTAAATTCGTGGTTGTTCCTCGAGTAGAAAGCAAGAGAGGGGTCAATCAGACATTCTGCGGGATATTGGCGGAATATCATTGGAGGTTATAACCATCCTCGAATAGCTTAAGTAATAACACCTTTAGTCATCTTGTTATCTATTTACCTAAGAATTCCTGTGCCTAAATTTCTCCTCTGTTACTGCTTTGTTATATCCATAACTCATAGCAGCATAATTTATTGAGGGGCATTTGATTTTCCAATACATTCACTTAGAATTTATATATTTGTACTCATCCCGCTGTCCTCAGTTATAATCCTATTTTCTATCAATTTCACCTTTCTCAACTGTATTACTTTCTTCCTTAATTACTCCGTATGTAAGCAAGTGCTAATCCCGAAACCTGGACAATCTTTTCTTGGAGGAAATACATCTTCCAGACCATGTAAATGTATAACTTTTGGGCCTGGAAAATATTGAAATATGGATGCAATTTTAACGACGGTGCAGACCTTCCTTTCGGAATAATTGGTGGCTAAACCGTAAGTCGTATCACAAAAGATCGCGTTTCAATTTGGAGAGATCTACAACTTTGGGCCTATGACATTTTGTCGTATCTCTGTCCCTTATTGGTTAAATAGTACTGCATTTCTTGAGTTCAAGTTAATGTTGTGCTCTTTACACGTGTATGTTATTGTTTGGCACACTTATAGGAAAGATGCAATCATGACGTTGGGCACGCACATTGACATGACCTTTGGCCAAATATTCGCAAAATTTTATGATTCCAGCCAGGGTCACATGAGTATCAAAAAAATAAAGTAGTATGTAAAGACTGTACCAAATTTCACCCCATTCAATGAATAACTGAATCTAACCCATAAATATAGGAGATACGCAAAAATGTTACAGGACCAACCATGTAGAACACTGAACGAGTCGTCTGATGGTGAAGTCCGTTTGTAGGTGCAAATATATTCTTATTCACTGCATTTACAGTAATTTACAGAGAAATCTGTATACAATGTAGAATACCATGGCGAAGCACGGGTACATTTGCTAGTTCAAATATAAAATTGCACTGGCCCTTCATGGCCTCACATCCTGTATATCCACCTTCATATCTTTAGCGCACCCTTGCTTATCCCATCCACAATTTTGATGACCCTTACTAATACAGCAGTGACACAGCTTTCATCACCAGCAGCATCCTGAAATTCATGCCCACACATGCCATGCAAATAACTAATTCTAATTTATTTCTAAATCTTCAGCCAAAAGTTCCCAATTCAATGTTGGTAATTGGAACTTTGATTTATTTAAAGAATTTTACACACAATCTTCCACGTGTAATCCTGACACCATAAGAAATGCACTTCAATAAAACCTGACAATAACTGCTTATAATTCCTAATGCGTACAACAGCGACATAAGGTGATTCAATTGAACGGCATAATGTATCAAACTTTTGGAAATAACCACTCAACAATAGAAATTGGACCTTCAGTCCGTATTTTCCAACTAAATAATAATACCAAGTGTGAATATCTTAGAAAACAGCTGAATAGCCTCGACATTGATATCGTCAGTATTCAGGAGACGCACAGAACAGATGAACAGGACTTTGATAGAAGAGGATGAATATTGGGCTATACCCTAGTCGATGCTATCCACCATCAGCAGTATGGAATTGCTGCCTATGCCAAATCCAGTCTTACAGGAGTTCAGGTTGTTGAGTCAAGTGTAAAGGATCTCATTTTCTCTGTAGTAATACAGGTTAATAACGTAACAGTTGTTAACGTGTATAAGCCTCCTAGCATCAGATGGCCTCCTAGCATTTTGCCAACATTTAGCCATCCCTGCATTTACACTGGAGATTTTAACAGCCGTCATACTAACTAGCGATATGACACATTTGATGAAGATGGTGAGGCATTAACTCAGTGGGCTGAAATATCCGATCTCCACTTAGTTTTTGATGCGAAAGTCAAGGGCACTTTCAATTCTGCTCGGTGGAGAAGAGACTACAACCCCGACCTAACATTTGTGTCCAAGGATTGCTTTGATCAACCTCTCGGTATTAGACGTATAATATTGTCGAGTTTCCCAAACAGCCAGCATCGACCAGTCCTGTTGGAAGCAGGTATGAAGATACCCCTGGTGACCTCAGTACCTTTACCCAGGTGGAATTTTAATCGTGCAAACTGGAATAAATTCTCTGAAGATCTTGATCAGAAGCTGTGTGATACAAATCTAGAACCAACTGCTAGTAACTACGATGACTTCGTCAGCTTAGTCATTTCAGCTGCCAAATCAAACATTCCGAGAGGTTTCAGAAATTATTATGTGCCCGGTTGGAATCCAGAAAGTGAGGCCCTGTATGAAGAATATCAAACAACAGGCAGCCATGAAGTAGGTTCACAGCTTCTACGGTCATTAGAAAGAATAGGAGAGAAAAGTGGGAAGCAACAGTGAAAGACATGGACTTTGCAAAATTGAACAGAAACGCTTGGAGAGCCTTAACCCTTTAACGCCCGAAATTTTTATTTTTTGATATGTTCAATTTTTCTTAAACATTCTTAGGATAGGGCATTATTCAAGGAAGATCCATTATTTTGAAGCAAACATGTTTAGTTTCGGAAATATAGGGTGTTGCATATATGCAACGCAAGGCGCTTAAGTAGTAGTCTGCAAGGTACCAACACATATGTTGTTTTCTTCGAGAAAATAATGAAAATAAGAGGACAATGAGCGTGGAGAAGAAGATATCAGTTATTGTTGAGTTGATTATATATTAAGAGACAAAATAAAATAGCCTCCTCTGTGAACCATGTGACCTTGCCGCGGTGGGGAGGCTTGCGTGTCCCAATGATGCAGATAGCCGAGCTGCAGGTGCAACCATATCGGATGGGTATCTGTTGAGAGACCAGACTAATGAATGGTTCATCGAAAGGGGGATAGCAGCCTTTCGGTAGTTGCAAGGGCGGCAGTCTAGATGATTGACTGATACGGCCTTGTAATAATACTCAACATGGCTTAGCTGTGTTGATACTGCTACATGGCTGAAACTACAGTTGTAACTACCTCCCGACGACATGCAGCTCTCTCTGTACGAATGGTGTACTGATGATGGCTTCCTCCCGGTTAAAATATTCCGGAGGTAAACTAGTCCCCCATTCGGATCTCCGGGTGGGGACTACACGAGAGGGGGCGATCATCAGCAAGATGGATACTGACATTCTGCGAGTCGGAGCGTGGAATGTTCGAAGTTTGAATCGTTGTGGTAGGTTAGAGAATCTGAAAAGGGAGATGGATAGGCTAAAGTTAGATGTGAAGTACATTGGCAGGAAGAACAAGATTTTTGGTCAGGTGACTACCGAATTATCAACACAAAATCAAACAGGGGAAATGCAGGAGTTGGTTTAATAATGAATAAGAAAATAGGGCAGTGGGTAAGCTACTACGACCAGCATAGTGAAAGAACTATTGTCGTCAAGATAGACACCAAACCAATCCCCACCACAATAGTGCAGGTCTATATGCCTACTAGTTCAGCGGATGGTGAAGAAATCGAAAGAATATATGAGGAGATAGAAGATTTAATACAATATGTAAAAGGTGACGAGAATCTAATTGTGATGGGAGACTGGAATGCAGTGGTAGGCCAAGGAAGAGAAGGTAGTACAGTAGGAGAATTTGGATTGGGACAAAGGAACGAAAGAGGAAGTCGGCTGGTTGAATTCTGCACTGATCATAATTTAGTCCTTGCCAATACTTGGTTCAAACAACAGCTGTATACGTGGACGAGACCTGGCAACATTGGAAGGTATCAAATAGACTTCATTATGATTAGGCAGAGATTCAGAAACCAGGTGTTGGATTGCAAAACTTTCCCAGGAGCAGACATGGACTCTGACCACGAATTGTTGGTCATGAAATGCCATCTGAAGTTGAAGAAATTGAAGAAAGGAATGCAAAAAGATGGGATCTAGACAAGTTAAAAGAAAAGAGTGTGAGGGATTGTTTCAAGGAACATGTGGCACAAGGACTAAATGAAAAGACTGAAGGAAACACTATAGAGGAAGAGTGGAGCGTCATGAAAAATGCAGTAGGACTGCTGAAGAAATGTTAGGAAGGAAGAAAAGATCAACTAAGAATCAGTGGATAACTCAGGAGATACTAGACCTGATTGATGAACGATGAAAGTACAAGAATGCTAGAAATGAAGAGGGCAGAAAAGAATACAGGCAATTAAAGAATCAAGTGGATAGAAAGTGCAAGGTAGCTAAGGAAGAATGGCTGAAGGAGAAGTGCAAGGATGTCGAAGGCTGTATGGTCCTGGGAAACATAGATGCTGCATACAGGAAAATCAAGGAAACCTTTGGAGAAAGAAAATCTAGGTGTATGAATATTAAGAGCTCAGATAGAAAGCCACTTCTAGGGAAAGAAGACAAAGCAGAAAGATGGCAGTAGCATATCCAAAAGTTTTATCAGGGTAAAGATGTAGATAATTTGGTTCTGGAACATGAAGAGGCTGTTGATGCTGATGAAATGGGAGACCCAATTTTGAGGTCAGAGTTTGACAGAGCTGTGAGTGACCTAAGTAGGAACAAGGCACCTGGAATTGATGACATTCCCTCTGAATTACTGACTGCCTTAGGAGAAACCAGCATGGCAAGGTTATTTCATTTAGTATGCAAGATGTATGAGACAGGAGAAGTCCCATCCGATTTTCGGCAGAATGTTGTTATACCTATTCCCAAGAAAGCCAGTGCTGACAGGTGTGAAAACTACTGAACCATTAGTTTAGTATCTCTTGCCTGCAAAATTTTATCACGTACTATTTACAGAAGAATGGAAAAACAAGTTGAAGCTGAGTTGGGAGAAGATCAATTTGGCTTCAGAAGAAATGTAGGAACACGTGAAGCAAACCTGACTTTACGTTTGATCTTAGAGGATCGAATCAAGAAGGACAAGCCCACGTACATGGCATTTGTAGATCTAGAAAAGGCATTCGATAATGTTGATTGGACCAAGCTATTTATGATTTTGAAGATGATAGGCATCAGATACCGAGAACGAAGAATTATCTACAATCTGTATAAAAATCAGTCTGCAGTGATAAGAATCGAGGGCTTTGAAAAAGAAGCAGCAATCCAGAAAGGAGTGAGGCAAGGCTGCAGTTTGTCCCCTCTCCTTTTCAATGTTTACATAGAACAGGCAGTAAAGGAAATCAAAGAGAAATTTGGAAAGGGAATCACAGTCCGAGGAGAGGAAATCAAAACCTTGAGATTTGCCGATGATATTGTTATTTTATCTGAGACTGCAGAAGATCTCGAGAAGTTGCTGATTGGTATGGATGAAGTCTTAGGTAAGGAGTACCAGATGAAAATAAATAAGTCCAAAACGAAAGTAATGGAGTGCAGTCGAATGAAGGCAGGTGATGTAGGAAACATTAGATTAGGAAATGAAGTCTTAAAGGAAGTAGATGAATATTGTTACTGGGATAGTAAAATAACTAACGATGGCAGAAGTAAGGAGGACATAAAATGCAGACTAGCACAAGCAAGGAAGACCTTTCATAAGAAAAGAAATTTGCTCACTTCAAACATTGATATATAGGAATTAGAAATATGTTTTTGAAGACTTTCGTGTGGAGCGTGGCATTGTATGGAAGTGAAACATGGACGATAACTAGCTCAGAAAGAAAGAGATTAGAAGCTTTTGAAATGTGGTGTTACAGAAGAATGTTGAAGGTGAGATGAATAGATCGAATCACGAATGAAGAGATACTAAATCGAATTGGTGAGAGGAGATCAGTTTGGCTAAATTTGACGAGAAGAAGAGATAGAATGATAGGACACACCTTAAGACACCCAGGACTTGTTCAGTTGGTTTTTGAAGGAAGTGTAGGTGGTAAGAACGGTAGGGGTAGACCAAGGTATGAATATGACAAGCTGATTAGAGCAGATGTAGGATGCAATAGTTACGTAGAAATGAAAAGATTAGCACAGGATAGGGTGGCATGGAGAGCTGCATCAAACCAGTCTATGGACTGATGACTCAAACACACATACTATAAAACATTATTTACAGTACTTATATATATATGGTAATCAAAATAAATATATTTATTGGGAAATTATATTGAAAACTGACACGGTATTCAGAGTTTTTCAGTTTACTGGTGTGATCATTTGCTGTGGGTTTCTCCGAAGACTCACTGATCTGTATATCCCTTTGTGTGGAACGGAATGAAGCAACTTACGCAGAGCCCAACGTCGCATTTTACACACACTGTACGGACTATGCTAGAGCATTTTTCATGTGCACACCGTCTTCTTTTATTGTCTGGGATATACATCACAAGATGGTCTCGCCCGTCGTACCATACAACTTCATGTACGCGACCTTCCCCCGCGCGCAAGAGCGATCGGCGCCCCGCTCCCCTGAGCTCCGTGCCATAGGATTTGACGTACTATCACGCCTCCAAGAACAATTCGAATAGTTCAACAGGGGAAAAGTCACTATACTTCGCAAAGTCACTATCAGGAAAGATAACGGAAGGGGGTGAAAAGTCTCTTAGAGTCCAGTTTCGTGTAACTTGAGGTATGAACGGATTTGGATTAGAAACACAATGAGCAGCTGCAGAAGCAATACTATCATTAGGCGCGACAATATCACACTCATCATTGCAATCTTCCTCCAGTCTTTCTTGGTTGGAAAGAACAACTTCAGCTCCCGCAGCAAGCTGCCTATGACTTAGGTTGTCAATAAGCCCTCCCTCGTCCTCATCTGCCAAGTCTTCACCCGAAAGGGGTGTAGGCTCTGGAGGTTCTATATAAATAGTATCTACTCCTTCATCTCACTTCCCTACCTCCTTGAGAATTTCTGCTGATGTCAAGCTCCTGAAATAAATGTGAATCAAATAAATGGTGCTAATTAACTACTATTTCCTCATATATGCGATATAAAATTTCCTACCACCAATAATAATAATAATAATAATAATAATAGCCTAATAATAAGCATCATAAAACTGGTATATGTGTTTGAATTGCATACACAGCAACAGAGGGTTGTTATGTCAATAACAAACCCTTCAATATCAAATTGGTACATAAGGAAGTGATTTGACAACGGATCCACCTAGCGTTGCGAATATGCAACGCCGGGGATATGTGGATCTCACTCACCCACGAGTTATTAATTGTTAAACGAATCGTGCTACATTCAAACTGTGATGAATTTACTTCCTGGATTTCCTAAATGAGGGTAATTATTTCTAACTCATAAAATTACTTTCTGAATCAGCTGTCCTTCCCATATTGACTTATTTGCCATTTGTTGGTCATGCGAAGGACAGGATGAGCTCCATAGGGAAACTGAAGTAATAGATGGTATTAGTGACCATGAAGCTGTTTTTGTGGTAGTTAAAAATAAATGTGATATAAAGGAAGGTCTTAAAAGTAGGACTATTAGGCAGTACCATATGGCTGATAAAGCAGGCATGAGGTAGTTTCTAAAAAGTAACTATGATCGGTGGAAAACGGTAAATAAAAATGTAAACAGACCTTGGGATGGGTTTAAAGAAATTGTTGAGGAATGCGAAAACAGGTTTGTACCTTTAAGAGTGGTAAGGAATGGTAAAGACCCACCTTATTATAATAGAGAAATAAAGAGACTAAGAAGGAGGTGCAGACTGGAAAGAAATAGAATTAGAAATGGCTGTGGAAGTAAGGAGAAATTGAAGGAACTTACTAGAAAATTGAATCTAGCAAAGAAGGCAGCTAAGGATAACATGATGGCAAGCATAATTGGCAGTCATACAAATTTTAGTGAAAAATGGAAGGGTATGTATAGGTATTTTAAGGCAGAAACAGGTTCCAAGAAGGACATTCCAGGAATAATTAATGAACAAGGGGAGTGTGTATGTGAGGATCTTCAAAAGGCAGAAGTATTCAGTCAGCAGTATGTCAAGATTATTGGTTACAAGGATAATGTCGAGATAGAGGAGGAGACTAAGGCCAAAGAAGTAATAAAATTTACATATGATAACAATGACATTTACAATAAGTTACAAAAGTTGAAAACTAGAAAAGTGGCTGGAATTGATCAGATTTCTGGGGATGTACTAAAGACAATGGGTTGGGATATAGTACCATATCTGAAGTACTTATTTGATTATTGTTTGGTCAGAGGAGCTATACCAGATGAATGGAGAGTTGCTATAGTAGTCCCTGTGTAGAAAGGAAAGGGTGATAGACATAAAGCTGAAAATTACAGGCCAGTAAGTTTGACATGCATTGTATGTAAGCTTTGGGAAGGCATTCTTTCTGATTATATTAGACATGTTTGTGAAATTAATAACTGGTTCGATAGAAGGCAATTCGGTTTTAGGAAAGGTTATTCCACTGAAGCTCAACTTGTAGGATTCCAGCAAGATATAGCAGATATCTTGGATTCTGGAGGTCAAATGGACTGTATCGCGATTGACCTGTCCAAAGCATTTGATAGGGTGGATCATGGGGAGACTACTGGCAAAAATGAGTGCAATTGGACTAGACAAAAGAGTGACTGAAATGGTTGCTATATTTCTAGAAAATAGATCTCAGAGAATTAGAGTAGGTGAAGCTTTATCTGACCCTGTAATAATTAAGAGGGGAATTCCTCGAGGCAGTATTATCGGACCTTTATGTTTTCTTATATATATAAATGATATGAGTAAAGGAGTGGAATCACGGTAAGGCTTTTTGCGGGTGATGTTATTCTCTATAGAGTGATAAATAAGTCACAAGATTGTGAACAACTGCAACGTGACCTCAAAAATGTTGTGAGATGGACATCAGGCAATGGTATGTTGATAAACGGGGTTAAAAGTCAGGTTGTGAGTTTCACAAATAGGAAAAGTCCTCTCAGTTTTAATTACTGCGTTGATGGGGTGAAAGTTCCTTTTGGGGATCATTGTAAGTATCTAGGTGTTAATATAAGGAAAGATCTTCATTAGGGTAATCACATAAATATGATTGTAAATAAAGGGTACAGATCTCTGCAGATGATTATGAGGGTGTTTAGGGGTTGTAGTAAGGATGTAAAGGAGAGGGCATATAAGTCTCTGGTAAGACCCCAACTAGAGTATGGTTCCAGTGTATGGGACCCTCACCAGGATTACCTGATTCAAGAACTGGAAAAAATCCAAAGAAAAGCAGCTCGATTTGTTCTGGGTGATTTCCGACAAAAGAGTAGCGTTACAAAAATGTTGCAAAGTTTGGGTTGGGAAGAATTGAGAGAAAGAAGAAGAGCTGTTCGACTAAGTGGTATGTTCCGAGCTGTCAGCGGAGAGATGGCGTGGAATGACATTAGTAGACGAACAAGTTTGAATGGCGTTTATAATAGTATTAAAGATCACAATATGAAGATAAAGTTGGAATTCAAGAGGACAAACTGGGGCAAATATTTATTTATAGGAAGGGGAGTTAGGGATTGGAATAATTTACCAAGGGAGACGTTCAATAAATTTCCAATTACTTTGAAATCATTTAGGAAAAGCCTAGGAAAGCAACTGATAGGGAATCTGCCACCTGGGCGACTGCCCTAAATGCAGATCAGTATTGATTGATTGATTGATTACAGTTTGCCATTGTGATAGCTGGAACACACGGCGAACTTCGAACATACACCTCGTCAACAATCAAGCGGTGACTATCGATTAACTAACTCGTAACAAAGCACAACACTCCCCTTTAACGAACATGGGCGCAATTTTCATTCTTTTACTGGAAAACAACTTCATACATTGAAAGAAAAGAGCTCCTGCATGCCGTTGCACATATGCAACGCTAGGCGTTCATGGGTTAAATCGACTTACTGGAAAACATTATTCTAAAAAGCAGTGCACTTACTTGAGCCCAGATGCCATTGCAAATAGAATGGTTGAAGTCACCTGAGCCAAGAGAGAGAAATGCCATACGAAAAATGTGAAACGTAAGCTCACCGAGCTCAGACATGGAACAAAGAAGTATGAAGAACTGTCTAGACCATTGTCTATTCAGAAAGTTGAAGCTGCTATCAAAATGCTGAGAACCAGTAAGGCTGCTGGCCCTGATAATATCTTCAACGAATTCCTTTGAAATATGGGTCCACATAGCATGAACTGGATCACTTCTCTTTTTACTTACATCCTTCAGATTAGCAACCTGCCGAAGCAGTTCAAACGGTCAAAGGTGATCGCCCTTCTTAAACCTGGAAAGTCGGAGCAGAGACCTGAAAACTACTGCCCAATAGCACTTCTCAGTTGCACTTATGAGACTCTTGGAACGAGTCCTCCTCACTAGGATAGCACCACTCATTGACGCTGTAATCCCCCCAGAGCAAGCTGGTTTCAGAAGAAATCGTAGCTTCACTGATCAAGTTTTGTCTCTTACCACTCACATCGAGGCAGGCTTCCAAAAGAAGTTAAAATCAACAGCTGTTTTTATTGATCTGACAAGTGCATATGATACTGTCTGGCGACATGGACTAATTCTTAAAGTGCTGGAAGTAATTCCCTGCTTGGAAATTGCAAACCTAATTTCCAACATGCTCTGTGAGAGAGAGTTTGTAATTTTCCTAGGTGATTCTAAAAGTCGCAAAAGAAAATTAAATAATGGTCTGCACACGGATCAGTATTGACCCCAGTTCTCTTCAACCTCTACATCCATGACTTACCATCAACCACAGCTAGTAAGTTATGCAGACGACATTGCACTGGTAGCTCAAAGCAGAAATTTTGAGGATGGAGAAAGCATTCTTTCAGCAGATTTGGTCAAAATGGCAACATTCTTCAAGTCTTGGCGTTTGATCCCAAGTGCTTCTAAGACTGAGGTTTCATGTTTTCATCTCAGCAACCGACTCGCAAACTACGAGCCATCTGTTTTTTTCCTTGGTGTAAAACTAAAGTATAACTCGTTCCCGAAATATCTAGGAGTCACACTGAACAGAACTCTGAACTACAAAGAACATCTCACCAAGCTCTCTCTCAAAATCGCTACAAGGAATAACATCCTGCACAAGCTTTGTGGCAGTTCCTGGGGAGCCTCGGCTGACTGCTTACGATTAACGGGTATCAGTCTTGTCTACGCTGCAGCGGAATACTGTGCCCCGGTATGGCTGGAAAGTGCACATGTGCATAAAGTGGATACTAAGCTGAATGATACCATGCGCTGCATAACTGGTACTGTAAAGTCAACACCTCACCACTGGTTACCCGTACTTAGTCATATCCCACCACCCCATCTGAGAAGAGCGGAAGCTCTGCTGAGAGAAGCATAGAAGATCTGGTCATCTCCCTCATTACCAGTTCTCCAGGAATATTGTTACCCATCGCCACGACGACTTTGATCTAGGAGACCAGCTAGTATACTTGCTGACCGACTCTTGAGGGATAATTTTAATCTAAATGCGAGCTGGCGGTATGAGTGGTCAATTTCAACATCTGGAACATATGCTCATGACCTGAATCCAACCCAGAAAATGAAGGGATTCGTCCTCTCAAGAAAACTATGGTGTCGCCTCAACAGACTGAGAACTGGGCATGGACGCTGCAATTTCTTATACCATAAATGGGGTTGGATGGATTCTTCAGTGTGTGAATGCAGTGAAGAGAAGCAGACCATAGACCATGTCATCCTGCGCTGCCCTCTTCATGCCTACTCCGGAAGCCCCAGCGACCTGTTTCATCTTTCAGAAAGTGCTGTAGAGTGGCTGTAACACTTGGACCTGGACTTATAAATTTGTAGTTATAATCATCATACGATTAAATAAATAAATCACTGAAGAACGTTACTATGGGCCCAAACACATTTAAATCAAATTATACAAGGAATGAAATGAAAAGAAATTGCCTCGAGGGCTAAATATTCAACATTACTATTTACAATTACTGTAATTTACAAGGCCCTCATGCATATAAAACAGTTTAACTTGATCAGCACCATGTTGACCACTGCGACCCCTCCGAGTTGCTACATGGTTAAGTTAGGCCATCGTATCGTTGTCTCCCAAAACAACGGAAATCTGGTGACTTGGTTCTTCTCCATGATGTGGCCGTCTGCTTGGTTTCTTCTCCATCTTGATGTCCGGTTAGCACGTACATTTCACCGCTTACTGCTGAAAACTAGGCATTGGATATTAAGTGACTGGTGCGTAAGTCAAAATTAGTATGCACAATGTAATTAGCATACCTGCCAACCTTTACGGTTTATTACAAGTAATGAAAATCATTACAATACAAAATGTTAACATATAAGTTAACACATTGTTAAAATATAATGATCCCCCGTCATGGAGAAGAAAGAAGAAACCAAGCAGATGGCCACATCATGGAGAACCAAGTCACCAGATTTCCGTTGTTTTGGTGATCATTATATGATTATATTTTAACAATGTTTTAACTTATATGTTAACATTTTGTATTGTATTGAATAGGTGGCAAAATAATAAATGTTTTCTTGTATACATTTTACGGTTTATCCATAAAATGGTGTCATTTTACGACTTCACGGACAGAAATTTGAAACGTTAACATTCAATATTCGCTCCACTTCTGTACAATCAATTGTTTGTGTGGGTCAAAGCATGCTCGGTCTTGGTCGAAGGCAAGTCCACGATAGTTAATAACTCATTCTTTGATATGATTGGTATTTTTATTATAGGAGGATAGCACACAATGTGCATATAGGAAAGATAAATTATCTTAATTGCATAGTTCAACTAGAGATACTGTTCTTTTGGAGCACAGCTCTGCATGATACAGTTGGCAAATTTTTCCACACAGTTCACAAACACATTCTCCATCTGATTCGTGGAAGTACTTTCTATTGCCCATTTTGTAGTGAAACCCATGGACCGCAAAGCGTGTCATGGTGTGTTGCAGGTTATAGCTGGAATTCTTCCATTCGGATGTGATCATGGCATCTGTTCAGTAGAAATCTATCCAAATATTGCCTTTTTTATCTTGTAGCTCTTGAAGTAAGGCTTAGTATTGTGTCGTGGAAGGCAATGATAATCTTAATCGTAGATCTTCTATATAGAAGGGTTGTCTTGTCAGCTCATATGTTAACCTCGAAGGAGCGTTCTTTGTCAGGCAGAGAGCTTTCTTGAGATACATGGCCTTCACTCGTTCTAGTACAACTAGGTTGTCCTTTGTTAGGTACTCCCGGATAATATCTAATGCGTATGTCATGTTGGGGGAGATCTTGATGTGGAATAGGGCTATTGCTGTCTCTATAGATAATTATCGAAGAACCTTGATGTCATTCATTGCTGCGACTGCTGAGGTTGCTTTGTCTCTGATGTGCTTGGTGAAGCTTTTTCCGTTTGTAAAGTCATGCCTAAGTACTTGTAGGAATTGACCCTGGCAAGATCTTTATTCTTGAATTTTATGCACTATGCAGCTGGTAGTTTCCCACCTCTTGTAAATGTCATTTGGACTGTTTTCTCTAAATTAATACTTAGACTGTTTGTATTCGACCAAGTAATAAGTTTATCAAACGATTCCTGTAGCTTTTTATGTGATGTTTAGTCTAACGCCATTTCATCAGCATATATGTAAATGGACACCTCCTCACTGGTGATTGATTCAACTACGTTCCTTGTGGCAATGTTGAGCAATATCGGACTTAAAGGATCTCCCTGCAACACTCCCGTCGTCTGCTGGATTGCCTCTGACCTAGACAGGTTGTCATCAATGTATATAAAATTTTTCGATAGGAGTGAATGAATTATCCTGTATAGGTAGTGATCCTGACCTATAAGTTGTGCTAGTTTACTTGTTGGTACATTCCTGTCTAGAGAGTCGAATGCTTTAGCATAGTCTATTGACAATACATGAAGTTTTCCTTTGGGAAGACGGAGAGCTTCAATAATGTTTCGTATTAGGCATTGAATAGCATGAGTGGTTGAGTGCCCTTTCTGGAAGCCAAATTGTTCATCAGGTATCATTGAGTCCGTTAGAGCTGTTAGTCGATTAAGTAATAGAGTGGACAGGAGCTTGAGCCCCGTATTCTCCAAAGCTATACCTCGATAAGAATTTGGATCATCCGTCTTGCCTTTGCCCTTGTATAGGAGTTTTATGATGGAGTAGCTCCATTTCTCTGATATCTTAGCCTGAGCCACGCACTGGTTGAGTAAGACAGTCCAGGCCTCAGCAAGGTATGCGCTGGTATTTTTAACCGTGTGATGTTTGTGTAACCGTTACTACACCAGTTGCACTAAACAAAGACTAAACACAGTAAAGAGAGGAAAGTAAGTGCAATTACACAGTACCAAAAACCACTACACACTCAGTGAAACATCAGTTGAAACTATGCGGATCTCCGCAGATAACAACTTTAGTAAATATCAGTAGGGCCAACTAGATGGCAATAAACCAGGAAGGTGGGAAGGGGCTGGAACCTACCGAGGGCATGGACATGGCTTAGGTTGCAGTTTCAGAAATAATCAACCGTGATCCTTAATTTTGAGAAATATTATTTACAAATGGACTTTACAAATGAATTCTGAACAATTTCAGTCATGCGGAAGGTACCGACACACAACTTGTGAATTACGAACTACATGTTCTGTGATACACACAGCCGGGCTGAGTGGCTCAGACGGTTAAGGCGCTGGCCTTCTAACCCCAACTTGGCAGGTTCGATCCTGGCTCAGTCCGGTGGTATTTGAAGGTGCTCAAATACAACAGCCTCATGTCGGTAGATTTACTGGCACGTAAAAGAACTCCTGCAGGACTAAATTCCGGCACCTCGGCGTCTCTGAAGACCGTAAAAGTAGTTAGTGGGACGTAAAGCAAAATAACATTATTATTAGTGATACACACAACTATTCGATGTTCTTTGATAATGGCTTCCTATAAGTTCAAAGGTATACATCTAGTTACAAATCCAGTTGTACAATGCAATTTAGTAGGTAAGAAGAAACGTAATACGCTATTACAATTTACATTGAAGTTAAACGTACTTTTCAAACTCTAGCGTACATCAAGTGACACGGAACTACCAGAGGCAAAACCCCAAGGTAAATGTATTAAACTACAATTTACATATTTAGTGAAACAAGAAACGGGGAATGTCTCGAAAACAAATAGGCAAGCCCAGCTGAAAAGCTAAGGCATCATAAATAATTAAGTGGCGAATCTAGGTGAGGTTAGGGCAGACTCCTATATGAAAAAGCAAATTACAGGAAATTTAAACTGGAACGGAAATCAAGAGTGCTTACCCACAAGGTGGGCCATCCCGGTAGCGAGACGACGTGAAAACTTCCGACAACCAGATAGACAGCTGACTGACCACAGACAGACCAAGACAGACCACGAATGCTGCCTCGCTCTCTTTATAAGGGAAACCCTGGCCTTGGAGTAGCCAGTCAGAATGCATGAGTCCGCATATCGCCACCCAGATTCACCAATCATAACTCCTACTTCAGTCGCGAACTTCAAATACTTTCTCGAATACACACAATCGCAAATCTTCCATTTCCAGAACAGTCAGAAAATACTTTCTAGAATACATAACCAACAAAAGGCAACAAACCCTGTTCAAAAATTTGCCTCACAAATTTTCTGGACTGTTCCAGTCAATATAGAAATGTAATCTACTAGTTACAACCAACCTATGTACAACAATATTTCTTACACTGTACAGGTTAGGTACCTGACAGGAATACAAATAAAATATTCTATCACCACACTTCAGATCATACAGTAAGTACTACGCGGAAGGTTTACAAATAAAGTCTTCAATAAACATACTTTCCACTTCCAATGCATTCTTCACCTGTGACAGTTTGTGTTGTTATTGGAATTGAATTTAAAGCCGGGATAACAGTTCTTCTGTGTGAATCTTAGGTGTCGACAGGCTTTGCTCCGAAAATTCTTTGTTCCGCTCCGTTTGGTTGTTGTGATTTAACCTATATTCTTTGACGTACTTTGTTCACGAAGTTTGCGTTCCTCGAAAGTTTTGGCCTTTTAAGGTTACAACATATTTTAATGAAGTGTTCGAGTTTTTGTGTTATAACTTCGTGCTTCGCAGTTTCCTGTATTCGTTGGACTAATTACATTCGTTCCAGTGACTGGGTATACCACTATTAGCGAAGCCTATTAAGTTATAAAGATGAAGAAGAATTACATTCGTTCCATGTGTGTGTATGCTTTTTACCACGTGCATATTCTTTATTCACGAGGTTGGCGTCGTGTTCATTTAGTGGTTTAAGACTTTGTGTGTTTTGACATGTTTTAATGAAGTGTTTGACTGCCTTGAGTGTTTTTGTTATAATTTTATGTGACTTTCAGTGATCCAGGTCAATTTCGATTTTCAGTACATATCGAGACATTTGTTCTTCGACATTTTCCTACGCTACATTCCTATTGTAGATTATCATGAATAAATCCAATAAGAAACGGTACTTCCAGACATTTAAAGAATCATATTCTGTTATTTTCCATGCATATTAAAATCAAAAAAAGGAAAAAAATTTGCCTTTTGCATGGTATGTGGGTGTGATATTAATATTGCACATGGTGGAAGAAACGATTTAAGTGATGATGAGTTAGTTAATGGCATTCAGACTTTGAGCATAGTAAATGATCTCCAGGATACAGATAAATCCCTTTTCTTTTCATTAGTGGGAAACGCTTTTGTACTGCCTGTGGCTACATCATCAACAACTTTCCACTGATGCACAGTTTTCTTCCATTCAGTTTTTCTTGGAAAAGTTTCCTGTCATGTTATGCAAGGAAGAGAATGAAACTACAGATCGGGTGATGAATGACCTTCAGAGGCAGATCACAGCTCTTCAGGTAGATGACAATTTGGCTACAAATCAAGATGCTGCAAGTGATTCCAGTTGGGCACAAATATCAAGAATTCGTGGAGCCGATGGACTTCTTAAGTAAAACCAAATTTCTAGAGTAATGCTCTCTATTCTTACCATACCCCATAGCATTGCAGAATGTGAACATGTTTTCAGCCTTGTGAAGAAAAATAGAACAGAGTTCAGATCATGCATGTCCAATGAATCTCTGGAGCCTATTTCTATTTTGAAGACCAAGATCTACTTAATTTATCAAGGAAGTCCTGTTATGTATGCTCCAAACTATTATTCACCATGCCTGCTGCTGTTTAACATGGATTAAAGAATTTTCTTCTTGATTGTTATGTTCATCTACAAATCATTGGCCTATGATGTAAGTAGATACCTGCCAACTTTCCTGATTTTCAAGAGTTTTTCCCGCCTCCCAATTATTCTGTTATTTCTCCCGATTTTAGCTTACTTTTTTGGTGAACTTCATTTGTTTTCAAATCCTGCCATTTCAGCTTTGTACGCCAGTGGCCGGAAGTCCTTTGCTCATTGGCGTTTTCAAATGAAATATCAAGTTTATTAATATGAGAAATGTGCGCGAATGTGCGATATTTATTGATACCTGTATATTGCGACGCATATGTTGTCAATCTCTCGTTCTTATGTGCTATGTTCGTATTCGTTCACATTAGTCTAGTCGATTCTAGAGACTAGTCACTAGATTTGGAGTCTTTTTTTAGTGATTTAGTGACAATTTCAAAGATAGCAACTAGTGACTTTTCTAGAGATTTTAGGAGCTATTTGGAGACAATTCTGGCAAATTTTAATTCATTACTTCATAAATAGCAGTGCGTTTTGCATAATTGTGTGGGCGCGTGATGCAATATATTAATCTATGCATTTGCTAAGTAATGGCATCTAAGTGCATGACTGATTCACACGTGTGGATCATGAATTCATACTGTTTTTGGAAGGCTTATCAGATACCCATCATCTCACGCACATACTTCCAGTGAGGGAATAGATATATGTAATTTTTAGCCTTGTAGCCTCGTTTGGGTTTTGAGACAATGTGTTACAATATATATACCACAGTACTCCTGTATTGTTTGAAGTTGTAGTGGCAGTGTTCTTAATTGTTATTAGAAGGATTATTGTATTTAATGTGTGATTATAGGGAAGCCGTTATATAGTAGCCTATGTACAAAGCTAAGGAATCGGACTGACTGAGTTAGTGCCGTGCGGTTATGGGTGCGCTACTTTTAGCTTGCATTGGGGAGATAGTGGGTTCGAACCGCACTGGCGGCAGCCCTGAAGATGGTTTTCCGTAGTTTCCCATTTTCACATCAGAAAAATGTTGGGGCTCTACCTTAATTAAAGCTACGGCTACTTCCTCCCCACTCCCAGCCCTTTTCTATTCCATCATTGCCATAAGACCTATTTGTACCTCCTGTGGGTGGGGGACGCAGACGAAAAATACACCCATGGTATCCCCTGCCTGTCGTATGAGGTGACCAAATGATGATCGAATTAGAACCATGAGACTACTTGTAATTAGTACCACCACGCGGGGAATAACATGGGTCACTTTTACTTGCGTGGAGTACCACTATGTTAGGTAAAAAATAGGTTTGTGATTAGTAGCAACAGAGTGTGCTGTCAGCGTTTACAGTACCTGTGATTAGTACCATAAGCAACACCATGGTTCTGGCTTGCCTATGATTAGTACCCACTATATGAAGAACACCATGGGATAGTATGAGTCCCTGTGGTTAGTACACTTATGTGATGAACACCATAGGTTGCGTTGCCTATAAATGGTTCTAATTGAGGTACGGAGTTCATTTTGACCTAAGAACACTCAGTGGATCAAGTTCTTTCATTTCAACTCTTAACTATTCAAATTGGTTGATTCTGAGGAAAGTTATGAGTGCACATTCAATTTGACATCTCATTTCTTCAACTTTTTTTCTCATTGAAGCACTTATATCTTTCGTTCTAATTCAGGTACACAGTTCGTTTTGGTCTAAAAACAATTAGTGGATTAAGCGCTTTCTTTTGAGGTAATAACTACTTAAATTGGTAGATTCTGAGAAAAGTTATGAGTACATTTTCTCCGTGACTAAGATCTTTGAAGGATTTTTTAACAGTTCGGCGCGTAGTGTTGTTCCAAGGAACGTTTAATTCAATTTCTTTGAGAAAAGCTATGAAAATGGTCCAAACAGAGAACTAATAATAATAATAATAATAATAATAATAATAATAATAATAATAATAATAATATTTGCTTTACGTCCCATTAACTTCTTTTACGGTCTTCAGAGACGCCGAGGTGCCGGAACTTAGTCCCGCAGGAGTTCTTTTACGTGCCAGTAAATCTACTGACACGAGGCTATCGTATTTGAGCACCTTCAAATACCACCGGACTGAGCCAGGATCAAACCTGCCAAGTTGGGGTTAGAAGGCCAGCGCCTTAACCGTCTGAGCCACTCAGCCTGGCAACAGAGAACTGGAAGAGGCTGCTTTCAGGTGGTTTTTGCAGTAGCGAGAACTGGAAAATCATCTTTCAGAAGAAAGCAAAACTTATTGCTGAGAAAATAGGTTTGTCTTAGGTGAGTAATGGGTGGTTTCAGAATTTTAAGGCAAGGCACGCTATGTGAGAGTTAGACTTACATGGCAAGAAGCTATCAGCAGACCCTAAAGCAGCAGAAAACTTGATTTAAAAATTAAAAAATGAAACAAAATCTTATGACCCTGAATTTATATATAATGCAGATGAGACAGGCCTTATTTGGAAGGCTTGGCTTAGAACAACTTTTAGCTTTTGAAAGGGAATCTAATGCTGGTCATAAGGTTAGTAAAGACTGTGTAAACCTGCTAAATTGTGCTAACTCTATGGGAAAACACAAAATACCCCTTCTATTGATAATCTAATTGAAAAACACCAGCATTTTCAGAAATGTGAAAAGACTTCTGTCTTTTACAAGAATCAGTCAAAGGCCTGGTTGATTGCTGCTCTATTTACCAAATACTACAATGAAGTTTTCATACCAAAAGTAAAGAAACATCCAAACGCCCTCAGTAAAGAAGGCAATAACGTGTTATTAATAGTTGATAATGCACCCACCCCATAGAAAATCTTCTTCGAATAGAAAATGGACATTTCCATACACTTTTCGTACTGCCCAACATAATGAGTTTGGTGCAACCAATGGACCAATCAGTTATCAAAACTATGAAGCGCCATTACAGAAGACAGCTGCTAAGGAAATGTTTGATAAAGATGAATTAGTTGTTGGGGCTCATCGCAAAAAATAATTGTTTAAAAGACTGCTCGTACATGATGCAGAAGTACACAGTCCTTTTTTCTTTGTCTTTTTTATCCCCAAAATACTCTCCCTTTTTGGAACTGCCATGTGAATTTTTTGGTTACCCAATACTTTGACATCCGTGCAAATTAGGGGCTACCTGCATGCAAACTTGCAGCTTTCTAAGCCTTCTAGTCTTTCTAGTCTTTGAAATTTTTTTTTTTTTTTTGCTAGGGGCTTTACGTCGCACCGACACAGATAGGTCTTATGGCGACGATGGGATAGGAAAGGCCTAGGAGTTGGAAGGAAGCGGCCGTGGCCTATATTAAGGTACAGCCCCAGCATTTGCCTGGTGTGAAAATGGGAAACCACGGAAAACCATCTTCAGGGCTGCCGATAGTGGGATTCGAACCTACTATCTCCCGGATGCAAGCTCACAGCCGCGCGCCTCTACGCACACGGCCAACTCGCCCGGTTGAAATATTTTTATCTGGGTAGTGGACAGAGGAATTAGCTGTTATGTATACTGTCACAATTTATCAGGGTCCTGAAAACCAAAATTACATCTGAGGGAAGTAGCATATTTACTTTTAACTCAATTTATTAAAACTACTAACTTAACAGTTACTACAAGTGACTTATGTACAGTTATTACAATTGCTCTTTAGTTTGAGTGTTCTGTTTCTGCAGTTTGTACTCGCTAACTTGGCTGGCCACACAGCCCTCCAGCACGTCCAACACATCGAGCTCTTGCTGTTCAAGGGACATCTTTCAGTACAGTGTCATCCCCGGAGCACTTCACTCCATGGCACAACGAAGCCCAAAAACTCTGCTCAAGTGCCATGCTGAAATAAGTGTAAACGAGACCATCTTATTGACTCTTTTGTCGCTGATGCTCTCCTGAGTAGTGTTCGCTACTGAGTGCATGATTTGGTTCACGGGAACGACGAGCTGACGGCACAGGATTCAGCTGACTCGCAGTAGACAGTGCTGAGTAGCGCACTCACGGATCAGTGAGACACAATACATATACGGTTCATTATCCATACACTGGACATTGACGGGGAGCCGAACTTCTGCTACACTGAAACATTCAGAGTCATAGCACACTGAAACAATCGTACGCAATCGTGGATCAGTGAGACACAACACACACATGGTTCATTATCGGTACACTGGAAATTACAAGTAACGACTCTCATTATTGTTCTGTATTGAAGATGACGTTAGGCAAAGATATCAAGGATATTAAATTATCCTTGATATCTTTGCCTAACACTGGAAATTGGCGGGGAGCCGAACTTCCACTGCAGCGAGACATACAGAATCATGGCATACTGAAAGAATCATATTCTATAACGGATTTTCGCTCTCAGTCATTTGAAGGTAATACCCATTTGCATTCACTGTCCTCTTCTTACAGGGAGGTTTAAACAATAGATGGATGTATTTGCATTGTTAAAAAGATAGTCAAAACATAATTCCAAAGTACCTAGCTAGTAAGTAGGTAGGGAAAAAACCTACGGCACTTACGCCCTTGAAAGGGCTTTGGCCTGCCCAGCAACCGCTGCTCAGCCCGAAGGCCTGCAGATTACGAGGGGCCGTGTGGTTAGCATGACGCATCCTCTCAGCCATTATTCTGGGATTTCGAGACCGGGTCCACCATCTCACCGTCAGATAGCTCCTCAATTCTAATCACGTAGGCTGAGTGGACCTCGAACCAGCCCTCATGTCGAGAGGAAAATTCCTGACCTGACCGGGAATTGAACCCGGGGCCTCCGGGCGAGAGGCAGGCACGCTACCCCTACACCATGGGACCGACAGTAAGTAGGTAGGCTATTAGGTTATTCTGTTTATTAGTTCAATGAATCTTAGTAATATAACTTACTGTAGTTTACAGTCGACAATTAATTCAACTCAGCTCTCTAGCCTACCTTATGACTATGAGTCATGCCCATGACCACTCAAAACTGTCTGTTTCATATTGGGAAGAACCGTTCAGTATTCTCTCAGTTCATAATATGAATATTATGTCACATGATTGCACAATAGTTCAATAATGGAATCACAAGATCACTGGTGTATGTGGACAGTGAGTAAGTGAGCTGACTGATGCAATAGCTTGAATAAAAAGATGTTGATATAGATAATCAGTGAGCTACTGTACATCTCAGGTAGCCTATACAAAATATGTTGATTTAAAAAATCCTCTGCTGATAGAAAAAGACATATTTTCTTAGATGACCAAGTGAGTTGGTCATGCAGTTAGGGTCACTTAGCTATGAGTTTGCGTTCGGGGGATGGTGGTTTCGAATCCTACCGTTGGCAGTTGTTGAGATGGTTTTCAGTGTTTTCCCATTTTACCTTAATTAAGGCCGTGGACGCTTCCTTCCCACTCCTAGCCCTTTCCTATTCCATCGTCGCCATAAAACCTATCTGTGTCAGTGGGACGTAAAGCAATTTATTTGATTTATATTTAATACTAGCTGATGTACCCGTGCTTCGCTACGGGATTCTCAGAGAGACTGATTTGTGGTTTTCCTAACTGAAGTCAACATAGGTCATTACAAAAACGTCAGTAGGAATGTAGCGATTAAAAGCAATGTTATCGCATAAAATACTCGATCAAATGAAAAACTACACATTTTCTCACTTTTAACAAACAATACTATGGTGCCAATCTAACAGTCCAAAGTTCCAGAGCTGGAATGATCATGCCGCAGGCAGCCGTGAACACTCCTCTGCTAATATTCCGTTAAATATGCACACTTCTCATTAAAGTCAGTGCCTCAGAATAGGGATTGAATAGCTCGAATGTTATGATGAATCAGTGTGTTACGTGCCAGTGGTATCGGGAAATTTATGGAACAGAGGAATGGCATGCTAAAGAAAAAAGTTACCTAATTCCACAGCTACTTCTCGCCATTATTTAGGCAGACTGTTACACTCGTACGACTGGGCGAGTTGGCCGTGTGGTTAGGGGCGCGCAGCTGTGAGTTTGCATCCGGGAGATAGTGGACTCGAACCCCACTCTCGGCAGCCCTGAAGATGTTATTCCGTGGGTTCCCATTTTCACACCTGGCAAATGCTGCCAAGGCTGATTCCTTCACATTCATAGCCCTTTCCTATCCCATCGTCGCCATGAGACCTAACTGTATCGGTGCGACGTAAGGCAAATTAAAAAAAGTACTCGGAACGCAGCAGTAACCCTATCTATCGGAGATGAGTGGCAACAGAAATCAAAACGCATCACAAAAAACAGTGGTCAATGTAATGTTATTGTTGATCAATTTTACGAGCTTTTTATATTGTAGGCCTTCACATTTAGTTTTCTTTCGACTCTGTGGTATTAGGGCATCTTATAAAATTATTTATAGTGTAGACTGTAATTCCTTATTCTCCGACTTTACATACTGATTTTCATTAAATCCTGTTTACCCATTTTCTCGTGACTCAGCGCTGGTAAGGACTTAGTAACAAAAATCCAAATTCATGAATATCTCTGTTCATAGCCACTATGGTAACAATGCATAATACATAAATGATCGGAAATATAATATTACATAACTAAAATGTTGTTGTCTTTATCGATATGATCACTAATAACATAATTATTTGGGAATTAAATTTTAGGTCTACCCCTAAACTACCATTTCATTCAGCGTGAATAACATTATTTATTGCCTAGATTATAGCGACTTGTTCCTCGACTTTGCATACTGATTTTCATTAAGATAAATATTTGAGAATTCCATTGTAGGCCTTCCCCTAGATTATACCTTTTCTCAGCGTGAATACAATTATTTACGGCCTAGATTGTAGCGGCTTATTCCTCGACTTCACCTACAGATTTTTGTTAAGGTACGACTATTAATAACAAATATTCGAGAATTAAATTGTAGGCCTTCCCCTAAACTACCATTTTACTCAGCGTGAGTAAAATTATTTATGGTATAGATTATAGCGACTTATTCCCCGACTTTGTATACCGATTTTCATTAAGATATCGCCACTAATAACTTAAATATTTGAGAATTAAATTTTAGGCCTTCCCCTAAGCTACCATTTCAGTCAGCGTGAATAAAATTATTTATGACCTAGATTGTAGCCACTTATTACCCGACTTTGTATACCGATTTCCATTACATTCTCTTCAGCCGTTTCCTCGTGATGCACATACATACATACACAGAGACAGACAGACAGAAATTACGGAAAAGTAAGAAGTGCATTTCCTTGTTTCTGTGGTCACAACTGGTACAGAAATACCATCCTTCTTAAATTCTGAGTAATGTACAGACAAAACTCTATAACTTGGAATATGCCTAATTTGTTATTCTAGACCAGGCTATACTACTACTACTACTACTACTAAGTCAGTCTCTGCCTTAAGTATGCACACTGCTCATTCAAAACAGCACATCAGAGTAGGGATTGAATAACTGGAATACTATGAAGAACCAGTGTGTTACGTACCAGCCGTATCAGAAAATGTATGGACCAGAGGAATGACATGCTAAAGAAGAAAGTTTTCTAACTCCCCGGCTATTTCATGCCAATATTCTGTCAGGCTGTTATACTCGGTACGCAGCAGTAATCCCATCTATCAGAGTTGAGAGGCAGCATTAGAAACAAATAACATCACAACAAACAATGGTTAATGTAATGTTATTGTTGATCAATGTTATGCGCTTTCGATATTGTAGGCCTTCACATTTAGTTTTCTTCCGAATATGAAATACCACTCATCGTAGTCGGTACGGTAAAACTGAATAAAACATAAATGATCGGAAATTGTATTCTCTGTAACTTTTGTTATGTAGTACTTTTCGATAGGACCAAAAACATAGGTATTTAAAAATTAAATTTTAGGCGCCTTCCCCTAAACTACAATTTTTTGGTTTTATTTTGCTAGTGGCTTTACGTCACAGCGACACAGAGAGGTCTTATGGCGGCGATGGGATAGGAAAGTTTTAGGAGTTGGAAGGAAGCAGCCGTGGCCTTAATTAAGGTACAGCCCCAGCATTTGCCTGGTGTGAAAATGGGAAACAACGTAAAACCATCTTCAGGCCTGCCGACAGTGGGATTCGAACCCACTGTGTCCCGGATGCAAGCTCACAGCTGTGCGCCTCTAACCGCACGGCCAACTCACCTGGTAAACTACAATTTCATCCAAGGTGAATAAAATTGTTTATAGCTTAGACTGTAGTTTCTTATTCCCCGACTCTATACACCGATTTTCATTAAATTCTGTTACCCCCTTTTCTCTTGGCTCGGCGTCGATATGGACTTAGCAACTAAAACACAAATTCATGAATATCTGAGTTATTGTAGCCAGTATGGTAAAAATGTATAAGACAATGGTCAGAAATTTGATTCTGTATAACTTTGGCTATGTAGTATTTATCGATAGGACCACTAATAACACAAATATTTGAGAATTCAATTTTAGGCCTTCCCCTAAACTACCATTTAATTCAGTGTGAATAAAATGATGTACACCCTAGATTGTAGTGGTTAATTCGCCAACTTTGCATACCAATTTTTATTAAGATAGGACCACTAATAACATAAATATTTGAAAATTAAATTTTAGGCCTTCCCCTAAACTACCATTTCTATCAGCGTGAATAAAATTATTTATAGCTTAGACTGTAGCGACTTATTCCCCGACTTTGCATACCGATTTTTATTAAATTCTCTTTAGCCGTTTTCTAGTGATGCGTGTACATACATACAGACAGACAAAAATTACGGAAAAGTAAAAAGTGCATTTCCTTGTTACTGTGGACATGACCGATACAGAAATACCATTCTTTTCAAATTCTGAGCAATGTACAGACAAAACTCTTATTTTATATATATAGATGTAGGCTACTTATTCTGTATGAATAATAGAGTTGTGACGGAGAACTGTGGAAACCATAAGTTAGTGTATACAATTTGAGTTATGTCAGTTATTAGTAGAGACGAGAATTATAGGCACTAAAAACAGTTAAAATAGACAGGCATTTAGGCTCTTAAATTAGCCAAAATAGGCATTTAAATAGGCACTAATGTGTAATATAGGCAACAAAATAGGCACGAAAAAATTACTTATAATTTAATAACACACTCAATTACTATAACAGGAATTTACAAGCAACGTTTCAATGTTTACCGGTAACAATCTTGTTCTCCCCTCATGCATAATGTTTTTGTACTGAGAGAAAGATCTCTCAACATCACATAAAGTGATTGGGCAAATCTTCAGTGAAATCACTTCATCTGGTTTTATTTCGCTGACGGCGGCTGCCTTTCCAGAGGTTCGGACAAAACTTCCCCTGACTTCTTCCACAATCCTAAATGACTCCACCAGGGGCATGCTACTCTTCTCCAACTTGGTGATTGCTCCCGGCAGCTTGTTGAAATTTGAAGATGCTCCGGTTTATGCAGGGGCATATTAGTTCCCAACATTGCAGTGCATAGGTCTGAAGAAAATGGTCGTTGGTCGCGGCCCAAAGTGGACTGGTAGAAAGGCTGCGTTGATACAGATTTCTGTAGTTGTATCAGATGCATCGCAGTATTTCTAAGTTGATCTATGTGGTATTTTTCTCACATTTGATCTGAAAAATAATAAAATTGACATAAATTACATTGTCCCTATATCTTAAATTTCTACAGTCGGGCTAATTGGCAATAATGCTTAGTATATATTATGCATTTGTTTCATAAAAAAAACCTATTAGATATGATGTTTCTAGAAGTACAAAACTTAAAGTAGGAACAAGAGAATTAGTAATTTACATGGAAATATATCCTCAAGGATATTTGGCAGTATCGCGTCGAGTTCACCGGGTGAAAAGTATAATAAAAAACGTGAAACGATACCGGAGTAACGTAGAGGAGAGATCTGTCCTTTATGCTTGCCAAGGGCCCACCAAGCTGGCCCAAGTAGTATTCTTACTTATATAGAAGAATGAAAACGAAACTTAGACACTACAGCACAGTGGTAAAGCCAGAGGGCCTCTACGATTCAGGGAGCCTGACAATGAATAAAAATGGTGAGCTTCAAGATCGCGAAAAAAAAGGAAAATTTTAGAACCACAGAAAAATGCTGATGGGGAGTGTAGGAATAGAAAAAATGATGATCTCTGCAAATACACCGAAAAAATCAGTCACCATGCGAAAGCAAAGGCTAAAATTCTATGGGCATCTAGAAAGAATGGATGAGAAATGGATAACTAAGAAAATATTCAAATACATCACTAGACTGAAAGCTTCAACGAAGTGGGTAGAAGAGGTAAAAAAGAAATGCAATAGAAAGTGGACTTACAAGGGATATGATTCACAACAGAAAATAATTTAGAAGCCGAGTTGACAGCATCAAAACATTCCAAGAGAAACCACCAAAATGTAGACCCAAAATGGTTGTATCTGAGAAAGAAAGGAAGATTAGAAGTGAAAGGATGAAGAGGTTCTGGAAGAAGAAGAAGAAGCCTTAGGTTCAATGCAGTCCATAGGCTGCCAAATTTGGAAACAAGAAGAATAAGAATAAGAAGAATGAAAACGGAGGCACTACAAATCTCAGATTTGTGAACATTTTATTTGTTTCTATTCGCCGGCTTTGGTCAGCCGGGTCAGCTGCCATGAAGACTATTTTCTGTTGCCTGCAATAGAACCTGCATCATGTGTGCCCACAAGGCCGCCACCTTCGTTGAAAATTAAAAACCACGTAATTTGAAATTGTCGTGACATGCCCCCATAATCTTATTTTTGTCACAATTTAGCAAGACTCTAGAGGGGATGCTAGAGGCTTGTTAACCTGGGAGCTTACGCCCCTCAGAATCTCTTTGCCTCCCCCTCCTCCCCCCCACCCCAAGCATAACGGTTACTAACCGGACCTCACCAATCCGTACCAACAGTCTTTTTGGTGGCCTGGTCTTGTAAAGATAGTCTTGGCAACCTTGTAAAATACGCTGTGGCATCGTCCTAGCCCGGCTACATTGGATCTGCAACTTGTGTTTCGCAAAGGCTTAGTGATTTTAAAGGGAATTTTAAAAATTGCATTTCAGTTGTAAATCTCTATTTTCACAGGAAATGAATCACAGTTCAAAATACCGATTCAATTTTCATCCATTCTGTGACAGGAGGCCACCGGCGTTCTAACTTCTCGTTCAGTAATTTAATGATTATTTACATTTTAGCAATATAAATTACTGGAAGTTCACGACTAATACAGCATTGCAACAAAACAACTTGCCACAATACAGAAATTAATAGGCCTATATATTCTACAATGAAATGCGATCATAGTTCTCAATCACAAAAAAGGTAAAAGGAACAAACGAACTTACCTCCTCACAACAAGCTTGACAGACTACCCTTCCATCTGTAGTGAAATTGGGATCCCCTGTGATCCACTGCTTCAACTAGTAGGATTTCGACGATTTTTCTTTTGGTATTGCTGCAAACACACTTCTTCTTCTTCATCCGCTTCACAATAAATCGCAATACGTTCTGAACATAAAGCGTACGCGTACAACAGTTCGCATCGAAAGGGAGGTACAGGGCATATGGGTTGTGCAACATAGTTCGACGTTGACTGGTTCTCGCATATGTCCTAGGAGGTTGGAGGGGTTGAATGTTTCGAGGTCAAATTGTTCCTTGTTTCTCCTGATGGAAATTTCCCTAGAACTAATTCTGGTGACTTCTGAGAATTCCCATTTTTGTTAGTGGGGTAAACAGACATTGAAAAAAGAGAAGATATTTCAGATGAGCACACTAGCTACAATATAATGCACTGGAAGAAAATTGGCTTTTTTAAAATACAGTCAAAAGGCATCAAATAGGCAATTATACTCCAAATAGGCACAAACCACTGAAATAGGCATTTATAGGCACAATAAAACCACCGAAATATAGCTAAAAAGGCCCTAAAATGGATTTATATCTCAAAAGCCTACGTTTCTGAACACAGGAATAAAATAGGTAAATAGGCAAATTCCTGTCTAGTTAGTAGTAGTAGTAGTAGTAGTAGTAGTAGTAGTAGTAGTAGTAGTAATCAGTATGTAATTTTTGTACTGTAACTTAATAGGAAGTACTGATTTATCAAAGATGCAATAAGAACTTTGACTTTAATGTGCCGTATACAATTTGAGTGAGTAGTAGTTACAGAATTTTTGTACATGCAATAGGAACAGTGACTTTCATGTGCCGTGAATCAGATCACTGTATCGATTCAGTAACGTGAATGGAATCAAATGAGTTGATTCAGTAAAATGAATTTAATATCACATCACTACTCCTGAATGACTCCTGACTGACTTGAACTTCTCCAGCGCTTCATTCTTTTTATAAACCAGCAGAAGATTCCAAATAATAGCTCTCACAGTTATCATTTCCAGATCATACTGGCCGCCAGTCCATTGTTGACCATTTTTAGCAACTTCACAAGAGCTCTGCCAACTTATCGTGGGCCTCAACACAATTCACTTCGGCTATTTTATTACTCGTGCTAGCCCCATTCACATTGTCACTGCTCTGGTGGCCCCCTCCCTTGGCCCTCATAGTCACAATAAATTTAGCTTCATATATAAGGACTAATTAACAGTGAGTGAGGCTTATTTTTCTCAGAAGTTTATTACTCTGTTTGGAAGGTAATATGATAGCACGCATGCTCTCTCTCTTTTTCTTTTGTGCCTTTCAGTGTTCAGTCTCAGGCCTCTGTGAATTTACTATATGCCTCTACAATCCTCTGTTTGTAGCCTCGATTAATACCATACATCTTATCTTTATCTCGTTAGAAACCGAGTCTAACCATCGTCTTCTAGGTCTCCCCCACTTTTCTTACCTTCCAATGTAACCAATCCTCCTCCATTCACCTCACATGACCATCACCAAAGCTGGTTTATGCCTACCACTTCATCCATCATGTTCATTCCCAATTTATCCTTTATTTCATTCTGAGTAACCTCTGCCATTGTTCTCGCCTGTTTTTATCAGCGATCATTCTTGCTGCCTCCATGTCTGTTACTTCTAACTTAGGAGTAAGGTATCCTAAGTCCACTCAGTTTTCACTCCTGAATAGAAAAGTCTGTCTGAAAACAGACCGGTGTAAAGATAGTTTTGTTTGGGAGCTAACTTCTTTCTCACAGAATCTTGTTGTTTGCAACTGCGAGTTCACTGCATTAGCTATGCTTCACCTTGATTCTATCTCACTCATTATACTACCATCTCTGAATAAAACACAGCCTAAATATGTGAAATGATCTACCTTTTCCAATTTTGTATTTCCAACTTGACACTCAGTTCTCTTTGGTTTCTTCCCTACTGTTCAAAATGCTAGTTCTCATATACTCATCACACTTATTTTCAAGTTTGAAGATATTTGTATTAGACTGCAGGCTTTTAGCACGTTCTGTCATTAAGACCAAGTCATTGGTACAGCCCAAACTGCTTACTACATTTTCACCTAACTCGATTCGTCCCTGCCACTTAATACGGTACCTTTCAGTAGATGTTCATGTAAACTATGAACAAAGGTGAAAGATTACAGTCTTGTCTAACCCTTGTAACTACCTTGCACCAAGAACTCAGTTTACCATCAATTCTCACTGTAGCCCAATTGTCAACATAAATGCCTTTGCCAGCTTACAAGCTATTATTAAAATATCTTAATCCCATGATCCTTCAGTATAACTAACATTTTTTTCCCCTTGGTACTCTGCCACATGCCTTCTCTAGATCTACAAAACTTAACTGCCTATTCCTCGTGTGGCATTTTTCACTTACCTGGTGCATACTGAAAATCTGATCCTTACAGCCCCTCTGTGGTCTGAAACCACATTGGTTTTCATCCAGCGTACTTTCAATTGTTGATTGCACCCTCCCTCCAAACTGCCAGTTAACACCTTGCCTTGTATACTAATGAATGAAATACTTAAATGCAGTAGTTGTTGCAATCCTTCCTGTTCCCTTGCTTATAGATAGGTGTATTTACTGCTTTTGTCCAATCGGAGGGTATCTTACTAACATTCCATACTAATGTTATTACTCTCTGAAGCCATTTTATGCCTGCCTTCCCTCTATGTTTCACCATTTCATGCCCAGTTTCATCTATTTCTGCTGCTTTATGACAATGGAGTCTATTTATCATCCGTTCCACTTCAAGTGTAATTTCACTAACATGACTGTTTCCTCCTCATGAACTCAGTTGTTTGGGATGCCAACAGAAAGATTTCCTTTTATGTTCAGAAGATTTTTTAAAATTTTCCCTCCACGTATCCAGTGAGTTAAAGTTATGTTCAGTTCATCCTACTATATCAATGGTGTGGGTTACTGTAGTCACCTCCTTGTTCGTGAACATGGGCAACGGCTGAGTGGCCTAGTAAGTGGTCCTGACAGTCAGGATAGCAGTTGCTATGGAATGGGAGTAGGCATCTTGGACATATTCTCCTTGTGCTCAGGCGGCTAGGACTATACAATCCACTGGTGGTCCATAACCCGTTAGAGGAGAGATCCTCATTTGGACTATGTGCAAGTAGGGTAGCATCCTGCTTCATGAATTTGCTGAGCTCAGAACATTTTAAGCAAGCCTCGGGCCTATGGGAGTAATGGAGTCCTACTCTAATTTGACAGGCGAAGGATTCCTTGGAAACAACTTAGCAAACAAAATTGAATTCGATGGGGAGCTATCAGTATTAATGGGGCTTATGGAAGAAAGAAGTAGAACTGGCTGAGTCAGCAAAGAGGATGGATCTGGATGTACTAGGAGTAAGTGGTATTCGGGTAAGGGGAGATAACGAGGAAGAGATAGATTATAAAGTGTACTTGATGGGTGTTAGAAAGGGAAGGGCAGAGTATGGGGTAGGGCTGTTTATCAGGAATACCATTGCATTCAACATTCTGTTAGGCACGTAAATGAGCGAATGATGTGGGTAGATTTGTCAGTTGGTGGAATTAGGACGAGAGTTGTCTCAGTGTATTCACCATGTGAGGGTGCAGATGAGGATGAAGTTGACAAGTTTTACGAAGCATTGAGTGACATCGTAGTCAGGGTCAACAGCAAGGATAGAATAGTGCTATGGGTGATTTCAATGCAAGAGTAGGAAATAGAACTGATACGAAAGGGTGATTGGTAAATGTGGGGAAGATATGGAAGCTAATGGGAATGGGAAGCGTTTGCTTGACTTCTGTGCTAGTATGGATTTAGCAGTTACGAATACATTCTTCAAGCATAAATCTATAGGATATAGAAAGAGAATGGTTGGCATACAGGGATGCTGTAGTAGAAACAGCAAGGGAATGCCTAGGAACAACTGTGTGTAAAGATGGGAAAAGGCAAACATCTTGGCGGAATGAAGAAGAAGAGCAGCTTGTAAATGTAAAAAGAAGACATATCAGAAATGGCTCCAAACAAGGGCCAAGGCAGACAGGAATTTGTACGTAGAGGAAGGAAACAGAGCGAAGCAAATAGTTGTTGAATCCAAAAAGAAAACTTGGGAAGATTTTGGTAATAACCTGGAAAGGCTAGGTCAAGCAGCTGCGAAACCTTTCTGGACAGTAATAAAGAATCTTAGGAAGGGAGGGGAAAAGGAAATTAACAGTGTTTTGAGTAATTCAGGTGACCTCATAATAGATCCCACGGAATCACTGGAGAGGTGGAGGGAATATTTTGAACATCTTCTCAACGTAAAAGGAAATCTTCCTGGTGGTGTTGCAAACAGCCAAGCTCATGGGGAGGAGGAAAATGATGTTGGTGAAATTACGCTTGAGGAAGTGGAAAGGATGGTAAATAAACTCCATTGTCATAAGGCAGCTGGAATAGATGAAATTAGACCTGAAATGGTGAAGTATAGTTGGAAGGCAGGGATGAAATGGCTTCATAGAGTAAGATTAGCATAGAGTGTTGGTAAGGTACCTGCAGATTGGACAAAAGCAGTAATTGCACCTATCTATAAGCAAGGGAACAGGAAGGATTGCAACAACTATTGAGGTATCTCATTGATTTGTATACCAGGCAAAGTATTCACTGGCATCTTGGAAGGGAGGGTGCGATCAGTAGTTGAGAGGAAGTTGGATGAAAACCAGTGTGGTTTCAGACCACAGAGGGGCTGTCAGGATCAGATTTTCAGTATGTTGCAGGTAATTGAGAAATGCTACGAGAGAAATAGGTAGTTGTGTTTATGTTTCGTAGATCTAGAGAAAGCATATGACAGGGTGCCGAGGGAAAAGATGTTCGCCATATTGGGAGACTATGGAATTAAAGGTAGATTATTAAAATCAATCAAAGGCATTTATGTTGACAATTGGGCTTCAGTGAGAATTGATGGTAAAATGAGTTCTTGATTCAGGGTACTTACAGGGGTTAGACAAGGCTGTAATCTTTCACCTTTGCTGTTCGTAGTTTACATGGATCATCTGCTGAAAGGTATAAAATGGCAGGGAGGGATTCAGTTAGGTGGAAATGTAGTAAGCAGTCTGGCCTATGCTGACGACTTGGTCTTAATGGCAGATTGTGCCGAAAGCCTACAGTCTAATATCTTGGAACCTGAAAATAAGTGCAATGAGTATGGTATGAAAATTAGCCTTTCGAAGACTAAATTGATGTCAGTAGGTAAGAAATTCAACAAAATTGAATGTCAGATTGGTGATACAAAGCTAGAACAGGTCAATAATTTCAAGTATTTAGGTTGTGTGTCCTCCCAGGATGGTAATATAGTAAGTGAGATTGAATCAAGATGTAGTAAAGCTAATCCATTGAGCTCGCAGTTGCGATCAACAGTATTCTGTAAGAAGGAAGTCAGCTCCCAGACAAAATTATCTTTACATCGGTCTGTTTTCAGACCAACTTTACTTTACGGGAGCGAAAGCTGGGTGGACTCAGGATGTCTAATTCATAAGTTAGAAGTAACAGACATGAAAGTAGCAAGAATGATTGCCGGTACAAACAGGTGGGAACAATGGCAGGAGGGTACTCGGAATGAGGAGATAAAGGCTAAGTTAGGAATGAACTTGGTGGATGAAGCTGTATGCATAAACCGGCTTCAGTGGTGGGGTCATGTGAAGTGAATGGAGGAGGATAGGTTACCTAGGAGAATAATGGACTCTGTTATGGAGGGTAAGAGAAGTAGAGGGAGACCACGATGACAATGGTTAGAGTCTGTTTGTAACGATTTAAAGATAAGAGGTGTGGAACTAAATGAGGCCACAGCACTAGTTGCAAATAGAGGATTGTGGCGACGGTTAGTAAATTCAGAGGCTTTCAGACTGAGCGCTGAAAGGCATAACATTATCATTAATGTATGTATGTATATCATACACTGACTGACAGAACAAATGCAACACCAAGGAGGAGTGGTTCGAAAGGGATGCAAGTTGGGGGAAAAACAGAGACGGCACGGACGAATAATTGATGTTTATTTCAAACCGATATGCAGGTTACACAATGCGCACGGCATCGACTCAGTAGGGTGTAGGACCACCGCGAGCGGCGATGCACGCAGAAACACGTCGAGGTACAGAGTCAATAAGAGTGCGGATGGTGTCCTGAGGGATGGTTCTCCATTCTCTGTCAACCATTTGCCACAGTTGGTCGTCCGTACGAGGCTGGGGCAGAGTTTGCAAACGGCGTCCAATGAGATCCGGAGAGTACGCTGGCCACGGAAGCAGCTGTACACCTCGTAGAGCCTGTTGGGAGATGCGAGCAGTGTGTGGGTGGGCATTATCCTGCTGAAACAGAGCATTGGGCAGTCCCTGAAGGTACGGGAGTGCCACCGGCCGCAGCACATGCTGCACGTAGCGGTGGGCATTTAACGTGCCTTGAATACGCAGTAGAGGTGACGTGGAATCATACGCAATAGCGCCCCAAACCATGATGCCGCGTTGTCTAGCGGTAGGGCGCTCCACAGTTACTGCCGGATTTGACCTTTCTCCACGCCGACGCCACACTCGTCTGCGGTGACTATCACTGACAGAACAGAAGCGTGACTCATCGGAGAACACGACGTTCCGCCATTCCCTCATCCAAGTCGCTCTAGCCCGGCACCATGCCAGGCGTGCACGTCTATGCTGTGGAGTCAATGGTAGTCTTGTGAGCGGACGCCGGGAGTGCAGGCCTTCTTCAACCAATCGACGGGAAATTGTTCTGGTCGATATTGGAACAGCCAGGGTGTCTTGCACATGCTGAAGAATGGCGGTTGACGTGGCGTGCGGGGCTGCCACCACTTGGCGGCGGATGCGCCGATCCTCGCGTGCTGACATCACTCGGGCTGCGCCTGGACCCCTCGCACGTGCCACATGTCCCTGCGCCAACCATCTTCGCCACAGGCGCTGCACCGTGGACACATCCCTATGGGTATCGGCTGCGATTTGACGAAGCGACCAACCTGCCCTTCTCAGCCCGATCACCATACCCCTCGTAAAGTCGTCTGTCTGCTGGAAATGCCTCCGCTGACGGCGGCCTAGCATTCTTAGCTATACACGTGTCCTGTGGCTCACGACAACACGTTCTACAATGACTGTCGGCTGAGAAATCACGGTACGAAGTGGGCCATTCGCCAACGCCGTGTCCCATTTATCGTTCGCTACGTGCGCAGCACAGCGGCGCATTTCACATCATGAGCATACCTCAGTGACGTCAGTCTACCCTGCAATTGGCATAAAGTTCTGACCACTCCTTGGTGTTGCATTTGCTCTGTCAGTCAGTGTATATTACTTGATTTGCTCTATGAGGTTTCCACCCATCTGGAAGAGAATGTTGCTTGCATTCTGCTCCTCCGGAGTCTCTTCCATGTTGTAGTTTGTGAAATGCAAACAGGGTCTACAATATAGAACACTGCAGGCAACCAAAGTATAGTATGTTTCTATCATTTGTTGGTATTATGTCTGAAACTGCACTGTTTCCAGGTATGTATGTTAAAAATGTGTAACTGTAAAGAAGCTGTGAATAGAAAACAATCTCTCTCATTGTTGAGCAGTCCTCACTTGTTTGTTTATTTTGGGAAATTTAATATTACTTTTATACATCTTCTATTTTTATAAATTAATTTAATGATTTTCATGTTTCAGGATCTAATGCTGTCAAACAGTGAAGTGATTTGTCATATCTTCGCCCAAGTGAAAAGAATGGATTTTGAAACTCCTTAAATATTAGTAATTATAAACAATGGTGAAGCAGTGGAGTTGTATTTAATAGGCCAGAGATGTTATATTCATGTAAGGGTGCCTTTTAAACTATTTACTAGTGATGCAGATTTGATTGGGTATTTGTTTAAGTTATGGATATTGAAGTACTTTAGCAATTTACTGTGTGGAAGTTTTAAAGAATTCAGGAAGAAGTACATTTATTGAAGTAAATGTTTATGTGGTATGTGCAAGTAATTCTCAGGGCTATTAAAATTTGATGATGTTTCCTCTTGTTCATGTTTTGCCTTGGTTTACTAGGTTTTTCTGTGACAGTAATACTATTTATAAGATAATATTGTCTGTAGAAACAATATTTTGGCATGCAGATTTCATTTTGTAAATAAAGATGCTTGGTCATAAAATAAATACAGTCTACATTAAATAATTATTCAAAGATGCAACAAATACCTTAATTTTCAGGGTTATCATGTAGCAGTGTAAATCGTACATCAGGTACCAGTTCTATATTTCACCACCTTGATACACTTTCATTTAATTGATACAATTATTCCTATGTATTGATAATTAAAATGACAAACATTGATTAAAAATATTATTTACAAATAAATTTAAAACATCTTTCTTATCCATGAAAGAATGAAGTTTTTACGAGGGTCTTACTGAAACTATTATGGGACTGCTTTTCATCAACCTTGATTTGTTATTGAAAAACCACATGCCCTTGTAATTTGTAGATTTTTCGTCAACTTTAAACGTACTCTTTGCGCACATTTTCCCACCGATCTGCTAACTTGAAAATATATTTGTGGTAAAACTCTGTTCCAGCAATCCACAGATGCTTTCTATATGTCCTCTCTCATCTTGTAGCAGTGGCCTGTCATTTGTTCCTTCAAAAAACTGAAAAGATGATAGAGAGTGCTATGTCAAGACTGTAAGCTGAATGCAGCAGAATTCCCCATCCCAGTTTTCCAATTTCTCTTTGGTGAACTGAGCAGAGTGAGGGTACGCGTTACAATGTCGATGGACGATTTCCTTTCGTGGTAGTTCATTAGAGCTTGTGAAGTATAATCGTAATCACAAAGACGAACACACGGGATGCTGTCAGTTGTGTACACTATTTTATTTACAAATTCTATACACATTACATACATGCATTAATGAACCCGCATCTTGACAAACATTCGACTGGTACATTAGCATGTCAACTGATTACCAACACAACAAAATCACAACATGAGTTCACACACTCGACTAACGATTTGTACTAACAAGTCTCACTAACAACTCTACACTATCTCCCAAGACTGCCTCTTTATATACATTGCCTGGCCAGGCTTTTAGAAAAGTATGACTCAACATGTTTTTCTCGAATCTTCTCGAGTCTCCAATAACCTATGTACAAATGGATCGAACATTCTATAAACCTCTAGTGACAAAGATGCGTTGTTCTGGACTATTACCCTGTGTTGCATGACATTACATTGGATTTACATATCATATTTACAGGTAATAATAAATTATATACTACTAGCAAGATACCCGTGCTTCGCTACGGTATTATACTGAAATTTATAATTGAATGCTTATTGTTTTAGATATATAATCCGCCGAAATTTGTGATCTGACTCGTTTTCGGCGAGAATCCACCAAAATTCCCGATCTGACTCGTTTTCTATTAGATTACGGCGTGTCTCCTCCCATTTTTCAATCTTCCTTTCCAGCAATCGATTTTTTACTTCCCGGGCTAGGCTCAGGTATTCCTCCCGGTCAGTTGGGTCCGTAAATCTTTGCCATCTTTTCCTATAATCATTTTTAATATGGATAAAATCCTTCAGAAGATACGGCGTGGTGTCATATTGGGTGCCTTGGCGGCACTGAACACGCGGCCGGACTGCATTCTTAGTCATTAGCCGTCCAGGAGCCGTTTCCAGCGCGTCAGCATATTTGACGACGGTCCGGAACATTATTATTATTATTATTATTATTATTATTATTATTATTATTATTAATAATATTATTATTATTACTATTATGTGTAGCTGGAATGGTTGATGACAGGGAAAACCGGAGTATCCGGAGAAAAACCTGTCCCGCCTCCGTTTTGTCCAGCACGAATGTCACATGGAGTGACCGGGATTTGAACCACGGAACCCAGCTGTGAGAGGCCGGCGCGCTGCCGCCTGAGCCACGGAGGATCCTTATAAGTACATTAATAACAGTAAAATCAATTGGTCTCACCTCCTTCTACACCCCACCGCCGTTAAGTTTATTTACCGCACCCCCCCCCCCCAAAAAAAAAATTAAAAGAAGGCTTGTTTCTTCATGTTTAAGTAAGATTCCAAACACCAATGTTCACGTCTATTACCTTTAGTTTTGAGGTATAAGTATCCCCATAAAAGTAATTTACTTTTTTCATTTCATTTCACACTACTCCCCCCCCACCTAAGTGAACTTTCCCGCAAAAATACTTGTTTCTTTAATAGTAAAGGATCTTCTAAATACCAATTATCACGACTCTAAATTCCTCAGTTTTTTATTTATGTGTCCTCATGAAAGGAAATCGACTCCTTTACACCCCCGCCCTCCAAGATGGTTTCCCGCCCAAAACGCGTTTTTCTTTGTTTTTAAAGGAGATCCAAATACGAATTTTCACGTCTGTAACAACTTTAGTTTTTATTAGATGTATGTATTCTCATACAATTAAGCCAATTAATTTTTCAATTCTTTCATCCCCCCCCCCCCCCGCTTCATTGGATTTTAAGAGAATACGTGTTTCATTACCTTTAAAGCAGATTGAAAATATCAAATTTCACGTCTGTAACATCTTCATTTTTGATATATCAGTAGCCTAAATAAAAGAATTCAACACCATTTTCAGTCACTTTTACCCCCCCCCCCTCCGCCAAAGTGATATTTCCGAAAACTAAAAATACACGTTTCTTTATGTTTAATAGAGATAAAAAATACCATTTTTCACTTCTGTAACATGTTAAGTTTTTTTTAGATATACTGTAAAAATTCTCATTTTAAAATTTCACCCCTTTTGAGTTCCCCTTAAGTGGAGTTTCCAAAAACAAATCACCTATGTTTCTTTACATTTACAGGAGATTCCAAACACCCACTTTTTACGTCTGTAACATTTTACGTTTCCAAGATATTCTGTAGATATAGTCTTTCAAAAAATTCACCCCAATTTGTCACTCCTGTTTAACCGCCATTAATTGGATTTTCCAAAAACTAAAAAATACGTGTTTCTTTATTTTTAAAGGAGATCCCATATACAAATTTTCAGTTCTGTAATATCTTTCGTTTCTGACATATATGTATCCTCATTAAAGGCATTCAACCCATTTTTCACCCTTTTACACCCCTCCTATTGGGATTTACAGGAAACAAAAAAAAATACGTGTTCCTTTATTTTTAGAGGAGATTCCAACTACCAATTTTTACATCTGTAAATTTTAAAGTTTTAAGATGTAGACACACTCATTTTAAAAAATTCACCCCCCCTTTTCACCCCCCAATACTTGGATTTTCCAAAAACGAAAAAATACGTGTTTCTTTACTTTTAAAGTAGATTACAAATACCAATTTCAAGGTCTGTAATATCTTCAGGTTCTGAAATATAAGTAGCCTCGTTAAAGGAATTCAACCCATTATTCACCCTTTTACACCCTTCTTATTGGGATTTTCCGAAAACAAAAGAATACGTGTTTCTTTATTTTTAAAGGAGATTCTAAATACCAATTTTTACATCTATAAACTTTAAATGTTTTGAGATATAGATACACAAATTTTTAAAAATCACCCCCTTTTCACCCCCCCAATTAATTGGATTTTCCAAAAACAAAAAAATACGTGTTTCTTTTTAAAGGAGATCCCAAACACCAATTTTCATGTCTGTAATATCTTCAGGTTCTGAAATATAAGTAGACTCATGAAAGGCATTCGACCCCTTCTTCAACCTTTTCCACCCTTCCTATTAGGATTTTCCGAAAACAAAATATACGTGTTTCTTTATTTTTAAAGGAGATTCTAAATACCAATTTTCACATCTATAACGTTTAAAAGTTTTGAGATATAGATACACTCATTTTAAAATATTACCCCCTTTTCCCCCCTCCCTTAATTGGATTTTCCAGAAACAAAAAAATACGTGTTTCTTTATTTTTAAAGGAGATCCCAAACACCGATTTTCAGGTCTGTAATATCTTCAGTTTCTGAGATATAAGTAGCCTCATTAAAGGCATTCAACCCTTTTTCCACCCCTTTTCACTCCTCCTATTGCGATTTTCCGAAAACAAAAAAATACGTGTTTCTTTATTTTTAATGAAGATTCTAAATACCAGTTTTTACATCTGCAAACATTAAAAGTTTGGAGATATAGATTCACTCATTTTAAAAATTCACCCCCTTTTCACCCTCCCATTAATTGGCTTTTGCAAAAACAAAAAAATACGTGTTCCTTTATTTTTAAAAGAGATCAAAAGTACCAATTTTCAGGTCTGTAATTTCTTCAGTTTCTGAGATATAAGTACCGGTATCCTGATTAAAGGCATTCAACCCCTTTTTCACCCCTTTTCACCGCTCCTATTGGGATTTTCTGAAATCTAAAAAATACGTGTTTCCTTATTTTCAAAGAAGATTCTAAATACCAATTTTTACATTTGTAAACTTTTAAAGTTTTGAGATATAGGTGCACTCATTTTAAAACTTCACCCCCCCCTTTTCACCCCCTTGGCAACGGAATATCCAAAAATCCTCTCTTAGCGAGCACCTACATCTTAATATGAATGTATCCCCAAAATTTCATTTCATTATGTCCAGTAGTTTTGGCTCGGCGATGATGAATCAGTCAGTCAGTCAGGACAAGCTATTTTATATATATATAGATTAATTACGTGTTCATACATTAAATAGACTCTTATTAATATACATACAGCAGATGTATCGTGACATAATCTCTCATGTTTTGTTACACAAGACTGATCATACAACACACAAATAATATGACCACGATTTATACAAAATAAAGTCCGTACATAACTACGTAAATAATAATGTATGTTCAGTCCTCAGTCCTAAGGCTGGTTGGATCCTCAACAGCTCCGCCATCAGCTGTCATAGATGGCCTAGGCATCACTGAAGAGACGTACTAGGGATAAGAGGAGTGAGGTAGTCTCCCGTTGCTTTCCTCGCTGAGCCAGGAGTTGCAGTTACATATCAGTCTGCCAAGCCCACTGAAATGCATGCATTAACTGACCCTATAAGCAACATTCACACCATTCATAGCCGGGACTGGATGCTAGTAAATAATAAATTAATAATAATACTAAGAGACTTAAACAACTTCATAATAATAATAATAATAATAATAATAATAATAATAATAATAATAATACCACCTATTAATCGAACTCTATTTTTCTACTATTTACCCATGGAATGGAAATTCGGAATTGCTAGGCGGGCAATAATTCCATTGTGGAGATTTATCTCCCGTATGCAGTTAGACTGTGCCTTTTATAATGGGCTTCTGATAAGTTCACCTGCATACACCCTAGCGTCAGTGGATAGGGTCTGACACATCCCACTTTGATGAGTCTAGTGTCAGACCTAAGACAAAATGCTGGTTAATAGAGCAAATGCCTGAAAACCTTACATCTGATATGATTTACCCATGGATTTAGAGAATTGTTTCCAAATTATACTAGTCCATTACACTTGCATCAGTATTTAGAGATAACAGCAAGGATTTATGGCTTTTCCAGGTTAAAGAAATTCAACCAGAATGTATTGCAGTATACAAGATGATAGTGCCTGTAACTTTCTCAGTAGACTGTCTTTGCTTTCATTTTTGTTGGCAAATTCTGATGATACCATTCCTTTCTCTGTCACTTTGTTTCTGGTTCATAATGATAGAACCATCTTTCATCACCTATCACAATAGCCCATAATAAATCATCTCTTTCATTTTGAAAACTATGAAGATGATCTTATAGGATGGTTTTTCTCTTTGGTCAAATGTTTTTCCTGGTGGCTACAAACTTTTCTGTAGCTAAGCTTGCAATCATTTCCTGCTCTGTACTGTGTCCAGCTGCAAGTTTTGCAGCAATTGTATCCATAATGACGTGTCTTTCCATGTTGTGTTTCATTGGAGGCAGTTTGAGGGTGACTGCTACGAGGCTGATCTTGGATTCTGTGTTTCCATTTTTGATACTTAAATTTAAGACTGCTTGCCGAGACTACCTGCTGAATGCAGCTGACTAACTTGTATGACTGGAAAGAATGAATGATTGTATGAATGTGAGTTAGAAAAGTGTAAAGTATTTTTGTGTAGGTTATCATTTATTATATAATATGTACTCAAACTCTGCTCTCAATGATGTGTACAGTGGTTAAGTGTAAGAGAGGGCCAAGAGCCCTAACTTCGCCACCTACAAAGGCATGATAAATAAATAAATAAATAAATAAATAAATAAATAAATAAATACTGTTAGCGTCCATAAACACATCTCCATTTGCACACTGAAGTCTGTGGTGAATTTCATCAGCCAGAATTTCCTCTTGAACAAGAATTCAGTGACAACACTTTGTCAAAACGAAACATCTCTGTCAGGTATTTTATAACAACTGCGTATGCTCACATGTTCGAAGTTAGCTATAACACACTACCTCTAAACACATTGTGTGATGTCTGAAGATTGTGGTGATGCCCTTTTTCTTAAATGTTATGTTGGTGGATGACTTTTTAATGTTGCATAATTACCATTTTTAGTATGACCTTCATAATCATCATAATTTTATCATTTTCATTTCTCCTTGTCAAGCTCCTGATAGTTTGGGATATTGATGGTACTACTCCACTGTTGTCTCACCTTCTACCACTCCTTTTCAGCAGTTGTATTCCATTTTGGTCTCCTTTTTGTTTTTGACAGAGTCTATTCATCTTGCTCTGGGTCTTCCTCTTGCCATCTTTCCCTCTATCTTAGCCTCCAACATTTGTTTTTGTATCCTTCCCTCCTCCATCCTCAAACCATGTCCAAGCCATCTCAATTTATTCTTCTCCACTCAGTTTTTCTACCCTTATTTTTTTCTGACCTCAAAATTTCTTACTTTGTCTCGCCTTGTCTTCCCTACCTTGCACCTCAGGAACTTAATTTCACTGGCCTGAATTTTACTCTCATCTCTTGCTGTCTGTGTCCAAGTCTCTGATGCATACGTTAATATTGGGGTATAGTACATCTTGTACTATGACGAATAGAATACGTTGTGAGATTACTCACCGAGTTCAAGCGCACTCCCACAGAGCGGCGCTAGTGGAGCCAGTCACCAATGCTACGTGGTCAGCTATTTTCATGGAGGTTACACTGATACGCAAATAAACAAACAAAACACCCAGTTGTTTAGACTTACAAATAATAATAAAATCCTCAGTACCCATGAAAAAATATCTGACTTTTAACAACAGAACACACGAGATAAAATGGAATATTACGAAAAGGGAAAGCAATATTGTGCTTTGCATACTTAAAAAAAAAGACTTTTTAAACAGAGCACATAAAACAATACATTCCGTATTCTTAATCTCCTCCTCTGCAAACCATGTGACCTTGCCGCGGTGGAGAGGCTTGCATGTCCCAATGAAGCAGATAGCCAAGCCGCATGTGCGACCATACCGGATGGGAAACCATACTAACAAATGGTTCATCGAAAGGGGGGTAGCAGCCTTTCGGAAGTTGCAAGGGTGGCAGTCTAGATGATTGACTGATATGGCCTTGTAATAATACCCAAACCCCTGTGGGTGGGGGACACAGACGAATAATACACCCACGGTATCCCCTGCCTGTCGTGAGAGGCAACTAAAAGGGGTGACCAAGGGATGATTGAATTAGAACCATGAAACTACTTTTGATTCGTACCATCACGCGGGGAACACCATGGGTTGCCTGTACTTGCGAGTTGTACCACTATATTCGGTACGAAATGGGTTTGTGATTAGTAGCAGTCATGAGCTTGGCCTGGGGGTTTCCAGTACTCGCGCATCGTACCCATGTGAGCAACACCACTGGTCTGGGTGTTGCGTGCGAGTTGTACCACTATATGAGCAACACCGTAGGTCTGCGTTGCCTTTGATTAGTACCCACTATGCGAGGAACACCACGGGATAGTGTGGTTAGTACATCTAGGTGAGGAACCTCATTGGTTTGCGTTGGCTATTAGTGGCGCCATTGTGCGAGAAACACCATAGGTTTGCGTTACCTATACAAAGTACAATACTTGTGAGTAGTACCATCTTGTGTGGACCACCGTGAGCCTTCGCTATTTTTGATTAGTACCCCAACATGACAAATACCATGGTTCTACTTTACTCGCGACATGTACCTTTCTGAGGGGCCTTAGACCTGGATTTTGGACCCCTTTAGACATCAAGCATCCTCGATTCAGGATTGTGCTTTATGAGTGGTCCCTTGGTCAGTAATGAATTATCTATGATCTTTTTTTTGAGTTGGATCCACTCCTTTTTTGTTTGATCATTTTTTTCTTGTTTTTTGGTTCATGTCCCTCCATTCCTTCTTCATGACGATTTTTTTAAATTTTGGTCAGTGGATGGTTTTGAATTTTTTTGTTGTCATTCCATTTCGTACCGTTAGGGGCCGATGACCTCGATGTTAGGCCCCTTTAAACAACAATCATCATCATCATCATCAGTAATACCCAACATGGCCTAACTGTGTTGATACTGCTACACGGCTGAAAGCAACGGGAAACTACAGCCGTAACTAGCTCCCCAGGACATGCAGCTCTCTCTGTATGAATGATGTACTGATAATGGCTTCCTCCTGGGTAAAATATTCTGGAGTTAAAATAGTTCTCCATTCGGATCTCCGGGTGGGGAATACGCGAGAGGGGCGATCATCAGGAAGATGGATACTGACATTCTGCGAGTCGGAGCATGGAATGTTAGAAGTTTGAATCGTTGTGGTAGGTTAGAGAAACTGAAAAGGGAGATGGATAGATTCAAGTTAGATGTAGTTGGTATAAGTGAAGTACGTAGGCAGGAAGAACAGGATTTTTGGTCAGGCAATTACAGATTTATCAACACCAAATCAAACAGTGGAAATGCATAGATGAAAGGTATCCACAAAATGTCACTAATATTTATCCCAAATGGAATATAATAATTCATTTTACTCAAAGTGTAAAGTCTGCGGTAAATTAAGAAATAGTACGAAATATTTTACTTGCAGGGAATAATATGGATAGATACTTTACTGCCTTTAAAAAAAAAATGATATTTGTTCGTGGCGTCAACCTATGAAGATCTTTTGCCACTACTTTGACCATTTGAAAGGAACCTGTGTGTAAGTGGAATTGTGGAAGTGTAGAGTGTTGAATGTGAGGCAAGGAATGTTAAGGACAACACAAACACCCAGTCTCCAGGTCAGGGATATTAATCAATTACAATTAAAAACCCTTGACCTAGCCGGGAATCGAACCCGGGGCCACTGGGTGACAAGCGGACGCGTTGCCCCCTACACCGCGGGGCTGGACAAGTTTTTGAATTAATTAGGTGTCGTTTTCTTCATGTTGCTCATTCATTTTATGCCCTAACTCATTCATTAAATGATATATTTATTGGTCCAGGGATCATGCTATTTTGCTGTTTGAACTGCCTGTGCTAGCTATATGGACAAAGATAATGACAATTCACAGACATAGCACTCCTATTCGTCGGTGCAAGCCCTGGAACTCAAGAAAGAAACAAAAGACGGCACAAGCAGTGGAATACAACATAAAGGAGTCCTGTCTACGGCCCGTAAGTACGTATACATATTTCTCTAGCAACGACAGTATTTCTTAATTTACTGCAAATGTTTCACTTTATTGGTGTAAAAGCAATTATTATGTTCCAGTTGGGACAAATATTACAGTGACTTTTCGTGGATACCTTTGGTCTACATAACCGCAGGAGTTGGTATAATGTAACACTGAGTTACAAAATGAAATCTTTTTTCAAGGCTTTTAGTTTTGATGGGTGATTGTAATGTAGTTTTGCCTCCTGTTTATGAATCTGAAATTAAATTTTATGAATCACTTAAGGATTTTACAGAATTTAAAATTAAGTATTTAATTAATCTATAATATCACTTACAGCAAAGTTTGGGAATTAAACACCAGTAAAGTAACTATAACTAACTTAAAATAAAAAGAATACGGAAAACAATTTCTTATTTACCTTGTTTGTGAACATGTATGTATGTGTATGTTCCGTCTTCAGCCCTAAGGCTGGTTGGATCCTCAACAGCTCCGCCATCAGCTGTCATAGATGGCCTAGGCATCACTGAAGAGGCGTACTAGGGAAATGAGGAGTGAGGTAGTTTCCCGTTGCTTTCCTCACCGAGCCAGAAGTTGCTATTACATATCAGTCTGCCAAGCCCACTGAAATGCATGCACCAACCGACCCTATGAGCAACATTTTCACACCATTCATAGCAGGGACTGGCTGCAGAAGGAATGGCATTACTTGCATCACTCATACCTCAGTCACTTTCATATTGTCAAAGCCAACTATATGACAGAGACAGATCAATGAAAGTAACAAAATTACTCTAGCTCATACCAGAAGACATAGTGTACTGTAAACACTAGGTCCTGCCAGCAAAGGCAATTTGTGAACATATAAAATTAAATTCTACAAATGGCAAGTCCAGGATACAATTTTCTTGACTTAAACTCTCTTCCTTTTGCTGCGGAAGTGTGATCTTCGTGATCGTCTGACGTGTTGCAACTCCGGATTGTCCCTCTTCATAGACCAGCAATAGTCAGCTAACATCACAGCATTCCACCTGCCCTGATAACGTGTTTCTCTTTCATATCCTGGTGGAACCGCTCCCCATGTTCTTCACTAAAATCTCCTAAGTTTTCAGGGAAAAAGTCGAGGTGACTGTGAAGGAAATGTAGCTTGACACTCATATTACAACCTAAATTTTTCATAGCCATCGACATATCTTCTATGATTTTCTTGTAATCCGGATGCTTCCTGTTCCCTAAAAATCTGTTTATCACATTCTTGAAACCTATCCAAGCCAATCTTTCCTCAAAGGTCATCAACGCCTCAAATTGTTCATCTGTCGTAAGGCTTCGTATCTGTGGTCCCACAAAGATTCCTTCTTTTAGTTTTGCATCAGACAGGAAGGAGAATTTCTGACAGACGTACCTAAAACAGTCATCATCTTTATTCAATCCCTTTGCGAACTGTTTCATGATCCCTAGTTTAATATGGAGAGGTGGCAGAATGATTTTTCTCGTTTCACCAAACATGATCTTATTATATTCTCGTCTCCTGGATCCATTATTGTTCTAGATGGCCATTCCTTTCTAACCCAGTGTGCATCACATCTACGGCTGTCTCACAGGCAGAGGAAACATGGATAATTTGTGTAACCTGACTGTTGTCCAAGAAGCATTCCTATAACTTTTAGATCACCACATACAATCCATTCATGCTCTGAATACTTAATTGCCGTTAATAACATTGCAAGAGTTTCATAGTTTTCCTTCAAGACGTAAGAATACGCTACAGGTATCAAAGCATACTTATTGTGATGTGTAAGAGTACAGTTTTGATATTGTTTACGGTTCCATCGATAAATAACCTCTATTCATTCGTGTTGTATGTAATTCCGTATTTTGATACTACTCCCTCAATGTTCTTACAGTAAACAAGAGGACTCTCTTCAGTGAAGTACTCACAAAATTCTTCTTCTCTTGTTCGGTACCAGGAAAATGTTGTACCTGGAGCTAGCAGTCTTTTCTCCTTTAAACGGGAACCGAGCATTTGTGACAACTCCTTTGAGAGACCCAGATCTCTTACCAAGTCGTTTAGTTCACACTGAGTAAACAACTCTGGTTGTAGCTCTTCTGTGGTTATCAAGATTTCATCGCTGTCACAAGAACCAGACGATGATGATTGCAGGGTTGCTGGTGGGTTATGCACAGGAATGTCAGGTCCATGTGGTACAGGTCTGATTGCTGATTTCAGGTTTGGATATGCAATGCTTTTAATACTTTTCTTGTTATGGCCTTCAACTTTAACCATCCAAAAATAACAATCATCGGTGTGATTTGTTTGCTCTCCTCACACCATCGGAATTCCAAAAGGTAACGACTTCTCCTTCCCCTGAGTCCATTTTCTTAATCCCGTAACACACGTATGACGTAATCTATAATCTTCATTTCCGTATTGACAATTGCACAATTAAAAATAGGAGAGGATTTCCACCAATCAATACTTATTTATTGTATATATTAAACTACAGGACCGGTTTCGACCTCATATTCAAGGTCATCTTCAGCTGAACCATACATACATATTATATAATGAAGCTTTGATTAAGATTGTGGTGTTGAAGGAATGCCATATGATGATGATGTACATTTAGTTACATACAAATGGGGCACGTCTTAGCGTGAATTGGCGTATATGTCATTCTGTACAATATTGCAACTGTACCTATGTCTAAAATGTTGAAGGTCTTAAAACTAGTGTATAAAACACGTCTTATTCTAAACTAACTTATATATATCTACAAGATAAAACAATATATAAAAACACTTCATGCATATGAACATTCGTTCTTGCTTGGTGGTCAATACATCGACTAACTTCCGTATTTAAGTCTTATTCACAGTTGTGAATATGAGGTCGAAACCGGTCCTGTAGTTTAATATATACAATAAATAAGTATTGATTGGTGGAAATCCTCTCCTATTTTTAACACACGTATGACACGCTGCGCGGCGCAAACCTTTTATCTTGGTCGGCTAACTTAACACCGAAATATGCCAGGTAAGCTTTCTTTACGAATGAGGTTATGTTCTCTCTTCTCGATTTCAAAGTCAATGAGCCGCAAATGAAACAAAAGGAGTTGGGATTGTTTACACACTGTCCTCTTGAGGAACTCGCCATTTGTAGACTGATTTGCACTTGTAATATGTATTAAATAGCTATTTAGAGCACGTTTCCAAATGAAACTAAACCAGTTGCAGTGTTCCTCTGTAAACATAGACATCAGACTATCGATTTTACCGCAATTGATAGTTTTCGATTACTCTAATGTACATATTTTATCGATCAGTGCACATTGTTATGTGCAAAAGTTAAAAAAAGGAAAATTACATAATTACAAAAAAAAAACTGTGGGTGTTACAGGAAATCTGATACCATATTTGTAAACAGCTCTAAAAAGTTATCTAAATACACCCATTTTCATGTACAGCCCGAAAATGATGTTACCCAGTGTAATGAATAAGAAAATAGGGCAGCAGGTAAGATACTACCACCAGCATAGTGAAAGGATTATTGTTGTCAAGACAGACACCAAACAAATGCCCACCAGAATAGTACAGGTCTATATGCCCTCTAGTTCAGCAGATGATGAAGAAATCGAAAGAATATATGAAGAGATAGAATATTTAATACAATATGTAAAAGGTAACGAGAATTTAATTGTGTTGGGAGACTGGAATGCAGTGGTAGGCCAAGGAAGAGAAGGTAATACAGTAGAGGTATTGGGATTGGGACAAAGGAATGAAAGAGGAAGTCGGCTGGTTGAATTCTGCACCAATCATAACTTAGTCCTTGCTAATATTTGGTTCAAACCCCACAAATGACGTCTGTATCCGTGGATGAGACCTGGAGACACTGGAAGGTATCAAATAGACTTCATTATGATTAGGCAGAGATTCACAAACCAGGTGCTGGATAGCAAAACTTTCCCAAGAGCAGACGTGGACTCTGACCACAACTTATTGGTCATGAAATGCCATCTGAAGTTGAAGAAATTGAAGAAAGGAAAGAATGCAAAAAGATGGGATCTAGACAAGTTGACAGAAAAGAGTGTGAGGGGCTGTTTCAAGGAACATGTTGCACAAGGACTAAATGAAAAGGCTAAAGGAAACACAGTAGAGGAAGAATGGACAGTTGTAAAGAATGAAGTCTCTAGGGCTGCTGAATAAATGCTAAGAAGAAAAGAAAGATCAACTGAGAATCAGTGGATAACTCAGGATATAGTGGACCTGATTGATGAACGACGAAAGTACAAGAAAGCAAAAAATGAAGATGGCTGAAAAGAATACAGGCATTTAAAGAATGAGTGGATAGAAAGTGCAGGATAACAAAGGAAGAATGGCTGAAGGAGAAGTGCAAGGATGTGGAAGGTTGTATGACGTAGGAAAGGTAGATGCTGCATACAGGAAACTCAAGGAAATCTAGGTGTATGAATATTAAGAGCTCAGATGGGAAACCACTTATAGGAAAAAAAAAACAAGGCTGAAAGATGGTAGGAACATATCCAACAGTTGTATCAAGGTAATGACATATATTGCTGATGAAATGGGAGACCCAATTTTGAGGTCAGAATTTGACAGAGCTTTAAGAGACTTAAATAGGAACAAGGCAGCTGGAACTGATAACATTCCATCTGAATTACTGACTGTCTTAGGAGAAACCAGTATGGCGAGGTTATTCCATTCAGTGTGTAAGATGTATGAGACAGGAGAAGTGCCATCCAATTTTTGGCAGAATGCCGTTGACAAGTGTGAAAACTACCGCACCATTAGTATCTCATGCCTGCAGAATTTTAACATGTATTATTTTCAGAAGAATGGAAAAACAAGTTGAAACTGAGTTGGGAGAAGGATCAGTTTGGCTTCAGAAGAAATGTAGGGACACGTGAAGCAATCCTGACTTTACGTCTGGTCTTAGAGGATCGAATAAAGAAAGTCAAGCCCACATACATGTCATTCGTAGATCTAGAAAAGGCATTTAATAATGTTCATTGGACCAAGCTATTTGAGATTGTGATCGGGATCAGATACAGAGAACAGAGAAGGGGAGTCTTTATGCGAGGATCTTCAAAAGGCAGAAATATTCAGTGAGCAGTATGTAAAGATGAATGGTTACAAGGAAAATATCCAGATAGAGGAGGTCCCATTCACATTGCTTTTTGGTGCCCCATATATGTCTCAAGATTCTTCTTTCCTCCTTCTCCAATTGTATTCATGCTCTCTTGCCCAATGTCAGCGTCTCAGTTACATATATGCAGCATTCCTGATGGTTATCATGTAGTGTCGCAGTTTGGTGTTTCTCAAGAGGTTCTTCTTTCCATATGTAGTCATGGCTGCATATCATAGTTTCAGCAGCAATTGAGCTCTGTCTGTGGTACTTTTGTTTTTTGTACTTTACCCGTGACGTTCTCACCTAGGTACCGGAAGCTGTTGACTCTCTCTACCACTCGGCCTTTTACATTCCAGTCGGTCTTTGTATTCAGTACCTTCGTCTTGTAGTAGGCTATTTTTAGACCAACCTTTGCTGCAGTCCCGGCTAGATTTGCCAGTGCCAACTTCGCGTCTTCTTCCTTCTCATGTAACAATACCATATCATCTGCGAAGGCAAGGCAATCCACTATGACATTGTGTTTGACCTTATATCCAATCTGTACTCCTTCAATTCCCATGGTTCTACTAAATTGTCTCCACTGCATCACCACTTCGTCCAAAAGTAGGTTAAATAATATTGGCGACAGGCCATCCCCTTGTCGGACTCCTGTCTTAATTTCGAAGCTGTCTGACAACATACCTACTCCGGTATCTTACTCTAGCGGTTGTAGCCTCCAGTGTTTCCCCCACCAGTGCATATCTCGTGGAATCCAATCCTCTGTCGCGTAGGATGTTCAGTAGTGTGTTCCTGTCTATCGAGTTGTAGGCTTTTGCAAAGTCTACAAATGTCACTATTTTGTCCATTCCTTTCCTGTGTCTGTGTTCTATGATTCTCTTGAGTCCAAAGATCTGTTCTATGCAGTTTCTCCCTTTCTGGAAACCAACCTTGTATTCTCCTATGGTCGATTGAAGCTGTGCTTCCACACTATCCAGCAATAATCTTGAGAGTATCTTGTACCCAATGTTTAGCAGTGAGATACCTCTGTACTTATCCAGTACTCTTTTGTCTCCTTTCTTATGTTTCTCAGTTTTCCAGCAGCGGCTCCTGGGGGGAACTGGCGGAGGGGCACTACTTTTTCACAAATTTACGTACTCTGACAAATAAGTTTATGTGGTGTATCCCGTAAAATGGGATTAATTTGTTCTAACAGACATTGACTCAATCCATCCGCTGTCCTGTTGATTGGATTCATGAACCCCCAGAATCCTTCATGGATGTGACCGTCTAATGCATATCGAAAAACAAGTACCAATTGCCATTTGTTTGAAACATATGTTGTTTCATCTGCTTATATTGTAACGAATTGGGATTCCCCATTTTCTGAATAAATTTGTTCCCTACACACATTCAACATACAGTTGAGAAGTTCGTTCTGAATGGTCTTTGACGCACCTTTAAATACAGAAGCTTTCATAGCAACGTCTATTTCAGCTGTAAAATGAATGAGACCTTTGAAAAGTCCAGGATTTAGAGAATTTCCTGTCTCATCATGACCACGAGTGCCACTTCAAATACGCCACAGAATTTTATGCACTGAATAATCCTGCGTAATATGTGCCTATTTTTCCTAACCTAATCATTGTGCTTGTTAATGGTTTGGTGATAAGCAGAATCCAGTTGAGTCACAGTATTAACTTTCCCTAGCACAGCTAATTCCATGCATGAATTTATATGTTGGGAGGAACTTTCGTGCTTTCTAATTTTTCTTTCAAGTGTCTGAGATCTGTTACTCCGGCTTTCGCCCACGTCAGGTCATGTCCTAATAACATGCACGGAAAACAGAAAAACACATTCCCTGAATCGCAGCCACACAACCACACGTATTCTGTATAGAGCCCTGGCAGGAATCTACGTCGATATTCGCGCTCTTTATATTGTTCGACTTGTTCTAGTTGTAAATGGGGTGTTGGTCGACCGAGTGACTTTATCTCCGTCTTTTCAGTTAGGGACAGCTGAGAAAAAGGTCTATTTAAAATATTAGTCACAGAATTCATTGTACGTAGCCTACAGGTTAATCATACCTGTGTGGTATACCTTAAGCGACTCTTCATAGGGATTCTATATATCCGCTCACAACACACGACAGATTTACTTTGAACGACACCACACTAAATATTACGAGATAGGATACTGACTAATTTCATTATCCAGTAAAGCACTTTTATCAGACCGCAGATGACAGACTTGGAACACGAATTTGAAACGGATGTTCTGCTCGGCGCGATAAGCCTTCGCGTAGTTTCGGAATCGTAGCGGGCTGGCTTCGGCAATGACCCAATCTCACATTCCGTGCATGTTAAAAAATAGTTAGTTCCACGCATGCCTGAACGAAAATTACCTAAGAAAGAGTCAACAGCTAAGGGCACAGGGCCAGCATGACCGGCCTGCGAAGAGCGCGCCGGAGGAAACAAAGTACGTGTCTGATGAAAACATTGACCCACTAGCTGCATGCGGCACCTAATACCAAACTGAATGTATCAGCATTCAAATTGGCAGTGTTTATAAAACCATGCATTAACAGTTACTTAGCTGGAGGGGCACGTGCCCCTCTGCCCTTTAGAGCGAGCCGCTACTGCAGTTTTCTATCTCAAGAATTACCCAAGAGGACACTAAATTTAACTACCTCGTGTCTCCGCTCGAACCTAAATATCTCGAAAACATTTGGGACATTATCAAAAGTTCGGAACTGAATAAATATTCCGCCGCTAAAGAACGCCTTCTAAATATCTTCAAGGAAAGCCAAGATAAACAAATAAAACGGTTGGTAACAGGCCTAGAATTATGCGATCTGAAACCTAGTCAGCTTTTAAGGAAAATGCAGTCCTTAGCAGGCGTGAATGTTTCCGAAAAAGTGCTTCGTACCTCGTGGCTTGAGAAATTACCAGACTCTTTCAAACATGTTCTAATCGTATCTGACGAAAACTTGGAAAAAATCGCAATTATGGCCGACAAAATCATTGAAATGAATCCCTGCAGTAAACTTTACAGTGTGGAAAATAGCGGTACTGATGCGTCCGTAAGTAACGACGCTATCACGAAACTCTCTGCACAGATAGCCGCCTTAAGGCCGGTCTCCACTGATTAACATTTTTAGAGCAACAGATAGCTTCAATGCTCATTTTTAGGCCCCACAGTCGAAGTTCGAGCCGAAACTGAAGCAAAAAGAAGTACGATCCAAACGGAACGTTCTGTTACTACCACTTCAGATTTGGTAATAAGTGCTTCCCTGACAAGTGCAAGCCTCCATGCTCGTGGAAAAATTTGGAAAACACCAAACAGTAGTAGAGTTGGCAACAAGCTCCACTACTGAAAGTAGTAAGGATTGCTGTAAACCCCGTTTATTTGTACGTGACAAAAACACGGGTTTGCACTTCCTAGTGGATAGTGGAGTCGATGTTTCAATAATCCCTGTCACTTCCAGTAACAGAAACTGTGACCCCGATTTTAAATTGTTTGCAGCTAATGGCACAGAAATCCCAACTTATGGACTTAGAACACTGAATATTGATTTGGGACTCCGTCGACAATTCCAATGGCCTTTCATAGTAGCTAAAATTGGCAAGGGCATATTAGGTGCTGATTTTCTGAAGAAGTTCAGCTTACTAATTGACCTAAATAAAAAGCAGTTAATTGATGGCGAGACTAAACTCTCTGTCATGGGTGAAGTAACAGCCATCACAGCTGATAATGTTGTTAGCACAATGTCAAATGCACAAAAGTTTGCCGATCTCTTATCCAGTTACCCAGATTTAACAAAACCTAATTTACTACCTTCTCAAATCAAACACGACATTCAACACTTCATCCCAACTGAAGGCCAACCAGTATATTGCAAGCTCAGGCAGCTGGATCCTCGGAAGCTACACATTGCTAAACAGGAATTCCAGTTTATGCAAAACACTGGAATTATTCGACCATCAAAGTCCTCTCCAACTGGTCCTCAAAAAGGATGGAACTTTTCGACCATGCGATGATTACAGACGACTGAACGCACAAACTATCCCAGACCGATATCCGATTCCTCGGATTGAAGATTTTCAACATATTTTGAGGGGTAAGAAAATATTTAGCAAGCTCGACCTCTTCAAGGCATATTTCCAAATTCCTGTAGGAGAGGTAGGCAAACCTAAAACCGCTATTATCACTCCGTTTGGCTTATATGAATTTAATGTGATGCCGTTTGGACTCCGTAATGCACCAAGCACCTTCCAACGTTTCATTAATGAGATATTTAGAGGCCTAGACTTTAATTTTCCATATCTTGATGACTGCCTAATTGCTTCAGAATCAGTAGAGGAACATCGTGAGCATCTTAAGATTGTGTTTGAGAAGCTACATGAATTTGGCCTCCGAATCAATGTCTCAAAGTCGGTACTTGGTGTAGAGCAAGTGGAATTCTTGGAACACTCAACCACCACAGAAGACTCCAGACCCTTACCAGATAAAGTGAAAGCGATTGTTGACTACAAACTACCACAGACAGTTCATGACCTTCGTGTATTCTTAGGTACCGTTAATTTCTACAGACGTTACCTCAAGAATGCAGCAGAAACGCAGTCTCTTTTGCATGCTTATCTCAAAGGTGCTAAAAAGAAAGATAAGCGACAAATTAACTGGACACCAGAAGCTATCACAAATTTGAAAACTGTAAGCAGGACTTGGCAAATGCAGCACTGCTTACATTTCCAGAACCAACATACCAGCTGGCCCTGGCAGTAGGTGCAAGTGACTTTGCAGTAGGAAGTGTCCTGCAACAGTATGAAGAAAAAGGATGGAAACCTATCGGATTCTTTTCGAAGAAGTTAAGCGATACACAGAGAGCGTATAGCACCTATGACCGTGAACTGTTAGGAATCTACCTCTCTGTCAAGCAGTTCAAACATTTTCTTGAAGGAAGAGACTTCATAATACACTGACTGACAGAGCAAATGCAACACCAAGAAGGAGTGGTCAGAACTTTATGCCAATTGCAGGGTAGACTGACGTCACTGAGGTATGCTCATGATGTGAAATGCGCCGCTGTGCTGCGCACGTAGCGAACGATAAATGGGACACGGCGTTGGCGAATGGCCCACTTCGTACCGTGATTTCTCAGCCGACAGTCATTGTAGAACGTGTTGTCGTGTGCCACAGGACACGTGTATAGCCAGGCCGCCGTCAACGGAGGCATTTCCAGCAGACAGACGACTTTACGAGGGGTATGGTGATCGGGCTGAGAAGGGCAGGTTGGTCGCTTCGTCAAATTGCAGCCGATACCCATAGGGATGTGTCCACGGTGCAGCGCCTGTGGCGAAGATGGTTGGCGCAGGGACATGTGGTACGTGCGAGGGGTCCAGGCGCAGCCCGAGTGACGTCAGCGCGCGAGGATCGGCGCATCCGCCGCCAAGCGGTGGCAGCCCCGCACGCCACGTCAACCGCCATTCTTCAGCATGTGCAAGACACCCTGGCTGTTCCAATATCGATAAGAACAATTTCCCATCGATTGATTGAAGGAGGCCTGCACTCCCGGCGTCCGCTCAGAAGACTACCATTGACTCCACAGCATAGACGTGCACGCCTGGCATGGTGCCGGGCTAGAGCGACTTGGATGAGGGAATGGCGGAACGTCGTGTTCTCCGATGAGTCACGCTTCTGTTCTGTCAGTGATAGTCACCGCAGACGAGTGTGGCGTCGGCGTGGAGAAAGGTCAAATCCGGCAGTAACTGTGGAGCGCCCTACCGCTAGACAACGCGGCATCATGGTTTGGGGCGCTAGTGCGTATGATTCCACGTCACCTCTAGTGCGTATTCAAGGCACGTTAAATGCCCACCGCTACGTGCAGCATGTGCTGCGGCCGGTGGCACTCCCGTACCTTCAGGGGCTGCCCAATGCTCTGTTTCAGCAGGATAATGCCCGCCCACACACTGCTCGCATCTCCCAACAGGCTCTACGAGGTGTACAGATGCTTCCGTGGCCAGCGTACTCTCCGGATCTCTCACCAATCGAACACGTGTGGGATCTCATTGGACGCCGTTTGCAAACTCTGCCCCAGCCTCGTACGGACGACCAACTGTGGCAAATGGTTGACAGAGAATGGAGAACCACCCCTCAGGACACCATCCGCACTCTTATTGACTCTGTACCTCGACGTGTTTCTGCGTGCATTGCCGCTCGCGGTGGTCCTACATCCTACTGAGTCGATGCCGTGCGCATTGTGTAACCTGCATATGGGTTTGAAATAAACATCAATTATTCTTCCGTGCCGACTCTGTTTTTTCCCCAACTTTCATCCCTTTCGAACCACTCCTCCTTGGTGTTGCATTTGCTCTGTCAGTCAGTGTATATACGGACCACAAACCACTCACTTTTGCATTTAATCAGAAAAATGGAGAAGGCATCTCCACGGCAGCTGCGACATCTTCAGTATATCTCCCAGTTTACAACAAACATCCAACACATTAGTGGCAAGGACAATATCGTTGCGGATAACCTGTCACGGATTGAATCTATGACTGTCATCGATTACGACACAGTCGCTGAAAGCCAACGTCAAGACAGTGAACTTAAACAACTTCAAGAGGAAAGTCGGTCACTCGTGTTCAAGAGCTACCCACTGCCTTCTGGAAAGTTACTGTGGTGTGATACCTCCACAAACAACATAAGGCCATACATTCCAAAAGAATTTCGCAACCAATTCTTTCTTCCGGTCCACAACATGGCGCATCCAGGGAAAAAGACTACTGTTATGCTGATGACTTCTAAGTTTATCTGGCCTGGTATCAAGAATGACGTCAGAAAATGGACGCAAGCTTGCATGCGATGTCAAAAAAACAAAATAACAAGGCATACCAAATCGCCAGTCAGAACCTGATGAGAGGTTCAGCACTGTTCACATAGACATTGTTGGCCCCCTTTCACCTTCTGATGGCTATCTCTACTGCCTCACATGTATAGATCGCTTCACCAACTGGATGGAAGCAATACCATTGCAAAATATAACAGCAGAGACGGTAGCAAAATCATTTTATGATCATTGGGTGACGCGGTTTGGAGTCCCAGCAAATCTAGTTACTGACCAAGGCCGACAGTTTGAAAGTCAGCTCTTTAAGAATCTTTTTGAATTGTGTGGTGTGAAGCTTAAACGTACGACACCCTATCATCCGCAGAGCAATGGTAAAGTTGAACGTCTGCATCGAACAATAAAAACTGCTATCAAAGCCCACAACTCTATAAAGTGGACAGACACCCTTCCGACTATGTTGCTAGGTCTACGCGCATCACTCCGGGAGGACTCGAACAGTTCAGTTGCACAAATGGTGTATGGCACGCATATTAGGCTTCCAGATGAATTCTTTGATAATCCTCCACCTCATACCGAACCAGAAACTTTTGTCTCCAGACTTCAGCAGCACATGCAGGAACTCAGGCCTGTGGAAGTAAAGCACAAAACTTCCCGAACTGTGTTCATCCATAAAGACTTGAGTAAATGTACTCATGTATTTCTGAGAATCGATAGAGTGAAAAAAACCTTTGCAACCCCCATATGAAGGTCCTTTCCTGGTAACTGCCAAAACTGATAAATATTTCACGGTTACCATAAAAAATAAATCTGTGAATGTCTCCATTGATCGCCTGAAACCAGCCTACTTCATAGCAGCAGATGATGAAACTTCTACAGCTCGTCATGAAGAACGACCAGGTGTCTTGCAAGGACTCTGCCCCCCTGATGGATTAACCGCGGATTCCCCGGACAAACCCAGCAAGGAGAAAGTGGTAACAAAATCACGTAGTGGAAGGACTGTCAGGTTTCCCACTCGCTATTTAGATGATGTTGTATATATTTAATATTCTTGTGATTATGGTATATTTTGTTTATGTTTATATTGTCTTTGTATCGTAACTCGGTTACTGGAGGGGGAGCGGTGTAGGCCGCCCCTAGTGGACTTTGAGTGAACTAAAAACCGTAGATAACTCTTCTTTGCCGAGAGAAAAGTGGCAGAAAAAAGTAAAGGTGGAGTGAGCTGTTTTTGTACCTTTGTATAGCGATAATTGTGGTGTAAAATAAAGTGTAGTTAAAGCAGATTCGGTGTGTTGTGTACTTCACTACACCATCATTACCTGCCACTTTGTTGTTCTTGAGATCCTTGTTTGCCTTCACAACTTCTGTTCTGGTGGGTGCTCGTCCTTGGTTGATGTATCTGCTGTACTGTAGTGTCATACTCCCTGTGGGTGCTTCTGTGTTCAGTAGATCTTCGAAATATCTTGCCATTTCCAAACATACGTCTTTTTCACCTATTTTCAACTCGCCATCTTGTCCTTTGACAAAAGTTTCTTTCGCCTCATAACCCGTTATCCTGCGCTTCATCTCCTTAACCCTCCAAGTGGCAAACACCTGAATCAGGCGTTTTATGCGTTTGCCCAGTTGCAACGCCTGATATCAGGCGTTTTGTCATGTTCTTCATTTTATTTCGGTAATCGAATTATTATTTATCGAAATGTGCTAATTACGAATCAGTCGAAGGAGAAATGTTCAGTCATAATCATGAAATAGTTTGTATAATAGCATATTGCACTAATCTAGTGTAAATCGTTGCCAGATTAGCGTCAAAATCCCGCTGTCTTGTGCTAGCTGCTACATACTCAGCGTCCGGCCACACGGATGTCTCAGCTGAGCCAGCTATATTTAGTCGCCAGTTTTCCGTCTGATATCAATCTGAAGTGCTGATATGCACTCATGTCAGCAATATTGAATCATGTCCTCACAGGAACAGTGAATAAATCTTCAAAGGGATGTCTAAGATTGTTTTAGGTACATAACTTGAACCTAGGCCAGGGGCGGCAAACCTTTTCCGACTAGCGTGTCAATTAAGGTCATTTTTTATAACTTTTTACTGTCTTGTGTGCCACCGGTTGTTTTTATTTAAAATCATCATAAAATGCTCTCATTTTACGTAGTTTAGATATTAGATTGCATTACATATAAATCCATCTAGGGGAGTGTTTCAGTTTATTTTGTAAACATTACTGAAAATTGCATTTCAAAAAAAGGTACATTTTATGAATAATATAATTTTGTTTCAACCTTAATAAAATGTGTAAAAAAATATGGCCATAGAATGAATTTTGACATACTTCTTTATTAATGTTATTGAAGTGTAGTGTTAAAATAGGCTATGTAGGTAGTAGATATCCGACCTATTTATTATATCTCAAAAATAAAATTTGTTAATAAGTCGTGCGGTGTGCCAGAGAAATTATTTTCATGTGTCACCTAGTGGCACGCATGCCATAGGTTCGCCATCACTGACCTAGGCAAATCGTTTACTTTAGGCAAGGTGACGTTCTGCTGGTTGCTTATAAAGAGAAGAAAACACGGAAACTAGTTTATTGTCTCACAACTGGATGTCACGCTCAGGACAATGTTGTAAGGAGTTGAAAGGGAAATGAAGGGTTGAAACCACTACAGATTCATAAGTAAAATAACTTCATGGGAGGTGTAGATAATAAAGATAAGTGCATTTACCATGCCACTTGTTCCAGACCGACCAGAAGGTACTGGCAGCAAATTTTCTCAAATCTTGCAGATATGACAATATTTGTTGCATACATCCTGTACATAAAGAACATGGATAAGCCTTTAGCAAGACGGGACTTCATTGTCAGTATAGTTGCTAAATGAAAAGTTCCCTATTCCAGTTGTGAGGCCAATAGGTCTTGCAGGAGGCCCCTCCCATGCTCTCGAAAAATTGCCACAGAATGACAATCGCCTATGTGCTGTGGACTTACAAGAAGAAAAGAAGAAGTCTACATTCTGACGTCCAGGATGTTATGGTGGTGTTCACCAGGGGTGTTATCATAAACTACTGCACTTCTGGAGGCCTGACAATCGTGGAGTAAAAAGAAAGGCCCACCCAAGGGACTCTGAGTGAAATGTACAACTGGTAGCATACAATTTTTGCATACATTGTTGTATATTTTTTCCAGCTAAGGACAGTGTTATAAACTATACACCGGTACGCAACTATCTACTATGAACTGGTGCTCCTTTTTATTTATGTCATCTTTTAAAATTTACCTAAATGTAAACATATTATATTTAGCAAAACGTTTTGCAAAAATAAATAATATAAACAAATTCAATATATTTTTGGTCTTACACTTTTGGATGATAAATAACAGCTTTAGTATCATCATCATCATCATCATCATCATCTTATTCCTTGTACTTCTGAGGATAAGAGGGTGTGCTGTTTATGTACGTATAATATGTCAACAACCTTTAACACAATTTATACTAGGAGTCTGCAACACCGGAAAATATCGCTGCCACTACAGGATAAATGACCGCCACTTCGAGGGTTAAAGAAGAATCGTGATTTGTTTTTCTTAAACGCATGATCAGCTTCTTCCAGCCTCTCATTCCACCTTTTCCTTCTGGCATTCCTAATCGTCTTGGCAGTCATTCTTCTCACTGTCTCGAATGTTGACAGGTCCTCCTCCTTCTTGGTAGTCTGCCACCTTACCCACATCTTCCTCCTGTACCCTACCACCTCTTCACATTCTTCTGTCCACCACCACTCATGCTTCCTTCTCTTGTTATTAGTGGCCAATCGTTTGGATTCTTCTCTAACCTTGTCATTTAAGTTTTCCCATTCACTCTCCACTGTCAGGTTCTTCATGTATTGATCTCTGTTTTTGTTCAGCAGTTCTCTGTCGATCTGGTGTGAGTTTGTGTTCGTGTTTCTCCTAGTTCTGTTTGGTATCCATCTACATTTGATTTCAGTGAGATTGTGGTCAGACTCCAGTCTGCTGTTTTTCCTGACTTTGGTGTTCATGATCTCTGCATGGTTTTTGTCTCGGATCGCTACATGGTCTACCTGCCTTTTTACCAATTCTGTTGCCGCGACTTTACACATTTTGTCTTTTTACTCGCCTTGGCTTTATAGTGTGCGGTCATGATTCTCATCTTGTGTCTTTTGCACAAGTTCGCGAGCGTTTCTCCATTCTTATTTGTTCTCTTGTGTGCAGGGTAATTCCCTACAGGGCTTTCGAATCTCCTTTCAGTGCCTAGCTGTCCATTGAAATCCCCCAGCAAGTTCGTGACACTTCTCTTGTTTGCTTCCGTTACTACCTTACTACCTTATCCAGTGCGTTCCAGAAGTTCTCTGTCCCTGCCTTGTCTTTTTGTTCTTATCATTTGTGGGGGCATGTGCGTTGACAAATGTATAAGTTTTATTGCCAATTTTCACCATCAGGTATGACAGTCTCTCATTCACACCCCTCCAGTCAATGATACTGGATAATGGTACTGAAGAAGCTTCGGTCTACTATAAACGCCGTAGGTACCTACCAAACATAAACGGCCGTTGCTTCATCCTGATACCCGGTTTTCCCTTCAATATTACATATCCTTCTGATTCTGCCGTATTTTCACCTCTGAATCTCGTTTCCTGTAGAGCGAGTATGCCGATTCCATGTTCTCACATGGCATCTAGGACTTGTTTCAGTTTCCCCAAATTTCAGTTGGCCCAAATTATTAATACAAACAGTACAGTTTAGACGAAGAATTTCTGAGAAATCGTACGTACAAAACTAATAAATAAAATAAATAAGAATTCAATGCTTTAATATTATGATGCAATTGTATGTGCATCCTACACGTGTTTATCATCATTAGTTTTGTACCTACATGTATAAAGCACAATGAAGGAATAAATAAAAATGACGTGCCGCGTCGAACTACACATGGCGGCGGGCGGTTGTCATTTCCAGCATCTTTTATAATGTGAAGTATTTCAAAGCCACCAAGGTAGACTCTTGAAACATTGTCTATTCTATCTTAACATTCGTTAATTATTTGGAAAACGTCGGGTTCATTTAAAAATGAATCAATATTTCCCAATTAATAGTGCATACTCTGTCTCAATCTTCCGACAATAATGCTGCAGTTGCAATTTAAGGCTGTTGAGCTATTAACAGGTGAGCCAGGGAATATATTTTCGTTGTAAAGTAAGCCTTTCATAGGTGGGCCATTTACTGAAGGGTATTAAATAGAGAGGAGGACATTATGTAGGCAGTTCCTCTGATGCTGTTCACTTGATTTACAAGGCAAACTCTAGCGAAAACTTGCCGTTTTATGCCTCGCGACTGACGGAAATGTAAAAAGGCATTTAAAGGAATTTCCCTTTGGAAAAATCAAATGATCATAGATATTATGTCTTACAAGCAAATGTGTGACATGATGTTACCTAGCAAGCGTGCAGGCTGTGATGTGAATTATTGATGTATGACCATAACATACAGATCCACGGCCTGTGCAGCTCTCAAGCCACAGTTGCTAGGTAATATCACGTCACACATTTTGTTACATGACGCTATTTCGTCACACAACTTTTCGAACGACTCCCAGCTCAAAGACATATTTATGTCAATACTATGGTATGGAAATCAACATTTCGAAGACGTACGTGATGTCAGTAGGAAGACATGAATGATAACTGAGTACCACAAGACACCATAAATATTAACAATGCCAATACAATGGACTCTCTTTTGCTATCTGGAACTGCATTTTGCAGGAATCGAATTAAAGTATGGTACGGTATCTCTAAATAGTTCATTAACATCAGGGTGACCCTGATTTACAGGAGCAGAAGGTGGGTGGCATTAGACAAAGAAACTGCGTAGTAGATCATTGTCATCGGGAGAGTCATTGTTTCTTCGTAGATTGATTATACCGAGGTGTAGTTAATGGATTTCGAACCATCTGGTTGCCCTAGGAGACCTAGAAAGTATAATCAAATAGAAAAGTTGTGCTGAAAAATACTGCTAACGTGCATACAATTTTAACTACGCAAGCTGTTTCATTTTCTAAGAAATGTCATCCAGTGTTGCCAACTTATATTTTCAAGTTCCGCTAAATACTACTAAAAATCCGCTAAAATTCCGCCAAGAAATCCGATCTCAAATAATGAGCAATAAAAACGAGCAATAATAATAATAAAAGTAAATGTCTGCACTCACAAGCTAAAACTTGTAGGCGTTTTAGTGCCGTGTGCAAACTAGGTGAATCCCCTACCTCAAAGGCCACACACAAAACAGGCCAGTTCATTAAACGGTCTTCCTTCATAGCATAAATATAAATGCTACTCGCTCACAGTTTCATTATCTGTCGTCATTCGTCAACTAAGAGATAAGCACCCTTTCCCCACGCATGAAATATTTATAATACCATGATCTCATAACATCACATCCAAATCACACGTTCATGTGACTGTTAGCTCCTGATAAGAAACGTGGAATAGCTCGGAGACAGACTGGAGTACAAATTTAAAAAAACGTAAAATGGATAAAACACTAAATTCCGCTATAATAAATCTAAAATTCCGCCAAAATATCCGCTGGCCGCTAAATGATATATTTCTCCGCCGACAGTCTTCTAATTCCGCAAAATTTAGCGGAAAATCTGCCAAGTTGGCAACACTGGTTTCATCCAACCGTTCTCGATCGAGTTGCTTGTAATCTAATTTAAGATGACACGTAGCTGCAGATTCAATTAGCACGTCAAAGAAGCGAGTAGGAGAAATGTGACCTGAATCTTTAAACAGCTGCCACCCGAGATGATATAATTTATATAAGGTGAAGATATGTATGAGTCACCTAGCACTCAATTAGTTACTTAATTACCTTCTCAAATTTTCTACTGGAGACCATCTACGTTACAGCGGCATGTTTCTTGATATCATTCTGCGTTAGTGAGAAGTACGATGTTATTTATGGCGTACCCATTCTTAAAGACTCAGTGTCAAAGAGAAATATCTGTTTCACTACAGTTCTCTCCCGAATGGTGCTTGATATTTCGTTTATTCAATTTAAAATGCCTGACAAAATCGACGAACATCGAACTAGGATAGCTTAAACAATTATTTTACAACATCTTATTACATACTATGCGACTGGTTAAATAATTTTGATTACGACGATATAATAGACTATAATCAGACATGATTGTTCATTAATGATTCATATCAATTAATTTTTAGCTTGCGTAAACATCAAAGAATGACTTCAACAAACCGTTAGACAGAACCTTAAATATAAATTAAATTTTGATTTGAGACTATTATTACGTAAATCTTTAAAATTCATTAGTGTATAATCATAACTGAAATTAAATTCTTAGTTCACAATCATTTTCCAGGCATACTTTACTTCTTACTCTATCATTATTTCTCCTCGACATTCAATAGTCTCAAAACCATACAATAACTTATTTAAAATACTTTAAATCATGCTGCACCTTGAAAAAGAATGAAATCACCACATCAAATAAATTCAACGATGCCAGTGTAACTACCTAAAAAATGTAATTGACTCCTTTCTAATCAATTTTCCTCAAACCAAATCGTCCAGACTTACACAACATGATATAACTCAAGAAAACCAGTATTCCACTCAAAACTATAGAATTAAGGAAGACACCGAATTCATCAACAATCTGAAAAGAAGAAAACAAACAACAATAATAATGCTACTTGACAGCATATATGAGTCTGTTTTACTTTTTCTTCGTGTCGTGAGGCTTAAATGAGCTTTGTCTCGTCCTTCTACGGCAAATTCGATCTTCCGCCTATATTAGCCTGTGTTAATATGCCAAGGGGCCCAAATATAGGGAATAGAGAGGGCCGTTAAAATTTCTTGTAGATGGGGTTAGCCTCAGGGTCCTAAAAGGTAAGTATGCACAATTTGGTTCAGATTGGAGGAACGGTATGGATTTGTATAAGGAGCAGACAGACAGACGAATAGACAGACATTCTGTTTTATATAATCTAAGTTTTTGGGAAGACATTCTCTTTTACAACACATCATCAACTCATATCTGATAATATGGTAGGCCTAATTATCTCATGTAGGCTAACTCGTTTAATGGATGAGGCACATCGTAAATTTTATATTGTACTGATGATCATCCGACATTAACCTTCAAAGACTCACATTTGTCACTTACACGCTAATCATATTTTGATGAAAACGTATCTTGTACAGTATTTATTTATGACAATGTAATCGGAAATTTACCTTAGAATCCGCCATACTTTATTTCTTCTTTCTTAATCCGTTTACCCTCCTGGATTGGTTTTTCGCTCGGAATCGACGAGGGATCCTACCTCTACCACCTCAAGGGCAGTATCCTGGAAAGTGAGACTTTGGGTCGGGGATACCACTGGGGATGGGGACCAGTACCTCGCCCAGGTGGCCTCACATTCTATGACGAAAACTGGCCTTGTGGGGGGGATGGGAAGATTGGAAGGGATAGACAAATTTGATTGATTGATTGATTGATTGATTGATTGATTGATTGATTGATTGATTGATTGATTGATTGATTGATTGATTGATTGATTGATTGATTGATTGATTGATTGATTGAAGAGGGAAGGAAGCGGCCGTGGCCTTAAGTTAGGTACCACCCCGGCATTTTCCTGGAGGAGAAGTGGGAAACCACGGAAAACCACTTCCAGGATGGCTGAGGTGGGAATCGAACCCACCTATACTCAGTGACCTCCCGAGGCTGAGTGGGCCCGTTCCAGCCCTCGTACCACTTTTCAAGTTCGTAGCAGAGCCGGGAATCGAACTCTAGCCTCCGGGGGTGGTAGCTAATCAAACTAACCACTACACCACAGAGGAAGACAATAATAATAATAATAATAATAATAATAATAATAATAATAATAATAATAATAATAATAATAATAATAATATGCCTTTGCTGGCAGGACCTAGTGTTTACAGTGCACTATGTCATCTGGTATAGGCTAGAGCAATTCTGTTACTTTCATAGATCTGTCTCTGTCTTAACCTTGGCTTTGATAATATGAAAGTGACTGAGGTATGAGGGATGCTAGTAATGCCATTCCTTATGCAGCCAGTCCCTGCTATGAATGGTGTGAAAATGTTGCTCATAGGGTCGGTTGGTGCATGCATTACAGTGGGCTTGGCAGACTGATATGTAATAGCAACTCTGGCTCGGTAGGAATGCAACGGGAAACTACCTCACTCCTCATTTCCCTCGTACGCCTCTTCAGTGATGCCTAGGCTATCTATGACAGCTGATGGCAGAGCTGTTGAGGATCCTACCAGCCTTAGGGCTGAGAACTGAACATACAACATAATAATAATAATAATAATAATAATAATAATAATAATAATAATAATAATAATAATAATAATAATAATAATCATCATCATCATCAAAATTTCGTTTCGGAATTGAAATCGCACGTACAGATTTAATACCAACAATTCTTAACTGGGGCTAATACCTTAACACTAGTATGTGACGTTGTTTGCCATAATGGGATATATACACCAGTTTTTGCGATTTTTACGCTAAGCTTTTAACATTCAAAGACAGAACATTACTGCCTATTGGCCATGGGTAAATGCAATGCGCAAGTATAGTTGCCTATAAAATCCTGTCGAAAGCACGTCAAAGTGGCGATGAACATGTTGTTGATGATCAATTCCCTTCCTCCCCTCTAGCTAGGTCGTATGCACGTTGGATGCCGGAATCTGTACGACCAGCTCCTGAAGTGAACAGATCTTTTCTTTCTTAAGCTGCTTATCCTCCTGGGTTGCTTTTTCCCTCGGACTCAGCTAGGGATACCACTTCTACCGCCTCAAGGGTAGTGTTCTGGAGCGTGAGACATTGGGTCAGGGGATACAACTGGGGAGGATGACCAGTACCTCACCCAGGTGGCCTCACCTGCTATGCTGAACAGGGGCCTTGCGGGGGGGGATGGGAAGATTGGAAGGGATATACGAGAAAGAAGGAAGGAAGTGGCCGCGGCCTTACGTTAGGTACTATCCCAGGATTAGGGTGGAGGAGAAGTGGGAAACCACGGAAAACCACTCCCAGGATGGCTGAGGAGGGAATCAAACCCACTTCTACTCAGTTGACTTCTCGAGGCTGAGTGGATCTCGTACCACTTTTCAAATTTTGTGGCAGAGCCGGGAATCGAACTCGGGCCTCTGGGGGTGGCAGCTAATCGCACTAATCACTGCACCACAGAGGCGGACGAACAGATCTTTTCACCAAAGAATAACACTGATTCATCCGTCGGATAGGGATGTTAAGCTTTGGGCAAACCACTTGGTGTCATTCGACAGGAGTGGGCTATGTGCCAACACCAGATTTAACCCTCTCCCTACCTCATTATCTTTATCTTACCCTCAGACGCACAGGTCAACCACGGGCGTTAAATAGAAAGGTTTGCACCAGGAGAGCCGAATACGTCCCTTGGGCACTCCCGGCACTAACACCATACGCTAAATTAAAAAAATCCATTCCCTTTCGTGTTTCCTCCCCTCTAGCTAGGTGGTATTGAGTTAGAAACGTTGAATAGGGTGAAATATGGGTGAGGATTTTTCACATTGAATTCATTTTCGGATACTTATGTGACAGCTACAAACATAGCATTCGGCTCACATATAGCTACTGGGTAGGTCAATATCCGATTAGAATTTGATGATCCTATCTTTCCCATAAGTGATTCAAACCGTCAATTTCACGTGTAAAAAGTGCAAATTGACGTACAATCCAGAAATAGAGCGAAATTTCACGTAAAAGGGATAGAAATACGACAAAAATTCTTAGGACCAAAGTTGTAGATAACTCCAAGTTGGATCGATATTGTGCCCTCCGTTTCGTGATACGACTTACCCTTTAGCCACCAAATACCTCGAAAAGAAAATCTGAACCGTCATTAAAGTTGCCTTCATATTTCGATATTTTTCGGGGGTAAATATGAAAAATTTAAACACCTCGTAAATTTATCCGTAGAATACAGGCTAAAAAGCTATAATTCTGCCAAATTTCAGTTTTCTAGCTCGTCTGGCAGATTATGCCGCCATCTTGATTTGAGGAGGGGTTAAATATTAGGACTTTCAGGAAACTTTTATGCCAATGAAACCTATTGGTTATCGTTTTGGATAAATATATTCGACTGAGTTCTTATGCTGAGCCCCAAGTTTGAGACTCCCAGCGAGGTCCCCTCAGGGTATTTTGAGAATTTTCGATTGTTCTAGGGACCCTGAAGTTATCAGTTTTACGTTTCTAAGATGCCTGGACATGCCTCATTAATTGACGCCTATTTTCATTTTATACGTTAATGTATATATGCATACTGTATATATAGATCGTTCCAAACCGACTTCCATTTATTAATATACTGTAAGATTATATTTCACCTTCTTCCCTAGGGGTTCTAGGGGCGTCTTTTTCCAGATAGCAGTTTTAATATTTGTGCTCGCCAACTCCCAAAGGGGGCCGAACTAATACTTTAAAAATATCCGGAGTGCCACTATTCATCTCAGCGACCCCGAAAAGTATAGACTCGACACTATTTTTGATTATTTTTATATGTCACTCAATCCTCGCCACCCACTCCAAAGGGGGCTGAAGTCTGACTTTAAAATATTCTAGAGTGTCACTGTTAATCTCAGCGACCCCGAAATCTATGGATTCGACACTATTTTCCATTATTTTCATATTTCACAGCCCCCTCGCTCCCCACCCCAAAGGGGGCTGAAATTGGACTTTACAACATTCCGGAGTGTCACTCTTTATCTCAGTGACCCCGAAATCAATGGACACTATTTTCGATTAATTTTAAATACCACTCCCCACTCGTCCCCAACCTTGAAGGGGGCTTCCTTGGACTTAAAAAATCCGGAGTGTCACTATTCATCTCAGCGAACCCGAAAACTATGTTTTCCGCACTATTTTCGATTAATTTTATATATAACATCCCCTGACTCCCACGCCTAAGGGTGCTAGGGATGGCTTACCCCCACAGTGCTCGTCTCCAGATAGTAAGTTATAAGTGTACCAAGTTTCGTTGATTTTGCTCCAGTGGTTTAGGGGGAGATGGGTCATTTACACACAGTCATACATACATACATATATATATACATACATACATACTCAAACAATTCCGAATTGCACAAACGGTGGAAGGAAACGCAGGACTACCTCCATCAAAAGAAACAAGAGGGTCATCAACCTGGAGCGACTTCTCTTGAATACGAAGAATACCATAAGAGAAACAACACGTTTGGTCAAAATCCAGAGTCCACAGGTGCTGTTGCCAAAAAAAGCTTAAATTTTTCGGAAATAAGATTGCCTGAAAATGAGGAGGTCGGGTCTTTCCATGTGGACATAGTTAATTATTGGCACATTGAAGATGATAATTTAATATTTGAAGACGAGTTACCCATTCTTCAACATGTCCAATGAAGTTTACCGATAATCAATATTACCATTGGGGAATTTCAAGTATCATTACTAGTGGATTCAGGAGCGCAAGTTAATCTGACAAGTTAATAACATTAATCAAGGACAGATATAACATTCTCATTTTGCCGGTAGCGCAAGTTAAGATCAAGGGCATTATTCCTGACAGGAATATCAAATGTAAGCAGCAAGTCTTCCTTGAGTTTTCTATCAATGAAGGAGTGTGTGAGCATATTTTTCTGACAGTCTCGCCTATGAAGTTTAACCTTATCTTGGGTTCAGACTTTCTGTCTAAATATAAGGCTACCATTGACTACTCTGCCAACACTATTCATCTATGTAGGATTGGATCTGTAGAGTTACACCTGGTAGACGGTGAACATCTTAGACTTCAATGGATTGATTTACCCTGTACACAAGTCGATGGCGTGATTGGCGACGCCGCCCCAGTCGACCAGGTATAGAAAGAAGTGAGTGATCCCGAAGAAGAAGAAGAAGAAGAATAAGAGGGCCCGTGTCAAAAGAAGAGGGTGATCCCGATGAAGAGGGACCCATCGATGAAATTTTGAATGACAAAGGGCCTGATTTTCTCACCTACATCTCCTGTGTAACTGAAGCCCCAGTTTGCCAGCCTAACACAGCAGCGGCGGAAGAAGAGATTTATCAGACATATCCGGACGTCTTCGATGAGAAGCCTGGAGAGGTTAAGAATTTTAGACACCACTTCAACGTCAAGGATACTTCGCCCTATAAACGTAAGCCATACCCGGTGCCTGAGAAGTATAAGGATGAAACCGGGACACTGATTCATCAGATGGAGTCTGACGGAATTATCTCCAAGTGCATTACGCCCTATATTAATCCGCTCACCATAGTAAGGAAACCCAATGGTAATTTGCGATTATGCTTGGTCGCTCGTGTCTTGAATGACAGACTTTTACTTGAGTACGACCACCCTCCTCCGCTTAAAGATGTCATTAAGTGATTTTATGGAAAGAAATATTTTTCAGGCATGGACATGACATCATCTTACTTCCATATTGTATTGGACGAGCACAGCCGGCTCTTTACTGGGTTTATCTTTGATAATATCACATATGTCTTCCATCTTCTGCCCTTTGGCATCAAGAACTCGGGAGCCGTCTTGATAAGAGTGTTGGAAAGCCAATTATCTGAAGAAGTAAAGGCCATCGCCACTATTTATGTAGACGATATATTGGTAGCATCCGATACCTGGGAGCAATACTTAGAAGATGTACATACAGTGCTCAAAGAATTGAGGGAAAATAACTTCAAAATTAATTTGAAGAAAAGCCAATTTTTCAAGACGGAAGTTCTTTTCCTTGGTCATGTTATTAGCGGTGAGGGCATCCGCCCAAATCCTGCTAAAATTCAATGCATTGTGGATTTTCCTAGGCCTTGCAGGATTAAGCAAGTTCGGCAATTCCTTGGACTTTGCCAAATTTTTTTCGCAACATTGTCCTCAGTACACAGAGACTGTAGCGCCTCTCCAGGAATTACTGAAGAAAAATAATCGATGGAAATGGACTACCGAACGTGAGCAATCCTTTATTGCCACTAAAAGGATGCTCAGGAATAATGTGCAGCTCTGCTAAACTAATTATGAATGGCCTTTCCATATTCAATGTGATGCCAGTAGGATGGGGATCGGAGCAGTTCTCTACCAGGTCAATCCTAGTGAGCCCGATGTCAAGCTGTTCATTTCGTTCGTAAGTCGGAAGCTAAGGGCGCACGAAAAAGTGTACACCTTCACAGAGCTAGAAGCCCTAGCTATTGTATATTCACTTCTATATTGGAAGAAAATTGTCTTTGGGTTTCCGATCACTATCTATACGGACCACAAGGCACTAACTTTCATTCTATCTTCCGACCTCACAAATGAGCGGGTCACTAGGTGGGCGCTATTCATACAGCAACTTAATGTCTCAGTTGTGCATCGGCCTGGAAAGAAAAACGTACTAGCCGACGCCCTCAGTCGGAATCCCGCAGATGCAGCCATAGCCTGTTCGATTTCAATCACTAATAGCGGTGATGAGGAGTTTTTGAGAAGACTTCGGTATCTATGCCAAGCCCAGCGGAGAGACCACAGGTTAAGAGAAATTATTCGTTTCTGTGAAGGATCGATCCCACAACACGATCCAGACTACGCTCGGATTAGGCAGGCAGCTCAATATTTCTCATGGCGACAACAACCTACTCTATAAGTATGTTGACGCAACCAGGACCAGTAAACGGATTTATGCTCCGGCTAAATTTCGAGAAGCCATCATCTGGCATTGCCACTTTATCACAGGATATGCTGGAGTGGATAAAGTGGCCAGTGTAATAAAGGAAAAGTTCATGGGAGTACCTCCGGAATGATATTAGAAGGACTATAAGAACTTGCGACTTATGCCAACGGATTAAACTGAATAATTATCTTATTAGGGAATATCCAAGGCCTATCATCCCAGAGAAGCCACGGGAATTGATGGCGCTCGACCTGTACGGCCCAGTTCCGAAGGCGACCAGAGGTAACAAGCACGTCTTAGTCATCGTCGACGTCTTCTCGAAATTCACCATGTTATTGCCTATCCAGAACGCGAACACCGGGAATATTTTAAGGAGACTCCGCAGGAATGTCTTTCTTGAGATGGGGAAACCTGCATTCCTGCTGACGGATCATGGAAGCCAGTTCACATCCACAGAATTCCAAGTGGCTATAGAAGAGTTAGAAATTCATCATATAATGAATTCCATTCGTCATCCAGAAGCCAACCCTGCTGAGCGATTAATGAGGGAGATCGCCAGATTCTGTCGGATTTACTGCCAGGAAGAACACTGGAAATGGATAGATTTGCTTCCAGTTATGCAGAAGATAGTCAACTCCACTATCCTCGAATCTACTGGAGATATTCCAATGTTGGTGCATAATGGTCATACTGCTGATCGTCCGTGGGATGCTATTCTCCCTGCTTCGGCAGATGCAGCAATTGATCAAGAGGCGAGAATCGCTAAAGCCTCAGGGAAATTGAGGCATGCTTCCGACATCAGACAACGAAGGAATAGGAACCGTAAGTTTAGACAACCCTTGCAAATGGGAGACAAGGTGTTAATTCGGAAACCTGCAATGTCTCGTCCGGAATTAAGGGTCTATGCAAAATTTTGTCCTTTGTATTTTGGCCCTTACAGGATTGCTGAGTCTTTGGACAACGGTGGCTATAAGATCACCAGACTAGATGGCAACCTGGAAGGCATCTACAATGATTCCAATCTCAAAAAAATACTTTGAGTGAGATGAAATCAAAAGGAAATCCCCATAGTATTTTCTTTTCCCCTGAGAGGGAGGGATATGTACCGGTTACGATCGGTACATGCCGTATTTTTGATGATTAATTGCATTCAATCATTACGCAAGACGTTCAGAGCTAACTTGGTTTGTTTACGTTCGGAAGAGCGAGCAGGCTAGCCGCCGACAGCTGTGTGTGTGAGACGTAGCTGCAGGGACAAGATAGACTACCCGCCTGATACCACGTGTAGCCTGCATGGCCTGGTATGTTCTGGATATGAACGTCACGCCTTCGCGAACATTCGATTGAAAAAAAATCAAAACTTCTCTAATAATAATCGCAGCGACTTGAGCGATGCGCCATTTTGAAGAGGATAACATAAACGTCTCAAATTGCGAATCCCAAGGAAATCCGTCAAGGGATTTCGCGAGATAATCAGCCTCAAAGAGATCACGTTATGTGATGACGTAGGAGCCCCAAACCGAATATAAGGAGAGCTCACTTTACCCAGATCAGACAGTCATAGCTGAGTGTTCAGCCTGACTCTCCACGCTGCAGTGTTCGTCAAAGTGCTGACAGAGGCTATCTTCGAATATTTAAAGTCTTCATGTGGGACTTAAACTCTGACAGACGTGTTGAACTCATCAATTGTGCGCGTGTGAACTCTAATGTATAACAAAGTCTTTATAATGGACATTGAGTCTATCAATCAAGTTGAACTTATAATCTGTGCGCGTGTTTGATCTCTGATTATGACAAGTCATGTATTGGACTTAGGTGGCAACAGTAAAGTATAACTTATATTCTGTGCGCATGTAGAAACTTCTCGATATAAGTTACTTTCGTTCTTGTGGAACTGAGTTCATTACCACGTTGCCTGTGTGAATCTTAATCTCTGAACCCATATCATTAATATCAGTGTGATACTATTACGTTATACTATTAACTGTGACATTTTTCTTTAAATCTCAGTCAGCATAATTTCCTTAATAGACATGAGTATTTATGAAAGTGTTAAAACTTTCCCATGAATGTTACTGCAGATGATTACCATGATAAAAGTATAATCGTGTGCTACGACACCATGGTTTCACTCCGAACTCAATCTGTGTTCTTTATCCAATTCAAACAAAATTGTGTATTATTTCTTCTGAACAGTGTGTAAATTATTTGTGTGTAACTGACAGCAGTGTCTTTGATAAACTCTCGAACAGTCACATATTTTATTTAATGTCAAATGCGTCTAACAACGAACTGTGCTTTTTATTTCAACCTTATTTCTTCGTCAAAGTGTTTAGTGTTGTTTCATGACTGACAGCAGTGTCTTTGATAAACTCTAGAGCAGTCATACATTTCTTTCAATGTCAAGTGCTACTTTATTTAGTGGAAAATCACCACGAACTGTGCCGAGTGCGTGAACAATTTTCAGTTTCATTCTTTCTATTCATGAACTGTGCTTTATTTTCTTCCAATCTCGATGCTACTCGCACTACATCTTTAGTGAACTTTTAAATTCTATCTACAAGATTAAGAGTGAATTCGACGGCATATCCCAACCATATTAAAAGAAACAGTGCTGTTAAACTAAAGTGTTGGGGGACTGTGTAATTCTGGACACTCGTATAAGTTATGTGACGAGTGATTACCCCGCAACATCGTCGGAGATCATCGGAGAACGTAGGAGAACGTCGGAGATCGTCTAGAACGTCGAAAGTCCGAGACTCAAACCCATATCAAACCAACCTGGGTGTTCCGAACTTATCTCAACGTAATATTGGCAACTTCCAGAACGAGTTCCAGCCCCGTTCAGCCTGGTGAACTGGGAGCACGGGCCATCAAAAGGCGATGTTGAAGACAGCGACTATCAACAGTAAGGTGATGTGCACTTTGAAATGCATTTTCTGAATAAAAACTATTATTCAATCTATTTAAATGTTTCTTGTACATAGGACCCTGCCTCCTGTACCAAGCCCTAGCTAAAAACTACCCAGAATTGCCCTGAGACCTACTTCGTGCTAACATTAAAATTCATTCATAAAGTCGGACTATTTTACTTGTACAATACATACATACATACATGCATACATACATACATACATACATACATACATTTTTATATATAGACTCGCTGTCGCTCGTTGGGGGCTCCGCCCCCAAACCCCCGGATACTCTACATTACAAATGGACATTTCCAAATAGACTGTGGCGAAACGGTATGTCGCATTGACAAACGGACTGGCCTGCATGTTTGGTGCTAATATATTTTTTCGCATATTGGCGATTTATTGTATGGATAAGTGTGAACTTTTCGATCTGGGGCAAATTTAACAAGTTGAAAAGTTATTTTATTCACTTAATAGTCAGCTACAATCTTGAAACTTTTATAGAACCAAATTTATAGATCTCTTCATTCCAGGGACAGAATGTGCTATCCAGCTATGATTGGATTTACTGTTTAGGCACACAGTACTTCGAAACAAAGATCTGCAACGGCAGATATTTTTCAGAGGCAAAAAAGTTAAAAGTTATAGGGTAACAACTATAATTTCGCCATATTTCAATTTTCTGGTGCACCCGGAAATAGCGTCCGCCATTTTGTTTGGCGGGGAGGGGTAAGAATTAAACTTTTAACTTATTGGAATATTTCACTGGGTTAGAGCCTAATAGATGTCAGATTGCCGGTAGGGCCAGGGAATGTGCACGCAAAATATTGGAGACTTTCCTTTGGAAATTTAAGGCTGCCAAACGGTACATCGTATCGAGAAACGGATTTCGAAATCAGACGACCCTTTTAGTCGCCTACATCATTGTCTTATACTTGTTGTTGTACCTCCGCTATTTATACCATAGAGAGAAGTGAACGTTTTGATCCACATCAAACATCGTCCGCTTTTCACAAGTTGAAAAATGATTTTTCCAACTGTAACTGACTGGCTAAGCAGAACACACTTCATGAATGAATATTCACTAGGATAAGGTTTAAGTGAAACTAGACGTCACCTGCAACCAATTTACAGGAATAATTGACTCACGGAGCATGACATAACTCCTTCTCCCAAGGCGACAGTCATCAGGTTGACGATGCTCCAAACTTGCTATATAACCTTACCTGTCTACCCCTGAAATTGAATTTAGATAAGATTCCAGGTTTTCCCTTCATAAATAAAAGTTATCATACGTTTAACTATTAAATTTAGTGAAAATTAAAGTTTATCAAAAGTCTAATATTACTCACAAAAATGTACATCTCCATCTTGTCCACTCACAAACAACTTAATATTTACACTGTACATACATACCTTATAATAGATACATATAATTTACACTCAAAATATTATTTAGGAAGGGCAAGATGCCTCAAATCCCGTTATGATATAAAACCAGTTACCAATACTTGCTAAGTGCATCCCTAACCTAACACGACGCTCACTTCTTAAATCTTGACTTCTGAGCCTTTCAATTTGCCACCATCTATAGGTTGATTGGTTAATCCAAAACATCACCACACAGGAAATACTGCACCAGTTCCCCTCATCTTTATACAGATTGCAGACTGCTTGGCCTATCGCTGACAATTTAGAAGTAACCTACGAGCTCTTCGTCCCATTTTGACCTCGTACTTTATATACACTGAACAAGAAGCACCATCACCACTTCAGAATACCAAGTAATGTCACTGTATGAGGTGTTAACATAATGCACCTCAACATGCTAGGTGATATAAAATCAAATCTCAGCTACGTACAATGTCAAGTCAAGTGTCTGCGAATAAAATATCAAATTACGCGAACTGAAGAGAAATAGAGCCAAACAAGTATGAAGGAAAATTGTTCACACACTGAGTCCATACTGATTACTGAGACGATAAATAGTTTACAAACTCGTGGTATTCTTCCACGAATACGCAGGTGATGAACAGTTGGGCTACAACTTATTTCATCACGTTGTAATTTGTTCTGTGAACCACATACAGTACATACGGTATCACCTCTACACTGCACATTTAACGGCTGCTTACAATAAGCATTTCCTCGGCGAGAGAAAATCGATAGTCTTATCAAACATTACCATCAAATACAGTCTCTACTGTATTTGTTACCATACACTATCTCTCACCAACCTCTCACTAGCAATCTCCATAAACGAGCAATGCCCTCTTGACTCTGTAATTGCCTAGTAATAGAGCTCCCGTAAAAATGCTCGTGCAGCACCCACTTCGCGGTATCAACTGTCGTCAACAGTGACCTCAATAGCAATAATCAGCAACTGTAACAGTCCTGCACAATAATGCCCGATAATAGCAATAAACTTGTAGCACACACACATATATATACAGACTCGCTCTGTACAGCACAACGTCCGCCAAATCCACATGTTGCGACACTTTAAACCAACTTCAACTGTCTTTATCGATATAGTAGCTGTTTTCCTAGTTGCATAAACTTAACTGCTATGCCATGTGCAGATTCATACACAAATTTAGGTTACACCAATGTAAAGAAACATAAATACATAATTCCCTACAACCAGATTCTTCTTAGAATATAATGTTCTTATATCTCAATTCAAAACTCACAAGATACCTACTACTTTATATTAAAATTATTTTTATGACAACTTCCTAACCTAAAAGTTGCGAGTCATACACTCGTACAGTCACACAACTTAGCAGACAGCTACAGTCTTGAAACTTGGCAGGCAGGTGGACGATGAAACGACCTACAATTCTGGTTATTTGAGGTTTTGCCTATCTCTATGGGCTTCACCATAAATTGCTTAAGAATCATAAATTAGGCTGAAATTTTATTTGTGTTTCTACATATTCCTTCCATTTTCCCATACATTCAAGGCAGCTAGAATAATGAAAGTCTGTCTACATATGGCCAATGATCGTGCCAAGGAGCGTGCTGAATTTCGTGCATCTATCCATCTTATAGATGTGGGAATCAGTAAAATAATTTATGGAAATTTAACAAAATTGACCAAAACCGAGAAAATGTTCAATCTGAGGTAGAAGGGGTCGAGATGCGACAAAAAGTCATAGGACCAAAGTTGAAGATCTCTTCAAGTGCAATCCGTTTATTAATAGAAGTTACCGTTCAGCCGCATGATAGCTCGAAACCAAAGTCTGCACCGTCATTAAATTCGGCTTACTATTTATACCTTTTTACTGGGTAAAATATTAAATATTTCTACGTAGGTTACAGGCTAGGAGCTAGAACTTTGCCAAATTTTAATTTTGTAAGGTACTGCATCAAGGCGTCCGCCATTTTGTGTGGGTAGAGGGGGGCAAAAATTAAGAATTTGAATTTTTTGGAGTTTTTCCGTAGGTTGCAAGCTAATAGCTATCACACTGCCAAATGTCCAGTTTTCTAGGTCATGCCGAAGTGGGTAAACATTTATATCAGTGAGTGAATCAACGGGTTTTATATATAACTAGCAAATGTACCCGTGCTTCGCTACGGTATTCTACATTGTATACGGATATCGACGTAAATACTGTGCGTGCAGCAAATGAGATTGTTTTAAAATTGCATGTCTCTTAGCCTTATCCGAGAAATAGCATGGGGAGGTCCACATACGTTGTTTCCAATGTAAAGTGAGGGTTGCGGAGTTGTGATGATAACGCCAGGCTCACTTGCCTACTGTCATTCACAATCGAGTTGGCAAGTTTACATTATAATTGCAGGCCCCAATGCCTACTGCGCGATCACAATCGATTTGGGGAGTTTTAGTTACAATGGCAGACCCATTTCCTACTTTCAGACAGGTTACAGTTGAGGAGTTTTTATTATAATACCAGGCAACTTCCCTACCACCAGTCAAAATTGAGTTGTGCAGTTATCATTATAATGACAGTCCCTTTTTACTGCTGCTAGCCAGCTTACTGCCAGTCACACGGAATTAGTGAGTTTCCATGAAAATAGCAGGCCACTATGCCTAATGCTAGTCAAATTTTATATTGGAACATTTGTTTATAATGGCGGGCACCCTGGCCTAGAGCCAAACACAATAGAGTAGGGGACTTTCGAACAAAACTGCATGATCCCTTGCCTTCTGCAAGACAAATGGAAAAGTGAATTATTCATTAAAATGGTAGGCCCTCCTTACTAATGCCAGTTACACAGGAGTTGGAGAAGGACCCCATTCCTACTGCCAGCAGTCAAAGTCGGTGTAGGGAGTACTGATTACAATAGCAGACACATCCTTTCTCGATCGCTACAAATCGACATCAATGAATATATACAGATGGACATACGAAAGTATATGAATGTTTACAATATTGCAGACCTTCATTTACAGATTAACTGCTGCTAAACGGTACGTCATATCGACAAAGGATTGTACCGTAAGGCGCAGTATTTAGCGATCTAAATGGCTGGTCCTATGATATTTTCTCGCATCTAATCTATTCGTGGGTCAGATTGAATCAGAAACGTTGAATAGGTTGAAATTTGTGTAAGATTATCTTACATTGCATTACTTTTCGGATAATTATGTGACATAGCATTTGGCTCACATATGGGTACTGGGTGGGCCAATGTTCGTGTAGAGTTTGATCATACTATCTTTCCTGTAAGTGATTGAAATGATGCACATGAGAAGAAAAGGTTTAGAAATTAATTTCCATTAAGGCAGGTAGATTTCCATTAAGTTTGGTTGTGTGTATTTTGAGGGAGTGCAAAATCACGGTTTCGGTTTCGTATAAACCCCCAATTAGTTCAGGGATTTAGAAACAATATTTGCCCTAAAACCTCCCCAAAGGATAGGTGGTTTCTAAATATGAAGTTTGGTGGAAATATATCCAGTAGTTTTCAAGTTAGAGAAAGACAAACAGACCAAACAAACAAACAAACAAACAAACAAACAAACAAACAAACTAACTAACTAACTAACAGACACCAAGGAAACCTACCCTTGGACAGATGGATGCTATATATAAAATTTGGTTCAAATATCTTGTTAGTTTTCAAGTTGTAAGAAGTACGCTTTACACGCACCCGCTCTTGCGTTAAGTCCGCTGGGATTTGTACCGAAAAACGGTCCGTTAATATCTCCCTTACTAAATCCTGTTATCGAAATGATGCACATGAGAAAAAAAGGTTTAAAAATTAATTTTCATTAAGGCAGGTTGATTTCCATTAAGTTCGGCTGTGTATACTTTGAGGGAGTGCAAAATCACGGTTTCGGTTTCGTAAAAATCCCCACTCAGTTCAGGGATTTAGAAACGATATTTGCGCTAAAACCTACCCAAGGAGAGGTGGATTCTAAATATGAAGTTTGGTGGAAATATATATTTAGTAGTTTTCAAGTTATAGAAGGACAGACAAACAGACAAAGAGACTAACAGACAAACAGACACCAAAGCTAAAAATGATGCAGATGGACATTATTACACCTGAAACGGATAACTGTACGGAAATTTCGCCAAAATAATCAGTGTACAGACACACAGTTTGCGCTAAAACCTACCCAAGGACAGGTGGATTCTAAATATTAAGTTTGGTGGAAATATATCCAGTAGTTTTCAAGTTATAGAAGGACAGACAAACAGACAAACGACACTAAAGCTAAAAATGATGCAGATGGTCATTTTTACACCTGAAACGGATAACTGTACCGAAATTTCGCCAAAATAATCAATGTACAGACACACGGTCGTTACGATTTTATTTATATAGATGACGGATAAGCATGAGCACATTGAACAGCGCAGACTTCCACTTCGAGATTCATATCTCCTAAACGGTTTATGATATTAAGAAACGGTTTTGCGCCATCAGACGCCTCATTTATCGCTCTATATGTTTATTTCTAAACCATTTCCTCGTATCTCCCATATTAAGGTGGTAAATTGAGTTCAAATTTTGAATAGGGTGAAATTTGGGTGCATTTTTAACATTTTACATTACATTTTGCCTACTTATGTATAAGCTAGAATCATGAAATTTGGTACACATATGTCCCTTAATCGTGCCAATGTGCGCACACAACGTGATGATCCTATCATTCTTATAAGTGTGTCAAACAATAAAATATACTTGTAAAAATCACCAAATTTACGAACAATCCAGAAATACGGCCAAATTTAACGTATAAGGGAGAGAGATACGACAAAATGTCACAGGACCAAAGTTGTAGATCACTCCGAATTGAAGGGACATTGTGCCATCCGTTTTGTGATACGACTTACCGTTTAGCCAAAAAATAGCTCAAAAGGAATGTCTGCACAGTCATTAGAATTGCCTCCATATTTCGATATCCTTGGGGGTAAAAAGTGAAAAAATTGAACATCTTGGAATTTTCCCGTCGGTTAGAGACCAAAAGCTATAATTTCACCAAATTTCAATTGTCTACCTCGTCTCGCAGGTTGTGCCGCCATCTTGATTTGGGGGGATGGGGGATAAAAATGAGGAAATTCCCGAAAATTTTTAAGCCCACGAAACCTATAGGTTATCGTTTTGGATATACTATACGACTGTGTTCTTATACTGAGCCCAAAATTTGAGCCCCCCCAGCGTGCCCCCTTCAGGGAATTTTGAGAATTTCCGATTTTTCTAGGGATCCTGGGGTCATCAGCTTCCCTCGTACCAAGTTTCAAATTTCTGAGATTTCTGGAAGTGCCTCATTAATTCACGTCTTTTTTCATTTTTAAATATTTATATATACATCGCTCCAGCCCGACTTGCTTTTATATATATAGATGACGGATAAGCATGAGCACGTTGAAAAGTGCAGACTTCCACTTCGAGATTCATATCTCCTAAACGGTTTATGATATTAAGAAACGGTTTGCGCCATCAGACGCCTCATTTATCGCTCTACATGTTTGTATCTAAACCACTTCCTCGTATCTCCCATATTAAGGGGGTAAATTGTGTTCAAATTTTGAATAGGGTGAAATTTGGGTGCATTTTTAACATTTTACATTACATTTTGCCTACTTATGTATAAGCTAGAATCATGAAATTTGGTACACATATGTCCCTTAATCGTGCCAATGTGCGCACACAACGTGATGATCCTATCATTCTTATAAGTGTGTCAAACAATAAAATATACTTGTAAAAATCACCAAATTTACGAACAATCCAGAAATACGGCCAAATTTAACGTATAAGGGAGAGAGATACGACAAAATGTCACAGGACCAAAGTTGTAGATCACTCCGAATTGAAGAGACATTGTGCCATCCGTTTTGTGATACGACTTACCGTTTAGCCAAAAAATAGCTCAAAAGGAATGTCTGCACAGTCATTAGAATTGCCTCCATATTTCGATATCCTAGGGGGTAAAAAGTGAAAAAATTGAACATCTTGGAATTTTCCCGTCGGTTAGAGACCAAAAGCTATAATTTCACCAAATTTCAATTGTCTACCTCGTCTCGCAGGTTGTGCCGCCATCTTGATTTGGGGGGATGGGGGATAAAAATGAGGAAATTCCCGAAAATTTTTAAGCCCACGAAACCTATAGGTTATCGTTTTGGATATACTATACGGCTGTGTTCTTATACTGAGCCCAAAATTTGAGCCCCCCCAGCGTGCCCCCTTCAGGGAATTTTGAGAATTTCCGATTTTTCTAGGGATCCTGGGGTCATCAGTTTCCCTCGTACCAAGTTTCAAATTTCTGAGATTTCTGGAAGTGCCTCATTAATTCACGTCTTTTTTCATTTTTAAATATTTATATATACATCGCTCCAGCCCGACTTGCTTTTATATATATAGATGACGGATAAGCATGAGCACGTTGAAAAGTGCAGACTTCCACTTCGAGATTCATATCTCCTAAACGGTTTATGATATTAAGAAACGGTTTGCGCCATCAGACGCCTCATTTATCGCTCTACATGTTTGTATCTAAACCACTTCCTCGTATCTCCCATATTAAGGGGGTAAATTGAGTTCAAATTTTGAATAGGGTGAAATTTGGGTGCATTTTTAACATTTTACATTACATTTTGCCTACTTATGTATAAGCTAGAATCATGAAATTTGGTACACATATGTCCCTTAATCGTGCCAATGTGCGCACACAACGTGATGATCCTATCATTCTTATAAGTGTGTCAAACAATAAAATATACTTGTAAAAATCACCAAATTTACGAACAATCCAGAAATACGGCCAAATTTAACGTATAAGGGAGAGAGATACGACAAAATGTCACAGGACCAAAGTTGTAGATCACTCCGAATTGAAGAGACATTGTGCCATCCGTTTTGTGATACGACTTACCGTTTAGCCAAAAAATAGCTCAAAAGGAATGTCTGCACAGTCATTAAAATTGCCTCCATATTTCGATATCCTAGGGGGTAAAAAGTGAAAAAATTGAACATCTTGGAATTTTCCCGTCGGTTAGAGACCAAAAGCTATAATTTCACCAAATTTCAATTGTCTACCTCGTCTCGCAGGTTGTGCCGCCATCTTGATTTGGGGGGATGGGGGATAAAAATGAGGAAATTCCCGAAAATTTTTAAGCCCACGAAACCTATAGGTTATCGTTTTGGATATACTATACGACTGTGTTCTTATACTGAGCCCAAAATTTGAGCCCCCCCAGCGTGCCCCCTTCAGGGAATTTTGAGAATTTCCGATTTTTCTAGGGATCCTGGGGTCATCAGCTTCCCTCGTACCAAGTTTCAAATTTCTGAGATTTCTGGAAGTGCCTCATTAATTCACGTCTTTTTTCATTTTTAAATATTTATATATACATCGCTCCAGCCCGACTTGCTTTTATATATATAGATGACGGATAAGCATGAGCACGTTGAAAAGTGCAGACTTCCACTTCGAGATTCATATCTCCTAAACGGTTTATGATATTAAGAAACGGTTTGCGCCATCAGACGCCTCATTTATCGCTCTACATGTTTGTATCTAAACCACTTCCTCGTATCTCCCATATTAAGGGGGTAAATTGTGTTCAAATTTTGAATAGGGTGAAATTTGGGTGCATTTTTAACATTTTACATTACATTTTGCCTACTTATGTATAAGCTAGAATCATGAAATTTGGTACACATATGTCCCTTAATCGTGCCAATGTGCGCACACAACGTGATGATCCTATCATTCTTATAAGTGTGTCAAACAATAAAATATACTTGTAAAAATCACCAAATTTACGAACAATCCAGAAATACGGCCAAATTTAACGTATAAGGGAGAGAGATACGACAAAATGTCACAGGACCAAAGTTGTAGATCACTCCGAATTGAAGAGACATTGTGCCATCCGTTTTGTGATACGACTTACCGTTTAGCCAAAAAATAGCTCAAAAGGAATGTCTGCACAGTCATTAGAATTGCCTCCATATTTCGATATCCTAGGGGGTAAAAAGTGAAAAAATTGAACATCTTGGAATTTTCCCGTCGGTTAGAGACCAAAAGCTATAATTTCACCAAATTTCAATTGTCTACCTCGTCTCGCAGGTTGTGCCGCCATCTTGATTTGGGGGGATGGGGGATAAAAATGAGGAAATTCCCGAAAATTTTTAAGCCCACGAAACCTATAGGTTATCGTTTTGGATATACTATACGGCTGTGTTCTTATACTGAGCCCAAAATTTGAGCCCCCCCAGCGTGCCCCCTTCAGGGAATTTTGAGAATTTCCGATTTTTCTAGGGATCCTGGGGTCATCAGTTTCCCTCGTACCAAGTTTCAAATTTCTGAGATTTCTGGAAGTGCCTCATTAATTCACGTCTTTTTTCATTTTTAAATATTTATATATACATCGCTCCAGCCCGACTTGCTTTTATATATATAGATGACGGATAAGCATGAGCACGTTGAAAAGTGCAGACTTCCACTTCGAGATTCATATCTCCTAAACGGTTTATGATATTAAGAAACGGTTTGCGCCATCAGACGCCTCATTTATCGCTCTACATGTTTGTATCTAAACCACTTCCTCGTATCTCCCATATTAAGGGGGTAAATTGAGTTCAAATTTTGAATAGGGTGAAATTTGGGTGCATTTTTAACATTTTACATTACATTTTGCCTACTTATGTATAAGCTAGAATCATGAAATTTGGTACACATATGTCCCTTAATCGTGCCAATGTGCGCACACAACGTGATGATCCTATCATTCTTATAAGTGTGTCAAACAATAAAATATACTTGTAAAAATCACCAAATTTACGAACAATCCAGAAATACGGCCAAATTTAACGTATAAGGGAGAGAGATACGACAAAATGTCACAGGACCAAAGTTGTAGATCACTCCGAATTGAAGAGACATTGTGCCATCCGTTTTGTGATACGACTTACCGTTTAGCCAAAAAATAGCTCAAAAGGAATGTCTGCACAGTCATTAAAATTGCCTCCATATTTCGATATCCTAGGGGGTAAAAAGTGAAAAAATTGAACATCTTGGAATTTTCCCGTCGGTTAGAGACCAAAAGCTATAATTTCACCAAATTTCAATTGTCTACCTCGTCTCGCAGGTTGTGCCGCCATCTTGATTTGGGGGGATGGGGGATAAAAATGAGGAAATTCCCGAAAATTTTTAAGCCCACGAAACCTATAGGTTATTGTTTTGGATATACTATACGACTGTGTTCTTATACTGAGCCCAAAATTTGAGCCCCCCCAGCGTGCCCCCTTCAGGGAATTTTGAGAATTTCCGATTTTTCTAGGGATCCTGGGGACATCAGTTTCCCTCGTACCAAGTTTCAAATTTCTGAGATTTCTGGAAGTGCCTCATTAATTCACGTCTTTTTTCATTTTTAAATATTTATATATACATCGCTCCAGCCCGACTTGCTTTTATATATATAGATAAGATAAGATAGGGCCAGGCAATGTGCACGCTAAATAGTGTAGACTTCCATTTGGAAATTTATTGCGTTCAAATGGGAGTCGTATCGAGGTACGGATTGCGCCATCAGACGACCCTTTTAGTCGCCTACATTACTCACTTTGGCACTTTCTCGTATTTCGCCCATTTATATCATAGAAAGAGGTGAGCGTTTCGATCCATGTCAAATTTCGTCCACTTTTCAAGTTGAAAAATGATTTTACCTTCTCAGCAGACAGCTACAGTCTTGAAACTTGGCAGACAGGTCGACGATGAAACGACCTACAATTTTGGTTATGTGAGGTTTTGCCGTATCTCCATGGGCTTCACCATAAATTGCTTTAGAAGCATAAATTAGGCTGATATTTACGTTGTGTTTCTACATATTCCTTCCGTTTTCCCATACATTAAAGGCAGCTAGAATAATGAAAGTCGGTCTACATATTGCCACTGATCATGCCAAGGAGCGTGCTGAATTTCGTGCATCTATCTGTCTTATGAGTGGGTGAATCAGTAAAATAATTTATGGAAATTTAACAAAATTGACTAAAACCGGGAAAATGAAGTTCAATCCGAGGTAGAAGGGGTCGAGATACGACAAAAAGTCATATGTCCAAAGTTGTAGATCTCTTCATTTTAGGAGCCGGAAGTGCAATCCGTTCATTGATAGCAATTACCGTTCAGCCACAAGATAGCTCGAAACGAAAGTCTGCACCGTCATTAAATCTGGCTTAATATTTCGAATTTTTTAATGGGTAAAACATTAAATATTTGAACTTCCTGCAATTTCTACGTCAGTTACAGGCAAGGAGCTAGAACTTTGCCAAATTTTAATTTTGTAGGGCACTGCATCATGGCGTCCACCATTGTGTGTGTGGGGAGGGCGGCAAAAATTAAAAATTTGAAGCTATCACATTGCAGAATTTTAAGTTCCTTCAGATTGCCGAATTTTACGTTCCTAGTTAATCTGGATGGGTCTAACACGAAATTTGAGTCCGATACATTGATTGGGCGGGGGGGGGGGGTGCTAAATATTAAAAAAAAGAACTTTTTGTAATTTTTCCTTGGGTTGCAGCCTAATAGCCGAATTTCAAGTTCCTAGCTCGTCTGGAAGTGGGCAAATATTAATGTCAGTGAGTGAGTCAGTGAGTCAGTTAGCCTTGTGGCTTTATATAATATGGACTCGCTTTCCCTCGTTGGGGGATCCGCCCCCAAAGTCCCCGATACTCCACATTACAAATGGACATTTCAAAATAGACTATGGAGGAATGGTATGTCGCATCGACAAACGGACTGTGCCAACGGACGGACCTTTAACCCGCCGGCGTGTTTGGTGCTAATATATCTTATCGTATATTGGTGATTTAATGTATGGATAGGAGTAAACGTTTTGATCTGGGGCATTATACACAAGTTGATAAATTATTTTATTCGCTTAATAGTCAGCTACGGTATTGAAACTTTCATAGGACAACATTTATAGATCGCATCATTCCCGGGACAGAAATTGCTGTCCAGTTTTGATTGGAATTACTGTTTAGCCAGAAAGTACTTCAAAACGAAGGTCTGCAACGACATGAAATTTGCCTGAATACTTCGATACTTTTCAGAGGTAAAAGGTAAAAATTACAGGGTAACAACAATTATTTCGCCAGATTTCAATTTTCTAGCGCACCCGGACATAGCGTCCACCATTTTGTTTGGCGGGGAGGGGTAAAAATTAAAAATTTAAACTTATTGGAATTTTTCACTGGGTTACAACCTAATAGTTATCAGATTGCCGATAGGACCAGGGTATGTGCACGCTAAATAATGCAGACTTTCATTTGGAAATTTATTGCTGTCAAACGTTACGTCGTATCGAGAAACGGATTGCGGCATCAGACGACCCCTTAAGTCTCCTACATTATTGTCTTAGACATGTTGTTGTACCTCCGTTACTTATACATAGAAAGAAGTGAACTTTCCGATCCATGTCAAATTTCGTCCGCTTTTCACCAGTTGAAAAATAATTTTGCCAACTTAGCAGACATGCTACAGCCTTGAAACTTGGCAGGCAGATCGACGATGAAACGACCTAGAATTTTGGTAATTTGAGGATTTGCCATATCTCCATGGACTTCAACATAAATTGCATAAGAAACATAAATTAGCCTGAAATTTGATAGTGTGTATATTAACAAAGTTAACGAAAAAATCTTGGTGTGGCCGCACTTTCATACAATAGTATATTTTGTTCAGATAGTAAGTCATATGTGTACCAATTTGAGTTGGCAGCTATGCCCAAACGTACATGCATAATCTCGCTGCTATAGAATCCTGGAGCTGACCTTGCCATGGTTACGGTAGTTTATTTCTTTATCCGATTCCTACAGCAGGGGTAGTGTGGTGCCAATATCTCCATAACGGTTGGTTCTAGGGCCTTAAAACATGGTTTTCGGGCCAGTAGGGCTTACCGATTTTTGTTCTTTGCGTCAAAGGGCTTAAAATGAGCTTCGTCTCGTCGTTGTACAACAAATTCGACATTTCGCCTATATTAGCCTATTATTTTTACATCTGCTTCCCCGTCGTACCCCTCCCCCCTCGAATTGTTTGAAAATAAAACATAGCCCATAGCACTCAGAGATAATGCACCTTTCTATTAGTGAAAGGATTTTCAGAATCGGTCCAGTAGCTCCTGAGATTACCCTCCAGATATACATAAATTCACAAAATTCGCACTCTCTTTATTTTACTGTATTAGTATAGACTTTATTTATTTTAATTTTTTAATTGTATTTAGGTATGATGCATTTGCTGGCGAGATGTAGTGTTTACAGTGCACTATGTCTTCTGGTATGGGCTATATCAAAATTTGTTACTTTCATTGACCTGTCTCAGTCTCATCCTTGGCTTTGACAATATGAAAGTGACTAAGGTATGTGTGATGCTAGTAATGCCATTCCTTATGCAGCCAGTCCCTGTTATGAATGGTGTGAAAGTATCGCTCATAGGGTCGGTTGGTGCATGCATTTCAGTGGGCTTGGCAGACTGATATGTAATAGCAACTGCTGGCTCGGTGAGGAAAGCAACGGGAAACTACCTCACTCCTCATTTCCCTAATACGCCTCTTCAGTGACGCTTAGGCTATTTATGACAGCTGTTGGCGGAGCTGCAGTGGATCAAACCAGCCTTCGGGCTGAATACCCAACATACAATATACATTTAGGTATGGTTAGTTATATGCATTTATGAGAGTGGTTTATGTTCATTTTGTGAACTTTAATGCCGATTTACAGAATAACAGTGCTTATTTTGAAAGTAAGCATAAGAAAGGGTAATAGTTGGTTAAAAGATCATGAACCTATTCACACTATTTTAATATGAAATATTTTGTCTTCTTCTCCTACAGCTTATCCTACACATATGGGGTCGCGGTGCGAACTGTGTCGAACATGTGGATTTGGCCTTGTTTTACGGCCGGATGCCCTTTCTGACAGCATGAACATAAACACCCAGTTCCTGAGCCGGAAAGTGTTTTAGACGAAATTATAATCCCCGACCCGGCTAGGAATTGAATCCAGGACGCTCCGAACGCCTCAACGCTGACCATTCAGCCAATGAGTCGGACTGAAAGCGAAATAAGTAGGTGTAAATTATAGTGATTATAATGATTAGATATATTTCATAAACATGTAGCCTGTGCGACTATGTGGTTTACTATTAAGAAATTAAACCTTTAAAATTAAAATGAGGACACTGAAGATGACAGGAATGACGAGCTCGCTCCCAGAAATTCAGATCTAGGGTTGGAACAAATTATCTTTTGTATATTAAACCGTGCTCATTGTCAGTGGACATAAATGAGCATGAATTGCACCCTCTAATTATAAAATGATTATGTTGTCTTTGAAATCTGATATCCATTTAAATAAGATTACAGCAGTCACGGATATGAAATATCTTAACTAGCAACACGGGCATGCATAATTGAGCAGTCAGATTGAGATAAGAGATAAACCACCTGCTATTTTTAATGGCTCTTTAAGTATCTCGAGACAATGTAAGATAAATTATAATTTCTCTAAATATATCCGAAATAAAATTACCGCTACATATTTTCTATTAAAACGAGATTCAGTTCTATCCTTGTCGTAACAGAATATTGTAATTAAGCTGTTAAGACAGCTCATTTTCAAAGGAAGGTATTCTATTTGATGGACAAAAAACTAATCCACTCTTCATGGTCTCTCAGACCAGTTGAGTAGCATAGGTGTGTACGACAGGGATAGCTGTAAAGTAGTCGGGGAGAGAGAGAGGAGAGAGAGGGGAGAGGGGGCAGAGAGAGAGAGAGAGAGAGAGAGAGAGAGAGAGAGAGAGGCTGATTGATGGATTTATTGATTGACTGATTAAACTTATGTGTGTAAGGCTAATAGGTTTTGTTTGATGTATTCAACCTGCTCTCGTGCAGTAGAATACAACTTATTTAACCTAAATTAGAATTGACTATGAAAGTATGAGGAAAAGATAGCCTAAATATATTTAGTGTTATACTGATTACTAAATATTTTTAACACAGGCATTGACACGTAGGCGAGGCGTCTAATTATTAAACGATTAAGCTTTCGTGAACAAATGGATGGATGAGGAGAAAAAGGGAGAGGGAGGGAGAGTGAGTGAGAGAGAGAGAGCTACCAAATGTTTGAATTTCCAACAAAGTTTTGTAGCAATCTTGTCAAACGGTGTGTGTTGGTTGGTGTTATCGACGAGAACGCCAAACACAGTACTTTACCCCCGAACATTGATTCTTTTATTTGAATAACAGCTTTAATGTTAATGTTAAAGTCAAACCAACAAACAAATAAACAAACATACAAAAAAGGAAAGAGAACTAAGACAAATTATTTTAAATCGGAGTAAGTTAAATGTAATATGTACACTAGTAACCTGAAACTTCACACTTTTAACTTTTGTTGAAAAAAAGTATTGCATATAGCCATACGAGAAATCCCACGTTTTCTTCCTGGTGGAGGTTTAGCTTATTCATGTTAATGAATACTTCAACTGACAGCAAAGTTTCCATGGTAAAATTTCGGCAGGAAGCCACAGATCAGGGAAGAAAATAAAACCTTTGCTTAAGTTCCAAAAATATCCACATCGGCAGAGAATTGTAGAAATTGGTGAATAAAACGAACACACCACCTGAAATCTGATGAGATTGGTAAAATTAAACTAAACTAAACCAAACCAAACCAAACCAAACCCCATGGCACTACAGCCCTTGAAGGGCTTTGGCCTACCAAGCGACCGCTATTCAGCCCGAAGGCCTGCAGATTACGAGCTGTCGTGTGTTCAGCTCGACGAATCCTCTCGGCCGTTATTCTTGGCTTTCTAGACCGGTGCCGCTATCTCACCGTCAGATAGCTCCTCAATTCTAATCACGTAGGCTGAGTGGACCTGGAACCAGCCCTCAGGTCCAGGAAAAAATCCTTGACCTGGCCGAGTATCGAACCCGGGGCCTCCGGCTAAGAAGAAGGCACGCTACCCCTACACCACGGGGCCGGCTAAAATTAAACTAGAGAATGAAATAAAATAAAATAAAATACATATTTTGGGAAATAGGTGAAATTTTAGTACCAATTAGAAAAACAACCTGTTATCAGAAGGAGCACAAATATGATAGAATATTCCAGGCAAGAGCCCATAGAAAATCAAGAGAAGCATGTTTACTTTAATCTTAGATATGTGCAAATATATACCTAAAGGTGTTCTTGAGTGGAACTGCGGGGCTGAGTATAGCTCAGACGGATGAGGCGCTGGGCTTCTGATCCCAACTTGGCAGATTCGATCTTGGCTCAGTCCGTTGGTATTTGAAGGTGCTCAGTTACGTCAGCCTCATGTCGGTACATTTACTGGTATGATAAAGATCTCCGGCGGGACAAAATTCCGGCACCTCTCCGAAAACCGTAAAATGTAGTTAGTGGGACGTAAAGCATATAACATTACTATTAAATATGAAAACGATTGCAGACTCGTCGACTTATCCATTGACATCTGCGATTTATACAGGATGGTTGTTGCTTCAATGAATTTTTAAGATCCTGCACACAAATAAAAGAGTAACATTATTATTATTTCTTGAGAGGAACTTGGCATAGTATGTTAGGGAAATCTGGAAAATAAGTGATGCAGTGAAATTTGTGAAGAGGAACGAAGAGATTTTTAGAAAATATTGTTTAGTTTTGGAGTGCTGTTTGGGATATGGACAGTAGTAGGTGATCGACGTGTAGATAAGTCAAGCAAGGTAGATACACTAATTATGCAGATATGAAAAGTTTAGCTCGGGATAGAATGGCGTGAAGCGTTAAATCAAACCAAGGTGTGGAGTACTGACCCAACGAACAACAAAATAATAATAATAATAATAATAATAATAATAATAATAATAATAATAATAATAATAATAATAATAATAATCTTTCTTTTCCTACCGCTTTTCCCACACCTGTGGGGTCGCGGGTGCGATCTGTGTCGCACATGTGGATTTGGCCCTGTTTTACGGCCGGATGCCCTTCCTGACGCCAACCCTATATGGAGGGATGTAATCACTATTGCGTGTTTCTGTGGTGGTTGGTAGTGTAGTGTGTTGTGTGAATATGAAGAGGAGAGTGTTGGGACGGACACATACACCCAGTCCCCGAACCAGAAGAATTAATCAGAAGCGATTAAAATCCCCGACCCGGCCGGGAATCGAACCCGGGACCCTCTGAACCGAAGGTCAGTACGCTAACCATTCAGCCAACGAGTCGGACAATAATAATAATAATAATAATAATAATAATAATAATAATAATAATACCCGTGTGGGGATTCACCGGTTACCTCCATCGGGCGCGTCCCATTGGAATTGGGGAAGCTCGCTGGCTCTGCCGCCAGCAGAGTCAGAGGGTAGTAGGGAAATAAAATACCACCGTGAAAAAAAACTGGTCCCTTGCCAGGGTTACGGCGAAGACTGGTAAATGACCAGAAGCCAGAAAACATCTTGAGGCAACCTCTAGGGCTAACAACCCTAGTTGTAAAAGGATGGGTACCCGTCCAAAGCAAAGTCAAGTCAAAAAGCATGATGGCACAACATTTCAAGAAACATACCCCAGGGGGTAAATCTTCGAATAAATCCCTCGTCGTGAACGCCACGGCGCACGAGTCTCGTTCGGATTCTGGGGGAGACTCGACATCATGCAAGGGACGAGTCGGAGCGTCTCGGTGTACCCCGAAGAGTCAAAAACTCAGGCCAAAATCTAAAACCTTTCTAGCAACTTTCAACATAAATTCACTTACACAAACTGGCAAGCTGAAAACCCTCACCAAAGCTCTTCACGAAAATCAGATATCCATAGTGGCCCTACAGGAAACAAGGTACCCAGATGAAGAGATTTTTGAATCTGAAGGCTACCGATTTTTCAAGAGCAAAGCGCAAAGAGGAATCCTCAATGGAGCTGTGATGCTTGGAACCGCGTTTGCTGTTAGAACCAAGATCCTTAAATCGGTTGCAAATTTCGAACCTGTGAATGACAGATTGTCTATACAGACTATTAAATGCGCGAACAAAACCTACGCCCTAGTTAACGCACATGCTCCTACAAGCGATAAGAACAAGTCTGATCCAGACGAAGTTGATAATTTCTGGGACCTACTGGATGAAAAATTGAACAAAATCCCCAAACACCATGTCAAGCTTCTTTTGGGTGACTTCAATGCCCAACTAGGTCGTGAGCAGAAGTACAAGAAAGTTATAGGAAATTACCCTGCTCACAAAAGAACCAATCCAAACGGAAAAAGACTGGTGACCATTTGCGAAAATCACAACCTGCAGGTCATGTCGACCCACTTTCGCCATCTACCCAGAAAGCAAATGACTTGGCGTTCTCCCGTCCAAGCTCTCGGGGAGTTCCAAATTGATCATGTTGCGATCTCCAGGAGAAACAGCCCTGAGATTATGAATGTGAAGGTAAAGAAAGGCATCAATGTGGCCTCAGATCATTATATGTCTCTTATCAAATTCAAACCAATTCCCGCAAACACAAGGAAGACAACCAAACAGATCACACGCTTCGACAATGATAAACTTCGGCAAAGGGTCGAGGAGTTCAAGGAGAAGGCTAGACCAAATGACTGTGACTTTAACAACGCCAAAAGTCTCCTTGTTGAGGCCGCCAAAGACGTTGCAGAAATCAAGAGAAGCAAAAAGCATGCCTGGTGGAACAGTACCTGCGAATCAGTCCTCCAAGAAAGACTCAATGCGTGGAAACAGTACAACTCTACGAAATCAGAAAATGATTGGGAAACCTACAAAACCCAACGTGCCCAAGCAGCTAGGGTGTTCAGAACTGAGAAACGTAAATACGAAAAATCTCTCATTGAAAAGATAGAACAAAACTTTAGGAAGAATGAAAGCAGAGAGTACTGCAGAGCCTTCAAACGCAAACTCACTGACTATAAACCACCATCTCTATGCTTTGAGCGAAAGGACGGCACACTGGCGACGTCAAATGAAGAAAATTGCAGCATTCTGGCAGATTACTTCAAGAATTTACTTAATTGCTCTAAACCGCAAAGCGTCATTGAGACCAAGGAACCCTTACTCAGGTACCCAGATTCCAGACCACCCGACAGAGATGAAATCAAGCGCCACATTGCCCGTCTCAAAAATAACAAAGCGCCGGGTGAAGACTCAGTAGTAGCAGAACTATGGAAATATGCCCCAAAGGAATCACTTGATATCTTGCAAAAGCAAATAGAAGAAATTTGGAACAAGGAGACCCTACCCGAAGAATGGAAAATAGCTTTGATCCATTACACAAAAAAGGCAGCATGAAGAACATCAACAACTACAGAGGAATATCTTTGCTACCAGTGGCTTACAAAATTCTATCACTTGCCATCCTGGAGCGTTAGGAAGCACAAGTCGAACATCAAATAGGTGAATACCAAGGAGGGTTCAGAAAAGGTCGCTCAACAGCTGAACAGATCCAAAATCTCAGAACGATCATCAGATATTGTACACTAAGGTCCAAGCAGTATGTGTCTGTCTTTGTGGACTTTAAGAAAGCGTACGACTCCATTGACCGGGAAGTCCTGCTAAACGTCTTAAATGAATTTGGAGTTGATTTGAAACTGCTGGCATTAATTAGAGCCACCCTGACCGATACAAAATCCAAGGTGAAGTTCCACGGATGTCTCTCGCATTCCTTTGACATCAGAACAGGAGTCCGACAAGGTGATGGGCTATCCCCGATACTCTTCAACTGTGTTCTTGAAAAGATCATCAGAACCTGGCGGGTGAGATTACAGGAAACCAACTACAGTCCATTGAGAATAGGAACCAAATCCAAGGGGATCGCAACAGACTGCTTAGCATTTGCCGATGATATTGCTGTTCTCTCAACCGACATAGAAACCGCTAGAGCTCAAGTTGAAATTTTAAAGGAAATTGCCGAACAAACTGGTTTGCAGATATCGTTTGAGAAAACAGAAGTAATGACTAACATCAAAGAGGCTCCACCAAAACTCCATACAAAATACGGGGACATCACCCGAGTAGACAAATTCAAATACCTGGGTGAGATCATTATGAAAAATAGACTGGACAAAGAAGCACTTCAGGAGCGAGTACGCAAACTGGAAATAGCCTACCAAACATCCCGCACAATCTACAACAAAAAATGCCTTTCCCAAAACACCAAGATACGTCACTATGAAACAGTTCTGAAGCCAGTAGTTCTATATGCAGCCGAAACCCTGTCTCTAAATGCCAACAAAGGACTCCTTGAAGAACTGGAGGAAAGAGAACGCAAAATTGTGAGAGGAATCTTGGGATCAAAGTACAGAAATGGAATCCATCAAAAGAGATCCAACAAGGAAGTCTACAGCAAAATAGAGAAAATTACCGACACAATCAGAAAAAGACGGGCACGATTTTACGGTCATCTGAAAAGAATGGACAGAAGAAAGTTAACTAAAGAAATCTTTCACTTTTTTGATTCAAACCCCAAAACCACAATTCCCTGGTTTAGAAATACCAAAGAAGACCTGCAAATGCTACATATCTCAGCTGAAGACGCCTTTAACAGAGATCTCTTCCGCAAGAAAATATTGATGAACGGGCTAAACCGAGACGAGCAACCGAAGAGAAGACACGGTGCCCCTTGGACAGAGGAGCGTAAGCAGGCCCACTCACAAAGAATGAGGGAAATTTGGGCTCTAAAGAAGGCCAAGTTCAGTGTCAAATGCAACAAGACTTAACGTGGTCCTTGATGGCCCCAGCGAATTATATAATAATAATAATAATAATAATAATAATAATAATAATAATAATAATAATAATAATAATAATAATAATAATAATAATAATAATAATAATAATAATAATTTCGTATGGCTATTTCAAGCCGGGTCAGCCCTTGTAAGTCAGACCCTCCGATTAGGGTGGGCGGCATCTGCCATGTGTAGGTAATTGCTTGTTATTGTTGTGGAGGATAGTGTTATGTGTGGTGTGCGAGTTGCAACTCACCCAGCCCCCGAGTCATTGGAATCCACCAATGAAGGTTAAAATCCCTGACCTGGCCGGGAATCGAACGCGCGACTCTCTTAACCGAAAGCCAATACGCTGACCATTCAGCCAACGAGTCGGACGTTTTACCAGATGAAAGCAATATATGGATTCTGGGTTATCAATTTTAAAATTAGGGTACAAGAGAGCCTGAAGGCGAAACATTTCCTTCATACTATCACATACAACTTACCAGGTACAGTATTTACAAATTAAAATATGATGAATGGTCTAAAATGTCTACGTTAGACAAACAGAGTAGCCGCAAACATTTGAACAATGAAACAAAACGAAGTTTCTGTCATACACATTACATTTTGGTCACGAACAGTACGATATCAGTACATGCATGGAGAAAGTAACTCTGGATCCCTACTGTTTCAGTGTTTCCTCGAGTTGCAATGACAGTAGAAAATGGCAAAACAGTAACAAACCATACAAGTGAACATTGCATTTTATCATTAAAAAGTCTTCTTTCTTTCTTTCATTCTTAATGTGTTTACTCTCCAGGGTTGGTTTTCCCCTCGGACTTAGCGAGGCACCCCACCTCTACCGCCTCAAGGGCAGTGTCCTGGAGCGTGAGACATTGGGTCGGGGATACAACTGGGGAGAATGACCAGTACCTCGCCCAGGCGGCCGCACCTGCTATGCTAAACAGGGGCCTTGTGAGGGGGTGGGAAGATTGGAAGGGATAGACAAGGAAGAGGGAAGGAATCGGCAGTGGCCTTAAGTGAGGTACCATCCCGGCATTTGGCTGGAGGAGAAGTGGGAAACCACGGAAAACCACTTCCAGGATGGCTGAGGTGGTAATCTAACCCACCTCTACTCATTTGACCTCCCGAGGTTGAGTGGAACCCGTTTCAGCCCTCGTACCATTTTTCAAATTTCGTGGCAGAGGCGGGAATCGAACCCGGACCTCCGGGTGTATCAGCTAATCACACTAACCACTACACCACACTAATAACGACACTATAAAATGATTCATGTTTTAAAACTTGTTTAAGCTCGTAATTTTTCTTCGTTCCTTTGAATTTACAGTATTTACATGGTAAAATTAAACTCGCCTTGGAACAGATAGTTGCTTCCATTTTGTTGTCCCTTACTAGCAAAACCTAGTCGTTTTCACTTAATCCCTCTGCAATTAGTGCCGGATATTTTACCACAAGTGTACCCATGCTCTACCTTCCAAGCCTTCAGTAGCCAGTGTAATGTCTCACTTCATCTGCTGATAGTTGTCAATCAGTTCCACGTGGAGGTCTAGGTTAGGCCTTATGAGCGGATTTTCCCAGTAACTGAAACTCAAACCACTACTTAGAAGACTATTTGAGCAACACCCACAGCCGGCCTAGCTCTTAAGTCTTTCCTTAACTTCTCAACAACCCAACAACTACAGGCCGTTTCCACTACCAGCACGTTCTGCACTATTTTCCTCTTCCACCCAGAAAGAGTTCCATCATCTTTTAGAGTGGTCTGAACCGACGTGAACCGAATATATAAGCGTTAGAAGGTTGGTCATACTGATAAGTAATTAAAAAAATAGATATCTCCCGCCGTTGTCTTTTTATCAGCTGCTGAAGTTAGCCAATCAGATCATCCACGTGCAGATTTAGCAATACCACCTTGGAAAGGCCGTCTGAAGTCGCCCTGTTGATCTCAAACAATCGAGGGAGCGCAATATAAATTACGGATACTTTAACTACCTACTAAGAACTACAAATGATTGGAATACAAGATCAGCTGATTTTTATTTATATTTGCTTTACACTACACCCTTTGTTCACGGCTGTAGCCAACAATGCAATATTTGAATATGAAGAGCGACAATAATCAATAACAATACAACGACTGTGAACTATTACCGTGTAATCTCTTTAACTTCTTTTTAAATGGAAGTTTACAGGCGTACCGTGTTTTTTAATGTAGTAAATTATTACCTTCGCGATAGTTTGAACGGATATCTATACGAAATACCGGAGAAGTTGCAGCAGAAGTTACGGTATTATTCCTTATGATAATCTGCCCTGGTAAGTATTATACCAACGAACCTACAGATATTTACAAATATTTTTAAAGTTAATGTCATTACCTAAAGTATTTCCTAAACCTAAATTCGGAACAAGGTACACCTAGGCCTACTTAACCTAGAAATTTACTGAAGATCAACTGAATTACTTGTTATAAAATTTAAATAAATATCACTACTCCCAATTTCTACCAACAAGCACTAAACACCACTATATAAACAGCACTAAATGAATCAGAAATACACAAAATTAAGCTTTTTCAATAGGTTTTGACTACTTGTCTACTAACTGTCTGCAATTGCTCGCCAGTACTTATTCGACTGAATATATTCCAATGACGTCTAGCTGAACACAGGGGTTTTGAGCAATTTCATGGTGTAATAGAGAAGAGCATTCTTTCCATTGAAGTTTTGAGTCATCTAAAGGGTTGAAAGAGCGCCGAAGAAGGTGGTCTGCTATGATGGTCGCCCTATAGCCCTATAGCCCTCCTAAGCGCCACACTGAAGCTACTAGAAAGAATATATTTTCTGATACCACCAACAAGCATGTACCACCAGAACAGGCTGGTTTCAGACCTGGGAGAGTTAAAATAATACGAGAAATTGGACATGAAAGATGGAAGGGAGCAGCCTAGTACAATAAATGGAAGCAATATTTCACTTAACTAGGGCCCCATTGTTGATGCACACGTCTTAAAAGTTGTGACCCTTGGCGGGTAAAGTAGTGAATGAATGTATGGTGAACTATCCGATGCAGTTGACTTTCATTAGCGAGCAGTGACCAGCAGAAACAGTCTTCCAGTCTACAAGCAGAATACATTGGACATTTGGTGCGACTGCGAAGTGATGTATTTATTATAAACGACGATTCCTCTTAGCTGAAGATCGCTCTTTTCGATAAGTACGTCTGTAATTTAGAGCGATAAATATAATTTTTATCGGTAGGCGACATTGATTTCACTATCCCCCATCAATCCTTGCTTAATCATTTACCAATCAGAAGTACCAATTCCAGCAGCCGAGGGCTATCAAGTGTGTTCTTTTGAAGATGTGGCAGTGGCTTCGGGACAGGGGGCAAAGAAAACTTGTACAATTAATCAACTGTACATATAGTCGCCATGTTTTATGGTAATCATGTACATTCATAGCTATAATTACACGACCCATGACTTATATAACATCACGTGTTTTCGCTATCCAGAGAGCTACATGCTGTACCTGTATTAGAACTAGCAGAACGGATGGGCCCATGTAAGGTACTGCGTGTATTGGAAGTGAAAAATTGTGCTTTGTGTTGTGTGTAAGTTGATGATGATGATGTTTGTTGTTTAAAGGGGCCTAACAACTAGGTCATCGGCACCTAATGGTACGAAATGTTATGACAATTTAAAAATCCATAATCCTCCACTGATCAGAATAAACAACATGAGGACGAAGAATGAATGGAAGGAAGGAAGTTAAAACAATCGGTGGATCCGACCCGCAATGCCCCACATTCCCAGAAACTAGCGTTAAACATAGTATTACTGACCAAGGGACTGCTTCTAAAGCACAATACTGAATCGATGATGCTTGTAGTCGAAATGGGTCCAAAATCCAGGTCTTCGGCCCCTCATAATGGTACTCATCGCTAGGAAAATAGAACCATGCTATTTGTCATGTTGCGGTACTAATCAAAAGTAGCGTAGACTCGTGGTATTCCACATGTCATGGTACTACTCACAGGTAATGAAATTCGCACATGTAACACAGACCTATGGTGTTTCGCAAACTGCGACGCTATTTACAGGTAACGCAAACCTATGGGGGTCCTCACATAAGTGGACTAACCACAGGGACCCGCACTAACCCGTGGTGTTCCTCACATAGTGGGTACAAATCACAGGTACTCTAAAATACATCCTGAGCCACACACTGTCGCTACTAATCACAAACCTATTCGGTACCTGACATAGTGGTACGACGTGCAAGTAAAAGCGATGGTACTAATTACAAGTGGTCTCATGGTTCTAATTTGATCATCCCTTGGTCGCCCCTTTTAGTCAGGGGATACCGTGGGTGTATTCTTCGTCTGCATCCCCCACTCACAGGGGGTTGTGTGTTTGGACCGCGAGAGGTATTTTATTTCCCTCAAGTCCGCCGGCAAGCCGGTTAGGACCCCCCTATCCGCTACCTGGGACGCGCCACGTGGGAGTATCAACTCTCACCCCTGCTACGCCAGCGTAGCAGGTTCGTGGTGTGTAAGAGTTGAGAAAAAGAGCAGATATAGAGAAACACCCTGTCCCCGAACCACTGGAATGAACCATTCGTGGTTAAAATCCTACGCCCGGTGCCCCTCGGACGAAAGCTAGTCCGCTACAACCTAGCCGAGGATACGGGCATTTTGTATTATACACTGACTGACAGAGCAAATGCAACACCAAGGAGGATTGGTTCGAAAGGGATGAAAGTTGGGGAAAAAACAGAGACGGCACGGACGAATAATTGATGTTTATTTCAAACCGATATGCAGGTTACACAATGCGCACGGCATCGACTCAGTAGGATGTAGGACCACCGCGAGCGGCGATGCATGCAGAAACACGTCGAGGTACAGAGTCAATAAGAGTGCGGATGGTGTCCTGAGGAATGGTTCTCCATTCTCTGTCAACCATTTGCCACAATTGGTCTCCGTACGAGGCTGGGGCAGAGTTTGCAAACGGCGTCCAATGAGATCCCACACGTGTTCGATTGGTGAGAGATCCGGAGAGTACGCTGGCCACGGAAGCATCTGTACACCTCGTAGAGCCTGTTGGGAGATGCGAACAGTGTGTGGGCGGGCATTATCCTGCTGAAACAGAGCATTGGGCAGCCCCTGAATGTACGGGAGTGCCACCGGCCGCAGCACATGCTGCACGTAGCGGTGGGCATTTAACGTGCCTTGAATACGCACTAGAGGTGACGTGGAATCATACGCAATAGCGCCCCAAACCATGATGCCGCGTTGTCTAGCGGTAGGGCGCTCCACAGTTACGGCCGGATTTGACCTTTCTCCACGCCGACGCCACACGCGTCTGCGGTGACTATCACTGACAGAACAGAAGCGTGACTCATCGGAGAACACGACGTTCCGCCATTCCCTCATCCAAGTCGCTCTAGCCCGGCACCATGCCAGGCGTGCACGTCTATGCTGTGGAGTCAATGGTAGTCTTCTGAGCGGACGCCGGGAGTGGAGGCCTCCTTCAACCAATCGACGGGAAATTGTTCTGGTCGATATTGGAACAGCCAGGGTGTCTTGCACATGCTGAAGAATGGCGGTTGACGTGGCGTGCGGGGCTGCCACCGCTTGGCGGCGGATGCGCCGATCCTCGCGTGCTGACGTCACTCGGGCTGCGCCTGGACCCCTCGCACGTACCACATGTCCCTGCGCCAACCATCTTCGCCACAGGCGCTGCACCGTGGACACATCCCTATGGGTATCGGCTGCGATTTGACGAAGCGACCAACCTGCCCTTCTCAGCCCGATCACCATACCCCTCGTAAAGTCGTCTGTCTGCTGGAAATGCCTCCGTTGACGGCGGCCTGGCATTCTTAGCTATACACGTGTCCTGTGGCACACGACAACACGTTCTACAATGACTGTCGGCTGAGAATACACGGTACGAAGTGGGCCATTCGCCAACGCCGTGTCCCATTTATCGTTCGCTACGTGCGCAGCACAGCGGCGCATTTCACATCATGAGCATACCTCAGTGACGTCATTCTACCCTGCAATTGGCATAAAGTTCTGACCACTCCTTCTTGGTGTTGCATTTGCTCTGTCAGTCAGTGTAATATAACGAGATTTCCAGAGTTATCTAGAGCAACATCACGAAAGTGATCGTACAAAAACGCAGTGGCGGCTGCTGGTATCTGATGCTGGGTGTAGCACCAACATTTTTAATGCCACATTTTGTATATGAAAAGCTTTCAAAAATAACAATAAGCTCTATTATAGTTCAACGATGAACTACATTCCTATTCAAATTGAAATGTACTGTACCGTACTCGTCCTAATTTTGGCCTAGCTCAGGGGTAGAAGCGCATATTGCGTCCGAATAGGGTCAAAAAGCAAATAAAGGAAAATATCTAACTATAACGTACTCCAAGGTATATGGACATGCAATACGTACATATAAATCTAGTGAATGAGAACTCGAGAAATGAGGTAAAATGGATTTAACTGAAAATATAAAAGGAAACCATTCTAAGAAATTGAAATAAAACAACCGACCGCTGGTTGTGTCAATCAAAGAAAAATCACTCGATTTTTACATAAATGAAATGATCAAACAAATCGTTTACAAACAATGCGGGTAACGAACCCGAGATATTAGGAGAGTTTCTTGTTGCATGGAATAATTTAAATTTACATATTGTGGTTGCGCTCTTTCTTAAGTCCCTAGTTCTTTGCCCGAGGGCTCGATTTCTAAATCGTTCATAATATGCAATAGTAATACCCGATCCAGCAGTAATGGCCTAAATTACATACATCTTCCGATCACTCGGACACAAAAATATAAAACATTTGTTCAGGACTGCGTCTGAATCACACTTCCAAAATGGTCACAGACTCTACCGTAAGGGTCCGAACCCATGATCACAGATACGGTCAGAACCTCTCTTCCCAAAAGCAGCCATCGGGCTATGTCTCCCCATTATCGAACAAATGACAATATCACAACAGAGAAATGACACACTGTACACAACATACAAAAACACAAATGGAATGAACAAAACATGGAAAATGAAGCTCACAAAATATATACACTAAAGCTGATAGAACTGTCGGGTCAAGAACCCAACATGTATGGGCATTGGACGTCGCATATATCATGTAGATGCAGTATAGCAGTAGCATTTGACACGGCAGGGAAATCAGTTGATTGGCAACAGAAATAACAACTAACTAGGTCTTTGTGGCCTGGCAATTCATAAACATAACAGGACTATTTGTAAAAACTTCACTACCCTTCTATGACCAGCGTACAGCTAAGTCGAGGGTCGGCGACTCCCTGGGGCAAGGATAAATGGCGCACCCGTCCTTGAAAACATTCCCAGTGCTACATATAAGCACACAAATCTGGCCAGCAAATGTGACCCACAGCCTTACATACTTTCACATTTAACAGGCCGGTATATTATCTCATCATCTTCATCACAGCTCCAAATATAACATCATGGCTTTCATAGCCTATCTCTTAGCATCTCAGCCCCAGTAAATATCCACAGGCAATTCTCCAGTCTCACATATAAATAAACCTCGGTTCGACGACCGGTACATGTCCATAAATTTGCCTGCCACCACACTTTAAAGACCATACTCTACTTTCGACGTTGAAAAGTCTCTCCTTGTGTCTTCTCACAGCTGGAATTCATGCAACATGCAACAAAACATTCTAGCATATACTGTCTCTAGCCTAATCATCTCTCCTGGTTCGACACTGGTGGCGTACAGTTCACTAGATTTTCCATGAAGAATCTCCCATGCAACTCTATCTTAACATACAGTGGAATAAAATACAAATAACAATAACACACACCTATATCTAACCTACTCTTTCCCTTATTTACCATCTAAATATTTACAATACACAGCTCGAGGACTTAGCATACAAGCAGCCCTAAACGTATTTACATTTACTGATATGAGCAATGCAAATGCCACTCTGGTTTATACTTAATTAATGTACTTATTTAAAATGGCCTCTCCTAGTGAATCTAGCTATCACTACATATGCTTAAAGAACAAAAGGGCTTAACTTGGTGGCAATCGATCCATCAGCGGCGAAAAAACTCCACTTTGTCATGCGTGCTCAGCCCATGACTACGATACACATCACAGGGATGAAGGTTCTCTTGTCGCCTCTGGGAGTTCATGAGTGCTGTCTCCTTGATGTGTGACTGTATCTGGAACCGTTGAATTAAATTAACCGTTTACTTCTCCGCTTAGTGTGCTCGAATGCACTTTCGTAACCTTAGTATTGGCTAACAATTTTACTATAGCCGCCCCTTGGATGTAAGTCCGATCGATGCGGCACTAAATTAAGGGAACTGGGCCCGGTTGCTATCTGTCCTTGTCAGCGCACACGTTAATTTCAAACTTCGCGTTACCGCCGTATATTCCTGTATTTCATTACCGGATTTATACATGCAGACCGTCACTAGCTCTTGTGAGCTCCAAATTACAGCTCAAAATATAACATCACGGCTTTAATAGCCTATCTCTTAGCATCTCAGCCCCAGTAAATATCCACAGGCAATTATCTAGGCTCGGTTCGACGATTTTTAGTTCAAGTCTAGCATAAACACAAAGTTATTGTCTTATCTCCTTGCGGTCACGATATTTCACTGTCGCGTTTCAAAATGCAATGGGAGGGCGCTTCCCTTGTCTACCCAGCCTTTATAGTTTCACAAAGTCTCGGGCTTCAAGGGGAAGTACGGCCAAACAAACCGTCTTCCTTTGTGAGAGCCCGTCAGGTGCTAACGGCTGCTCACGTTAATACGCATATATATCTTCATAGCACAAGTAAATGGTTTTATCAGCACCTGTTACTCTATAATTATCATCTTAACTATACGTGGCGTCAGATCTGTAGAATTCAATTTAGTGGCGGATTAATTGATTAAAATTCAGGTGATTCCAGCCATGGAAAAGTGAAGTTTGTCAACCTATGATGAATGTTCAGTGCATGCCGTCGTTCAAATCTCATCCCCTCCAAAGTTTGCTGAAAATTTGTCTTTCTGTTTTTCATCGATGCAAAATGTTGGTAATATTGTGGGTGGTCCTTAGATGGCCTGGTATGGCATACCCTAGTGACGCGGGAAAGATATTACTGTTGCGAGAGAATAAAAAGCAGGAATGAATCATCTCCGCAGAGTGGAGTATTTAGAACTGTTTCTCGATAATGGGCTTGCTGGTCTCGTGCAACACCCAAGGACCGATACTGGCGAGCGTGCTACTTGATGCTATGTACAGGTTTAGGCTCGTCCCTGTTGAAACTAAATAGCGCCGCGCTGTCCGCTTGGGAGTTGCCGTAGGAAAGCACACCCCTGGGTATGATTCGAAGCCGGCAGTGTTTATTGGTCCATTACGAAGCATTAGTACATCGGACGACCAAATATGTTTAATATTAACATATTTTAGAGTATATATTAGGTTTATTCAACTAGAAAATTAGAATAAAAGACGACAAATGAAGTGCAAAATTATTGGGAATTGTAGAACAATGCAACAATACCACACACCGCCCCTGCAAAAACGACAGTGTTGTGGTGTTAGACAGCTGTTGATTGGTTAAAGTTTCTGTTCACTGGAGCCATGAACTAAATACTCACCCCAATCAACTCACCTGTACAATCCTCGAAGTGTGAATGCCCTGGAATCGTACTACCTTGGTATAACACTTGTTGGTAATTCGGTCATCAGTCCATAGCCTGATTTGTTGCAGCTCTCCATCATATCCTATCCTGCGCTAATCTTTCTATTTCTACGTAACTACTACATCCTACATCCACTCAAATCTGTTTGTCATATTCATATGTTGGTCTACCGCTACCGTTTTTACCGCCTACACTTCCCTCATAAACCAACTGGACAAAACCTGGGTGTCTTAAGATGTGTCCTGTCATTCTATCTTTCTTTCTGGTCAAATTTCGCCAAATCGTTCTCCTCTTATCGATTCGATTTAGTAACTCTTCATTTGTAATTCGATCTATCCATCATACCTTCAACATTCTTCTGTAACTCCACATTTTGAAAGCTTCTATTCTCTTTCTTTCTGAACTAGTTATCGTCCATGTTTCACTTCCATACATTGCTACGATCCATATGAAAGGCTTCAAAATATCTACTAATTACTATAGTAATGTCTGAAGTGAGTAAATTAATTTTCTTAGGAAAGGCCTTCGTTGCTTGTGCTAGTCTGAACTTTATGTCTTCCTTAACATACTTCCTTTAAGACTTATTTCCTACTATAATATTTCCTGTATCGTATGACTTCGCTCAACTGCACCCCATTACTTTTGTTTTTGTTTATTTTTATCTTGTAGTCCTTCCCCAAGAATGTATCTATACCATTCAGCAATTTTTCCAGATCATCTGCAGACTCAGTTAAAACAACAGTATCATCGGCAAATCTCAGAGTTTTGAATTCCTCTCCTTGGATTGTGACTCCCTTTCCAAATACATGTTTGATTTCCTTCACTGCCTATTCTATACAATCATTGAAAAGGAGAGGGGACAAAGTGCATCTTTGCCCCTTTCTCGATTGTTGCTTCCTTTTCATAGCCCTGGATTCTTATCACTGCAGTGTGATTTTCTACAGAATATATACCGGTATAATTCTTCTTTCTCGGTATCTGATTCCGGCCGCCTTCAGAATCTCATATAGCGTGGTCCAATCAACATCATCGATTGCCTTTTCTAGATCTACGTCGGCGTGTTTTTCTTAATTCGATCCTCCAAGATCAGACGTAAATTCAGGATTGATTCACGAGTTCCCACATTTTTTTTGAAGCCAAACTGATCTTCTCCTAACTTTGCTTCAACTTGTCTTTCCATTCTTCAGTAAATACTACGAGTTAATATTTTGCAAGTGAGAGATACTAAACTAATGGTCTGATAGTTTTCACACTTGTCATCACCTGCTTTCTTGGGGATAGGTATAATAACATTATGTTTAAAATCAGATGGTACTTATCCTGAATTATACACACTAATTGCAATAACCTCGCCATGCTGGCTTCTCCTAAGACAGTCAGTAATTTTGAGGGTATGCCATCAATTGCAGGTGACTTGTTCCTCTATAGATCTGTCAAAGCTCTATCGAATTCTGACCTCAAAATTGGGTCTCCCCTTTCATCAGCATCAGCAGCCTCTTGTTGTTCCAGAACCTTATCATTTACTTCTTTCCGTTGATACAATTGTATGATATCCTCCTGCCACATTTCTGCCTCGTCTTCTTTTCCTAGAAGTGGTGTCCCATCTGTGCTATTAATATTCATACACCTACTTTTCCTTTCACCAAAGGTTTCCTTAAATTTCCTGTATATATCTAACTTTCCTACAACCATACAACCTTCAACATCCTTGCATTTCTTTTTCAGCAATTCTCCTTAGCTGCCCTTCATTTCCTATCTACTTTATCCTTTAGTCGCCTGTATTCTTTTTTGTATTGCATTCTTGTATTTTTCCCTTCATAAATCAGATCTAATATCTCCCGACTTATCCACTGATTCTTACTTGGCTTACCTTTATTCCTAACTTGTGTTTAGCAGCCCTACTGATCTCATTTTTCATGACTGTCCACTCTTCATCTACTGTGTTTCCTACAGCCTTTCTATTTCGTCCTTTTACTACACGTTCTTTGAAAAATCCAGTAAAAGCGAAGATTCCTTGAAACCCATTAGAATTAACGAAGAATCTCTTTGTAGGAAACTTAATTCTAAGTGCAAACCGCGAGGTTCATCTTTATGGGACTAGTCGTTTAACCGATTATTTTTGTTGTTAGTAGATGAAAGATATGTAGATTCAGTAAGTAAACACATATTAAATATCTCCACTTTGAAAGTTTACAATAATTTCAAAATAAAGAAGGCATGCTACAGCGCCGTACGATAGTTTGATACGCCTTTCCCCGCTACTTTCTACGCCATCGCGGTGGCTGAGCTCTGTTTACCTTTCGTTCGCGGCATACTTTGACAATTGGGTCAAGAAAACCATAGGTTAAATAAAACAAGCTGACACCCGGCTATAACGCCAAACCACCAAATGTTTCTGTGAAGCAGTATTGTATTTTACAGCCGAGTATGGAAGACTGTTCATGTTCGGTCTTTTCTATAGGTGTATCTTTCTGTCCCTTCAGCTAATTCCCTTGTTTACCGTAGAATCGTACCATGACGACGACCACCATCACCACCATCACCACCACCACCAATGTAGTACGGTACGGTACTTTTCCTGCTTAAATTCCTGTTATGGGTGAGAAATTAATTTTGTTTCAATTACTAAACAGCAGTCATTAATTAATATGATTTGTGTTTGCACAGTGTGAATACAACGAGATACAAGTTGTGATGGTACATATATCACACCCCCATACTGTATTTATTACAACGTATTATTATTATTTCTATTTTATTAAAGTCTCTGACATTGACAATGCAATCCAGCAAATGAACTTTTAATTAAATTAGCCCGTATGCAAAAGAGAACTGCCTATTAATTAACCCGAAGAAAACGCAAGCAATCATAACAGGACACACTAAACATCACACAACTGCCTACTCTGATGCTCTCTGGTGAACCTATACCTTTTCAGAAGTCTGTAAAAAACTTAGGCATTGTGATGAATGATACATTAAACTGGAAAGACCACATAACAAGTGTCTGCAGAAAGGTATATGCATCTCTTCACCATCTAAAAATAAAAGAATCCATTCTTCCACATAGTATGGAAATAAAACGTACTCAAACTCTCATTTTTCCAATCATTTATTATGGTGATGTACTAACCGATGCAGCTGTAGAAAAAACAATGAAACTTGGGCAATTAACTCTAGCATATGATTTAAATTTTCTTTGAACTTTAGGATACATATTCCCCCTTATTATGAGAAGCTATCTTCACTGAAAATCGATAAACTAAGGAACCTGCATACTGAGACACTAACTTTTGGACTTCTGAATGAATCTACACCTGAATACCTATCCTCAAATTTTACCTTCCTCTCATCTATCCATAGATATAATAACAGATCGACTTCTACACTTACGATACCGGATAATCATTCATCTGTATACAGCTACTTATTCCAGGTGACTGGAGCAAGGCTATGGAACACTCTCCCTGTCAGTATACGTAATAGTACTTCCATAGCATCTTTTAAACGGTCTTGACGAGATTTCTACTTGAATGCGTGAACAGCTTGTACTGTATGAATGTTTGTGTGAATATCAGCAAGTATGATTACAATTTGTTAGTTCATGTAGATTGATAATATTAATCATTAACAAAATAACAATAAGATTATAATACTCTTTTACTCCATTAATTTAGGTAGTTTCTAGAGAATGTAAACAGTCTTATTTTTCCAAATTATATGACTATGTATTGTACCAGGAAAAGTTGTGGGCAAAGGGCATGAGTAGGACCTCAGGGAGTGGAACTGGGTTTTGGAGCCGATACAGAGAAGGATAGTCTCGCAGAGCGAATAATAGATGGTAAATAATTTTTTTTTAAAACAATTTATTAATTTCTCACCCTGCGGTATGATTGTTGACTCAAAATTTATATTGAAATTAAATGTTGAAAAATAATCTTCTTGAAAAAAAAAATGGCATAAATATCATTGGTTTCAAAGTCTTTCATATGTGTGAATTTCCACCTAAAGTCTTTTTAAACCTAAGCACACTTTTATAATGGTAAATGGATATGAGAAATTATTAAAAGTTTTCAGTTCTCAGTTCGTCAATCTCGTTATACAACACACTTGAAATCCTACAGTCTTTCTACGAGAAATGAAATTGAAATTAAATTTATCACTTTTGAGAAATTATGGAAATTGTTCACACGCGACACTGAAGTTTCACTGTTCAAAATAAATGAAAAAGTTTAGTCAGTTTGTTACTCACTTATGACAAGAACTGTTGTTACCAAATGTCGAAAGATGGACATCTGGAATGTTCCATGTAGAATCTGGATCGGCGATGTTGACGTTCCCGATGAGGTGATGACAGCTGGAACTGTTGAGTTTCGCACACGAAAATTCATTTAGTGCGACTGGTTATCACTTACACTGTTGAACACTATTTATGGCGTATGAAGAATCACAGTCCTTTCTGTACTAAATACTATTTACAGTCGTTATCGAAACGTTCTTAATCACACAGTTCACACTTGAAGAAAGAAAAGAAAGAAAGCAAGTCGATAAGCACAGTCTGTGAACACAGTCATTAAGTTAGATTTTCTGCTAATCCTGTTATATTAACTCAGAATAGTTCTTACTTTTTCATTCAAAATATTGATGTGACGTGAATAAAGAAATATAATGCAATACTCGAGAGAAAAAAATAAGTTCTGGTGATTGTTAAGTACTAGGCTCTGTAGAAGTTTAATGTTACTTGACGTTGCCTAAGTCCACACGTAATGAAATAGTTAATATTTGTACTCCAATAAGTTCACTCGTGTTACAGTCTTAAATGTCTTTATATTGTAATCGCGACGCGACATACTAACTGCAGTGCGACGTCCTTTATCGGCGATAGAATTTCGCGTTCTGGAGATACGACGAAAGTACTTCTACCGTGACTGCGCGAACATACTGTACGCGGGCCGGTTTCTTGACTATCTCACTCACACAGTACTGCACTGTACTGCACTGGTTTGCGGGCTATCTGGCCTTGACATATATAGATGCCAGCGCAGGGAGGGGTGGCAGCTCTCTCTCGGCCATGTGACCGTAATTACGTAATTTCGTTGAGACTTTAAATTGTTATAACTCAACAACCGTTTGATGAATTAATTTGAAATTTACAGGGATTAACTTTTATGATGTTTGCTATAATTCAGCGTTTGTCCCGTTGAAATTGGTTAAGGTGTTAAAAAGCTGTTAAAAGAAAAATTCTTTCGAGAAATATCTCTAGGGGAGGTGAGCTTCGAGCGACAGGTGACGTCACTTGACTCCGCCTAGCGTACTCGTAGGGTCTGGCACATACTGGAACATTCTTTACATGGATGTTCGTACGTCGGTCGGATCTTTAATGCTGGAAATAACATTTCTTTCAATTAATATGGACCAGGACCTAGGCCTTCCTGGTACAGTATTGTTTGTTGTGGTTAAGTGTAAGAGAGGGCCGTAAGCCCTAACTTCGCCACATGCAAAGGCATACAATAAAGAATAAATTTATTATTATTACTCATTTATTAGTATATTAATGTAAAAGTATTTGAAGTTGTAACGTCTGCATGTTAGATATTAGTAATTTATTTTAGATAGGCAATAGAGAAACCCGCAGCTATTTCCAGGTTTGTAAAACCGTACAAGGAAAGTTTGATGAGTCATTCGGAGAGGCCAAGTCATGAGACATAGACGTCCTGAAGCAGTAGCGTAGCCAGGATTTCAGTTTGGGGGGGGGGGGGGGTGCATTCATCCAGAATTTTATTTTGATAGGTGTCCAAACTTCCATAGTTTAGGTGGTGTAGAATACCGAAAAAGGAAATGGGTGTCCTTGGATCCAAGTAAGAGTGGTGGATTCGTGCGGATTCAGGAAGCTAATAGTAATCTTCTTCTTCTTCTTCTTCTTCTTCTTCTTCTTCTTCTTCTTCTTCTTCCCCCGATTTTCCCACATCTGTAGGGTCGCGGGTGCGAACTGTGTCGCACATGTGGATTTGGCCCTGTTTTACGGCCGGATGTCCTTCCCGACGCCAACCCTATATAGAGGGATGTAATCAGTGTTGTGTGTTTCTTTGGTGGTTGGTAGTGTAGTATGTTGTCTGAATATGAATATGTTGGGACAAACACCTAGTCCCCAGCCAGAAGAATTAATCAGACGCGATTAAAATCCCCGACCCAACATTGATCATTCAGCCAATGAGTCCGACTCCGGAAGCTAATATTAATGTACATTATGTATAAAATGCTCAATAAAAGTACATTCGTTAAAACTCCCCCGGCTACCTCTGTTACTCCCATCCCAACATAACTGCAGCATTTCATATATTCCGAGTACAAGTGAAATGAATGCAAGAATAAACAGTTTGAGTAAGGATGCAATATTCTGGTTTAGAATAAATACGGCAAAGTTATTATAATAATAGTCATGTGATAAGCAATAAAGGAGTAACATTTCATACAAATAATGCGACACAGACACACACACACACACACACACACACACACGCGCGCGCGTCGAATACAGGTTTCTCGTCCTTCTTGTCCATGGCTAGATGATGAAGGCAAGAGAATGATGGCCCACCGTGACTCGTTATTTCGACATTATTACAAACCCTAGATGACACAGACTTCGAATCTAACCGCATCTTAAGAAATCGCACAAAGCAGTTAATCAGAAATTTTAAAAAATGTATATATTTTCGGAATTTAGCTAACAACTTAAATTCTAATCGCGCACGGGACCAGCTTAGAGCTCTGGGAATAGGAAAACATCAACAGAGACAGAAAACTCCTGACATTCCACTTGACAAACTGAACGATTACTTTAGTAGAATAAATAATCAACCTACCCAAATTAACTACACCGACTCACCGCCCTCCTCCAGCCAATCCACCATTCACATTTCACAGTGTCACAGAAAATCAGGTTAAAAGGCTTTGTACTCGATTAAATCAAAGACTACAGGTGTAGATGGTATTCCTATTACTTTTATACATAACATTATGGGTGTTATCTCGCCTATACTGACGCACATACTGAAATACTGTTTACTAAACGGAACTTTCCCTACTGTCTAGAAAACAGCCGATATTGTATCGGTACCTAAGAGTTTAGACCCACAATCACCCTCTGACTATCGTCCTATCACACGGAACAAATACGTAAAAAGATTTTTGGAGTTCTTCACCCCAGGGGCGAATCGTCAGGGGAGACAGGGTAGACAGCGTGTACCCTTAACATTTTGTGAACGAAATATTGTCTAGTTAACTTTTTAGAATAATTATTTCCACATTCATCATGACATTATCGTATTCCCCGCTTTACTTATTTTCGTCAAACTTCGGCAATACTAGGGTTCGCGTCAGTTACACGAAGCAGGTAGGCGAAAGTAGACGCTAGAGGCGGAAAACTATCGATAGCGTTATCGATAGTTATCGATAGCGAACACTATCGTCATACATCGATAGTCAGTTGCCTATTATCGATAGTCAAAGATAGTTCTTTTTCCCCCGTCATTGGCTTATTTTTCGCGCTAACAGAAATTGTACAGCTGTTTGCAGTTAACTGGTGAGGAATTTTTTCCAATTCATAGGTGCATTCATAGGTGTGCCTTTAAGTATCTCTGCGTACCTGGGACTTCAGTGCCGGCAGAAAACAATTTAGCATTTTGGAAGGTGGGATTCTCCATTCAACCTAACCTTAGTTGAGTTGATGCCAATACGGGACAAAAAATGAGATTTGTTGTTGTCAGAGACTGTATGTAGGCGAGAGAAGAAAGGGCACATTTTAGGTCAAAGACTTCATGACAGCAACTGAAAACTCTTCTGCCATCTGTTGAGAATGCTGTAAAACAAATTTCCAAAGATAACCCGAGAAAATGTCGGACGATCGCAAATGAACACTGCAGCTGAACGAGAATTTCTCGGGAAGTCACGTTATGGGTGAGACAGTATTAAGTAGTTGTGACCCCCCCCCCATAACCTTTTCGAACTGGCATGTGTGTTGCCATTTGGAAATTCTATGTCAATCGGCTTTCGCCAATATCTCCTTTGTTATGATATGCCGCGCGCTGTTGAACGGAGTTTTGGTCTGCGCCTACTGCGCGTGAGCGAGTGGTGAGGCGAGTCTAGTCTTGACCCCTAGCAACTACTTCCGAGGGAGTCGGCGTGCTGTAGCCGCCATGGATAGACGTGTATGTGAGTGTTCCGCTATGCGGCGGGTGGTAGTGCTGAAACCCCCATGAAACCAACTTAAGAGGGATTATCCCATATTCTATTAGTTGCTGGCCTCCTACTGTTTCATTGGATTATGTTTTTGCTACGATAATCCTCCAGGATCCTTGGTGAACAACTTTAGTTCACGGCCTCGTGGTTGCCGGTCTTCAATAACAATGGCCAAGGTTTGAACTTCTCAATTTTTCTGGACTCAAAGGTATGTAACTGTTTTGGATTAAAGTAATTCTGGGGAAGCAAGAAGATTTATGTGTTTCGGCGTACTTCAAGATAACTGTAACGATGATAATAATAATAATATTTGGATTAAGACTTCCTCTTCGAAAATTGTGCTGGATATCGTGTGCGTCTGTGAACCTTAGGAAACGGTTTCGGCAATTAATCATTTTAGAATGCAGTTCGCACGGTGGAAAAAATTAGTATGATTATCGTAAAATTCTGTAAAAGTTTTTTTGGCACTTGATTGTACAATAAGGTGTGAACCAAGGCGCAGTTTCCAAGGTAGCGGGGTTAGCTTTCCTTCGGGTTCCTTGCCTTCTGGGATTTATTTCTCCTTTTGTTCTTTTTGCATTGTTTCTGGGATCTCTGTTTTATTTTTGACTTAAAACCGTTGGTTTTACTTCTCATTTGTAGACCGTGCTTGCTTGTCCGTTACTATGGCAACGTGTGTTTGGGTAATGGTGGTGGCTTTTGTTTTACCGTGATTGTTGTTGGTTGGTGTGTTCTTGTGGGATGAATATATTTTTGTTCCCTGGTATCGTTGGCATTTCTTTCATATAAAGTGATTTATTTCGGCCTACCTTTGTTCGTTTCGTCTCGTTTTTTGGCTGGGCGAAATGTGTAACTTCTTCCTTTATTTTCGTGTGCCCTTGGAAATTGCCCTTGGTAGAAATTGGAACGAATTGTGGTAAAGTTAAAAGGCAACCGGCCTAAAGGTCATGGAACTACGGTTTGTTTCTAAACATGGTATTTGTTTTTTTCTCTTAAACGCGTGATCGATCACATTTAAATCAATATTTAATTATCTTGTTTGACGGTATGGAGGTCACTGTTGTTTTTTTTCTTGTTGATTTTTACGATTTAGTTCCTTTATTTTGTTAAATGAAGTCTGCATTTTCTTATTTAAAGCTGCCTCATTGGGTATTTATTTATTAATCACATTAATTTCTTGCAGGTTAATCCAATTATTGTTAATCGAGTATTTACTTTCTTTTAAACAATATGGTTCAAGGTGTTATCTGAATTAATAATGAACCTAGCTCCACTCCTGATATTATCTTGAAATGTTACCTCTCATTTAAATGTCTATTAAAGTTTTCTTTCATATCACTTGAAAGTTGGTTTTCTTTTGCCACATTTGGTGCAGCGCTGCAACTATTTCTTTGTTTGGTTGTCCACGGACCTTAAGTCGCATTTCCTCCACGTTTTGGGTAAGTGTCTCTCTTTTCTTCCTTTTGGGTAATTTTAGTATCATGTTGTTGGCTGGTGCCGTTTTTATCCTTGGAATTTTTTGATGTACTGTTACTTGTTGCTTCTTTTTCGCCCTTGTTCTCTCTTGTGTTCGCTTAATCTACCCTTATGGGGCGGACACAATAGCAACCTTCTCACCAGTCTCTCTCTCTCTCTCTCTCTCTCTCTCTCTCTTTTTCTCTCTTTTTCTCTCCCTCTCTCTCTCTCTTTTCCTATCTCCTTCTTTTCCCTCAACTGGTGGGTAAGGTTATTAACCTCATCACCGCTAGGGTGTTACCGGGGTCCTAGAGGGTGGTGACCGGTTAGAGTGGTATCAGAGCGGTGGTTGTTTGTTGTTACACTGTTGTTGCTCTGCTGCCTAATCTCTGTTGTTTCTGCCTTGTGCAGCCTAACTTTCCTCCCCTCCTACCCTTGCTCGGTGCAGTGCTGTGGCGAATGTTGGCGGATGGAAATCAAAAATTAAAAAACTAAAAGTGTTGTTGTCAATAACTATTGTAAAAGGGAGTGCAAGGATCTTGTGTAATTTTTTGATTATTTTGTTCCATGTTTGCTACCATGGCGCGTGCCGTTACGAACCCCTCCTTCCTGCGTCGTGCCGAATTGGAGTACGAGTTATCCATTCGTGGCCTTGAACCTGCCCGTACTGTTGCTGAGTGCGCTGCCTTGCTATCAGCCAACTCCCAGGTCCCCATTAATGTATTTTCTATTGACAGGAGTCGAGTGGGTGAGTACCTTAACCTGATCTGTGACAATCTTAACGAAATTAATATTATTCGTGAAGAGTTTATTGAATTGCCTCCGTCCAAAGCCCAAGTAAACCGGCTGAGGGCCAGAGCTGACCATTACTCGGGCCGAATTCAGGATATATTATCTATTAAGCCTGATTCTGTTTTTGTGTCAGAATGTGCTAGATTGTTAACGGTGGTTTCTGGCATCACCTCTGATTTAGATTTGCTGTTGATTAACAGAGATATGGAGAATTGTTCTATTGCGACTGCACTTAACCCTTCTGTACCTAGCCAGAGTGTCTCTTCCCACCAAATTGCGTCCTCGACCCATGCCCAAGGTCCGTGTTGTGTGACTGCTCCTTTACTGGAAACCTTAGTCTCTAAGCTAAATTCGGCGTCATCGCCTAACTGTTTAAAGGAAGTTTTTCGGGGAGTGAAGTCCTTTTCTGTAAATTCTATAGATGAGTGTATTCGGTTCCTACGGTTTTTGGTGGAGTTGACCGAGACTGGTAATGTGTACTCAGTCAATGATTTGGGGATCTTCCGCGCCCTCTTCCCTCATTGTGAAGGGATTCTAAAGAGAGAAATTTCTGAAGCTATCTCGAAAAATTTATCGATTAGTACCTTTCATGAACTTGTCCTTTCCAAATTTATTCCCTCTCTTGCTCTCCAAAGTCTTGTGCCCCAACACTGTTTTCGGACCCAGTTCCTGCATGAGAACTTGCTAACTTATGTGCTGGATCTGCGATTCTTTTGCAAGGTTTTTAGAATTTCTGTGCCAGAATGTGAAATGGTCTCTAGAATTTTAAAAGGAATATCTCCTGCGTACCGCTCCTATCTTTCCTTAACCCGTTGCCCTACTACCTTTCAAGAATTGGAAGAGGCCTGTTCCTTTGCTGAAGATGTCAAACATGGGGATGCCTCCAGACCTGTGAATTTCCCTCCCCCTACTACTACCAATTGTCCCGTCCTTCCGTCAACACCTAAAGTAGTGAATGCCCGTAAATGTTACAACTGTGGGTCCCGAAGTCATCTAAGAAATTCCTGCCCTGACGTTAGACGTGGTCCAGGCGCTTGCTATTCCTGTGGCTCTAGACAGCATGTTAAAAGAAATTGCCCCTTGGTAGACAGAAATGGTACTCAATGACTAGAAAGGGAAAGGGCAAAGTCTGCCAATTCTAAGTTTGTAAACCCTGAATCTCGTAAGAAACCGGTGTGTCCCCCAAGGTGCAATAGTATTTCTGCTCATGCCCCCTCCTCTGGCACGTGCACCTTTGTCGAGGTCAACAATGAACCTGTAGATGCCCTTCTTGATACTGGAAGCGTAGTATGCTTGATGAATTATGCCTGGTATTGTCAAAAGAAATCCTCGTGTAAACTTCCGGAAATAAAACCCACTAATCTAAGATGCGTTTCGGCTAATTGTCAGTTTTTAAATATTTTGGGGACTGTGAAGGTCAAGTTGAGGATTGGGAATTTCACTTGGAAGGTCAAGTGCCTGGTGACATCCAATTTATCATGTAACATTATTCTGGGTACCAATTTTCTATCTTGGGCTGGTGTCGTTTTGGATCCTCAGTGTCGAAATTTCTTTTTTAAATTTTCTCCTGACCTGAAATTTGAATTGATTAACGTTCCCTTGAAAATGCCTCAAGTTTTGTGTGTGGGTTACCCTGAGTCAGATGAGTCTAGTGACATCGATCGGCTTGACCTGAATCATTTAGGAGATGCCGAAGCACAGGAAGTTCGTGATCTTTGCAGGGAATTTCCCGATGTGTTCACTAGCAAGTTAGGCTTGACCAACGTACTCGAGTATGACATTGAGTTGTCTGACCTGCAGCCTGTTCGATCCCCTCCTTATCGCCTTTCCCCACCCCGTATGTTGGAATTAAAGAAAATCATTGAGCAAATGGAAAGAGACGGAGTGATCAGACCTTCGACTTCCCCGTATGCGTCCCCTGTGTTCTTGGTACCCAAACCTTCTGGTGGTTATCGTGCTGTGATTGACTATAGGTCTCTAAATAGTAAGATTGTACTCCAATCTATTCCCCTACCCGACCTTCATACTTGTTTTGGATGGTTCTCAGGTGCAAAATTTTTCACTGTCCTGGATTTGAACCAGGCTTATTACCAAGTGCCCTTATCGAAGAGATCAATTCCCCTCACTGCCTTCATCACCGACTGGAACTTGTATGAGTTCCTCAGACTCCCGTTCGGGCTCAGCTGTGGAGCAGCTGTGTTGTCAAGGTTGTTAAATTCCATTCTCTCTGACATTAAGTTCAGCTATGTCTTTAATTACCTGGACGATTTATTAATTTATTCGAAGACCTTCGAGGAACATATGGTGCACGTTAGGGAAGTATTGCTACGGTTAAGGAAAGCCGGCCTTACAGTGAAGTTATCAAAGGTAGCTTTCGCCAGACCCAGCATGTCTTTCTTGGGACATGTAGTTTCTTCTGAAGGCGTTTCCATAGATCATTCCAGAACTCAAGCCATTAGGGATTTTCCACCTCCCAAAGATGTCAAGGGCGTTGCTCGATTCATTGGTATGGTCAATTTCTTTAGAAAATTCATCCCTAACTTTGCTGAAGTGGCTGCCCCATTGAACGACCTTAGGAAAAAGAATGTAAAATTTACTTGGGGTAAAGCCCAGGAGGAAGCTTTTAATTCATTGAAGGTCGCACTGATTAATGCACCTTTGTTAGCTATTCCCGATTTCGAGAAACGTTTCATTGTCCAAACTGATGCCTCTGGGCGTGCTATTGCTGGCGTTCTGTTACAAGAACATGAAGATGGGCGTAGGCCCGTGGCCTACGTATCTAGGGTCCTCAATGATCTGGAGTCTAAGTACTCCATTTATGAACTAGAGTGTCTAGCTGTGCTGTTTGCTCTGGAAAAATTTCGATCATTCATTGAACACGTCAACTTTGATCTGGAAACCGACAATCAGGCTCTTTCTTGGGTGTTGAACCGACCAAAAAGGACCGGTAGGATAACTAGATGGGCATTACGGATCTCATCCTTTAATTTCAATGTTCGCCACATTCGTGGGTCTGAGAACGTCATTGCCGATGGCTTGAGCAGGATGTTTGAAGGTCATCCTTGTGCGGAAGCCAACCCATGTGTCGATGAGCTTGCTGTCAATACGGTTGGAGTTAGTGCCATCCTCACCGACTCCCCATTGCTGTATCAAGAAATTGGAGATCATCAAAAAACTGATCCGGATCTGAAAAGGATCATTGATACAATCAGTAGCGGGATCGAAGTGAAACCTTACTCCTTATCTAAGGGTGTTCTCTGTTGTAAGGGTCGCAAGGACCATAATTCCAAAATTGTCGTTCCTAAGGTTTTGGTACCTGTCATTTTCAAGTATTACCACTGTTCACCCCTTGGCGGTCATCTAGGAAATTTCAAAACTCGGTTGAAAATCAGGCAATTCTTTGTTTGGAAGAAAATGGATAGTGATATCAGGAACATGGTCAAATCTTGTAAATCTTGCGCCATCAGCAAACCTAATTTGAATAACCGGGTAGGATTATTGTCTTCATCACAAGCTTCGCTCCCCATGGAACGACTGTTCATAGATTTCGTAGGACCCCTCCCCCGATCTTCCTTGGGAAACACCCACATTTTTGTCTGTATTGATGCCTTCTCCCGGTTCTGTTGGATCTTTCCCACCAGGTCCACTAATTCACGTACCTCTATCTCCTGTCTAAATTCCATCTTTGCATCCTTTGGCCCACCTAAGTTCTTAGTATCTGACAACGCTAGTTCTTTCACCAGTAACTCCTTCAAAAGGTATCTGTTTGAGTTGGGCATTTCACATGTCACCACTATTCCATACTATCCAAATCCTTCTTATGCAGAGAGGTTGAATCGGAACTTAAAATCTGCGTTGATAGCGTATCATCATGGCAACCAGTCCAAATGGGACTCCTGTCTGCATTGGTTGGCCCATGCTTTCAATTCCGCTACTCATGAGTCCCATGGTAAGACGCCTATGTCTTTAATGTTTGGCTATACTCCGTACTCCCCTATGTCTAACCTGCTATGTATTGAGGATCTTCTCCCAGACCTATCTAGACCTAATGATGTTCAAAAGATCTGGAACGAAGCAAAAAGGAATCTAGCTGTGTCATACGAAAAGGTCAAAAGGCAGTACAATAAAGGTAGGAGACCGTCAAAATTCAATGTTGGTGATCTCGTGTATGTTAAGTGCTACCCAATGAGTAAGGCTGTGAATAAGTTTTCGGCAAAACTTGCCCCTAGGTACCAAGGCCCGTGCACTGTGTTGGAGTTCTTGTCTCCCGTTTCAATTTTGGTAAGTGACCCTGTAGCCAAGCGTATTAGGCGCGTTCATGTTTCTCAAATTAAACCCGGTTGATCTGGCAAATTGTACTGCATCTTCCGCTGGATGGATGCACCTTTGGTAACTGACCTGTATTGTTAGTGAATTTAGCACACATACTGTGGGATGGCGAGCGAGTCAATCTGGTCCTTCTGTGCCTCGTGTTGGTGACTCTGATTTAGTACTTCTTGTATGTTACTGTTTCTAGGTGTGGATCCTTGTAGTTAGAAATTGTCTTTCCTTAATTGTCCTGTGATGGTGGTATTAATACCTTGCAATGGATATCCTCGTTATATAGCCTTATGCTTATGTGGTGCGCTACCGAAGTTCCATTGGGGAAATCTGATGACATCTAACTTAAATTGTGCTTTGTTGTCCCTCTGTTTTCTCTAGGCTTATGTAATTTCAAAGACTTGTTTCTTCTGTAGCTCCGCATAGGATTCCTTCCGCTGAACCCTTCGATCATCTTGTGACTTAATCATTGCTGAGCTATGGTGTGCTTGGGATGGAATGTAAGGGAGTGTGTCTGGTGCCTGAGCGTTTACCATTTTGTCATCCTTTCATTGTGTGCGGGTGTTTGAAGATGTGTGGTGCTTAGTCATGATTGGGTTACTATTTGTGCCATTTTAGTATTGTACGATTTCTGATTGTGGTGTGTTTCGATCTATTGGTGTCGGAAAGGTTCCCTGCTTGCCTTCTGCATGGACCGCGTGTCTTAAAGGTGTTCCTTTTCCGGATACTGATGTTTGTATTCATCCATGATCGAGTGATCTGACACTCCTCCTTTGGGCACCCTTCGCGGCTGTTCTAAAAGTGGTTTTCTATGCGTGAACCCTCTATATTATTTTTCCTGTAATGGGTTTTTGGGCTGAATTTATCTTCCTAACCTTTGATTTTGGGGGTCGTTTCGGGGGTTATGTAGAAAATCTGTCTGCGATTTTTTTTCTGTGGGCGTTCGGTTGGTGCACTCCTGCCAGCATTATGGTTGTATCTCCTGTGTTGTAACTTGGTAATGATGTTGTGGGTTGTTTGGACCCTTTTGAATTGTGGACGGTTGGTAACGTAGTGTAATTTTCCTTATCTACCGGTTGGCGTGTGGAGTTTCGGTGGTACGGTCGGACTTCCTTCCTGAGGATATTTCTCCTTTGGTGCTTCTGTGGGATGGACCTAGTCCTTAATCTGTACCTGGTTTGCTGTTGTAATTTCTGCTTTGTATTGTGCTGTTTTGTGTGGTCTGTGAGCACGCGTTGAGGATAGCTATCCTTTATCTCTCTATGAATAACCCGTGCTGCTACCTTGTCATTATTTAGGTAATCGTGTTTTGGATTACGTTGTTTGGCTGTCAAGACACCTTGGTTGGGATGTGATTTGTCCTTTAATTTACCTCTGTGTCGCGGTAGATCTGGCTGTTGGTTTGGTATCCACTACTCCGAGGAAGTACACCTTCGGGTGGGCAATTCTTAGTTATCTGTTGGCTCTGGGATTTTCGACTTGTTCTTCCTCACGCAGGATTAGGTTTGTGGTTACTATTCTGTACCACGTTGCCCCGCGCATTTATTTTTGGTAGTTGTACCTTGATGTGGCCGTTATGGATGACTGACTGATCGCGATTTTTCCATCTGGTAACCTATAGGAGTCTCCTGATTGCCCATCGATGCTACTGTTGCGTGTCTTACCTATCTGTAACTCGTGTGGTTTCTGCGTCCCTTCTCTCTGATGGTTTTCCGTTGGTCTGTTCAAAATTAGTTTTCTATGCTTGTGTCCTTACCTGTGTTTGTTGGTGAACTAGGATAAGTTGCCGATCCCAGTGTGGGTTGTATTTCGCTCAACCCCTCGTTCTTGACCCTTGGACCGATTGACGAGTTCGCCACTCTGTGGTTGTGGGTGTGTCACTCCAATATCTAAAAGTGTAATTTGATAGGTCTTTCATGTGTCCTCTTAGTTTAACGTCTGGTATTCTAAACCATATGTTCCAAGGACGTCTATTCTTTGGAGTGGTCCTGTACCTTTACTTATATATTTTTCTTGTGGGTGATTTGTGCTTGAGTAATATTACTGCTTACCCTTCCGTTATGTTCATGATCCTTCGGGATATCTGTCTTAGTCCTAGTTGGTATTATGTGTTGGATTGTACCCTATGTTTCTATGTGTTTTGTTAATTGTTTCTCCACGTGTCATGGCTAAGTGTCCTTCGTGGCAGAGTAACATGGTATATTTTATGTAGTTTCCCTTTGATTTCTTAATTGTTGTTGAATGGGCCCTCCTCTTCCTTCGGTACTATATTGGACCAAGTGGAAAGCTCTGGGCTTCAGCTAGTTTGTTGGTAACTAGCCTATGTAAAGTTAATTGGCGGATCTGTGGATCCTGTAACTGAAAACTCACCTACTTTAATTTCCTGATTTGCTTTTTGTTCCTCCCTCTTCTTGTGGTTTTGCCCCCATTCGGGTCTTCCAGTGCGTTTCATTTCCCCTGTAGTCTCCCTTTGCAACACAAGATCATGCGTTTCCTTAATTTCAAAGGAGACTTGTAAAGGTATTCATGCATTAAAAATTAATTTACCACCGTGCTTGAGAAAATAACCTGAATGCGTGGACTTATAAACATGTGGTTTTGGATTAATTTTGGTCAGTATATCTGTGATTAGTGTGAGAGTTGCCAAACCTCAAGGTGAACTGCGTCATGTGTCATAAACTATATCATTGTGTGATGCATAGAAAACATGTGTATTAGGTGAACCTGAAACTTTGGTGAACTCTGGTCATTGTGCTCTCTATTTGATGACAAACATTACTCTGGTGATTTTCCGAGTGCTCGGTTAACATTTCTGGACACTGATGTTGATCGCACCCGCCAATTATTTCTAAAAACTATGTGATATGGAACTGTGTATTGGACTATTAACCTGGTCATGTGAACTCCTAACTAAAATTAGTTAATCTTGGTGGTCGTTTTCTGTTGGACAACTTCGCCCAAATTTAGTATATGTGTGACCACCACATCATCATCGTGTTATGCTTCAGATTTGTCGTCTTTCGGGGCGGGAGGACTGAGACAGTATTAAGTAGTTGTGACCCCCCCCCCCATAACCTTTTCGAACTGGCATGTGTGTTGCCATTTGGAAATTCTATGTCAATCGGCTTTCGCCAATATCTCCTTTGTTATGATATGCCGCGCGCTGTTGAACGGAGTTTTGGTCTGCGCCTACTGCGCGTGAGCGAGTGGTGAGGCGAGTCTAGTCTTGACCCCTAGCAACTACTTCCGAGGGAGTCGGCGTGCTGTAGCCGCCATGGATAGACGTGTATGTGAGTGTTCCGCTATGCGGCGGGTGGTAGTGCTGAAACCCCCATGAAACCAACTTAAGAGGGATTATCCCATATTCTATTAGTTGCTGGCCTCCTACTGTTTCATTGGATTATGTTTTTGCTACGATAATCCTCCAGGATCCTTGGTGAACAACTTTAGTTCACGGCCTCGTGGTTGCCGGTCTTCAATAACAATGGCCAAGGTTTGAACTTCTCAATTTTTCTGGACTCAAAGGTATGTAACTGTTTTGGATTAAAGTAATTCTGGGGAAGCAAGAAGATTTATGTGTTTCGGCGTACTTCAAGATAACTGTAACGATGATAATAATAATAATATTTGGATTAAGACTTCCTCTTCGAAAATTGTGCTGGATATCGTGTGCGTCTGTGAACCTTAGGAAACGGTTTCGGCAATTAATCATTTTAGAATGCAGTTCGCACGGTGGAAAAAATTAGTATGATTATCGTAAAATTCTGTAAAAGTTTTTTTGGCACTTGATTGTACAATAAGGTGTGAACCAAGGCGCAGTTTCCAAGGTAGCGGGGTTAGCTTTCCTTCGGGTTCCTTGCCTTCTGGGATTTATTTCTCCTTTTGTTCTTTTTGCATTGTTTCTGGGATCTCTGTTTTATTTTTGACTTAAAACCGTTGGTTTTACTTCTCATTTGTAGACCGTGCTTGCTTGTCCGTTACTATGGCAACGTGTGTTTGGGTAATGGTGGTGGCTTTTGTTTTACCGTGATTGTTGTTGGTTGGTGTGTTCTTGTGGGATGAATATATTTTTGTTCCCTGGTATCGTTGGCATTTCTTTCATATAAAGTGATTTATTTCGGCCTACCTTTGGTCGTTTCGTCTCGTTTTTTGGCTGGGCGAAATGTGTAACTTCTTCCTTTATTTTCGTGTGCCCTTGGAAATTGCCCTTGGTAGAAATTGGAACGAATTGTGGTAAAGTTAAAAGGCAACCGGCCTAAAGGTCATGGAACTACGGTTTGTTTCTAAACATGGTATTTGTTTTTTTCTCTTAAACGCGTGATCGATCACATTTAAATCAATATTTAATTATCTTGTTTGACGGTATGGAGGTCACTGTTGTTTTTTTTCTTGTTGATTTTTACGATTTAGTTCCTTTATTTTGTTAAATGAAGTCTGCATTTTCTTATTTAAAGCTGCCTCATTGGGTATTTATTTATTAATCACATTAATTTCTTGCAGGTTAATCCAATTATTGTTAATCGAGTATTTACTTTCTTTTAAACAATATGGTTCAAGGTGTTATCTGAATTAATAATGAACCTAGCTCCACTCCTGATATTATCTTGAAATGTTACCTCTCATTTAAATGTCTATTAAAGTTTTCTTTCATATCACTTGAAAGTTGGTTTTCTTTTGCCACATTTGGTGCAGCGCTGCAACTATTTCTTTGTTTGGTTGTCCACGGACCTTAAGTCGCATTTCCTCCACGTTTTGGGTAAGTGTCTCTCTTTTCTTCCTTTTGGGTAATTTTAGTATCATGTTGTTGGCTGGTGCCGTTTTTATCCTTGGAATTTTTTGATGTACTGTTACTTGTTGCTTCTTTTTCGCCCTTGTTCTCTCTTGTGTTCGCTTAATCTACCCTTATGGGGCGGACACAATAGCAACCTTCTCACCAGTCTCTCTCTCTCTCTCTCTCTCTCTCTCTTTTTCTCTCTTTTTCTCTCCCTCTCTCTCTCTCTTTTCCTATCTCCTTCTTTTCCCTCAACTGGTGGGTAAGGTTATTAACCTCATCACCGCTAGGGTGTTACCGGGGTCCTAGAGGGTGGTGATCGGTTAGATGGGCAAGCGCGTGCAGACAGAGAATGTCTCGGACTTGACACTGAAGAAATTTATGAGTGATTCCGATTTGAATTTCAGAAATTACATAGGATGAAATAGTTGTGCTTTCTACTGATTTTTGCGGAATGTGTTCAATAAATGTTCTATTTTCGGGCATAATGATATGATTCGTTCTACTTTTTGAAAACTATCGATAGTAATCGATAGTAGAGCTCATAATATCGGAAAGTATCGATGGCGATTACTATCGATAGTTTGCCGCCTCTAGTAGACGCTGTCCATTCTGTGTATGTTCCCTTTGAATTCAAAGCTTTCAGATAGAGCAACACTAACGCTATCTGTAGGCGCTGACTGAGACTATGACTTTCCTATAGCGAGATTTCTCCGCCCAGTAGACAGACTTACCAGCGTCTCTTCTTGCTCTCATTGGCTGGTATTTGGATCTCAGGTACAAAGGTGCTCTTATTGGCTACCATCTCAGACATGCTTTTAATGTAATTTTTTTTTTTTTTTTGCTAGGGGCTTTACGTCGCACCGACACAGATAGGTCTTATGGCGACGATGGGATAGGAAAGGCCTAGGAGTTGGAAGGAAGCGGCCGTGGCCTTAATTAAGGTACAGCCCCAGCGCCTCTACGCGCACGGCCAACTCGCCCGGTTGTAATTAATTTGAATTTACTTTATTATAAGACACGTCTCAAAATAAAAGAATAATATTCAAAAACGAAATATAGCAAACTTACACCTAGTAAATGAATGACAGCATGAAAACCTTTCTAGTAGGCCTACTTTCATTTTCTTGCCCGGGAATATTAGTTACGGTATTATAACCCCAACAACTATTGGCTTACATTCTTAATAACAAACTCCAGAGTGTACATAAGGAAACAACAAAATTGCTTAACTTGATGCCATATAATCTGTTAACGTCAGTTTCTAGCGATCGCGCTACGAGTGCCTTCAAACGAATTAAAACCTATTTAAGGAATTCGATGACCAACCAGAGACTGTCTAACTTGGAAACTCTAGCTATAGCCTATGTAGAGAAGGAACTGCTGTGGCATCTTAGCAATACGCCTGCCTTCAAAACGAGAGTAATAGATATATTTGCTGAAATGAAGAACAGGCGGATTGAACTCATTTACAAGAATATTGTTTAACGTGACTTGTACGTAAACGTATTTATTTCTTATTTCTCTTATTAAATCTACATAGCAATGGAATATATTGCTATTTTTTATTCTGAAAGTATGTTGTTGTTTGACAACTCCCGCTGCCTATTTAGTCTATATTTAAAATAAAACGAGTGCACGTAGGCTTATAGTTTGTTATAGGATTTGTCTTAGTTTCAGTCATTAATATAATATTAAATATAGATAGGTATGCGCCGAAAACAAAATTCAATGTATAATATTATTAAAATAGTTTAAATTAAAAAATCTGTTTACCCCCTTACTGAGTTCACGCTTCGCCACTGCTTCACCCTCTTAAACGGCAGAGGGATGTATTTCCATTTGAGCTACAGGCCAAGCGAATACAGACAGTCATTCTCCCTATCCTTGATTATTGTGACGGGAAATAACACACATGACCTCTGTGCTGACGATCTTCATATATCGACACTGCAAGACAAGATATTAACAGGGATCTCCGACGACTCAGTGTACTGTATATGCACAACGAAGTTCTGGAATACCTAAATAAAAATGCTCTTTTGTACCCTTTACAATCTGGATTTGAGAAGGTTCACAGTACCGCGACAGCACTTTTGAAGGTTACTGAAGACATTAGAAATGCTATGGACAAACGGCTGCTCACTATACGCATCCTTCTTGATTTCAGTAGCGCCCTTGACACTATAGTAATTCCGACTATGATAAAGAAAATGGAACAGCTAAATTTCGACCTGGCTGTGCTTAACGTTTTTAGTTCTTATTTGAGTAACCGTCAACAGCGTGTAACAGTAAATAACAAGGCCTCTAAATGGAAAATGAAACTTAGTGTTGCCCCACAGGGCAGTATTCTACGGCCCCTAATTTTCTGTATTTTTATCAATGACACACCATCTGTGACAGGAAATAACACACATGACCTCTGTGCTGACGATATATCGACACTGCAAGACAAGATATTAACAGGGATCTCCGACGACTCAGTGTACTGTATATGCACAACGAAGCTCTCTTATACTAAACTGCAAAAAAACTCGACAATTATAATTGATCACGAAAATTACTGAGCTGCTCAAACAATGTCGCAATACCGCCTATCCTATTGAATTATTCCCTACAGTAAAACGGTTTAAAATCCCGGCTTAATGATGAATGAAGCAGTTGATTGGTCTGATCACACGAAACAAATACGTAAAAAGATTTTTGGAGTTCTTCACCCTCTTAAACGGCAGAGGGATGTATTTCCATTTGAGCTACAGGCCAAACGAATACAGTCACTCATTCTCCCTATTCTTGATTATTGTGACGTTGTTTTAGTAGACATGACGAAAGAAGAAACACTTAAACTCCAACGAGCACTGAATACCTGCCTGCGATTTATTTACAAGATCGGGTACAATGTTCATATCACCCCATACTATCAGAACATTCATGTGACGACTGCGGGAGAATCAAGTGTGACAGTGAAGGAAGCTATTTAAAGCTGAACTGTCGTCGTCCATAGAGATTTGTGTGGACTTTCAGAATATTCGTTGGAATAAGTCATATTTCAGTAATCACATATTCCAGGTGAAAGAACGAGTGGGAGAAGAAATATCCAGCTTCTGTTTGAGGGAAACGAGCATTAGTCAAACGCCTTATGCAGTTAAACTTACAGTAATAGTTACCTTTCTCTTTGCACCATAAGTCATATGTATATACAGACTATTAATTTCAAACATAACTTTAATATACAGTACACATTTTCCGTGTCCATTGACGTTGTAAATTATTTTTTCATGAATTAATGCGTCTTGTTTTAACATTTAAGGGATCGTTTGCAACAGGAATATTCAGCCAGCCGAGTGTGAATGCAAAGCAAGCCTTCTCAAATGCTGTAAGCACATTGCTGCGCTTTGCATTTACACTGACTGACAGAGCAAATGCAACACCAAGAAGGAGTGGTCAGAACTTTATGCCAATTGCAGGGTAGACTGACGTCACTGAGGTATGCTCATGATGTGAAATGCGCCGCTGTGCTGCGCACGTAGCGAACGATAAATGGGACACGGCGTTGCGAATGGCCCACTTCGTACCGTGATTTCTCAGCCGACAGTCATTGTAGAACGTGTTGTCGTGTGCCACAGGACACGTGTATAGCTAAGAATGCCAGGCCGCCGTCAACGGAGGCATTTCCAGCAGACAGACGACTTTACGAGGGGTATGGTGATCGGGCTGAGAAGGGCAGGTTGGTCGCTTCGTCAAATCGCAGCCGATACCCATAGGGATGTGTCCACGGTGCAGCGCCTGTGGCGAAGATGGTTGGCGCAGGGACATGTGGTACGTGCGAGGGGTCCAGGCGCAGCCCGAGTGACGTCAGCACGCGAGGATCGGCGCATCCGCCGCCAAGCGGTGGCAGCCCCGCACGCCACGTCAACCGCCATTCTTCAGCATGTGCAAGACACCCTGGCTGTTCCAATATCGACCAGAACAATTTCCCATCGATTGGTTGAAGGAGGCCTGCACTCCCGGCGTCCACTCAGAAGACTACCATTGACTCCACAGCATAGACGTGCACGCCTGGCATGGTGCCGGGCTGGAGCGACTTGGATGAGGGAATGGCGGAACGTCGTGTTCTCCGATGAGTCACGCTTCTGTTCTGTCAGTGATAGTCACCGCAGACGAGTGTGGCGTCGGCGTGGAGAAAGGTCAAATCCGGCAGTAACTGTGGAGCGCCCTACCGCTAGACAACGCGGCATCATGGTTTGGGGCGCTATTGCGTATGATTCTACGTCACCTCTAGTGCGTATTCAAGGCACGTTAAATGCCCACCGCTACGTGCAGCATGTGCTGCGGCCGGTGGCACTCCCGTACCTTCAGGGGCTGCCCAATGCTCTGTTTCAGCAGGATAATGCCCACCCACACACTGCTCGCATCTCCCAACAGGCTCTACGAGGTGTACAGATGCTTCCGTGGCCAGCGTACTCTCCGGATCTCTCACCAATCGAACACGTGTGTGATCACATTGGACGCCGTTTGCAAACTCTGCACCAGCCTCGTACGGACGACCAACTGTGGCAAATGGTTGACAGAGAATGGAGAACCATCCCTCAGGACACCATCCGCACTCTTATTGACTCTGTACCTCGACGTGTTTCTGCGTGCATCGCCGCTCGCGGTGGTCCTACATCCTACTGAGTCAATGCCGTGCGCATTGTGTAACCTGCATATCGGTTTGAAATAAACATCAATTATTCGTCCGTGCCATCTCTGTTTTTTTCCCAACTTTCATCCCTTTCGAACCACTCCTTCTTGGTGTTGCATTTGCTCTGTCAGTCAGTGTATATTAATACAGAAAGAGATACTTCGAAGATTTCCTTTCTGCAACAATGGGAAAACCCTAAAAATGTTGCCGCAGAATATTCTAAAGGTGAACAATTAGGAAAAATGTTCAAGGACAGATTAAGTAAGCGGCTAGTTTGTAGCGTACTGGAAAGTGAGGGATTTGAAACATTCAGCAACACTAAACTATATGAGAAAATTAAATTTATAGGCTGTGCTTTTGCAAGAATTTTGAAGGCCGAGTGTGAAGGTGAATCCTTAATTATCTCCAATTCCATTGTTGAAGCTATCGTGGATGATGCTGTAGAACAGAGCGAAACAAGACTTTTACTTCAGTGTCTTCAGCAATTAGACCTTCAAAACGTTAATAAACTGTTTAGATGCTATGGAATAAATTACTTGTCAAGTGGCAAGATATCAATAGTGCCAAACAATTATTATGAGTTCACGTTGCAAAGTGACGTCCTGAATTTTTATTATGACAGCGTAAAAGTCACAAAATCGTAGACGTATGCTATTGCGATTGAGACTAGGGTTCAGTCTAAAAATCCTGCGTGGTTCGATCAAAGAAAATTACACATATCTGCCAGCCAGAGTGTACACAAGATCATGGCACTGCAGAGTGGAGATTTTAATAAACTGACAACTCAGCTTCTTATTTCTAAGGACATAAACAGTCGTGCAGTGAGATATGGCAGAGATAATGAGCAGAGGGCACTTCAGGAGTTCTGTTTATCGTCCCAATGTTGCGTGTCACAGCTGGATTTGTTAA